>NC_138980.1:6481031-7081031 GCF_964341445.2 Mesoplodon mirus | reverse complement strand
TGTATTCCATTTTATATATATATATATATATATATATATATATATATATATATTTATATATGTAAATATATATATGTACATGTATATAGGTATGTGTGTGTATATATATATACACTACCGCTTCTTTATCCATTCATCCATAAATGGACGCTTAGGTTGTTTCCATATCTTGGCTGTGTAGTAATGCTACAATGAACATAGGAGTGCAGATATGTCTTTAAGAGAGTGATTTCATATTCTTCGGATATATACCCAGAAGTGAAATGCCTGGATCACATGGTAGTTCTCTTTTAAATTTTGAAGAACCTCCATACTGGTTTTCTTAGTGGCTGTGCCAATTTACATTCCCACCAGTAGTGCATGAATGTTCCCTTTCTCCGCATCTAATACTTGTTATTACTTGTCTTTTTGATAATAGCCATTCTCACAGATGTAACACCCTTGATTAAATTTATTCATATTTTATTATTTTTGATGCTATTGTGAATAGTATTGTTTCCTTTATTTTTCAGATATTTTGTTGTTAATGCATAGAAACAACTCATTTCTCTGTTGAATTTCTGTCTTCCAACTCTACTCATTTATTTAACAGGTTTTGGTGGAGTCTTTAGGATTTTATATACTGTATGATATATCATTGGCAACCAAACATTTTACTTCTTCCTTTCTGATCTGGAGGCCTTTTATTTCTTTCTCTTGCTTGATCACTCTGGTGAAGACTTTAGTATTATACTGAATAAGAGTGGTGAGAGTGGGCATCCTTGTCTTTTTCCTCATCTGAGAGTAAAAATTTTCAACTAAAAGGTTTTGAGTGTCATGTCAGCCATAAGTTTGTCATATGTGCCCTTTATTATGTTGAGGTACATTTCTTTTATACCCATTTTGCTGAGAGTTTTTATCATGAAAGGTTGTTGAATTTTGTCAGGTGCTTTTTCTGCATCTATTGAAATGACCATATGATTTTTGTTTTTGTTTCTATTAATGTGGTATATCACATTTATTGATCTGCATATGTTGAACCATCCTTGCATCCCTGGAATCAGTCCCACTTGATCATGGTGTATGATCTATTTAATGTTATGTTGAATTCAGTTTGCTCATATTTTGCTGAGAATTTTTGCATCTATATTAATCATGGATATTGACATGTAGTTTCTTTTTTTTCCTTCTGATAGCATCCTTATCTGGCTTTGGTATCGAGTAATGCTAGCCTAATAAAATGAGATTGGAAATGTTGCCATCTCTTTAATTTTTTGGAAGAGTTTGAGAAGAATTAGCATTAATTCTTATTTAAATGTTTGGTAGAATTTATTGGGGAAACCATCCTGGAATTTTCTTTGTTGGGAGATTTTGGATTACTGATTTAATCCTTACTCATTATTTGCTGTTCATATTTTCTGTTTATTCATGATTCAGTTATGGTAGGTTGTACAGTTCTAGGAATTTATTCATTTCTTCTAGGTTGCCAGATATGTTGGTGTATAATTGTTTATAGTAAGTCTCTTATGATTCTTTATATTTCTGTGGTATCAGTTGTAATGTCTCTTCTTTCATTTCTGATTTTATTTGGGTCTTTTCATTTTTTTTTCTTGGTGAATCTAGCTAAAGGTTTGTCAATTTTATCTTTTCAAAGCACCAGCTGTTACTTTCACTGATCTTTTCTGTTGTCTTTTTAGTCTCTACTTCATTTCTTTTTGCTCTGATCTTTGTTATTTCTTTCTTCTACTAACTTTGGGTTTCATTTGTTCTTTTTCTAGGTCCTTGAGGTATAAAGTTATTTTGTTTACTTGAAATCTGTCTTCTTTTGTAGGTGTTTATTACTAAAACTTCTTTCTCAGCACTGCTTTTGCAGCATCCCATATATTTTGGTATGTTTTGTTTTCATTTTCATTTGTTTCAATATTTTTTTATTTCCCTTTTGATTTTATTCTTTGATTCATTGGTTGTTAAGTGTGTTGTTTAATTTCCACATGTTTGTGAATTTTCCAACTTTCCTCTTGTTATTGATTTTTAGTTTTATATTATTATGGTTGGAAAACATACTTAGTATGATTTCAGTCTTCTTAAATTGGCCAAGACTTGTTTTGTTACCTATCATATAACGTATCCTGAAGAATATGTTCCATGTGTGCTTGAGAAGAATGTGTACTCTGCTGCTGTTTGATGCAGTGTTCTGTATATGCCTGTTAGGTCCATTTGGTCTAAAGTATAGTTCAAGTCCAAAGTTTCCTTTTGATTTTTCGTTCCTATTCATCTTTGAAAGTGGGTATTGAAGTCCTCTATTATTGTATTGTTGTCTATGTCTCCCTTCAGATCTGTTAGTATTTGCTTAATATATTTAGGTGTTTGGATGTTGGGTACATATTTATGATTGTTATATCTTCTTGATGAATTGACTTCTTTATCATTATATAATGACCTTCTTTGTCTCTAGTTATAATTTTTGGTTTAAAATCTACTTTGTCTGAAACATGTATAGCCATCCCTACTCTCTTTTGGTTTCCACTTTCATGGAATATCTTTTTCTGTACCTTCACTTTGAGCCTAAGTGTGTCCTTAAAGCTGAAGTGAGCGTTTTTTAGGCAACATATAGTTAGGTCTTGTTTTTTAAATCAACCAGCCACTCTGTGCATTTTGTTTGCAGAACTTATTCCATTTACATTAAGATTAATTATTGATAGATAAAGACTGACTAATGCCATCTTATTAATTGTTTTCTGGCTTTTTTATAGTTCCATTCTTCCTTTCTCTCTCCAGCTACTTTCCTTTGTGAATTGATAATTTTTAATAGTGATATGCTTTAATTCCCTTTTGTTCTTCTTTTGTGAATCTACTGTAGGTTTTTGTTGTGTGATTATCATGAGGCTTACATTTAACTTATAAGTATCTACTTTATGTTGATAACAAGTTAACTTTTTTTGCATACAAAACTCTACCTTTTTATTCCTCCTTTCCATTTATGTCTTTGATGCCATAATTCACCTCTTTTTATATTGTGTATTCAGTAACAAATTATTGTAGCTATAGTTACTTTGAATACTATTGTCCTTTAACCTTTATGCTAGAATTAAGCGGTTAACACACCACAATATCACAGTATAATAGTATTCTGAAGTTGACTACATACTTATCTTTACTGATGTGTTTTATATTTTCATATGTTTTCATGTTACTAGTTAGCATCCTTTCATTTCAGCTTGAAGAATTCCTTTCAATATTTCTCATAAGGCAGGTCTAGTGGTGATGAACTCCCTTCAGTTTTTATTTGTCTGAGAAAGTCTTTATCTCTTCTTCATTTCTGAAGGACAACTTTGCTGGGTAAAGTATTCTTGTTTGGCAGTTTTTTCTTTTAGCACTTTGAATATATTATTCCACTCTCTCCTAGCTTAAATGGTTTTTGCTGGGAAATCCACTGATAGCCTAATGGGGGTTCCCTTGTAAATTGCAACTTATTTTCTCATACTACTTTTAAGAAACTCTCCTTGTCTTCGATATTTGACAGTTTTATTATAACATGTCTTAGAGAAGATCTCTTGTCCTATCTTGTAATTCACAGATCATTTTGTCTGCTTGATTTAGTCTGCTGTTGATTCTCTCTGTTGCATTTTTTATTTTATTCATTGTATTCTTCAGCTCCAGAATTGTTGTTTGGTTCTTTTTTATGATTTCTGTCTCTTTGTTAAACATTTTATTTTGTTCACATATTGTTTTCCTGATTTTGTTGAATTGTCTTTCTGTGTTTTCTTGTAGCTTAGTGATCTTCCTTCAAACAGTTATTTTCAATATCTTATCTCCATATCTTTGAGGTTGGTTACTGGATGATTATTTTGATCTTTTGTTGGTCATATTTTCTTGATTTTTTTCATGTTCCTTGTAGTCTTCTGTTGCTGTCTTAATTTACATTTTAGTCATGTCCTCCTCCTGTCTTTACTAACCTGCCCGTGGGAAATAAATATCTTCCATCAGCCCTACTAAGGAAATGTGAGGCTTTCTCAGACCTTCTATGGATATAACTGCTCCATGCTTCTTGTTCCCTCTTGTGGCAGAATTTGTAAGAGTGTATGGTTTCTCTCCACCACAAAAAGCACCAGGCCAAATGCTGACAACCTTCCTGTTGCTTTCTCAAGGGCCAAACTCAAGCTCAAATTTATTGGTCTGTCTCTAGCTCACAGATTCAGGTCAGCTTTCTGCATGTGCTCATTAGCCATCTTCCAAAACTGGCTCTGCCACCATCTGGAGCAGGCACAGAGAGCTAGCTGCAGGGTGGGGATATGTGTTGGCAAGGCACCCAAAGCACCGAGGATACCCGTGGGTTAATTGGGGGTATCTGTAGTTGAGGCATCCCCAGTGTCTCATGGACAGGCTTCTTGGTGTAGTTTGTGATGTAGTTGGTAGGATCTATGTCTCTTTAAAGCCGTCTGAGAGTCCTATCTTCAGCTCTCTCAGCTTTTTCCCTCCCCTACTCATGCAGCTCATGACTTAGCACCCTGGATGGGGCAAGAGAGAAATGGGATTATAGCAACATCTCATATAGCTGGGGAAGCTGGATACTCACCTACATGCTCTCAGTTTTCCTTGTGGGAGCAATCATGGGCCTAGCAGGTCTCATTTGGCACACTGAGCTGTGCCACCCTGGGGGAGGCATGACATGGGTAAAGGGAAACTTTTCCTCCAGTCTTCTTCAATGCCTCTAAACTCATTTTTTTTCCTCCAACAGTGTGCTGGAACTTCTTTTTTGGAGACTTGGACTTCTGCAAGGACTCTCTTATCTGCATGATTGTCCAAGACAGTGTTCTCCAGGGCCTCCTGGACCATGGCTGAGAGTGGCTGGAGCCAGTTCACACACCCTGCAGTGTCCACAGTCAGGACCAAGGTCTGTATGCCTATTATCTAATGTACGGGTGAGTGAGACTCTTCCTGGGTTCTTTGGTGTGTGGTGCTAGATCCCACAGCTCCCCCAAAGGCACTTTTGACTGTGGATGGATGCCAAATTGTTGTTGTTGATGCGGGGGATACAACGAGGGTTGTCTTATTCAGCCATGTTGCTGATGTCACTTGCCCAGGAATGGTTTTAAGTTCTGGGAATAAAGGGGTGAGGCAAGGCACACTCATTCTGCCTTCATGGAACCTATAAGTTGGGGAGTTTGTGAGCTTAGTTGAGAAGACAGCTATGAATTAAATAACTACACAAATATGTGTAACATTTTAACTGTGACAAGGGATATGAAATAAAGCAATACAGTATTACAGCTCTGAGGTATTTTCTGAGTCTGAAAGAACAGGAAAACTTCCTTGAGAAGTGACATCAGAGTTAGATCTCAAAGATGAGTAGAAGTTAGCTAAGGGAAGATGGGGAGAGAGAGAGGAGCGGTTTCATCACATGGAGAGTAAGACGTGCAAAGGCCCTGGATCAGCAGGGAGCAGGAGGCTTCTGAGGAATGGAGTATAGGCCAGTGTGGCTGGAGCCCAGGGAACAAGAGGGATGAGTGATGTGTGATGAGGCTGGAGATGCTAGCAGGCGTCACAACATATAGGGCCTTTTAGACCATGTTGTAGAATCTGATTTTTTTTTAATTGAGATTTTTGAGAAACTGCTGAAGGGTTTTAAGAAGGATAAGGTGTTGGTGGTGTTGACATGAGTATGTTTGCATTTTGAATTGTGGTCACAGTATGAAGATAGGGGAAGTAGGTGTGGATGCTCAAAGACCTAAGTGAGGAGGCTACTGCTCTCCACCAGGTGAGGGCTGATGGCACCTTGGATTAGAGAGAAAGGGGAGTGGAGAGGGCAAGAAGTTCATGACTTTGCAAAGCTAAACTCAGTATACATTCGCCATGATGATTGTCGTTGTTATTGCTATGGTTCTTTTGCCATATGATCAGACTACAGACATTCTTCCTTTTGAGTTGGAGCCAATAGCTTTTCCTTGATTAGAAAAACTTGATGATGGTGGGAAGCCCTGTTTTCTAGATGTTTATTCTTTGATGACCATAACATTTAAGGGAAGGTTTTCACCCAGTCCATTGAACCCATCTGATAGGCCCTGAGAGGTCCAACAGTAGATCTCAGGTTGTTTCTAGCGTCTCTGGATTCTAAGTTTTCCAAAGAACAGTGGACCCCTGCCAGGGAGGACCCTGGGTCAGCCTGTTGGCCTTTCTAACCTTGACATAATTTAGGTCCCGGTTCCCTATCATTTTTGGTGAAGAAGTGTGGATCTTAAATTTCTCATTTTCTCCTGTGTTACTTGAAGGGTGAAACATTTTATACTCTCAATTTAGCTGTGAACCTAAAACTGCTCTAAAAAGTAAAGTCTAATATTTTAAAAAATGTATTCCACATAATTGCAATCTGATGGGTGGCAATAACTGAGTCTCTACTCTGGAATACCTGGCTCCTTTTAATCCTCATTTTTAGTTCCAACAGTTAGTATGTGACCTTGAACTCATTTCCCCCACCCCGGCCCCCACACTTGGACTCAAGTTTTGGACTAAAAAGTTGAAGATACAAGTATCTAGACACTCATAAAGATATTTTGAGGTTAAAACATTATATGCATTTCCATAAACATTCAAGTACCAACTATTTATTTATTCAACAAATATGTATTAAGCACATACTAAGTGCTTAGAAATGTTTAAGGATGAAAACACAAAATAGAGCTGTTCTTGTGGAACTTGCATTCTGATTATAGATGGGATAGGGGTGGGGTTTAGACTGCAATACTTCTCTGAAATTCATACAAGCAGGGCCCTGTCCTGGGCCTTACATGTAAGGGGATCACACTTTGGCCCTATCCAGCACATCCCTCCATATTGGCCATGGTGTCCGAATGGCCAAGGGAAGCTGCTGACTTGCCTCTCTTTTGAGATCATAAACCAGGTAACTGGCACCTTGGATTCCCTGCCCAAACCACCCTGAGCTGACTTCTAGAGAGTGCACAAGCCTGTTTCATGAATCCCTTCTAGTATGACACTGTTGTGCTCCCTTCTATGTCTCAGTAGTGGCCAGGGCCTTGTTACTTGTCTGGGAGGAGGAACTGTAGATGAGACATGGCTGAATGGGTTGGTGTGTTTTGTATATTAATATGAGGCTTTTTTTCTGAGTGGGACAATGTCAAAGGGTGGGAAGGGAAAGGGGTTGGGCCATGAGCCAGGGTTTGCCCCCCTCTCCCAGGCTGCATATTCTGGCACAGTACATCGAGCAGTCTGAGCATTCTAAACTTGAACTTGGCCTTTCATTATTAAACCTTTTTATCAAAGGTAGGAAGATAGAATATATTTTATTTAGCAGGTTTTTTTAGCTTGATTTATAACTTTTAAATGTTTAAACGTGTCAGTGGGCATTGAAAATCTTAAGGGTGGGCCTGTTGAACAGACGGCTAATCAATAGGTAAGCAAATACTTGAAGACAGTATTTTAGACAGTGATAAATGTGTGACTGAAGTAAGAGGGAGTTGAGAGTGAATTCAGGAGTAGCTGCTCCTTTAGATTAGATGTTGACAGTAGGTCTCTTCAAACATGGGGCAACGAACTGAGTTGAATAAGAAGGTGCTCATTAGAAAAACCTTGGGGCAGTACATTCTGTCAAAGGAAAAGGCAGATACAAAGGCTCTAAAGAAGAGAGGTACTTGGTGCACTCAAGGAATAGAAAGGCCAGTGTGGTTCACATATAGTAGGTCCAGGTTCCTAGCGTGAGTTGGCATTCAAGAGGTCTGCAGGGGCCAGAACCCTATATAAGGCCTTGAAGATCACAGTTTGGAATATGGATTAATTTCCAGTGCAGTGAAAGCAGTGGAACAATTTATACAAGGGAGTGGCATGATCTGATTTAAGTTTTACAATAACTCTGGCCACTCAGTGCTGAACTTTTAGGAACAGGAATGGAAGCAGGAAAGCCATATAAAACGCTGTTGCAGTGGTCCAGTTTAATACTGATGGTGGCTTGGATAATGTTTCAGACAATGGTAGGCATTCAGTGTGAAAATAATTTGGCAGAACATGTACTTAGAACTGTTATTTTAAGTTCTATGAAATTTCTAGCAGCTAATGACTTGTTCAGTTCCTTTTGTGACAATTCCTTTTGTGATCACTCAGCAAACTCACTTTTTTCAATAGTCCTCCTCTTTAATACGAAACCACCTATGATCCTAAGAGCATTGGAAAATCAAAACAAATTATTTTAAACAACTTTTGACAGTGGAACATAGGGAACTGCAGTAGAGGCATAGGCTGGGTTTTGTGATGGTTGGTGTGTTAACAGCTGATAACGGAAAACGATTAGTAAGGGACAGGAAAGAGTATGAGGAAATAGCACAGTTAAATTTATTCTAATTTCATGTCAGCATGAAAGCTGAAATACTTGGCGTATTAATAAAACTGTGGTATAACATGCAAGGCCTTTGCGTAAGGAATGACTAAGCAATGTTTTCAGCTTTGCTATTGAATTGTGAAAACACAGTGGAATTTACAAGGCCAGAAAGTTTGCTTTATCCAACAAGTAATTCCTGAAAGCTTGCTGTGTGCAGACACTAAACCAGGGAATCCTGAGTAAGCTTTAGGATTTGAATACTAGAAGACCACAGTTTGGTAAAGTCTTTGCATTTTAAATCTTAACCTGTTTTTCCCATATTTAGAAAACTTATAGTTGAAAAAAATTACCCACTCTGTCTTACTTAGTATTTTTTTCAGATTGCAAACTTTGAGAAAAGGGAGCCTGCGAATTTTACTAGGCTTTTCTTTAACACAGCCCCATTCCATGGATGTCTTTCATAGTTGGTGAAAATGTTCCTAGCCCTGGATTCTTTGTGTTTAGAATAAATTACTCCCTAGGTTATTTTAATGTTCTGGTCCCTGTGAAATGCAATTAACCTGCCTCTTGCTTCTCTTTGTCCGAAGTAGCCAGTTACCATTAAATTAGATCTTGATTCTGTGATTGGATGGAAAAGCACTTAGATAAAAGGAATGATGTCTGCCATAGTAGGTGTCATTTTAAAATAACAAAGTATATATATACTTTTTGCACAGTGTCAGTTTCACTGTGCTTATGTATCCTGTTAGAAACTGAGAATCTGCTTGCTTTGAAATCATTTTTTACTCGACGTTTTTAGACTTCCACAAAAGTTGCATTTGCAAATTGCTTTTACAAATGCAACTTCCTGAAGCCCACAGTGTCACTAATAATATTAATGATAACTAAGCCTTATTCAGTATTTATTACTAGGCCAGTGAAGGGATTTATATACATTATTTTATATAATTTTCACAATAACTTATAACATAAGCATAACAAAGGTTTTGTAAAAATATCTTCCTTTTACAAAACTGGCATTGTTTGTTCACTCCCATTTTGAATAATCTCCACGTGAATGTAAACTCTAGGAAGCCAGGGGTTACATCTGCCTCTTTCTCTATTATACGCCAGTAGTTTGCATGACATCTGATCCACAGCCAATGATTAATAAATATTTAACTGCCTTCTTTTTTTTTCTTAACATCTTTATTGGAGTATAATTGCTTTACAATGGTGTGTTAGTTTCTGCTTTATAACAAAGTGAATCAGCTATACATATATCCCCATATCTCCTCCCTCTTGCATCAATGGCAGCCAGAGGTTAAGTGGCTTGCCCAAGGTGATAAAGCTAGTGTCGTCCTATCTTACTCCAAAGAGTGTATTCTTAGTGAGCTTGATACAGTTTCAAGGAAGAGTTCATTGGCCTGCTGGGTTGGATATTAGGAATTCCTTATATCATTTAGATTTATCTCACGATGGTACAGCTCAAGATCTGCTACACTTGGTATTAGCTCATTTGGGAAAATTTTATTCTCAGATAAATAGCATCAGGCTCCTATTATACACTAATGGCATACTTTGAAGCTTGTCCTTTTTTTAAAAAAAATTAGTTAATTCATTTATTTTGGCTGCGTTGGGTCTTTGTTGCTGTGCATGGGTTTTCTCTAGTTGCAGCGAGCAGTGGCTACTCTTCGTTGTGGAGTACGGGCTCTAGGCATGCAGGCTTCAGTAGTTGTGGCACGCGGGCTCAGTAGTTGTGGCTCACGGGCTCTAGAGCGCAGGCTCAGTAGTCGTGGCACACGGGCTTAGGTGCTCCGCAGCATGTGGGATTTTCCCGGACTAGGGCTTGAACTCATGTCCCCTGCATTGGCAGGCGGATTCTTAACCACTGCGCCACCAGGGAAGTCCCGAAGCTTGTCTTTCTTACCGTAGTGATGTTTTCCCATCATATTCCAATTTGGTTCTAAAGGAAGTAACTGAACAATGAGTGTAAAGTTCCTCTTTCTCATATGACTCATATAAAGTTATTAAGTTTTTCTTAGGCTCTAATTAAGGTCCTTCTGTCCCAACCTCAGTGAGTTTAGAAATAGCAAATTCTTCCTTTCCAGGCAAATTATTAATCCTGACATCATTGTTCAAACAGCAAGCTTTGGGTTGATTTCACATGTCCTGCTGAACTGAATTCCAACTTCTCTGACGGGCTTCCTTTTCTCACTTTGCCAAACCTTGAAATCCAATTATATCTTCTGGTCTCACTCCCAGAAAATTCTACTGATACTCTATAATGCAGGGAGACTGGAGGGCTGGCTCTACCTTTAACTCTGGGATCCTCTACATGTACCTTTGTGTGAACTCGTATTACCACCACCATGCCTTTCTTCCTGCATCTTTGTTTATATGAAGCTTGCTCTCTCCCTTGGGCAGAACAGAGGCAAACTCTCCTTTTGCAACTTGTGTCTTCCTTATGGCTGTCTCCTGTGGACCAGACTGTGAGGTACAACACACCCTCTCAAGGTGTGGGCCTTTCATGACAGGGACTGAGGCTCCGTCTCTTGGAGGGCCCAAAGCAATGCCCACTTCATAGCGTGAACAGAAGGGTACACGGCGGAGTGTTCTGTTTTCTTCCTCATTGTCCCCCCCCCACACTTTGTTCTTTCTTTGAAACCACTTCCTACCCCCAAGGGTCAGGATCCTGAGTATCAGTTGAGGAGGATTTAGATTTTTTAGATTTTTTTTGGATTGGAGCATCTACATAAAAACAAAATTTCTCTTGCTAATATTAAACATCCCTTTACTCTGCCCTAGTGCAGAACTTCCTCCAAGGAAAGGGTCAGGGGGAAGGAGAAAAATGAGTTCTTCAAATGTAGACTCTGTGGTTATTGTTATAATGTGTGAGAGGGTATAGGTATAATCCATTACCCAAAAGAAAATGGTACATACTAATTCTTGATTTTTTCCATTAAATAATTTGTCAGTCCATCTTGACTAGGCACCATGGAGTTCACTTCTTTGTCTGATCGTCTCCCTTTTTTCAGTGTGTTAGTCCTTTTGTTTTCTTCCACCTCCCTGAGGGTCTTAGTTCCACGTTGGGGAGGTACTTCCAGGCCTTCCCCCTGTGTGTCACAGGAGTAGGTTCTTAATAGTCTCTAGGGTGAAACACAAAGACAAACACATTGTTCTTTGGATAATAAAGAATTTTTCACAAAATAATTTTGATGAAAGATCTAGAATGTAAGATCCATAAAAATACATGTGCTCTGTGGGCAGGACCTTATTAGCTCATTGTGGGACTATCAGTACTTAGTAAGTGTTCAGGACTTACTTGTTAAATGTATGAATAAATAAATGTGTTAGAGTTCTAAGACGTCTTTGCCCCTCTTCTGTGTTTATAGTACTGAATGAGGGGTGAGAGTGGAGGAGGATGCAAAACAAGGAAGCCTGGGACAGGGAGAGAAATTATCATCCTGCTGCAAATGAAAATGAGAGGAACTGAATTTTTAATGCTTCTTTAGTGTTGCCAAACCTACCTCTGTTAGGGACCTCTCTTATTTTTCCTTCAAATAGAGCATGTGGAGCTTAACCTGTCACAGTGTCATTTTTTTTTTTTTTTTTTTTTTTTTCTTTTTGCGGTATGCGGGCCTTTCACTGTTGTGGCCTCTCCCGTTGCGGAGCACAGGCTCCGGACGCGCAGGCCCAGCGGCCATGGCTCACGGGCCCAGCCGCTCCGCGGCACATGGGATCCTCCCAGACCGGGGCACGAACCCGTATCCCCTGCATCGGCAGGCGGACTCTCAACCACTGCGCCACCAGGGAGGCCCCACAGTGTCATTTTGAAAGGCTTTGCTTCTTGAGGACAAGGAACTCAAGCCTTGTCCCTTCTGTTTTGTTTATGGTAAATTTAATAGCAAGATACAAGCAGTACCACAGAGACTTAACGTACTGGCAGTTTGAACCTCCTGATCACCATCCTTGGTTAATTCTTTTTTTTTCGGTACACGGGCCTCTCCCACTGCGGAGCACAGGCTCCGGATGCGCAGGCTCAGTGGCCATGGCTCACGGGCCCAGCCGCTCCGTGGCATGTGGGATCTTCCCGGACCGGGGCACGAACCTGCGTCCCCTGCATCGGCAGGCGGACTCTCAACCACTGCGCCACCAGGGAAGCCCATGGTTAATTTTTTATTCAGAGAACCCTCAGTAAAGTTTTCCTGTCTTGTGATGAGGTCCATGAAACGTTTTTTCTTTGGGCTTCTTGAAATCATAGCTGAAAGCTTAGCCGATGTAAAACATTTCCATCACTTCTGACATTATCTGATTTGAATTTTTCAATACCCCACCTGACTTTTCTGTAAACCCATAGCTCAGATGCTTTAGTGACGAAGTATATTGTATTGTGCATATGTCCCAGGACAGAAAGGGGAACTTCCAAATTGTTCTGAGAACATGTGGAGGGAAACAGAAGTTTGGCCTTCACCAGTAGAAGCTAAGATCAACCAATCCATGTAGTTTCCCATGTATATATTCAAAGAGCTTTTGCAAATTTTCCTAATACATTTACCTGTTTCTTTTTGTTGAAGCTATTACATAGTTGAGTTGCAGCTAAAATATTCCTTACAAGAAATAATGTCTGATCTCATTTTTTTTTCCTCCTCTATATCTTATTGTTTTTCCCCTTCTGTGATTTATGGCTTGAACTTGAGAAAATTTCTGTCTATGTTTTATCTTCCCTACTATGTTCCAAGCTACTTAAGAACAGGGAATACTTCTTTTACAGTTTTTAAATGTCTCCAGTACATAGATATATACTGAGGGCCATTAAATTTTTTTTCTGGGCCTAATTTGCTTGCCTCAGCACACCAGTGAATGCAGGGCTGGGAGGTGAAAAATTTGCCTTGAGGAGGAGAGTCATAGGTAAGCCTATACATTTACCAGGGTTGGAGATCTGATCCTTTTGGTCCAGGTGCTCTGGACTCAAAGAATGATCTTGCGTAAACTCAGGACTCCCCCTGTCCCAAAGCTAATGGGGAGTGTACAGTATTCCTTAGTCTGCTCTTTGTCTGAAAGCACAAAGTCTGGTGTGTGTGTGTGTGTGTGTGTGTATGTGAGTGTGTTGCGTTAAAGGACTTGAAACAGCCGTATCTAGGCACGAGTGGGACTCAGAGCTGGCCGTAACCACTAGCCGTTAGCTGTCCTTCCCAAACAGGCTATTAATGGTTCTAGAACTCTGCTCTGTACCTGCATTTCAAACTAAAGGCACACTCTTGTGATAGGCCAGAAGGACTGCCATCATTTGGCCCTTATTTTTCACTTTACCTGTTCCTTGGACCAGTTTCCCTTCTATATATAACACCCCAGAAATATTGGCTTGCTTGCTGTTCCCTGGCACATCAAGGTATTTCCCACTCTGAATCTTCAGACGGGCCTGTGATTTTTTTCTGGTACTGCTACTCATCTCCTGTTCCCCATCATGTTCATGCTTTACCTGGCTCACTCCTCTGTCTTTTAGATCTCAGTTCAAATGTGGTTTCTTAGAGAGGATGTCCTTGCCACCCAAATCTAAATCATACAAATTTTATTCCACCTGTTATTCCTGTTTATAGTTTTTCCTTTATTTTACACTCTCACAATGTAAAACCGTGCCAATTCATTTTAGATAAAGTTCCTCACTAAGGTCAAGAACTGAGATTAGCTGCTATATTGACAAAGTCCTGCATGATACTTGGTACGTTGTAAATGTCACTAAATATTTTTTTAGGTGTGTGAACTACCAAGGAAGACTAAGGAAAGATTGGAGCCTAAACTATACAGGCCAGAGGAAGGGGTTGTTTGTTCTTGGTATAAAATTTAAATGATGCATCTAAAAGAAATTTATGCAGAGAGTTTTCTCTTCTCTATAAACATCGATGTATGTTTTTTACAGAGATCGGGTGGAGTAATTTAAAAATGATAAATGTGTCCAGATTTTCTCCGTGCTGCTTATTCACTCTGGTATGCTATCCCTGCCACTGTCACTTCCTTTTTTACTCCCTTTTCACATTCCCCCTCTTTTAATTTGGTACATTCCGTTTATCTTCTAGATCACAGTTTAAGCTTGCACATACTCAGGGAGACATTCCCTATCCCTAAATTAGGCTAAATCCTTTGTTACATACTCTTAAAGCACTCTAAAAAGCCCTTGACTAGCTCCTGAGAGATAACATTTAAGCCCTTGGAATATCCTACCTGATAGAGTATCTTTGTACACCTGAGGCCTAGGGCCACAGCAGATACTTTATGCTAACAATGAGATTCACAGGGTGGCCTTGAGCAGTATTGTGTCAGCTTGACCTCTAAAGGGGCAGGAGAGGTCACTGAGTAACCAGTGTCAGTGTTTCCTACCTGTGTGATTGACTTCCAATAGTAAACCCTGGACAGCAGGCTTAGGTGAGCTCCTTGGTTGGCAATATTTAATGCCTGTTGTCACACATCATTGCTAGAGAATTAAGTGCTGTTTGTATGACTCCACTGGGAGAGGACAACTGGAAGCTTGTGCCTAATCTCTGCTGAATTCTGCTATATGAGCCTTTTTCCTTTGCAGATATCAATCTGTATCCTTTTGCTGTAATAAACCATACCATGAACATAACAGCTTTTCTGAATTCTGTGAGTACTTCTAGTGAATCATTGAAACTGAGGGTGGTATGGGGACCCCAAACATAGTCAATTACTTGTCTAACATGCCAGACATCTATTAGGGGCAAGATTTACAGTGATGAATGAAGTAGACATGAGTCCTTTCTTCATGCGTGTATCAGCTGATGTTGGAGAACCCAAATTACAAACAAATAAGCAGACAAATAGATAAATACAAATAAAAAGTAAGTCCTGTGAACAAACGAGCAGAATAAAATAATAGTGTTGTAGGAGAGTCTGTGTTTTTTTGCCACATACAAACTCTGTAAGAGGGACTGTGTGTGTGCATTTAATTTACCATTTATCTTCAAAGTGTAACAGGTTCCTGGCAGAGAATAGACACTCAATAAATGCTTGTAAACTTAAATCGAATAACTACTCCCTTTCCCACAGCTGTCCTTTTCCTTGCTGAAATTTTCCTGAGCAAAGTAAATTAAATTTAGGATGGTAAAATGTACAGAGCATAGCTAGATAACATATTAAGCACGGTGTGTGTGGGTGTGTGCATGTTTGTGTGGGTGTTTCCTCTTATAGAGAGAAGCCTAAGCTGACTTTTGAGAATGAAAATCTCTAGTTTGCTGATTTGGGTTTTGAAAATTTTGTTGTTACTTCTTACTAATAAGTAAATAACCTTATATGGGAAAATCCATTTACTGATTTAAGAATAAATTCAATATGAAGATAGCTGCAAGTGTTTCATTGCATGAGTATTATGTAGTGTTAAACATGCAAAATACTTATTGTGCTTTGAAGACTACATAAGGCAGCATCAGATTTTCCTTTGAATCCTAATATCTAACATGCACTGTATGTTGAGTAATTTCTACATCTTAAACTCTGTGTTAAGAGATTAAGAGATTTTATGAAATCATCTTTTTAACAGGTTGAAACACACCACTTCTTTGTTCCTCTAAGCTGTTTTTTCCAACACTGGGTTCTGGATATTCTCATCTGTGTTTATTGTGCATATTTCAGAGCTGAGGCAAGTGTAAACACTGATCATGTTTGTTTATCGATCCTTTCTCAAGGAACTAGGCTATACTGCACTCCTTCAGATATCTTTCTGTGATAGTGGGCCATGTTAGAAGTTACCAAATAAATGGTGCCATGTGGAAATTTAAATACTGTAACAGTAGTGATAGAATGTATTGTTTGGCAGTTGAGATATTATGATGGAACATTCTCCCTGGTTGTGTTGCTTGACCAAAGATGAATTTCTCCTTCCTTTTAGAAGTGCTAATACTAAATGCAAGCATATGTGATGGAGGTGGCAGTGGTGGTCAAGTATGTCTGTGTGTGTGTGTGTCAAAGGACATTAGTGATGGGTTAACCAGAGATACGTGAGAGCTTTTTTATGAGGTGTTTGCCTGTGCTTGTGGGTGGGTGTGCTGGGTATAATATGATCATTTTAAAGAAAATCACATGGTTGTTATTTATGTTTTTCTTAAAGTAGAAATGTTATTATTTTCATTGTATATACTTCACATTTGAAGGGGGACAAATGATTGCGATATGACATAATAGGAAGAATATGAGCTTTGGATTCAAATGACCAAAAGTTTTAAATCTAGCCATAAAACTTAGTAATTGCATGAACTTAGGAAAACAGCTTTGTTTCTATGGCCTCAGTTTCTTCATCTGTAAAATAAACATAGGGCAATTTGACAGGCAAAAATGAGGAGTCTTAGCTTAATTTAAAGTTCTGATTTTATATTTGTAAAGTACTTAATATCTTTCACAACACTTTCACATGTTGGCTTTTTTTATTCACATGCTTCTTTAATCATCTCCTATTCACCTTGTTTATGACAGAGAGATTCCACCATTGGGCTATGGCAGTGGCTGAACACATGACACCCAACACTGGACAGATGAGATTGACAGCAGTTAATTAGTCACATATATAGGAAGGACGATACTGTGCCATGCAGGGCCACACAGGGATTGTATTTAGGAACAGAATGAACAACCAGGGGCTGTGGGCAGCAAGATTTGTAGCATCAAGAGGGTGAGGTGACCTCTTGTTCCAGCAGGAGGATGTGGTTGGCATGTTTGAATAATTTCATGGGATGGCAGGGAACTGAAATATGCTACTTAAGGATAAGCAGGGGCTGTGCCTGGTTCCCTTGGTAAGGAAGGTTGTTTAGCTAGGGGACCTTACCCACAGGAGCAGAATGGAGAGGGAAACTTGGAGTTAGGCCAGATGAAACCCTCCTGGTTTCTCCCAGATGTCAAGGTAGCACATAACATTGGACTTTAATTTTAGGCCTTAAACCATACACGCTTTCTGTCATAAGACTGTGAAATAGGTAATGTTGATGCAAAATTTTGATAATCATAGAGGTGGTTACATATTGTCATATTTTTAAAAAAATGAGCTAAAAGATGAGAGTTAAGATTATCTGTGTGTGAAATATTGTGTGTGAGTACATGTAAGTTTAGATATCTTTGTGCATGTAAGTGCCTTCATATTTAAGAAGAAATTGTTCCTTGGTCCATCCAGTAAAATAAGAAAAGATTTATCTTCACAGTTGCATGGGGTTAAGAGTCTTGATAAAGTGAAGTCTTGGTAAAATGAAGGTAGACTTTGACCAAGGAAATAACTTAACAACTACTACAATCCTATCTTCTCACACCAAACTTTGCTTAAAAACCTTTCATTGTTTTCCTCTGTTCTCAGAATAAAGATGAAAACCTTAACAAGGTCTACAGACCTCATATGGTGAAGACTTTCTTCACTTTCTTCACTCCATTCACACTGATCTTCCTTTAGCTATGTCTGCTTTCCATGCTCACTCCAACCACAGAGCTTTGTCCATATTTTCCCACATGCCTCTCTTTCCGCTGGTCCTAAATTCTCTTAGTTAACTTAATCTCATCCTTTTGGTCTGCTTGAATGACATTTCCTCTGGGAATCTTTTCCTGGTATCTAGGTTAAACTATGTCTCCTATCTTAAGCCCCTAAAGCACTCTATATTTTTCCTTCCTAAGACTTATCACAACATTACATTCATTTATTTGTGTGATTTTTTTTTTTTTTTTTTTTTTTTTTTGCGGTACGTGGGCCTCTCACCATTGTGGCCTCTCCCGTTGTGGAGCACAGGCTCCGGACGTGCAGGCTCAGCAGCCATGGCACACGGGCCCAGCCGCTCGGCAGCATGTGGGATCCTCCCGGACCGGGGCACAAACCCGTGTCCCCTGAATCGGCAGGCGGACTCTCAACCACTGCGCCACCAGGGAAGCCCCTATTTGTGTGATATTTTAATTACTGATTTCTTTACAAGTAAACCTTTGAAGGAAGAGAAATGTAAAGTAAAATTGAAGTATCAGTGGCTAAGTTGAGCCATTGTGTAATGGCTTGTTTCTAGAGGATCACATTAGTCAGCCAATTCAGGAAAAGAAAAAAATCCATCAACAATTTGTAGAAATGGTAAGGTGGCTTTTTGAAATGACTGTTCACGTCCAGTAGATGTTTAGAAGGCCATACCAGTAGCCTTCTGTCAAGTCAGCATGGTTAGGCATGGTGAGTATAATAGTTTTGAGATTATTATCAAATTAACTGATTTAGCAGTCTCAGGAGTGAATTCTGAACTTTCTGATTATGTTTCTGCAGTGAGGACCAAGTTTCTGCAGACATCCCAGCCTAGGGCATTAGAGAAGCTGGGGCAGGAAGTGAGAGGGTCCCAGTCCAGTTTGGAGGTGAAGGGCCGTGACTGTATCGATGACTGGATTAAGAGATGAGGCAGAGAGGGTTTGAAACAATGCCCAGCATGTCCAGTTCTGATCTTACAGTAATTTTATAGAAAAGAACAGTTTTCCTTCCTCTGTGGCTTGGTGTCAGTTTACCATGAGCAGAGTATCTGCTGACCTTTGACACCTAAGTAGAAATATAAGTTTTGTATTACAGACTGATATACAGTAAGTCCCCTACATATGAATGAGTTCCATTCCAGGCGCGCATTCGTTAAGTCCAATTTGTTAATTAAGTCCAACAAAGTTAGGCCAGGTCCCCAAATGACACAATCGGCTACATAGTACTGTACTGTAATAAGTTTATAATACTTTTCACATAAATAATACATTAAAAAAACAAACACAAAAATTAAACGCTTTAAATCTTACAGTAGAGTACCTTGAAAAGTACAGTAGTACTGTACAGCAGCTGGCATACAGGGAGGGGCTGGCATCAAGTGAACAGGCAAGAAGAGTTACTGACTGGAGGAGGGAGAGGAGGTGGGAGATGGTAGAGCTGAAGGATCGTCAGCAATAGGAGACAGAGGGCAGGCTGCAGTTTCACTCACACCTGACACGGATGGAACGCATGTTCGCATCTTTACGGTTCGTATGTAGGAGACTTACTGTATTGCTTTGTTTCTAGAATTTATTCACTAAGCTTTTGAATACTTTGAAAAAGACATTCTGGAGGGAGATAAAACTTAAGTGGTTGAAAACATTTTCTTATGTATTTAAGCCAGGAAATACAGAGAATACCATAGTATAGAATTTATTATAGGTGGTGGGGAAAGCTTTAAAATAGAAAAAAACCAAACCAAAACACACATGAATGGATAATTCCTGCTCTTTATACACCAGAATTCTTTTCATTGCAGGACCCAGAAACCAGCAAAGACTAGTTTAAATAAGGAAGGGAAATATA
The DNA here is from genome assembly GCF_964341445.2 of Mesoplodon mirus. Classification (NCBI taxonomy): domain Eukaryota; kingdom Metazoa; phylum Chordata; class Mammalia; order Artiodactyla; family Ziphiidae; genus Mesoplodon; species Mesoplodon mirus. The sequence continues at coordinate 7,061,418 of NC_138980.1, read as the reverse complement.
TTGTGTCATATATCTGGGAAATCCAGGATGTAGGATTGATGTACTCTCATTTTAGTCCAACTGCTTAACTAATGTCATTAGCATTTTTCTTTTCTTTCCTCCATCTCTCAATTTTGATACCTTCTATGTTGGTCACATGGTCTTTCTTTACGTAGCCAGGGAAAATGATGGCCAGCAGCTCTAGCTTCACTTTGGCCTTAATGCTTTTATTTCACATAACATTTATTTTATTTCTTAATAGAACAAACTGTTTACTATTAAAGGTGGACAGGTAAGTCCAGCTACAACTTAGAATCTACCAATAAAAATGTAGATCATAAGAACTCTTCTTCCCCGCTATCCTAGACTTACGCCTACGACTTTGAGCATACTGATTGACAGACCTGTGTCACACGCACACTCTGACTTCACAGTTTCGTGAAGATCACGTGGACTGAAGGAGGGATGTTGAGATGAAACAATGTATATGCACTACAAGTACTGAGCTTTAAGAAGTTCAGGCTGTATTAGGAGAGAAAATGTATGCCCAGTGAGTATGCTTGGTTCGATGAATGGAAAACTAAGTTCATCTGTATGGGAATGAAGGTATATATTGAACTAACCAAGGCTGCGAGGGTTACATTAGGGATGCTTCCTAGAATATCATAAGAATATTAAATATTAAAGTATCAAAAGAAGCTACTCTAATGCCTTTATTTTACAACAAAGAACAACTGAGATTCAGAGAAAAGAAGTAACTCTTTCAAGGGTACATATAAAAGATTGTTGGCATGCATGTTGAGGAGGGGTGGGAAAGCGTAAAGGCAGGAGCCAGTAAACAAATTTGTGGGAGTGAGATTAACTTTGCATTTCATGAGGCTCATAAAATGGAGAAGGACTAATTAATAAAATACATACTTGATGCTTAAAATTTACAAAACTTCAGTATCAAAATTTTGAATTTTTAAAAAATTTAGTTCAAACAATGTTTTTCTCATTGTAGAAGCAGTAAAGACATGCTGCAGAAAGTTATAAATGATATAAATATAAAATATATAAGTATATCATAATTATCCCAGTTGTAATTAATGAATTATATATATAGTATATATTAAATAAAACATGTACAGAGACTGAGATATATGCACTATATAAAAATATATTTTCCCACTGAATAGTTTTTTCCCAGTTAATTTACTATTATAAACAGTGTTTCAAGCACACTTCCGTAAGTAACTCTCTGTGCAAGTTCTTAATTATTGCTTAAGAAAAATTTATGAAAGAATTTCTAAGACAGAGAGTCTAATTATTTAAGAATCTTGTTTTTATTTTTAAGTAAAATTGGAAGTAAAGTATCTTTATAGCCTTTTTTTTTTTTTTGCAGAAAAGCAAAGAAAAAGAAAAGCCAGTTCATTTAATTCCTTACTCTTTTAAAAGCAAGACATATCTTTAGCAGCAGTGGTCCTGTAACATTTATGTCTTGTTCAAGGGTAATCAACTGAAATGGATGTCTCTGAAATTAATATCCCATCGAGAGCACATTTCATAGCAGGTCTTAAGGATTTCAGTGCAGCTAATGACCTTTAACATTTGTCAAAATTTATTTATGATTTTGAAAAGTAAAAACATTTAGTTGTATGTTCAACCAGTGAAATAGGAAATCTACTATTTAATAGATATTGAATAAGACACTGAAATCTTCTATAAATGTGGATTTTTCAGATTGCTATGTAGTAATCAAAATACTGCTCATAGTTACTTCAGTTGATATTTTAAATAATTGTATTTAAGCAACTGCTAGATGTTGGAATGTTTTAAAAATTCAGTGCCTGGCACGTTGCTTTATAAATAATAGGTTTTTTAATACTTATTTAAATGAATGAGTGAAGGAATGAATGTAGTCTTTCCCAATTTTACATTAACAAGTTATGTATATTATATATAATTCTTATTCAGAATTCATAGGTTGAGGGAGTAAATTCAAATATAATAGGTTTAAAACTATAAATATTGATTATTCTGATAGCAGATAATCAAAGAGGCAATTGACCTATGGTATATCCAAATTTGCTGCTTCTTAGCAGCGAATGTATATGTATACATATACATATATATGTATATACACATTTTTTGACACATAAAATAACCAAATGAAAGGTGTAGGATCATGCCTACTGAAAAAAGCCATTGGTAACTCATTTTATATTGTCTTTCTGAGTCCTGTTTGAGATAGTCAATTAGATGCAATGTCAGCAGAGCCTCTTGCTTGGGAATCGGAGAAGTTTTAAAATAATTTTCTTAGGAGCATGAAACTATCAACCATAGAAGGCCATAAAAGTCTGAGAAGGCCATATGGAAAGTGACCTGACCTGTGAGAGTAATCTAATACCAACTCTTACTGTTTGGAAAACAGGCACAATTCTTTTAAGGAGAATGAAAGACCCCTGGAGACGCATGTAAATTTATTTTTTTCATTTGAATCAATTTTCAGGCCTAATAACTTATATTTAGAACTGTTTTTAAACGCCAGTTAGCTTTATTAAATTGGCATGTGGCTTCTGGGAGTCTGAAATGAGAAACAGTTAAAGACGCCAGTGAGCTTTACCCAGAGAGCTCAAGTTTCAGGACCATGGACAATGCATATCCCCCCCAACCGGCCTGTTCATAAGTGTCTCCTCTTGTTGGCAAAAGAGGGCGCATAAGGTTGTGTTGCTGGAGTGGTATCAGTGCTCTAAGTGAAGAGAAATGCTTCATGGTTTGTGCTTTGTCCACATTGGATTGACACAGCCTCTGCATACCCTTTGGGCAGAACACATTTGAATATTTTGAGACTTTTTAATATGTTTATATTCCACAGTGAAAGACATTATTTATTCAACAAATGTTTGTTAAATATCCACTGTATGAAAGGCATGGAGATAAGGAGAGATGAATGAAATAGATGTGGCTTCTTTCATTTCGACTTGGTCACTGAGTACTATGTTATTCAGATAGTGACTGTTTCTTCTTTCTCTCAAGATACAATGTTTCCTAAAGGCAGAGTGTCTGCTCTATGATATTCAGTCCTTTATAATATTTGAAGTGTTAGAATGCTCTGTGTTTTAAAATAGGCTATAAGTATATGAAAGTAATATTGTAGAGTCAAAAGCTCAAGATTTAGAGCCAGACTTGAGTGTGAATTAACTAATGCTATTTGGTAATTATGCACTATGTTTGGGAATAACACTTATCTTCTTTGAACCTTAAATTCCTCACCTGTAAAATGAAGATAATGATGCTTATTTTGCAGTGTTGTAAGAAATAGAGAACATACCTATGTCTTCTCAATATATGACAATTCCTTGAACTAACTTTATTAATTTGAATGAATAATGTCATATAGATATTTTTACTTTCAGGGGAGGTCTTCTTCTGGGACTTTCCAAATTTTAAGTGTATTTGAGAGATAATATTTCTTTACAGATTTTATAAAAATTAAAACAAAATATATACTTTGTAATAATAATAAGGAAAAAAATTACCCATGTTTTTGCAATCTAGTTTAAGGTAACTGATGTTGACAGTTTTGTAAACACTTTTTTTTTTTTCCGCGGTACACGGGCCTCTCACTCTTGTGGCCTCTCCCGTTGCGGAGCACAGGCTCCGGACGCACAGGCTCAGCGGCCATGGCTCATGGGCCCAGCCGCTCCGCGGTATGTGGGATTTTCCCGGGCCGGGGCACGAACCCGTGTCCCCTGCATCGGCAGGCGGACTCTCAACCACTGCGCCACTAGGGAAACCCTGTAAACACTTTTTCATACTTTTTCTAGTATTAAAATAAGGCTATATGTACATTGTAGAGGGATTTTGTTCATCTTTTAAAATAGGATGATTCTCTAATTTCCTTTTTCAGTTAACAATGTAACTTGGAAAGTTTTCATATTTATATACATAATTTTTTCCATAGCTGCATTATGTACTACAATTATGGAACTTATTCATATATTCCTCTCTTAGAGAATAAAGGGTTTTCCTTTGCTATTTCAAATGCTGCTGCTATATACATCATAATAAGATCATATTAAATACTTTCCCATTTTGTCAAAACAAAATTAAGTCACTGAAGCTGGGAGGAGTGTGAGGAAGTATCTTTAACGTGCTAAAGCTGATGGCCATGATATTAACAACACCCTCATTTTCAGCAATGACCATTAGCATTAATGATGTTTCTGAATTATAGTGAGTTTTTGGTAGACGAATGCATGCACGAGTAGATAGCGTAATCAGTACCTAGAGTTTATTAATCAAATTCATAGACACTGCTTTAAAAACTAATGACAAGCGTCAGACTTTTAATTCTTAAGGATATCATTAAGTATGGTTGTTTGGAGTGAGTGTTGATGAATGCTCTTTATTAACTGAGTTTATTTAAGGATACATATGCGCAAGTGCATATAATTACTGTCATACTAAGTGATACATAATAAGTGCCAGTTGATTCATATTTTTATGTATTATGTATGCTCTAATATTTTTATTTATTTTGTTTTGCCCTTTAATTTCATAACGTATCATTGAAATTTTTAAGATTTAGCAGTAAAGATTTTGTTCGACACCTGTGGCAGACATGTATTTGACAGTCCCGTGGATGTAAAGATGAGACTGGGATAACAAGAGGCTGGATTCAGAGAGCCTCACTCTGACTCTTAGTCTCTACAAGTTACTCATCCTTTATGACTTTACAGACCAGGAAGGAACTTTAGGAATTTTTAAACAGCTTTATTGACGTACAGTTGACATATGATAAACTATACATATTTAAAGAGCACAGTTTGAGAATGTTCTATATATATATGAAAATGTCACTGCAGCAATGATAATGAAAGTTTATTTGTGCATCTCTGTACTCTCTCCCTTACCCACTCCCTGACCCTCTTGTCTCAGGTAACCACTGATCTGCTTTCCTTAACTATAGATTAGTTTGCATTATCTATAATTTTATATAAATGAAATAATATAGTATGTAATCATTTCACCTGTTTTTTAAAAATCTGCATAATTATTTTGAGTTTCTTTATCCTTTTCCATGTATCAGGAATTAATTCCTTTATTTTGCTAAGTAGTATTCCATTGTATGCCTGTATCCCAGTTTGTTTATCCTTTCATCTTGTGATGGACAGTGGCTTGTTTCCAGCTTTTGGCTGTTACAAGTAATCTGCTGTGATCATCTGCATACTTATCTTTGCATGAATATGTTTTCATTCTCTTGGATTGGATTGGAATATCTGGATTATATGGTGGACACGTGTTTCACTTTTCCAGAAACTATCAAATTATTTTGACTAGGTTGACCCATTTTACATTCCCTCCAGTTTTGTATGAGTTGCAGTTTCTCTACATCCTTGCCAACATTTGATGCTGTCAGTCTTTTAAATTTCAGCCAATTTAATAAGTGTGTAGTGATATTTACTGTTGATCAATAATTAAGACCTGATGGATTCACCACTGAGTTTAAGTTCGATTTAAAGATCAGAATATTCTAATGGCATTTAAAGTAGTCCAAGACATAGATAAAGATGAATTGTTTCCCAGTTTATTTTGTGAAAACTAAAATTGCTTTAATAACTATAAATACATAAACATCTAGTATAGAGATGAAACTAGAGATCACTTTCATTCTAAATGTTGAGCAGAATTCTTGATAAAATATTAGCAAATGGTTCAGAAATGTGTCAAAGAATAATAGACTGTTATAAAGTAGAGTTTATTTAAGGAATGCAAGTTTATTTTAATATCTAGAAATAATTATTGTACATTGTATTAACACATTAAGGTAGACAGTTTATATCAATATGTATGAAATGTATCTGACAAAATTCAACAACGTTATTTCTTCACATGCAACTCCTATATATAAGTAATTTATCCAAAAAATATACTAATAAAATATGATATAGACCTCTTTTCCAAAGACTAAAGTATGTAGACATTTGCAATTAGATCATGGTAGTTGTTGAGAACGATATATAGTGGGTTTGAGGTGTTTTAATGAAATGAATAATTTTTCACATTTCTCAAATATTTGAAATTCTAAAAAGATAAAATGTGTAGTTTTAATTTAACATTAAATTAATACTGTTAAAAATAAAACTATTTGAATTTAATAAGAACAAGATAGGCATGTTTATTATCAACATTATTATTCATTGACTTAAAAGTTCGTAAAAGTTAGTAAAAAAGTTGCATAAACATTGGAAAAACTAGAATAAAATTCTGTCTTTTTTCTGATATGTCGTATTTCTATAAAATTCAAGAAACCAAGAAAAAATATAAAAACTTACAGAATTCAACAAAAATTGGGTACTATGAATGGGGAGAAGAAATATCATAAATAAACCCATTTTTTCCTACTGCAGCAATACTTAGAATAATACAGGTAAATCTGTACTGGAAATAATCAACTACAGCAAAAGTACGCTGAAAAATACTTAGTAATAAATTCAGGAAAAAAATGACATAAGATTTATGTGAGAAAATCTTTTTGAAAGTCATAAAACAAAATCTTAGTGAATGGATAAGAAAATCATATTCTTTTTTTAAATTTAATTTTTATTTTATATTGGGATATAGTTGATTTGCAATGTTGTGTTATTTTCAGTTATACAGCAAAGTAATTCAATTATACATATGCATACATCCATTCTTTTTCAGATTCTTTTCCCACATAGGTTATTACAGAATATTGAGTAGAGTTCCCTGTGCTATACAGTTGGTCTTTGTTGATTATCTGTTTTAATTATAGTAGTGTGTATATGTTAATCCCAAACTCCTAATTTATCTCCCACCCATCTCTCCCCTTTAGTAACCATAAGTTGGTCTTCTAAGTCTGTGAATCTGTTTCTGTTTTGTAAATAAGTTCATTTGTATCATCTTTTTAGATTCCCCATATAAGCGATATCATCTGATATTTGTCTTTCTCTGTCTTCACTTAGTATGATAATCTCTGTGTCCATCATGTTGCTGCAAGTGGCATTATTTCATTAAAACCATATTCTTAACCGGGAAGGCTTCTCATGAAAAGATGAATTGTCCCCAGATTTACATAAATTAAATCCAGTTCCTATTAGAGTACCACATGGATTTTTACTGGTATAAGATAATCTTAAAATTTATATGGAACCATAAATGCTGGCAAATACCCAAAGAACAATGAGAGGATAATATAAAGTCACTGCAACCAATTCAGTGTGGTAGCAGTATGTGGAAAAGGCAGATAAATTAGTGGACAAGAATATATCCCAGAATATTTGAGAAAGGAGACATATGATATACATACGATAAACTACCATATGATATAAATGATAGCTTAACTCACTATGGGAATAGGATAGTGATGATATTGTCAAAACAGCTCTAGAATAAAATGATATGGGACCCTCCATCTCCAACTACATTTAAAAATGTAGTCTATATGGATTAAAACTTTAAACAATTGGACAATAAAAATGTTGCAAGATATATAGGAGATTATATCCATAATCTCACGGTGGAAAAACCTTCTGCATCAAGGGTAAAAATGCAAAACTAAAGAAAAACAACAGGAAAAAAGGTAAAAAACAAATTAAATGTATAAAACAAAAATATTTTTGGTATTATAAATACATATAAATATATTGTAGATAAATTATATTACAATAAAATTCAAAATTGAAAAATTAAAAAATATACAAGAACAACTTCTTAAAATCGTAGTAATGGAATGGATGTGGGAAAAGGATAGTCTCATATTTTACTGTTGAAATGTAAAAAGCTACAGCTTTTGTTCTTGGTAATATTTATTTAAATTCAAAAATATATAATTTTGACCCAACTCTCTTGATTTTGGAAGTCAGTCTCATTGATTGATACATATAAATGTATCTTTATGTACAAGGATACAGCAACATTATTCACAGTGGCAAAAAGTGAAAAAAATAAATGTCCATTAATAGGGTTATGGCTGAAAAAATGTTTGAGTTGTTTAATGCAATATCATACATGATTGACAAAAAGAAACTAAAGCTTTATTGTCTGAATAGAAAAAAAATCCCTCAAATTATTGTTTCATGAGGGAAAAAAGGTACAGAAATGTGTATTACATGATCTTATTTTAATAGCATAATGACCAACACTGCTCCCTCCCCCATATTTCATGCATACATTTGTATTCATATTTCGGAAACCTGAGTCATTCTTTTTAGAAACATATGTTCAGAGTCTGCTATATACCACACGTTATTCTAAGGGCTGGGCTGAAGGTAAACTGGACAGGAAAGTCTCTGCTCTTTTAAAGTGTGTATTCAAGGGAGAGAATGACAAAAAAAAAAAAAAGAGGATTCAAAGAATAAGGCAGGGATTAGATGATAAGTGCCTTGTTAGGTAAAGAGTTTGCACTTTATTCTCAATGCAATGTGAAGTCAGTATGGGTTTTTTTTTTTTCAGCTTAGTGACATGCAGTGATACTCTTTCAGAAGATTACTCTGGCTACTACTTGCAAAATGGTTTGGAGAAGGGGCAAGAATAAAGACAGTGATCTATTTCAGAGACTGCTGCAGTTTGCTGGGCAAGAGATGGTGGTGGTTTGGACTAGCATGGTAGCAGTGGAGGTGGAGAGAAGTAGGCACTTTGGAGTTATATTTTACAGGTAGAACAAACAAGGCTTGCTGGAGGATTGCATGGAGAGAATGAGGGAAGGCAAGGAATCTGGGACAATTTGTAGATTTTAAAATCTGTGCCATAGAGTAGATGGTAGCCCTTTTTTACCCCAATGGAAAAAATAAATTGTTAGAGAAGTTTATTTGACTTTTGGAGGTAATAGTTGACTTTTGGAAGCATGAAGTTTAAAATGTTCATTAGATGCCTATTCAAGTGGAAATATCAAATTAGCAGTTGAATGAATGGATATGGAGTACAGAGGAGAGCACCAAGCTAGAGAAATAAACTTTAGAGACAACAGTAGCACATAATTGGTATTCAGAGATTTAAGACTGGATGAGAGGACCCAAAGGGAGAGTGTAAATAAAGAAAATGACACATGCCTGAGCTCTCGCTGTTGATACCACATCAAAGTTTGTTAAAACTTTAAGCTTTTATGGTGTTGAATGTGGATGATTCACTATAAAAAGGGGAGTTCAGTTAAAGTGCGTTAAGGGAGGCATATTACTTATTGATAAATTCCATGTAGATGATTACTTGGTCTTCTGAATAATTAAGGACATGCTTCAGGGCATGCAATTCCTTTTAAGGCTAAGACTAATCCTATCATCCTATGGTATTGTTCTTGGTGTTTTTCCATAATGAATGTAATAATTACCTCGTGGTGATAAAAGACCTGCATAAATTTAAAATACTGATACTTCCTAGCATGGAGAAATTTTAGAGGTTGAATTTTTTTCAGGCCATATGACAATTTAGAGAAATTTGGAAATTTGGAAAAATGTTTGGAATTTTAGTGAGAAGATTCTCAAAGATAGAAGACATGTTACTTTCAATGGGGAATTGCCCAGAATGAGAAATGAAACATGATTTTTTCCCCCCAGAATAGCTGGACTGATTTTCTTCAGCAGCATGAGAAATACATGGATTTCTTTGCCTCTGGATTGACAGCTCTCTTAGCCTAACTGTTGTGTCAGTTAAAGTTGTTGTGCAAACCACACAAATTCTTCCCATGGGATCCAGAAAAGGGTTTATTTAGAGATTTAAGGATTTCCAAGCATGGCTGTAATTGGAAAAGCCATGTCTCTGGCTCTTGGGAGAAAAGCAAACATACAAGACAGGTTTTGAAGATCAGGTAGAAATTTAATTGAGATACAAAATGTTCATCTGAGCAACCTTTGTGAGGAAAGTGTTTTTGAGAACCTGACCTTTCAAAGTGTGGCTTTCCTTTTCCCCAAAGTTGTTGCTTTTCTTTTAAATATATTTATTAATAAGTAAGAACTTGAGTGGTAAGATGACTACATGATAATTTATTCTTTACTAATTCAGAAATTCAGAGCCAGTGGTAATTTGAATTTACCTCAATTTAGGAAACGGTATCTTCCTGAAGGTTACTTGCGGAGATAATGCTTAATCTTAGAGAACAATTTTGTTCAGAATCTTAAAGCCCTAAATTGGCACACAGATGCTTAATCTTAGAGAACAATTTTGTTCAGAATCTTAAAGCCCTAAATTGGCACACAGTTATCTACTGAAAATTAATAGAATAAATTCCAAATTATTATTGTTTCTTCACCAAGGAAGTGATAAGACATCTATTAGGTAGTCCTTTTCTATTCTACTTAATAATAAGCACTACAAATAATAAAACTATTTTTTAAAATTCTACATATGGACATTTTAAAATCAGAACTTTAAAAATCTACTTGAGACAATAAAATCTCATCATACTATTAATAGAAATATATTTTTTTAATGGAACAAATTTAGGAACCTTATTCAAAAAAGTATCTCTAGAGATCATGGCATTTGGAAGAGTTATCTCTTCTTGTTTATTTCTTGAATAAATGTTTAGCTGTAAGTCCCTGCTGAAACTTCTGGGCAACAAGACTCTTTCCTCCTTTAAGTATTTCAAGATCTTACTTTCATTTTAAATTCTGACATTTCTGGAACATTCAATCCTTTTGCAATGATGATACACATTGGATTCTATGTTTCATGTACCTGTGTAAAAGACCTGATAAGAATCTTAAATGTGGCTAAATTTTGACAGGCCTAGTATATTTCATACCACTCTTCTCCTTGATATTTAACTAAGTTGTGAAGAGTAAGATAAACTGTGTTCCTGATTTGCTGGAAAATACTTAACTGAGAATACAACTGAGATATGGAGAATTAATTTTGCTTAATTTTAATTCAACATATACTTTATATATTTTGCCTATGAATTACCAGGATTTTGAAATAAAACTTAAATAATGATGTTTTTGATAATGTATTTTATAATTTGAGAAAAGAGGTACCACCCTGTGCCCTCCCCACCCCCCCAAAAAAAATAAATGAGGGAGGTTGATATTTTGGCTAAAAAATTTTATTTCTAAAGTTCTTGAAGACATATATAGAGAAAAGTAGCCATGAATCTTGGACGTTTAATCTAAGGTTCAGGTAATTTTGAAATCTTAGGATTCAGAATCAATACTTTTAAACCTAGTTCTGATATAAACTGTAAAATCATTCTCCCTCGCCTATGCAGACATTGCTAATCAAGCATGACACTATGCACCACCTCTGGAACTCCCACAGTCCTTTTGAATGCAGTCCTCCAGGAAGCTACTTTAATATTAGACGTGATACACGAGATTAAATCTGTTTGCCTGTTCCTAAGGCACACACATAGAATTTTTTAAACTCATAAAAGTATAAAAATAAAGGTAATTGTTAAAAATGAAGATTACCTCAGTGAAAAAGATTATGAAAGAAGATTTGAAGATAAATTATAGGCTTGATACAATATGACTAACAACTTCCTTAGGTGTCACTGAGAGGCTATGATATAGTTTGCCTACTTCTAGATGTTTCAGGGTAGAAAAGATTTTAGACATTATCTAATGTAATTCTCATTAATTCAAAAGAGGAGAAAACTGGCACAGAGATGTTAAATGAGTCAGACAGTGTCATAAAGCCAGTTAACAGCAAATTTGATTCCAGTACCCAAGTATACACAGTCAACTGCAATAATTCCATTCTGCCCATCTTCCTGAATCCTGGACTGCATGTCCCTCTTCATTCCTGCCCTCCCTCCCCCTTGAGCACACAACCTAGAAGAACTTGAGAATGAACTAGATATCTAAATAGAACCATAGTGGGAGTGTTGCCCAGACTTTACCAATTCACATACAGCTGCATGATTTTTGTCTTATCTGTGCTCTGTCCTTCCTCAGACTTAGACTTAAACATAGTTCACAGATGCATTTTGTTTGTCTTAGCGTGATATTTTAGAAACATTTTCAAAAATATAAAAAATCAAAAGATTGGACAGCTCTGAACCTAAATTCTCAAAGGCAGTGGTAAGATAGGACTGGGGAATAGCTGACACCTTTGGTGAGATATGGGGTCTTCACTTTGCCAAAGTCCAAATGCTTCCCTCTTGTCTCTGACACTAGTGTTGAACATTATTTACCATTCATCATCATATTTTTATAGTATATAAATTTTTACCTTCACTGTCTGTCAAAAGATTGATGACAAAAATGTAGACCAAGATGGCCATGTGCTTTTTCTCCAGCAGGGTTCACTTTACTCCTTGACTTTACCTGTATGGACCCTGAAAGACATTTGTGTTTACAATGCTCAGACAGACTATAATACACCCACGTGGCTACAGTATATATTAAAAATTTAGATTTAAAAGTATAAGACTACATGATCTTCCCTAAATTATCAATGTTGAAGTAAATAAATAACAAATTAGTTAGCCATTTCCATTACTCATATTATTGTTGTCAGGTACGTAATTATTTTCTGTATAGCATTTGTACACCTAAGAAATGACTAAAAAATACCTCTTCTTTTGAAGTTCAGTATTTATTATAAATTTGGCAATCTTTGTAACACTGCTAAATGTCACAAGATTTAGAAACACATGGCAGAGTAGTTTCTCAGCAGCAGATGAATTCTATAGCCCAAAGATTAGAATTGCAATTAAGCCTGTGACGATTGGTGATGCAGTTTTTTCCAGCAATATAGGAAATCCTTGGCTAAATCATTTTGCCCTTCTCAGAATGACCTGGCAGGCTGTACTATGGACATCAGACACCTCTTTCCTCAACTGATTCCATTCATTATGAACATTTTCATATGAATTCTAGACAGCCTTGGCAAGTGATGGATTGATATCCCAGCTATGGCTTATTAAAACCGTAGAGAAGCACTCTGTTCTTTTTATTTCCTGACTTCTATGTAACTTTGGTATTGATTTACACAGCATCTCATTTATTTCCAAGGAAATAATCTGATTAATTGATTTTTTTATGTTTTAAGATCCAAAGATTATACCTTTACATTCAAATATGAAGAAATCTAATTAAAAAATGGTCAGCATCTCTCTTCATCCCTTTTTCATAAATGATAGTGTAGCTTATTTCCTTATCTAGTCATCCAGCGTTCACTGTGGCACATTTGGGCTATTGTCTAAATTCTTCTCTGACAAAGATTTCTGATATGAACCTCATTAAAGAAATAACAATGCTATAATTCCATCAAAAAAGAGAATCCCAGAACTGTTTTGGAAGTATGCGGATGTTACCAATGAATGTATGAATGAGCCCTCCCCCTCTCCCATTTGGAGCAAAGATGAAAAGATGGCACATATCTTCCTATTTTTTCTTCCAGCTGCTTTTTTTTTTTTCCCTACTCAGTGAGGGGGAAAAAAAAAAAAAGCCACAGGAACAATCAGACATTTTTCAGCTATCTCTTTGGATTCTATCGTCAGCTGTCCTTGGTGGGTTAGAGATCATTCTTATTAAGAGGCACCCTCCAAAAGCTCATCTCCTGTTTCCTGTGCAGGATGAAATACCAAGCAGAATTCTGTAAAGGTGGACTATTGGTTGTGGGACGTTATATCTGTTATTGCCACTGTCTCCCTTTCTATGTGCTACTTTTACTCTTTTCTCCTCCTTTTGTCCTTTACTCCACAGTCTTTTGTTGTTTGCAACCTACTTATCTTCTTTAGTCCTTACAGAATTATCACATAATTATGGGCTTTAATCTCAGCCCCTCTGGTTATAGCTATGTGACCTATTGTAAATTGTTTATTTTCTTTGAGTTCTTGCTTTCTCTTTTGAAAATAGGATGGCTAATAGTTCTTTTTTTACGCTAGTATTCACTTTAGCCTAATGCCTGGCATATAATAATTATTCAACTATAATATATAATTATAAAAGTCTTTTAATGGATTTCCTGGAATTAAGAGATAGGGAGATTGCTAAATACTGAAGAAATACTTTCACTCCTCTGAGAATTGCACCTAAAAGGAAAGTGTACTTTCTTCAGTTTCATTCCTGAAAAGGATTTTGGTCAGTTGATATATAGTCCTCTAAATTTCTGCTCAGTCCAAATCCACCTTTAATCAGAAATCTGGTCAGCATGGTATTTTCAGAACTAGAAGAAAATAAAATGGGATGACCTAAGGACATGAAATAAATGCCCTACGGACAGGTAGTACTCTTCTCTGACTTCCTTTATTTCTAAATCTCTTGTACTTTAGAGGCTTTTTTTTCCCCAAAAAAAGACATGAATTTTACAGGAAACACTGAGAGAGATTAAAAATGAGAATAAGAGATTGGATAACAAGAACTAAATTGTCAAAAAATAAAAATAAAGAGCTAAATTGTCACAGTGATCAATTATGAACTCAACCTTTTATTTTATTTTATTTTATTTTTCAACCTTTTATTTTGTTGGTTTGTATGGTCTCAGTATTTTTGAGCCAACATGTAAAAATCAGTATATTTTACATAAATATTTGCATTTTTGGTTCATCTTCAAAATCAGATCTGTTTTGCCTTCTGAGACTGATATGTGTTGATTTCTAAATTTTAACATAAAGGCTGACACTGTTATATGTTATAGGTGCTCAGTAGATAGTTAAACACATTAAGGAGTAATTATACTAAACAAAGAATATGGCGTGATTGTGATTGAGTGAGTCATGCCCATGGGCCTTTAGGTAGCCAACAGAGGATACAGGAGAGAAAGCCAGTGGAATGATCTGTTTTTTTTCCATCTTGAAATAGCTTTGCAAAATGATTCATATATACTAATCTTTAAGAAATGCCTGTTAGACATCCTGGACAATTTTTTCCCCAAAACATTACATGGGAACACAATAAGCTCCTGCAGTCTATCATCTTTAACTTCTCTTGCTCTTCTCGAATTGCATTCTTGTAATTTCAAGTGGCAATCCGCTAGTCAAATCCAGTGATATCCTCTTAACTCTTATGCCCTTTGACTTTTTGTAGTATTTGATACCTTTTGTCCTCCTATTTTTTCGATTCTCCTCACTGGAATTTTGCTAATGTTCATTGAGAATTAACTTTGTCCTGGGGACTGTTCTAGCCTTGAATAACTTATTTACCCTTTGTGAAAACCTCATGAAGGTATTTATTATTACCAATTTAAAGATGGGCAGATTTGCCCGTGATCACTCACCTAGAACGTGGGAGAAAAAGAATCTGATTCCAGGCACTGAGCCCAGAGCACACCTTCTCATCACTGTTAAGATGATGACAACATAATGACCAGGGTCTTCTCAGACCACTTCTCTGTGTCCCTTTGTCAGTTTGGCTGGCTGGTTCTGTTTTACTATCTGCCCCTCTCCTTAGTAATGATGAAAACAACCAAAAAACAAGTGATTGTCCTCATTCTATTTTATCCTTTCAAATTAGTGTTCTTTGATCACATCCCATGAATTGTGGAACAAAGGGTAATTCTCACTGATTTTTTTTTTTTTTTTTAGCAATTGAGATTATTTACTTCTTGCTTCAAAAGAAGTTTAGGAGAGTGTTTTTAAATATCTGAGGGTCTGGATATAGTTTTTACTTTTGATTTCTGTTGCTTTTTAGAATTGTAGTTGATTTACAATGTTGTTAGTTTCAGGTGTATAGCAAAGGGATTCAGTTTTATATATATATATAATATATATAATATATATATATATATTTTTTCAGATTCTTTTCCACTATAGGTTATTACAAGATATTGAGTATAGTTCCCTGTGCTATACAGTAGATCCTTACTGTTTATGTATTTTATATATAGTATCTGTTAATCCCAAACTCTTTTTTTTTTTTTTTTTTGTGCGGTACGCGGGCCTCTCACTGTTGTGGCCTCTCCTGTTGCAGAGCACAGGCTCCGGACGCGCAGGCTCAGCGGCCATGGCTCACGGGCTCAGCCGCTCCGCGTCATGTGGGATCTTCCTGGACCGGGGCACAAACCCGTGTCCCCTGTATCGGCAGGCGGACTCTCAACCACTGCAACACCAGGGAAGCCCCTCCAAACTCTTAATTTATCCTTCCCCCTACCCTTTCCCTTTGGTAACCCTAAATTTGTTTTCAATGTCTGCAAGTCTGTTTTGTAAATAAGTATCTATTGCTTTTTAAAATTAGATTATAGTCATTGAATGTCATTTGTATGCTTTTCATTTTAAAAAAATTAATTTTTTCCTTGTGGCCAAATATATGATCAAAATTTGATTACTATTTAATGGATATTTGAAAAGAAAATGCACTATTTTTTTTTCCAGAGTACAGAGTTCAGTTCTTATTAATTTTCTTTTGTTCAGCTCTCTTATGTCACTTTTGATTATTTTATTCACATAAAGAATGAGAACTGTGTTAAAACACCTTGCTCCTTAACACCTGTTTGTCTCTGCGTACCCAGATGTTTTGACCCTAAGTGTTGTGTTACTATAGTAGTTTGCCCATAGGTAAACCATAGTTATATCTTCACTGTATATTGTACTCTTCACCCTTATAAGGATGTGCTCTACTTAATGTGTAATATTAACTATTATTTCAACTTTTAAAACAATATAGTAACTCCTGAATATTTAACCATGCATCATGTATTTAATCCCAGCAGGAAGCCTCAAATGCCTGACACATAGCTGGTACTCTAATATTTGTTGTGTAAAGAAGTGAATACAAATTAGTTTGCTGGGTTACATATATGGTTCCTTCAGTCTGTTGTTTCACCCAAGGACAGGCACAAGGGCAAAATTATAGAAAAATTCTCTGAAGTTAATTTACAGAAAACATCTCTAACATAGCCCACAGTTTGTCACTAGAAGATTATCTAAACTTTACAAAAATCAGTATTTTGGGTCAGTATTTCTTCTGTTTTCACAAATAATTTTTGTTTGAAGTATAATTTATTTTATCTTCCCGAATTCAACAAGCTTAAGGTGTTAAAAAAATCGATATTGCTTTATAATGTGTTAAAAAGTGTCCATTATAACAGTATTGTCTCAAGTGGGAGGTAAGGTCATTATTTGTATTGAACTTTACTTCTTTACATTTCCAATGTTTTACTATTTAAAAAAAAGTTTCAATCAGTATTGCTCTTATATGCAATGTTATTTGTCTAAAGCACTCATATAGTAAGAGTCCATCAAATATGCCTCTTTCCATAAACCTGGGAATATTCTTTATTGCTCAGCTTGATCAAGGTATATTGGTATCTCTGGATATTGCTGTCAAATGATGAGGTAAGACTTTGAAAAAAGACTCCTTTTACCTCATTTCAAAAGAAAATGAAAAATCTCTTGGGATATTGTCCCTTTAAGATTTTTGATATCTTTTTAAAAAAATTTATTTTATTTATTTTTTATACAGCAGGTTCTTATTGGTTATCTATTTTATACATATTAGTGTATATATGTCAACCCAATTTCCCAGTTCATCCCACCACCACCACCCCCTTTCCCCCCTTGGTGTTGATACATTTGTTCTCTTCATCTGTGTCTCTATTTATGCCTTGCAAACCAGTTCACCTGTACCATTTTTCTAGATTCCACATATATGCGTTAGTATATGATATTTGTTTTTCTCTTTCTGACTTACTTCACTCTGTATGACAGTCTCTAGGTCCATCCACGTCTCTACAAATGACCCAGTTTTGTTCCTTTTTATGGCTGAGTACTATTCCATTGTATATATGTACCACATCATTATCCATTCATCTGTCAGTCGGCATTTAGGTTTCTTCCATGACCTGGCTATTGTAAATAGTGCTGCAATGAACATTGGGGTGCATGTGTCTTTTTGAATTATGGTTTTCTCTGGGTATATGCCCAGTAGTGGGATTGCTGGTAATTCTATTTTTAGTTTTTTAAGAAACCTCCGTACTGTTCTCCATAGTGGCTGTATCAATTTACATTCCCACCAGCAGTGCAAGAGGGTTCCCTTTTCTCCATACCCTCTCCAGAATTTGTTGTTTGTAGATTTTCTGATGATGCCCATTCTAACTGGTGTGAGGCGATACTTCATTGTAGTTTTGATTTGCATTTCTCTAATAATTAGTGATGGTGAGCAGGTTTTCATGTGCCTCTTGGCCATCTGTATGTCTTCTTTGGAGAAATGTCTATTTAGGTCTTCTGCCCAACTTTTGATTGGGTAGTTTTTTTTTTAATATTGAGCTGCATGAGCTGTTTGTATATTTTGGAGATTAATCCTTTGTCCATTGATTCGTTTGCAAATACTTTCTTCCATTCTGAGGGTTGTCTTTTTGTCTTGTTTATAGTTTCCTTTGCTGTGCAAAAGCTTTTAAGTTTCATTAGGTCCCATTTGTTTATTTTTGTTTTTATTTCCATTTCTCTAAGAGGTGGGTCAAAAAACATCTTGCTGTGATTTATGTCAAAGATTGTTCTTCCTGTGTTTTCCTTTAGGAGTTTTATAGTGTCTGGTCTTGCATTTAGGTCTTTAATCCATTTTGAGTTTATTTTTGTGTATAAACTGTTAGGTGTTAGGGAGTGTTCTAATTTCATTCTTTTACATGTAGCTGTCCAGTTTTCTCAGCACCACTTAATGAAGAGACTGTCTTTTCTCCATTGTATATCCTTGCCTCCTTTGTCATAGATTAGTTGACCATAGGTGCATGGGTTTATCTCTGGGCTTTCTATCCTGTTCCATTGATCTATATTTCTGTTCTTGTGCCAGTACCATATTGTCTTGATTACTATAGCTTTGTAGTATAGTCTGAAATTAGGGAGCCTGATTCCTCCAGCTCTGTTTTTTTTCCCTTAAGACTACTTTGGCTATTCGGAGTCTTTTTCATCTCCACACAAATTTTAAGATTTTTTGTTCTAGTTCTGTAAAAAATGCCATTGGTAATTTGAGATTTTTGATATCTTGATATGTGTTTTTTCCCTTATACATTTTTTTGAAATCAAATATTAATTATTGGATATAAATAGCTTTGATATAAAATGTAATTATAAGCATTACAATTTTCTGATAGATTTGAATATATGTTAAAATAAAACAAAAATCTCCCCACAAGTACTTACAATGGAACAGTTGACCACAACACATATAATTACTTTTATACCTATAGTTATTTTTAGTTTAAAATTATTCCAGTTAATCCAGGGATTGACATACCTACTTTACCACCCAAGAATATCAGAATGATTATATTAGACTCACTGAGGTTGTAAATGGAATTTAGTAGTGAGAGATTTAGTGGATGTGAGATATATGTGGGCCTTCATGGTCCTTCTACTCTAAACACTTGTCAGAGATAGTCTTTCCTTCTTATTTCAAGGACTTTCTAAATCTTACAAGGCTCAAAGAGTTAAATGAGTTCCAGTTTATTTCTAGTCATTTCCCATCAAATTGGTATGTGTTCATGCTCACATAGTTGCAATTATTTTTCTTGTGGTAGGAACTTTTAAGATCTGCTGTTTCATCAACTTTCTAACATACAATACAGTACTGTTAATTATAGTCACCATGCTGTACATTACATACCCCAGCCCCCTGCCTTTGGCAACCACCAATCTGTTCTCTGTTTGTATGAGTTTGCTTTTTTTAGATTTCACATATAAGTGAGACCATACATTATGTCTTTCTCTAATTTATTGCACTTCAAATTGTTCTTAAGTGTCATTATACAACCTTACTTACAAAATTTTGTTATAACTAGGGCCTGGTTTGGTTTGCCTAAACAGGAGGCTTCTGGTCAGTCGGGTTCCCTATGGCCCCACTTTTTTTGTGTGTACATTCATTAATGATTAAGAGCCTCAATGTTAGATGTTAGAGAGACATCTCCACACTCTCCTCCTTAATGCCGTTCTATTGTCACAACATCTAAATTTTATTTTTATATTTGTGGAAGCATATTATATCTCTAAAATTCCTGCAGACATAGTTAACACTTTTTTTTGATAAAGTGTGCTCAGTGTGGGCTCAAGGTTGTGATCCAGTGCTGACAATCCATATTTTTTTCACAAGGACCAAATTCATTTGAGAAAAGAGGATAATCACATTTAGGCCAACTATAATAGTTCAAATGCAGTTTTAATGAAAAGGAGCTGTGGCCCAGTGTCTTTTCCCCTGACTCAGGCAGTGGAACTATGGGATGAGTTTAAAGATTTACAAAGTCTTTTCTATTTGCCTCGCTCCGTCTTTCTGTCTCTGTCTATCTCTATATGCACATATGTACATTAATATATGTATGCATATTTATTTATTTATCGCTATATAAATATGCATATATTTATATGTATGTATGTCTTTATATATGCTTATCTATCTATATATCTAGATATATAAACTTTTTTAACATTAAACGTACATAATAGATATATATATAGAGAGAGATAAATAAAAATTCTGATACCTGCATGGAATGACAGTTTTGTTAAGTAACCCAGAAAGTGAAGTCTGAGTTCGGAGTATTGTAGAGTTAAACAATGCATTTTGCCACTAGTGATTTTTACTATTGGATTCTTATATCTCTTGTATATATTCTTTTCCTTCCCTATAAAATGAACAGGCACATGAAGGACAGAATCATGCTTAGAGCAAATGCTCAATAAATATGGCGGCTCTTATTCTTCCCTGTCTCGTGATATTCTGGAAGGTACATAGCACATGGAACACAGATTTAAACTCCTCTTCTTCCTTTCGGTGTTCTGTTTCTTTGAGCCAGTTTCACCTCAGAATACTCTGGCTTCTGTCACTTTGCATGACACTTGAACCAAAGACGGTTTACTCTTTGTAAAATAAAGGTAAATGTCATGTTTTCTCTTTTCCCCTTTTAATTTCACCCCAGATTTATAGCTGAGAGTGTAATAATGTTTCCAGGGTGATGTTCTCAGTGTGTACTCAGCAAAGCTGAATATGCAAACATTCACATTTGTTCTGGTCAGCCCTTCTATTGGATTTGGAGTGATCGTTTTTGCATACAGAAACATCAGACTTGGCATTGCTTGATCTCTTACCATAGCTACCATATGACCCAGCAATCCCACTACTGGGCATATACCCTGAGAAAACCATAATTCAAAATAATCATGTACCACTGTGTTCATTGTGGCACTATTTACAATAGCCAGGACATGGAAGCAACCTAAATGTCCATCAACAGATGACTGGATAAAGAAGATGTGGCACATATATACATTGCAATATTACTCGGCCATAAAAGTGAATGACATCGAGTTATTTGTAGTTAGATGGATGGACCTAGAATCTGTCATACGGAGTGAAGTAAGTCTGAAGGAGAAAAACAAATACCATATGCCAATGCATATATATGCAATTTAAAAAAGGAGTACTGATGGACCTAGTGGCAGGGCAGGAATAAAGACACAGATGTAGAGAACAGACTTGAGGGCACAGGGGGGATGGGGAAGCTGGGATGAAGTGAGAGAGTAGCATTGATGTATACTACCAAATGTAAAATGGATGGCTAGTGGTAAGCTGCTGCATAGCACAGGGAGATCAGCTTGGTGCTTTGTGACGACATAGAGGGATGGGATAGGGAGGGTGGGAGAGAGGCTCAAGAGGGAGGGGATATGGGGATATATGTATACATATAGCTGATTCACTTTGTTGTACAGCAGAAACTAACACAACATTGTAAAACATTTATACTCCGATAAATATGTGGGGAAAAAAAGGACATAGTTGAACTTAACAACACCAGCAATGAACCGGATATAATTGACACCTGTAGACTACTTTGTCAAACAACAGCAGAGTGCACATTCTACTCAAACTCATATGGACTGTTCATCAAGTTAGATGACATTCTGGGCCATAAGACATACGTTAATAAATTTAAAAGAATAGAAATCAGAGAGTATGTGCTCTCAAACTGTAATGGAACAAATTTTTAGTCAATGACTGAAAGATAACTGGAAATTTCTAAAATACATGGAGAGTAAACAACACAGTTCTGAATAACACATGGGTCTCAAAGAAGAAATCTCAAGGAAAAAAGATTTTGAACTAAATGAAAATGAAAACAAACCTTATAAAAATTTGTGGGATGCAGTAAAAACAGTGCTGAGAGAGAAATTTATGACATTGAATACATATATTATAAAAGAAGAAAAATCTAGAATCAATAATCTAATTTTCTTCCTTAGGAAACTAGAAGTGGAAAAACAAATTAGATCTAAAAGAAGCAGCAAGAAAGAAATAAGTGTTTCAACAGAAATGAATGAAACTGAAAACAGAAAGCCAATAGAGAAAATAAATGAAACCAAAAGCTTGTTCTTCAAAAAGACCCATAACATGATAAACCTCTAGCCAGGCTAACTATGAAAAAAGAGAGCAGACACAAATTACTAAAACAGAAATGAAAGGAGGAACATCATTATAGCACTTACGAACATTTAAAGGATAATTAAAGGAATACTATGAACAACTCTTTGCTCACATTTTGGTAGACTAGCTGAAATGAACCAATTCTTAGAAAAGCACAATTTGCCAAACCTCACACAAGACAAAATAGACAAACTTAATAAGCCTATCTCTGTTAAATAAATTAAATCAATAATTAATAACCTTCCAAAATAGCACTGGGCTCAGATGGGTTTACTGGTGAATTCTACTAAACGTTCAAGAAAAAAATTATACCAATTCTCTACAGTATCATTCAGAGAATGGAAGCAGGTGGTATACTTCTTAACTCATTCTGTGAGACCCGTTTTAACCTAATACCAAAATCAGGCAAAGACATTATAAGAAAAGAAAATTCCAGACCAGTATGTCTCATGAACGTAAATGCAAAACTATGGAAATAGTAAAAAAGATCGGTGATTTCCAGGGCCTGGCTGTGGGAGGAGGGATGGTTGATGGGACACAGGATATTTAGGGCAGTGAAAATACTCTGTATGATACTATAAGGATGGATACATGTCATTATACACTGGTCCGTACTCACAGAATGTATTAACACCAAGAGTAAATCCTAGGGTAAACTGTGGACTTTGATTATGATGTATCAGCATAGTTCATCAGTGGTAATAACAGTGCCAGTCTGGTGGAAGGTGCTGATAATGGTGGAGGTGCTTAGGGAGCCCTGTGCATGTGTCAGGGAGTGTATGGGAAGTCTCATCACCGTCCTCTTAATTATGCTGTGAACCGAAAACTGCTTTAAACAGTAAAACCTTAAAGAAACAAAGTTCAGTTTACATCCGTAAGGAACCCAAAAAAGATAATTTTAATAAATCTCAGCCTGTGAGTACGCATCCTGTTAACATTCTGCGTGACAACATCAGATGTGCACGTAAAGCACTTGCGCTCTCTACTCAAGTACGGCCGTTGTTTGAGTTGCAGGTAGAACTAGCTGTTTTTCACACGAGGTCCCATTTTTCAAACTCTCTTATCTGTGAGAGGCTGAGTTTCCTACACGTACTTTAACCATCACAACAAATCACAACAGATTGAATTCAGAGGAAAATAGAACTCTGGTGTCTTCTATCAAGCCAGACAGTGATAAGTTTTGCAAAAATGGGAAATAATGATACAGTTCCCATTAAGTTATTTTAAAATTACTTTTTATTATTTTTATAAAAATATGCTCTTCATGTGAACATGTTATATAGGTTATTTAAATGAATTAAACAAATATTTTTAAATTGCTCACTTTTTGTTTTGAAATCTAAATATAAATAGATAGAATCCACATAAACAAAGGCGTTTAGTGGTCTTCAGTAATTTTTAAGGGTGTAGAGGGATTGTGGGACCAAAAAATGTAAGAATAGCTCTTCTATGTGGTCTCCTGAAAATTAATAGCAGCACATCTTATTGCATTTTTTTTTCTGGAGATGCCTTTTCTGCAGTAAAAGTTTTACCAGTTTCTCAGGACAAAATATGAGAAAGAACCATCTTTTGGAAAAGCCATGCCTTAACTTCTGTCAGAGTCCTGGAGCTTCCCAGAAGCCAGTATTTTAGGTTTGAGGACGAGGGAAAATGCTAGAATTATGCCACTGACCTTGGAACACATTTTTGAAGCACCCAGAATCTCTAATTCTTCCTTTGGTTTTATGTTTTCATCCTGCTTTAAAATCATGAAAACACCTGGAGATTTTTAATAGGGTTGTGTATAGTGAAAATGATTGCTGTAAGGTGGCCTATTGGGAGGTAGGGATTATTTCCTTTGGTCCTTCATCAATTCAGAAAAGTTCAAGGAGGCCTTCACAGGAAGTATATGAGCCAGTGGATAAGTTTGCTAAGGCATCAATTCATCTTAGCTCCTGAAATAACATTGAAACAATAATAAAAGGTAAAATCAACCAGTGGAAATAGGTGTAACAGATTGTGTAAATGAAGCATAACATATGCATTATTAGAGTTGACTACGTGTGAACTACACTTAGGCCAGACCTTATTGCTAATTTCCCAAGTTATACTGGGGAGTTGAATGAAAGGCAGTAGATGATCAGAGTGCTCTGAGCTGGTCAGGACTCTGTGAGTGAATAGTGATTTATTGGTTTGTATGCCATTCCATACATCCTGGGAGTAAATTCTGGTTGGGAGCACATCACAAATTATGAACTTGTCCTCTCCGCAGCCAGATCTTCATTTCTTCCTCTTTTGTTTTTGCAGAGTGCTTTAGGATATGCTGAACTAAACTGCACTGGGTGTTCCCTTGATGGAGCTTGAACAATCCCTCACTGATGTTTCCAGTGTAACTGTGGAAGTAGATTAAAAAGTCAATTTGTAATATGCATGGGGTGCTTCTGAATGTCAGGCTCTGAACTAGGCTCTGTGGCGGAGAGCGCAAGAAGCCAGAAGAAACTAGTTTCTCCCCTGTAGGGGCTTGCAGCCCACTAGGGCATCAGTGATGCAGCAAAGCGTGAGAAAGTGTAGAATTTATAAATTCTTCTATAGCAGACTACACGACTATCAGAGGGGAAGTCACAGAGTAGTAATTGGTAGCCTGAGTATAACACAAAGACTGCAATGACATGTTTTTAAAAAGCCTTTAAAAAAACTATAAAGTATTTTAAATATATTGCTCATACAGTGATGTAGTAGTCCTCTCTATTATCACTGTGCGTATTTAAATGTTAATATTTGACTTTACTTCCTTCAAAATCTTGTCCCTCTCTGAGCATGTGTTCTTGGTTCTTTTGTAAAAATAGGGTCCTACAGTATGTGATGACACTCTACAATCTCTCAACCCCATACATGCTCCTCTTCAGTTCTTTCCCATCTCTGTGAATGCAACACCTTCAACTAGTAGATTCTAGTTATATAAGCAGGACATGGAGTCATTTTAAAAATCCTTTTCCTCTGTCCTCATATCTAGTCCACCCCAATCCTGGTGATTTTATTACTAAAATATCTCCCAGATCTACAGAGTTATTTTCAGCTATACTATAACTGTGACTGTCAGTGGTCACCTTACCACCACGTTTCACTCGCACTGCTACAATGACCTTCCAACTGCTCTAATTCCCATCCACACTTTGCCCTCCAAACTATTCTCTATCACTCTAGTGATCTTTGTGAACTGCACATTTGATCCTTAAACCATGCAGTGGCTTCCCTTTACACTTCAGGTGAAGATAAATCTATCATAGATTTAAGACCCTGCAACATCTTACTTTTTTAGCAACATCTTGCATCAGTCACACTGTGCCTCAAGGCTGCTGTGTGTAGTTGTGTATGTTGCGTACTGTACAGCTCCAGGAAGCATTTGACACATTTTAGTCTGTGTGAAGAAGGCCCCTAGCTTTTGCAGTATCATGATCCATTCATCCATGTGAGGTAGCATTGCTCCCTCCACTCCTTTGGCTCTCCAACTCTACTGGCCCTATTTTGTGTTCTGCAATGTATCCTCTCTCTTTTTTTTTATCATAAGGCGTTTTTCTCCTGTTCTTACTTCCTCTTGGAATGTTCTTCCATTCCCTCTTTACCAAGTTAACCTCAAGCCATGCTTCAAATCTCTGCTTAGTCTCTGGACCTTCATTTGAGTCAAGTATCCTTATTATACTTAGTAATAGGTCCATGTAAGCTGTCCTTTATATCATGTAATTATTTGACTAATATTTGTCACTTGCACCAGCCTGTGAAAGGTGGGCAGTGTGTGCCATTTGTTCATCATCATATGACAAATAGGTGACACATAGAAGGAGCCTATTAAATGTTATCAGTGGGTGAATTTATGATGTTTGCACCTCTCTTTTCCACATATGGATTTATTATATATACTCTTGTACAGAATGCCTTTGCTAGTTGCATATTAGTTCACAATACACATATTCCGTAGCTAGCTAATCTCATTTGTTGGACATATTCATTGTTTCCAGTATTCCAATATTGTTCACATTCCTTCATTTTATCTTATTAGTCATCAGTTGGATTGGGAAAGAGGAATATATGCTGGGCTTGTGCAGAGATAATGCTTTTTAGATGGAAAGCAAAGCATGTTAAGTGATACAGTTAGGAGGTAACAAGAGTTAGCAGGGAGGTGGGCTTGGCAGAGTCAGAAACAGCTTTGACATGTAATCAAAAGTAAGTTTCTTATGAAGAGGAAATAAGGAGAAAAATTACTATTAGTTGAAAGCCTTGAAGTTTGGAGTGAAGTGTTTGGCTCCTGCCATATTGCTAAGTTGGGCTAAATGGCTTGGTTTGGGATGAGTATAATGAGTGCAGAAGCTCCTTATTTAATAAAAAGAGACAATATTTTTACCTCTTTTCCCTTTTTCCAAACTAATTATGTAATGTCATCTTGCTTTTTCACCTCTTATTTCCCATTTTGGCCAATTTAGGGCTACCAAGACATATTGAAAACATCAAAAAAGCAACTGTAGCATATTTAGTCAATATACAAATAAAGTTTGGGATCCTATCAGCCAAACATCAAATGCCAACACTGTCATTGGTGAGTGAGAGTATTGATGTGGTAAAGATCAGAGTTGTATCAGTTGGTCAAAGAGAATTCAGAGTATCAGGATTTAATGACCATCTACAAACATTGGATTGATGAAAATAGAGGAAGCAAGACTCC
The DNA here is from genome assembly GCF_964341445.2 of Mesoplodon mirus. NCBI lineage: Eukaryota > Metazoa > Chordata > Mammalia > Artiodactyla > Ziphiidae > Mesoplodon > Mesoplodon mirus. The sequence continues at coordinate 7,034,454 of NC_138980.1, read as the reverse complement.
TTGGTGTTTGATGGGAAAATATCAGACGGAGACTCATGCCTCCATGAAGTGAAAGTTAATAGTGGAAGCTACAGAGGACAGCTTAGGATAGGGAAGTAGTTCTCTTGCCACCAGTTGTTTCAGTCTTTTGGACTTACCTGTTATCATAGGAAAGAGTGTGCTGGATAGCAGTGGTAATTAAAAGAATATTCTTTTGTAGGGGTGTCTGAATAAATTTGTCTGCATGTTGAAAAAACTCAACTACAGCTGCTTTAATCAATAAAGAAATTCCTTGCCGTCATAACTAGGAAGCCTGAGGTAGGGTAGTTTGCAGGGGATGTTTGTTCAGTGGCTCAATGATATCATCCAGGATCCTTTCCTTTCCATCTCTCTCTTCTACAATCCCATTTCAAAATGGTGGCAGCAGGTCCACCACATCTAGGCTGGATAAGAAGATACAGTATATCTGTCTATGCAGTCAGTAAAAGAGAGGAGGTATTTCAGAGTCCCATCGAACAGATTCCTACTCATGTATGAAGAGCATTATATGACCAGTCTGTTCTTGAGCCAGTTATTGGAAAAGGGATGAGCTTATCATTATTAGCTTAGGGGAATGATTAGGGGTAGAGATGACATGGGGTAGTCAAACACAGTAAGCGATATAGCAAACAACATATGTTATTGAAGTAATAAAAAGTTGTTAAAGTATTTGAATTCTGATTAATGAAGATGATTTATGGTAGGGTTGATTAAGAATTTGTATATGTAGATTTCTTTGTTGAAAGAGATGTGGCTTGAATTTTATGACTTTTCATAACATAGGTATTTTGGCAGTGTTATTTATATAATTATTTCCAAATTTTTTTCCTCATAATGTGTTTCTTCAAATATAATCTATTAAATCACTGAGTAAAGAGATTCTCATTCATTCATTTATATATTCATTCTAGGTTCTGGAGATAGAATACTGTAAAAGAGAAAATTCTGTCTTTATGGAGTTTATACTTACTGACAAGAGGTGGGAAATTAAAAAGCAAAAAAATATGTTAAAAATATAATTTCCAATATTGATAGTTATCTTTCAAAAATGAAAAATCTCCGTATCACACAAGACACTCAAGTAACTACTTCTTCTGACAGACATTTTAGTAAAAGTACATACCAATTGTAATTAAATCAAATTACCACCTTGATCAGCATTTGGTCGTGAAGAACCTGTGGCCCACCAGCGCTTCATAGTACATGGATTGAGAACCACTAGCTGGATGACCTTGCGCCAATTATTTAACCTTTCTCTATGGTCCAGTTGCCTTGTCTTTAAGGTAGAGTCATATTCCCTATTTTAAGGCATTTCTGTGACGATTAAATGAGATGATGTCTGTAAAAAGTTTAGAACAGTGCCTGGCACATGTAAGTGGAGTGTGTGTATAAAATAAATAAAATTAAATTAATGAAATAAACGCATCTTATGAAACAGGAGGTAAAATGTGCCTCTGCCTTAATTCCTTTCCATCATATTAGGTGGTTAGAAATGGCTTTAGAGTGTATTTAGTTCAATATTCTCATATTAAATGAGAGGAAATCAAGCTGAGAGAATGGGCAGTATTTCAGCCAGAATTAGGCCTGAGGTATTTCTCATGCCTATCCAGTGCTCTTTCTAGTATTTTATTCTGTCATGATTTCCATTCACACATGTTGTAAGTATATACATCCTCAGGAATTCAGAAACCTGCCTCTGTCTGAGGGTTACTTCTTCAGGAGCTGTAAACTCCTCTTTCCTGGAGTTGTAGTCACTACTTCACTTTTACCCTGGGGTCTGGATATGGCGTTCATTTGGTGAGAAGTGGGTGTTTTCAAAGCTAAGATACTGTGGTTACCTCAATGGGCAGTTCACGTAATGGTGTTTCTGGTTAAAGTCCTAATTAGCCTTCTGTAGCTAATGAGTTTGGGGGTTATAAATCTACTCATTATTATGAATGATAGGGCCAGTGCTTAAAATTTGCCAGTGTTGCACTAAGACAAAATTATTTATGAAAAGGCATTGCCCCAGAAATGGAAATCATAATAATTAGATTTAATCTTTCTGTGGCTTATGTATTTTTTTTTCCCCCAGGGAAACAGATGTCTAGAGGGTACTAATTACTAGTAGTGGAAAGTTTCCTACCCAGACAAGTCAGAAAGTCAGGAGGCTAACTCCTGGAACTTTCAGCCACCACTTAGCTGTGCGCCTTCAGAAAAGAAGCAATACCAGAGGCTTTCTGTCTGTTAATGGCAGATTTGTGCTACTTAGTCACCAGCTGAGAATCCTCAGAGCTTTGTGTCTTCAGAAAACAATGGATGTTTTTTTAAGGTGCTTTTCTTTTTTTTTTTAATTAAAGTATAGTTGATTTACACTGTTGTGTTAATTCCTGCTGTACAGCAAAGTGATTCAGTTATACATATATATACATTCTTTTTAAATGCTTTTCCATTATGGTTTATCAGAGGGTATCAAATATAGTTCCCTGTAGGAAACAACAAGCAGGACCTTGTTGTTTATCCATTCTATATGTAATAGTTTCCATCTGCTAACCCCAAGCTCCCAGTCCATCCCTCCCCTATTCCTCTTCCTCCTCCCCCTTGGCAGCCACAAGTCTGATCTCTCTGTCTGTTGAGTCTGTTTCTGTTTCGTAGATTGGTGCATTTGTGTCATATTTTAGATTCCACATATAAGTGATATGGTATTTGTCTATCACTTTTTGACTTACTTCACTTAGTATGATACTCTCTAGTTGCATCCATGTTGCTGCAAGTAGCATTATTTTGTCCTTTTTTATGTATTCCATTGTATAAATGTACCACATCTTCTTTATGCATTCATCTGTTAATGGACATTTAGGTTGTTTCCATGTCTTGGCTTTTGTGAATAGTGCTGCTATGAACATAGGGGTGCATATATCTTTTTGAATTACAGTTTTGTATGGACATATGCCCAGGAGTAGGATTGCTGGATCATGTGGCAACTCTATTTTTAGTTTTTTGAGGGAATCCTTGCTGTTTTCCAAAGTGGCTGCACCAACTTAACATTCCCACCAACAGTACAGGAGGGTTCCCTTTTCTTCACATAAGGTGCTTTTCATAAATGGTAAAATCGATATAACAAATGCGTTTCCAAGAGATTATTAATTTGGTTGAAACTGGACCATGGATAATGTTATATCAGGAAAAGAATGCGAAAATTACCCCTTTTGGTCAAAATACTGAGCTTTACGGTCAAGTATGGGCTGGCCCAAGAGTTCTACAGCTAGTGGCACATCACAGACTGACACATGGGTATTCAATTCCTCAGTCAAAGTTATATCTATCCAGTTTTCTTGAATCAAGTAGTATAACATGCATTCATTTAACTTACTGAAAAATTTAATTAAAAATCCTGTTTCTGGGGCTTCCCTGGTGGCGCAGTGGTTGAGAGTCCTCCTGCCGATGCAGGGGACGCGGGTTCGTGCCCCGGTCCGGGAAGATCCCACATGCCGTGGAGCGGCTGGGCCCGTGAGCCATGGCCGCTGAGCCTGCGCGTCCAGAGTGCCGCAACGTTGCTCCGCAATGGGAGAGGCCACAACGGTGAGAGGCCCACATACTGCAAAAAAAAAAAAAAAAAAAAAAAAAAAAATCCTGTTTCTAAGATTAAAAGATATTGCTGGTGGTCTTTGTGGCTAAAGATGGTGTTTTTGGATTTTAATACAATAATACAATTAAATTAGAACTGAGATGATCTTTAGAGACTGTCTAAATTAATTTGGTCTAGTGCTAGACCCAACTCTTCATTTTAGATGAGGACACCAAGATAGTGTGATAGGTTACGTGAGGTGAAATGCTAGATGCTTGTTAGTGGCAGAGCTGAAACTAGGACATAGATCTCCTGGCTTCTAGTTCAGTATGCTTCCAGCTACACCTTAAAGCCATCAGGTTGTCTTTAGCTAGTCAAAATATTCATCCTGCTGCTAATCTCCCACAAACCCTTGCCTCACATCTCCCATCTTCCCTGTAACACGGCTTTCTCCCCATCTAGCCCACCTGAGGAGGGATGCACTTGCAATTTTATAGAAACATTTTCAAGTCTTAATATTGCCCCTAAAAAAAGAGGTGTGCAGTACATAGGTCTATCTGCTTCTTAGTCACACTGCATTCTTTTATCCTTGGTACCCTAGCATGATAGGTGTGAATATGACTTCTGAAGTCTGACTGCTTAGGTTCAAATCTCACTGCCCTCATTTGTAATCTATGTGACCTTGAGTAAGCAGCTCTGCTTCAGTGTTCTCATCTACAAAAACCCTGAGGTTATTAATGGTAAATACCTCACATATTTTTGTTAACATTAAATAAAATGATATTCAGAAAGCATTTAAGAAAGTGCCTGGTACACAGTATGCACTTAGTAAAAGGTAGCTACTATTTTTTATAGTATTAGGCAGAAACAAATCAATGTGTAAAATAATATGGATTATAAATGCATTAAACTTCCAAATACAATGCATAAATTAGCCCTTATATTCATTAGTCATCACGACAACCCAAAATTGGGTATTAGCCCAATTTTATACACAATAGCACCAAGACCCAGAATGATTATATCACTTGCTCAAAGCTCCACAACTGCTTACTGATGGTGGCTTCCATAACTCAGATTGTTGGTACATTTGAAGCTCAAGCTTTTGCCTTTCTATTGATCCAGATTCCAGAGACCAGTGATGGTCCACTAGGTTTTCTGTGAATTTTTTTTAAAGCTTTTTTTTCTTTAAAAAAAATCATAATTGATTGACAAGTAGTGCTAGCTGAGTAGGTTTTCCAGGGGTAAGGCTCGAAAAGGCTAAGGTTGTATTGCGTCAGGGTGCGGGATGTCATCATAAGGCTTCAGAGGATTCTCAGCTTCATAGGGGAGCACTTTATTCAGCACCGGAACACACCTGGCCAAAGGGATGGCAGGAGATAGGTCTGAATTAAAAGGGCAACCACTTCCACCTCCTGACTCAGGCCATTCTTTAAGGTCCACACTGACAGGGTTGCTCTCTAATAAAGATCACCCACAGAATGACACCATCTGGCAAATGTCAGAGGAGAGGGGACAGGAGGAACAGCTGCTGGACTTCAGCTGCAGTCATCTGCCTATGTTGCCAGTGACTTGAAAATGCATGGACAGGGAGGGTTGATGCTTCCAGCTGAGTGCATATGCTGTCATGCCCAGTTCCATCTTCTTTTAGATTTTAATAGAGATACTCCTTCAAAGATTCCTGGCATCCTCATGTATTCTTTTGTATGTGGAAGTTAGATTGATGCCTCTCATTCCAGATGTTTTGAAATTGAACACATGGTTTCTTCAACTCAACCCCTTTACTCCCCAAAACCAGAAGTGTCCCTGTTTCAACAAATAATACTCTAATCTACCAAGGTGGGCAAACCAGAAATGTGTATGCTATCCTTGATACCTTGTCTTCCCTTGCCTCACATCTCCCAACTTATGACTGAGACTAAGTTGGGTCCCTTTTTTGTGCTCTCATAATACTGTGTGATTTTTGGTTCATGGAATTTATTGAAATTTGTGACCATTGATTTATATTGTGACTATTTCATGAATATACATATGTATGTGTGTGTGTGTGTGTGTGTGTGTGTGTGTGTGTATATATATATATATATATATATATATAACTTCACTGGCCTGAAAGCTCCATGAGAGTAGGAATCATGTCTATGTTTACTCATCAGTGCTTACATACTTGTTTATGCTATAACACAGTGTTTATCACATAGTAAGCGCTCGAAAATTAATTGCTTAACAAGTCTTGAACAAATCTTCACTCTCCTTGCTTCATTATTTTCAATGCCATGTCTTAGAAAAGGATTTGCTAATAATGGCAACAATCAAATGGGAATCAACCAACCCTGGAAATGGTAAGATCGCCGTCACTGGTTTTCACCATCATCTGGATGGCCTTCTGTCATCTTGAATTTAGAGGAGTTTGGATTAGGTGATCTTTAGGTCCACCCCAACACCGTGGCTCATTATTCCATTGTGCTCACTAAGGCCCTATAGATTGGTATAGTGATACCCCCTTTCACTGGGGTGTCAAGAAACTTGGATTTCAGTGCAGATCTCAGTGACCTTGAACAACTCACTTCTATTATGTGCAACCCTGTTTCCTCATCTTAAAATGGAGTGCATTAGTAAGGATGGGTTAAATTATTCAGAAGTAACAAGTAACCATAGTAACTCAAAATTTAATACAACAAAGTTACCTTTTCACTTATTTTGCATGTCCCATGTGGTCGGACAGAGCGGTCTGCTCCACAGTCACTTGGGCAAGGAGATGGAGGCTTGGAGTTGAGCCATTGGGAACATGCGTCTTCCTCACTTGCCATCTCACCTCATCAATAGAAGAGAGAGAGTAGGGAATTATGTATGAGCTTGTTACTGCCTTATCCTAGAAGTGATACATTTCATTGGTAAGGAACAGTCCTTGGTCCCCTCTAACTGTAAGAAAGCTGAGTAATAGAGGAGAACAAATGAAATATTTGGTGTGTGTGACTGTCTTCCACATGAGGGGATTTTGATTTTTTGCTTTATTTTCTTAACCAGCATTTCTTTTAATGAAATATATAAATATGTAAAGCAAATAAGAATGAAACTGTACTAATGGAAGCAGTGCTGGAGAGGCCTGGGTCTCTGCCTGCTTGCCCTGTGCTTTATAAAAACCTTGCCATGTAATTCTACCCAAAGCACTTCCATTGACCTGCAATGGCTTTGCTGAGCATAGTGTGAAAACTTCCTGGCTGGCTGGCCTCTAAGGTCACCTTTACCTTTTAAAATTCTATTTGTAAATGATGAATTCTTCAAATTTGTTATGCAACTGTATATACATGTTAAAAGCCTGTTGACAATTCTTAAGGATTTTAAACAACTTATTATTTTAATTGAAAACATGGATGTCCTACTACTAAAAAAGATGTCCTCCCATAATCCCTAACAAAATTATTTTTTATTTGCCTCTAGGTCTTGTCTATATTCCTTTTATATATTTTACATAGTTGCATTTATGTGTAATTTTTGTATTTTTTTATTTCACTTTTCATACATTTATTTCAATTGTATTTGGCCTTTGTAATAATTATTTTTATAAATAGAATATTATTAACTAAAGCAATCCTAAATGCAGTAATGTGAGTCCTTAACTCAGTATATGGAAATGTGTTTCCTGAGAAAAATGGCAGTAATAATTAATAAGGTTGAATTTTTAAGAGGAATTTAGAAATTAGAAGAGAATTGTCCAAAGGAAATTGGATGAGTAGGACTCACTGTATGAACCAAACATATTATCTGAGCTAAAATCAGAATTATATTAATATTGCTGAAAGTATACTTTGTATTGTGCATTGTCTAAGCATTGTCCATGAGTTATCTCACTTAATCCTCACAACAACCCCATGAGCAATAGGTAAAATTTTTTTGTAAATCATTTTACAGAGGAGAAAACTGTAGCTCGATATGTTTAGCAGTCTGTCCTGAGTTAACTGACTAGATAGTGCTTTATCCTGGAGTCCAATCCAGGTCTGTCTCCCAAGCCTAGACCCTTGCCTCCCATTAAATGGGATGTTTAAAGCAATGCTGTATACCTGAAACTAATATATTGTAAATCAACTATACTTCAATAAAAATATAAAATAAAACTTTAAAAAAAAAGTGAAAAAAAGGCAGCTGTCTATGGTGAGGGCAAATTGGTGAAGAGGTATTGCAATTCTATTGCCATGGCCTTCCCCAGTCCTACTCGTTATTTTCCTTTTTAAATTATCAGCGTTTAAAATTGCATTGAAATTTAGCTTGAAGATTTAAAATATAAATAAAATGTTAAGGAAGACTTTTAATGCAAACGTACTTTAATATAGTTCCATGGTTCATTTTGCCATAGGCTTAATGAGAATATACAAATAACAAGTTACTCTTTTGGTTAATATTAATTGTGTCTCTTGACCCAGTGAAAAATATCTATTAGATTATATAAATCAAGCCCAGTAAGAAAATGACATAATTAAACTGCCTTCAAACCAGCGTACATAATAGTAATGAGTCTAATAGTGTTGCAAAAGAGAGAAAGGTTACAGACAAATGTTGATTATTAATTATTCGAATATTAACAAAGTCCATTCTGAAGGATCTTGACCTCTATGTAGTACTAACAAATGCATGTAGGAGCAAAGACCAAATATCCATAAAACCAAATATCCATTTTCTTTTTAATGATATGTTTATCTTCATGCCAGTTCACTTAAGAAAGAACATTGTATTTTAAAAGATACAGCACAATATTGGTCTCATTAGTAACATGTATCTCCTAAAGTAGAGATCACAAATTATGTCCCCAAGTCAAGATGTGGACCACAGACATGTTTTGTCTGGCCCAAGTGGTGTTAGTCATTACTTGTCAACATTTTAAATTTGGGCTTGTGGTAGGCAGAGTAATGGCTCCCCAAAGACGTCCATGTCTTATTCCTTAGACTGTGTATATTTCATTACACAGCATAAGGGATTTTGCAGATATAATTAAGGTTATGGACCAGACCTTAAAATAGTTTATCCTGGATTGCCCAGGTGAGCCCTATCTAATCACAATAACCCTTAAAAACAAAGAACTTCCTCCAGATGAAAGGCAGAGAGATGTGACAGCAGGGAATACCTGAGATAGCCAAAGCTTTAGAAAAATGCTCAACTCATGCTACAGGAGGGAGGCCATATGGAAAGCACGAGAAAGGATGTGGGCAGCCTCTAGCAGCAAATACCAGCAAAGAAATAGGAACTTCTACAACCACAAGGAATTGAATTTGGCCAAATTTGCATGAGCTTGGAAGCCAGTTTATCATTAGAAGCTCTAGAAAGTAACTTAAACTTGCTGACACCTTGATTGTAGCCTTGAGAAACTCTAAGCAGTGGACCCAGTTGAGTTATGCCATAACTGGATTTCTGACCTCCAGAACTGTGGGATAATAAAAGAGTGTTGTTTTAAGTCCCTAAATTTGTGGTAATTTTTTTTATGGCAGTGAAAGGAAACTAATACTGAGATATTTCACATAGAAATTCATGTGTCTAAGTATATTTTTTGGCCACACTGGATTAGAGTTGAGTAGTAGAGGCCCCATTTGGTTGAAACCTGGGACTCTTATTTATACAAGTTATCACCTGGACCACTTTACTCATTTGCCCTTTTGGCACTTGTGTTTTAAACACTGATCTGTAGGGACTTCCCTGGCAGTCCAGTGGTTAAGACTCCACGCTCCCATTGCAGGAGGCATGGGTTTCATCCCTGGTTGGGGAACTAAGATCCCTCATGGTGTAGCCAAAAAAAAAAAAAAAATTGGGAATCAAACACTGATCAGAAAGTTAAAAGGGACACAACTGGATAGGCATGGATAGCTTGGGGATTTTTCTATCCCTCTTCCAATGACCTTGACTTCAGCAGTCCGAATTTTTGCCTAATATGCTATTTCACATTAGACGCCACTCTGTCCTTCACTTCCATCTCTCTCTGTTTCTTTCTTCATTTTTAATAGAGCTTAGTGGACCCAACAAAGTTGGTTGCTGTAGAAACATAATCCTTCCTTTTCACAAATGTTTTTCAGGAACAAATGTCAGCACGTAATTCTTTTATCAAGTTTCACTCGTAGCCTCAGTTGCTGTTGAATTTCCTTCCTCCATTCATTCATTCATTTATTTATTTACATCTTTATTGGAGTATAATTGCTTTACAATGGTGTGTTAGTTTCTGCTTTATAACAGAGTGAATCAGTTATACATATACATATGTTCCCATATCCCCTCCCTTTTGCGTCTCCCTCCCACCCTCCCTATCCCACCCCTCCAGGCGGTCACAAAGCACCGAGCTGATCTCCCTGTGCTATGCGGCTGCTTCCCACTGGCTATCTGTTTTACATTTGGTAGTGTATATATGTCCATGCCACTCTCTCACTTCATCCCAGCTTACCCTTCCCCCTCCCCATATCCTCAAGTCCATTCTCTAGTAGGTCTGTGTCTTTATTCCTGTCTTACCCCTAGGTTCTTCATGACATTTTTTCCCTTAAATTCCATATATATGTGTTAGCATACGGTATTTGTCTTTCCCTTTCTGACTTACTTCACTCTGTATGACAGACTCTAGGTCTATCCACCTCATTACAAATAGCTCAATTTTGTTTCTTTTGATGGCTGAGTAATATTCCATTGTATATATGTGCCACATCTTCTTTATCCATTCATCCGATGATGGACACTTAGGTTGTTTCCATCTCCGGACTATTGTAAATAGGGCTGCTATGAACATGTTGGTACATGACTCTTTTTGAATTATGGTTTTCTCAGGGTCTATGCCCAGTAGTGGGATTGCTGGGTCATATGGTAGTTCTATTTGTAGTTTTTTAAGGAACCTCCATACCGTTCTCCATAGTGGCTGTACCAATTCACATTCCCACCAAAAGTGCAAGAGTGTTCCCTTTTCTCCACACCCTCTCCAGAATTTATTGTTTGTAGATTTTTTGATGATGGCCATTCTGACTGGTGTGAGATGATATCTCATTGTAGTTTTGATTTGCATTTCTCTAATGATTAATGATGTTGAGCATTCTTTCATGTGTTTGTTTGTTGGCAGTCTGTATATCTTCTGTGGAGAAATGTCTGTTTAGGTCTTCTGCCCAGTTTTGGATTGGGTTGTTTGTTTTTTGTTATTGAGCTGCCTTCCTCCATTTATTGAACCACATTGGACAAATGTTTTTACTGCAGAATCCAAGTAAAGGCACTGCTCCAATATTTTAAATTTAGTTACCGTTGCTACATATGAGGACAGGGCACTAGATTATTTAGAAAGAGTAAATAAATCTTGTTCTTGGTGTAGAATTATTTTGCACTTGAAAGAAACAAGTCTAAACCATGAAACAAACATCTGCTTGAGCAATAGTTAAAGGAATTCCAAGCCCTCCATATTTGTATGCTGCTTGTTCCCATGATTAGAAATTTCAATAAAGCTTAATCATCACTTACATATTCTCATAATACCCCATTATCTCTCCATTTTATCACATTCTATAACTGAAATTTAATGTTTATTTATTTAGTAATTTATTTAGTCTCCTCTTTTTTTTAAAAAATTTATTTATTTTTGGCTGCATTGGGTCTTCATCACTGTGCGCGGGCTTTCTCTAGTTGCGGTGAGTGGGGGCTGCTCTTCTTTGTGGTGCATGGGCTTCTCACTGGGTGGCTTCTCCTGTTGTGGAGCACAGGCTCTAGGTGCGTGGGCTTCAGTAGTTGTGGTGCACAGGCTCAGTAGTTGTGGCTTGCGGGCTCTAGACCTCAGGCTCAGTAGTTGTGGCTCACGGGCTTAGTTGCTCTGCAGCATGTGAGATCTTCCCGGGCCAGAGCTCGAACCCGTGTCCCTTGCATTGGCAGGCGGATTCTTAACACTGCACCACCAGGGAAGTCCTAGTTTCTCTTTTCTACTATACATATAAGCTTTCTGATGGCAAAGTCTCTATATCTTGATCTCCATTTTATATTATTATAACCTTTCATTAATTCTTTGTTGAATGAAAGATATATTCATTAGTTATCATTTGTATGGGTGGAATTGGGTGGGCAATATCTAATTCTGAATCCTAACATTACAAAGCATTAGAGACAAAACATTTAAGTCTAAGCATGATTCAGAAACCCATTTGTTCAAGTTAAAAGAATTTAACTTCCCACATCTATCCACATTAGGGTAATGCCTTGCCAGAGAACTGAGTCTGTTCCATATCCTGTTAAATAGCAGCCTGATAGTGTCACATATAGGATGCCAGGAAAGTAAAGGAATAAAAGTAATTAATGATGGCCTACAAGCTGTCTTGTTGTGGGTGCCAAGTATCCAGTAGTCTCTAAACATTGCTCCTCAGAATCTTCAAGTAGTCAATTTGACTGGTAATTTGGACTCATTTGAAGATCTTTCTTGCTGCTGTTTGCAAAAACTTTGGACCTTTTTCCAGCCTCCCTGTGTCTCTGCCATCTTAATTTCTATATGCCTTGAATCTTTGTTGATCTCATATTTTATCTACCAATCTGTTTCATTGGGTTGCAGTTTTGTTTCTGATCTTCAACACAATCTGATGTTGCTCATGACCACATATGTCATTTCATTTTCACCTCAGAGTAGAGCAGCCTACAGCTTGAGACAGATACTTTTCCTCTAAGAAGAGTTCTCAAAGTTAATCCTAGAAGAAGTTAATTTCTAGGGCTTCAAGAACTGCTAATATCCCTCTTTTTCAGGATGGAAAGAATCGTTGAAAAAATGTCACCTAAGAGCTTTTCTCTTAAAATTAATATTCAAATTTTGATACATTTATTTTCCAATTTAAAAAATAATGCATATTATAAAATTTAAATAATTGAGATTATAGAAAATTGCTTCTTTTCCTCTACTCCTTACTTAATTCTACTCCCCAGATATAACCATTTTTGATGTTTGGCACATTTCAAACATGTTTTTCTTATGCAGGCTCTGAATTTGATCTGATCCAGGGTAGAGCTCACGTTCTACCGTTGCCTTAGTGAGTGAAGATAAGCAAGTCACTTAATCTTTCTGAGCTTTAGTTTCTTCATTTTTAAAATAGAGTTTCTAATGGTACCTACTTAATAGGCTTAATCTAAGGATTTAGTGAGGTAATGCACATAAAATGATGAGGTAATGCACATAAAAAGTGTTTGGTATTCAACACAGCAACTGGTATTAATGGGGCATTGATATTCACTTTCTTTATTTACGACATTTTACTAAAAATATGTTACTGGATATCTTTCCAGGTCAATACATAAACATCAAAGTTCTCTTTATAAGTGACCTCAAAATATTCTAATAGATGGATGTACCATGATCTCCCTAATGATGAAAAATTCTCTTAATTTTAATCTGTGTTTCTATTCAAGTTATTTGATTATTTCTTATAAATGTAAGATTGAGGTCATTGAGAAATCTCCCTAGACCAACCCTCAGTACTTAGCTATTGCCACTCAGAGGCTCTGATGTCCACTACCCACCTGATTGAATTAACTGTGATTCCAATTTAGATGATATCTTATTGAACACTAGTACCAAATTAGGGATTTAAAATGCCTATCAATAAACCCCTTTGGTTACTAACAATTATGTAGTCTGAAGGGAAGACAGTTAACAACTGGCTAAATTAAACATGCGTGTTATTTGAAAACATCATTTGATATTATTCCCCAAGAAAAAAGTAAACAGTTTACATCATCTGCCTTCTCTAAATGTCAGAGTTACCATAAAAAATTTATGGTAAATTCACATCCAGTTTCTAGAGTAATTGCTGATAAGTAGGTATCCATCCAGTTGAATAGGTTACGTTAATACATGTCATTTTATACATACTTGAGCTATAAATTTTATTTTTTATAAAAATCATTTGAAAGTATGAACTGATGTTAGCAGGTTTCTGGTTAGATTTAGACCTAGGTAGTGACATAGTCACAGATCTAAAGACTAGAACGTTTCTGGAATCTGTATAGGATGAAACTTCCCTGAGAAGTCTCTTTGCCTAAAGTCAATAAGTAAATAAATTTATAAGCAAGAAATTGTACAAATAAATTTATAGGTGAGCAATGATGGGATAAGAGAGAATGGAATTTTGAGTGAAGGAAGCTGTAATTTGCCAAAGTAGCAAAATAGCTGCATTTTTGTCACCAGTGGTAGTGTCTTGCCTTTCTTTCTCCTATTGCCTACCTACTCTATTCGTGAAATTATAGGGACCTTAGTTCATTTTTATTATACAGATTTTAAAAGGCAACTTACACTTCTCTGATAAAGATTAGAGAATGAGTAATTTTCATCTTGAGACTATATTATAGATCTCAGCTTTTAAGTCTATCCTAATTTTAAAGTTTAAAGTCAATTTTTGGATAGAGCAGCAGTTCTAATTAGAGAAATAACAAAGAAAGTATCTTAAAGCTTCAACCAAAAATCCCTGTTCTGGATAAAATGTCAATTTGGTTGAAAGAAAATTGTCTTTAATGGTCAATGAAATCACAGGAGTCAGGGTATTGAGGGAAATATTACAGATTCGCAGTGGTTCATTGGCTCTAGAGTCACTTGCCACTAATACTTGGATTGCTGGTTTGTAGCCAAACAGAGATAGCCTCACTTTCTTGTTGTTCTTTTCCTAAGAAGGCATCTGGAATACTTTCACGGAATATGTCTCCTAGTATCAAAAATATTACTAACTGAATTTCTGATATCAAAAAGACTACTATAGAATGTAAAGGAATTATAGAAAAAACCCAGCTTTGGCTAACTTAAAGTCTTTAAACTTCCTCATTTTAGAATTTCTTTGTCCAATCACTCCAAGCCAAGTTGTTCCTAGTCTAGGTTTTCCTAGGTCTCTGTATCCTTTCTAGTTCTTTTTGGCTTTTTGTCTTGGTTCAGGCTATGTTTTTCTCCCAGAGACGTAATTTTCTAATGAAGAAAAGTCATGGACTTATCATTTCATTCATTCAGTACATATGTCCTGAATGCCTACCACATACTAGGCACTCTTCTGGGTGTCTGGGAATAAAAAAGATAAAGATCCTTATCTTCATGAAGCTTACATTCTTATAATGGAAGAGCAATAATAAACAATAAACACAATAAAGAAGTAAATTACATGGCATGTTGGAAGGTGGTAAGTGTCATGGAGACAAAAGGAAAAAGTAGAGCAAGAACTGGGAATTGAGAGTTTGGGGGGCAGGCTGTAACTTCAAATGTGGTGGTTGGGATGGTCCTCCTTGAAAAGGCGACATATGAGCAAAGATGTGAAAAAGGTGTGAGGTTAGCTGTGTAAATGTTGGGGAAGAGCATTCCAGGCAGAGGAAACAGCTGATATGAAGATTTTCAGGTGAGAATGTGCCTGCAACATTCAAGGAACAGCATGGAGGCTACTGTAGCTGGCGGAGAGTGAAAGAGGAGGAGAGAGAAGGAGGTGAGGTCAGAGGCGAGGTGAGGCTGCTGTGGCTTTGGAGAGACTGCAGGCGAGCAGATCACAGAAGGCCTTGAAGTTCCCTTTAAGGAGTTTTGCTTGGACTCTGAGTGAGGAGGCACCTTGGCAAGATTTTGAGCAGAGGAATGCCAGGATCTCCCCCCCGTTTCAAAGGGGCCACTCTGGCTGCTGTGCTGAGGATACCTTCTACCTTCTATTATATCCAGTCTTATGCTGCATTTTAGGGTCTAATTTTTTGCATATATCTATAATCAATTTTACCTCTGGGCACTTCACAATATATGGTTAAAAATGTGTTGACTTCTTTATATTTTAAAACAGTGAAGTCAGTTGGAACAATGATAAGTATAATTTCTTATCCCCAAATCCAAATATAAATTGAATAATTTAAGAAAACTTTCTCTGACTACTTATTACCACTCTTTATTTGAGATGCCTCAGGCAAGTTTTGCAGATTCCACCCTGTTTTTACTGTTCATAATCAGCTCCTACTAAGATTTTAGGAGTTAATTAATTCTTAACAGTTTTCTGCAACTTACTCTGAGTACTAATTTTAACACTAGATTTTTTTTAAATGCTAGGTGATTTTTATTAAGAAAATTCATGCAGTAGAATTTTATGTGACACCCATCTTCTCTTAATTCAGGTCAAAGTTTTATATAAATCCAATTGACTGGTTTGAAACCCTGCTGCAAAAAAATATTGATTAAGCAAAGGTAAATAGGTCTATTCACAGGTTCCTTGCTTTGACCAGTAGGTTAATTTTTTTCACTCTTTTTCCCCACTAGTTTTTAATTTTCAGAAGAATTCATACAGAAACAGACCCATTGAAAATATAAGATTGTCTAAAATAGGATTATGATAACTTATAAATGCAGATACAACTTTATTCAAAGCACTGCTTAATACAATCTCACTTTTTATTGCTGGAAACATTATCCTTTTGAGTTATAAAAAATCACTTAAGGTTCAAATTAATGCAAGCTTAATTTGATTGCACAGTCTCCCTAGAAAACTGATTTTTGTCCTGAAGAAGTAAACTATATGGCATGTTAAAAGTGCTGTGGAATGTTGATGGTATGTAGAATACCCCATGGGCAGTATATATGCCCATGAATACCATTTTTAATACCAACCAATTTGTGTTCAAAGTATCCAATGATATTCTCAGAGTTTTCACAGTATAATAGCTTAATCAGCAACTCTGAACTCCAGTAAACTTATTAACAAGGAATACTGAGGATACTAATGTTGGAGTCTTCAGATGTTTTAAGTATAAGATATGGTCTAATATCTGGAAGAAATCGTTTTAAGAAACTTCTGAGTCATGAGAAATAAAATACAAGTTCAAATGAGCAATGTGATAAGAAGACACATGAGCAGCAGTTTCTCAGTTACTGCATTCCAGGTTTCCCCTGCTTTGTGGAATAAATCTGGCAAAGAAGAAACTGGAGAAAATGACTATCATTTCATAATTAGTTTTCATGAGAAAATTTGATGTCTCCTGATAGGTAAATTTCTCAACACACAATGTATTTATTTAACAAATATTTACCATGTTCCTGTCATATTCTAGACATTGTATTAAGTACTGAGGAAACGGTGGTGAATGAGATATTTGTTCCCCACCTTCGAGGAGGCAGGAGTGGAGAGATTAAAAATAAAGAGACAGATGAGTTAAATAATTGCACATTCTAGTAAGAGCCATGAAGGAAACAAATAAAGGACTTAGGTAGTGGTTAAGGAGAAGCTATTTTTGGTAGGGTGGTGAGGGAAAACTTGTCTTTGTCTGGCATCAAACTAAACCCTACAGGAGGAAAACAAACTGGTCATGTGAAGGGGAATGGGCTAAGATATAAGAGGAGGGAAAGGGAAAAGCATGCCAGGCAGAAGAATTAGAGATAGCCTATGCAAAACCCAAAGGGAAAAATGAGATTGGTCTACTGCAGGATCAGGGGCTCCTAGAAAAAACTGATCAAGCAGTAGAGCCAGCCAGGGTGAAGATGGAGAGGAGCCTGTGATAAATCATACAGGGTTTTGCAGAGTGTGGTAAACAGTGTACACTGGGAATCCAATGGAGGATTTAATCATAATCATGACAATCTTATTTATATTTTTTGTTAAGTTTATTCTGACTGTTGGAGAGAGAGAATGGATTTTGGTTCGGGTGAAAAAAGAATGGAAGCTGTCTATTGGAATAGTCCAGGCAAGAGCTGACAGTGACTTTGACTAGAGAATAGCAGTAATGATGGGGAGACGTGAATGCATTCAAGACATTTTAGAGGTGGACTCTTATGACTATTAGGGATTGGATGTTGAGGGTGGGTTGAAAGAAAGGAGGAATCGGGAATTTCTGGTTTGAGCACCTGGATGAATTGTGACACTAGAAGAATAACTTTGAGGGGGCAAATCAAGTCACCCTGATTTTGGACATGTTGAGGTTGAAATGGCTGTAAGACATCTAAGTGAAAATAGGCATATAGATCCACACTTCAGAATAAAAGTATGGGCTAGATTTGAAAGTGTTAGTTTAAAAGAAATAATTGGCTGCCTCAGTGGAGGACTGTCTTAGTTTGGGCTGCCTTAACAAAATGCTGTGGACTGTGGGGCTTAAAAAAGAAACATTTATTTATCAGAGTTCCGGAGCCTGGCAAGACCAAGATCAAGGTGCTGGCTGACTTGTTTCCTGGTAAGAGCTCTGTTGCAGATAGCTGCTTTCTCGCTGTATTCTTACACAGTGGGGAGATCTCTCTCTCTCTCTCATTCACACACACCTCTCATCTCTTTTATAAGGGCACTTATCCCACCATGAGGGCTCCACCCTCCAGACCTTATTTCCTCCCAAATGCCCCACATCCAAACATCATTAGGGATTAGGACTTCAATAATGAATTTGGGGGAACACAAACATTCAGTTTATAGCGAGGGTTAAGTCGGCATTTACGTACAGAGATTTGCTTCCTTGGAGTGTTGTCTAGCTCCTTCCTGTGACCTTGCAGTTCCAGCTTTACCCTCTAACCTCTCTTCTCTAGGGATCATAGGATCGCTTCCTCCACCACCCCAAATTCACCTTTGGAGCTGTGACTGACTCAGACCCATACTCTTTGCTTTTACTATACTATTTAATTCTCTGCTTTCTTGAGCCTTCTTTCTTGAGGTAGTGGTGGTATTGAAAGAGCACACCATTTTCCTATGATTTAAAAAATGTGGAAAGGTCTTTAAAGACTGTTTCTTCATAATAACACCCTCACCCCCACCAGCACCCACACCTGTTAATAGATAAGAAAATAAGCAAAGAGAGAGTAAAGCAGTTTCCTCAAGTTCTAATATCTGGTAAGGGTCAAGCAGAGTCTTAAATTCAAGTCAGCTGACACCAGCATCTATATGTTTTTTAAACCTTCAGAATTTTTCTTATTTAGTTTTGGTCTCTGAAATAGGTTTTCACAAATTAACTTAAAATAATGGTTATGTGATATTGAAACAGGTAATCTAAGACATTTGATTTTCTAAGCTCTGCTATAAGTTAAATTTCCTCTTTCCTTTGTATAAGTAAAGAATGCTTTGAGAACTTAAATAAAATCATAATATTTTAGACCTAGAACTCCTTTAGAGATCAATCCTAATTGAGGCCCAGAGAAATTATGTATCTTCCCCAAGGTCATGCAGATTGCTGGAATAGCCCAGGCTGGAAACTTTTCTAAAGTTTAGAGCTTTCCTCCCCAACCTTCTAAAGTAATAAGCGGTAACTTTTGTAAAGCTACTCCATGCATAAATTACTGATGATTCATTGTCAGATGTTTAGTCCTATTTTATCAACCTTTTCAGAATATTAATTTTCTTTTCTGTTAGCGACTTGACACAAAGAAGATTTTCAGTTTATATGGCATAAAATGCTCTTTATGCTGGAACATTTGTCAAAATAATTTTGGACTTATTTACTGAACACTTATTCTGTGGACAGTTTGGACAAGAAAATCATTAAACACAAGCTCCTGCCCAAAGGGTTCTTCATAATGGTGAGAGAACATATAGAGAAGAAGAATATGAAAGGTTTTAATCAGTTATTAAATTTGTTGATACAGATTATAAGCAGTAATAGAGTAGATCAGAGATGAGTTAGATTAATATGAACTAATTAAGACATGAGAGAAAAGTCAGAACTGAAATAGGTTAAGAATTATACTTTTGGGTAAAAGAGGATGATTCCTATAAATTTAGGTTTGCAGGTATAATTTACATTAATTTTATTAATCTTTAAATGATTGGTTCAGTGTGATGTATGTCCACCTATCACATTTCAGTGATTCCCTGTTGTTTAAATATTATCAGACTACATATCTAGTTAATGCAGCTCAGCTTACTCATCAAAATTTACTTGGAATAAAAACAGCTAATTTAAATGTTATCACATCTAAAATGAAAAATTGGAAGTTTTAAATATCGTGTGTAATTATGCAAGTCTGAATTTTTCTATCGAAAGGGACTAGACTTATCAAAGACTACTGAGGTCATGGCAAAAGAACTTGGAAGCCAATTTGAAGAAGTTCCCACTGGCTAAAGATGGGATAGTCAATCAAGATAATAACTGCAATGATTTGACATACATCAAACATGTTTAAATCCAGGAGTTCATATTGATACTAAGAAAGAAAAACTCATTGGTCAACTTTGGGGGATGTTAGGGAATCAAGTCATTGTTTTAAAACTGGTAAATAAAAGGAAAGGAACAAACACTTATCCTGCCTTTATAGAGGGTAGTGCACAGTAACCAAATACTTGATGAGGGGAAATTCCTCTTTATACATGAGATAGAGTATCACCATTTTGCAAACCCCACTGAATTAATGGATCTAAACAATGATCATCAATGACTGCTTACACTGAAAAAAGACCACCAGACATTTTGTACCTCAACATGGTAACACATTTTATTTCCTATGATGTAATGTTGACATAAACATGCACACAAACACAAGTCTAGTCTGAGTCTGATTTAGGCACTAGATCCAACCACCAATTTACAGAAATATAGTGGGTAGGAAAACATAAAATGGAGCCACAAGGAAACAACACAGTCAGCAAAATCCAGACTATGGGAAATTTTACGGGACAAACAACTTGGTTTATTCAGCAGCAAAAACTAAATATGCAAGGGAACAAAAAAAAAAACTGAAAAGGGAACCTACAGAGTAAAAGAGTTTTAAGAAAGTAATCTTAGTATTTGGCCTTATTTTGATCCTTATTCAAACAAACTGGAAGTATTGAACACCGACTTGAAAGTTGAGATCAAGGAATCATTGCCACTATTTTAGGCATGACAAAGATAGAATGGTATATTAAAAAAAATCTTATTCTTGACAGATAGATAATGAAATATTTACAGATACAATGCTGGATATTGAAAAGACATGCTTCAAAATAATTAACAGAAGAGGGTGGGGATCTAGATAAAACAAGATTGGTTATGAGCTGATTGTTGAAATTTGGTGATGAGCACATAAAAATTTATCATATTATTCTTACTTTTGTATATACTTGAAAATTCCCATAATGAAAAGTTAAAATAAAAGAACTCTGCTTGGGTTTAAAGCTGAGCTCAGTCCTTTGCTTGCAGAGTTATTGAACTGTTCTTGCTTCATTTGTCAAATGGGGATAATCAAAGTGCCTCTCTCATAGGGTTTTTCAGAAGGAGTAGAAAGAAATAATAGGTATGAAACACTTAGAAGAGCTGCTTATAGCACAGAGTATGTGCTCAACCAAGTTATCTATTGATACTGTTGTTTATTATTAGTAGTATTATTGTATACGGTTATGTAGATCTTATATTAAAAGATACAGAAAATGTGATCTCTGCTCAACATTTAATCACTGGTCCAAGAGTAAAAAGACTAAGTACCATTCTTTTTTTTTTTTTACTTGTTAAGCAGTTTAAATTTTATTGACCTCCTGGTTTTTTTAAAAAAGTTAAATTTAAGGTCACATCTCGAAGTTCGTTGCATTATATACAGATCGTGCAGAGTATGACTATGAAGAGATACAAATTAGTCCACACTGAAAAATATTTACTAGGGTACAGGATCATTTTCATAAATACATATAAAATTCTTTTGAAGATAGAAGAGGACTGACTCTTCAGGTTGCCTGAGACATTTTTGAAAGTGACTGAAGGCACAAAATATGTACTATTGTGAATACATGCACGTGCCTCTAATACAGCCCATCAAAGATCTGGCTTCATGACTTACACAAGTGAATGTACTGAAATGAGATTCTGCTTCTTAGCTGAAAAACCACAGAACCTATAAACATCATGTAGATAATTACTCCAAAATATGGAGATAAAAATACAAGCACTTTATTTGAAAAAGCAAACACAAAAGATAGGTGTAAATTCAAAGTGTTTAAATGCTTCCATTTTGAATAATTCAGTTAAGAACCTATACAAGTTTGTTCCCAGAAGCTAATGCATCAATCCCTAGTCTCCACTAAGGATAAAGGAATTCTAAAAATTAACATGGTTTTCAATAACTCAGATTTCACTATTTATATAGAAACCTAGAGAGACCCATAATATCCAATAGCTTCAAAAGATAAGCTAAAGACTTTTTGATGTAATCAATTTACCAATGTTTAATATACACACAAGGAAAATACACTCACTCTATAATTTCTTATAAAATAGCAAGTAAGGAGTAGATGTAGGAGATGTAGAAGGGGAAAGAGAATTCAAAAAGTCCTTCTCTTCAGTAACTTTCACTTGAGAATCATTAAAAAGCAACCACTTCCCCTCATACTCCTTTAAGCTTTGCACTGCATATGAAATTTTGTTTTCAAAATCACTCATGCTAATGCCTGTTTGGCCATTGGATTCCTTGTTTCTATCAGATTCATGGGTCCCATTAGTATTGTTAGTCTCAGAATTTCTATTTTCAGCAAATGCTGTACTGGCAACTTTATCAGGATGAGATGCTTTGTTGTATAACTCATAACCTGCTTGAGTCTTTTGTCCTCTGAGAAGTCCAAGAGTGTCTACATTTTTTTTGTTCAAAACTTTACTTGGCTGGGTATTTCCACTGACTCTAATCGACACTTCTTCATCGTCATAGTTTTTGACCACACCCCTTGCTTCCTCCTCATTCAGTGGTTCTGGCTTACCTACTTCACACATTTGGTCGATCACAAAATTTTCCTCATCTAGTTCTAAACTGTTAAGGTCAGTGACTTTCACAGAAGCAGTATAATGCCCGCTACTAATTGTAATGCCACTATGCATCACAACTGCAAATAATCCATAGCTGTCATTGGTTGGCTTTGTGCTCCATTCTTCTAGTGACAGTTTAAGAGGTATCAGTAAAGGAGTGTTGATCTTGGAAAGTCCACCACCATAACAATCAAACTCGAAGCCACTAGCAGCAAAGCACTTCAAATGAATAGTTAGAACTTCAGGCATTGCGTCAAACAAAAGACTTCGTTCAGCTTCCGTATAATGATGGCAATTTTCACAGAAATATTTATTTTCTCCTACAATCCTCTCCACTGAAGCAAACTGGGAAATTGCCCATCTCAGGGTCTTCATGTCTGGTTTTGGCTCTGAAGAACTTTCAGGACTCTCCTCTGCTTTGGAAAGCTCATCTTCTTGCACTGGTACGATGACGTCTTGAAACTCTTCTCTTCTTTCTGTTAAACTTTCACATTCTAAGCAACGAGTCCTTATTACCAGCTGACCTTGAAATAGTTTCTCCACCAGCTCAAAACCAATTGGCTCTGCACCTTTGTTGATGGGCTTAACTTCCTTAACAGGCATAACATTCTTCCCTGGAGATTCAAGTCCACAACCATCAGCTGTATTATCATTCTCATACTTCCCCATGTCCTCTTCAAGACCACATTCATTTTCTTTAGGTTGTCCTTTGGATTCTTGGTTTGTTGTTATTTTACCCAGACTAAGGGATTTAGAAATAATGCTGGGTTGCTTAGCTGTAGACTTGAACCAGTTTCTCTTAACTCTTGATTTCTTTTGTGAGGGTCTTGCACTCTCATTTTCAGAAATGTACTTGGGGATGATTTTAGCAGGAATATCTGATGAATCAACTGTAGCTTTTCTTTTTGATCTGGTTTGTCTCTGGTTTGCTTTCAAAGACTGGTGGTCCTTAGAGACTTTAACGTTTTTCTTCATGTTACCAAGTTCAGTGTCACTCTTTCTTTTCCCATGTACTTTTGGCAGTTTTTCTTTATAGTCTTCAGAATGCCTCATACTGTCCATCTCCATGCTGTTATGACCACTCATTTCCTCTTTCGGATGTTTTTCTTCTACCTTAGTAGATAACTCTGCCACATTTTTTACTCCTTTTTTTAGGAGTTGGCATGTTTCTTGAATGTGTCCCAAAATACACTGTAATACTTCCTGTGCATCATGCTGTAGATATCCTCCATACATAGGGTTGAGTTTCCTGAGTGTGTTAAGTAGTCGCCTTGGCTGAGTAGCAAGTTTACGAGTATATTTCTCTGGATGTAAGAGAAAACTAGCCTGAAGCTGTTCGACTGAAAGGATCAAGGAATGTAAGCTGCATATTAGTTCAAAACTTACTGAAGAATCTCCTTTGCAGTTTCCCTTAGCTTTTTGACTGGCTTCATCTTTTAGGGCTTCTTTCTTCCTTGAAATACTATTAAATAAGTGCTTCACTCCAGATTTAAAACCAGGACAAAAATATAATACCTGAAGTATACTATTAAGATAACAAGTATTGCCGAGATTATTCAGTCCCACAAACGGTAACAAGTTTTTTCTCTTCTCACGGTTGACACGTGAGGACTGTGCTGCAGGAATAACTTGATCAATTTCAGATCCTCTGTATTCAGAAGTTTTTTTCTTCATTTCCTTGAGAATCTGTGAAATCCAAGGCTCTCTTGGTTTCCTTTTTCTGAAAAAACTTCAAGGGACGTCTGGTTTTTTTTGAGGGACTACCTCTTGAAAGCCTATTACTTTCACGAGGTATGACACGGGGCATTTTCTCTTCAAATCCCAAGGAGTTGAGGAGAATTCATTTATACAGGGACCCTGTAATCACCAAGCATATGTAGAATATAACATTTGCCCAGGGGCCGTCTCTTCTGCTATACCATTTCTTGCTCCTGGCTGTCCTTATCACTGGGGGTTGTGACATCACCAATGTTTCTCCCGTAACTATGGTCATGGCCCAGAGCGAGGTCCGCGGCGGTGACGCCGACAAGTCTAACCGGGCTGAGGGCGGGGGCGACAGGTGAGCCCCTGCCCCGAGCCTGCGGGGGCCCGCGACCCACGGAAAAGCTGGCCGGATCGCCCTCCCCGCAGGGGAGTGCCCATTCGCTCTCAAGAGCGGGAACCCGGGCTGCGGCTCGGTCCTGCCTGGGCGCCGGCACCGACTACATCCCCGAAGCGGCGCCCGCCCCCGTCCCCGCCCCCGTCCCCGCCCCCGTCCCCGTCCCCGCCCCAGGACGGCAAGGAGCGCCAGAAGCGGCTCCGCTCGCCCGGCGCCCGAACCGCTGGGGTCTTCCCCACGACGCCGCCGACGGGAACTTGGCGCATTTTCCTCAGTCTCAGGACTCGTGTGTTTTAGCCTCCGCCCGCGCCAGCGCTGCGATTGGAGGTGGCGTCCTACGAAAGTGCCGGTTCTAGTCTCCAGGCTGCAGAGACGCGAAAGGCTAGAGCCACCTCACGCCCGCCACTAGCCCTCCTGGCACGCACGGGCTCCGGAACCAGCCGGAGCGGTAGTTGCCCCAAGCTGGTAACGGGTTCTGCAGTTTCAAACAGCGCAGGCAACGTCACGGGCAGCT
Source organism: Mesoplodon mirus (assembly GCF_964341445.2). Taxonomy (NCBI): domain Eukaryota; kingdom Metazoa; phylum Chordata; class Mammalia; order Artiodactyla; family Ziphiidae; genus Mesoplodon; species Mesoplodon mirus. The sequence goes on along the minus strand of NC_138980.1, from coordinate 7,009,623 downwards.
CGCCCTAAGTATCATTCTTCAAGAAAATGTGTAACAGCCCACTAGGGGCGGTCCCATTATCAAATCCACCAGGAAAGAGGATTCTTCTCTGGTCCTCAGGGGCAGACAAGTTGAATGGACAGGCAGAGACTTTTTGTTTCATTCAGGATGCATCACCACTGAACTGGGATGGTGACAGATAATTCCCCATCCCACCTCAACTCCGTAGGTAAAGTGCTCTCCTGTCTAAATATGTTAAATCAGCACACACATTCACTGCGGAGGATCCAGGTTACCAATGGCTCTTTTTAGTTGAGCAAATGGCTTAAAAGCACTAACCATCAGTGGAATTCAAGCTAGTTAAAAGGCAGAGTCAATTAAGAATCTTTCACGTGGGCAATAAAACAGATAGGCACAATTATTACATTAATCAGTGGTGCTCTAGGCCAGTACTTTCCAACTTCAATTGCACATGAATCACCTGGGGGTCTCTTAAACTGCAGAGTCTGGTTTAGTTTGGGGCAGGGCCTGAAGTTTTGCATTTCTGACAAGCTTTCGGGTGATGCTGAAGAGGCTGGTCCATGTCAACTTGGTGTCTCAAATTCCTTGTCACTGGGAAATGATCTGACACACACTTCAGTAGGATTTGGGCGTCAATGGTTTGGACAAAAGATAACTAGGAGAATTGCTCTGAAATACTAATTGGAAGAATTCATTTCTGATTCTTTGGCTTTGGTAAATGTTCCATCTACCAAAATAAATGGCACAGACTTATTTTCAGGTGTCAAATCTCTAGTGCCCATCTTGGAACCCCTTTAAAGAAGAGATTTTACTAAGCCGGGGGCGGTGGAAGAAGGATGGATTGGGAGTTTGGGATTAGCAGATGCAAACTATTATATACAGAATTGATAAACAACAAGGTCCTACTGTATAGCACAGGGAATTAGATTCAATATTCTTTGATAAGCCATAATGGAAAAGACTATGAAAAAAGAATGTATATATGTGTAGAACTGACTCATTTTGCTGTACAGCATAAATTAAAATAATATTGTAAATTAACTATACTTCAATTCATAATTTTTTTCAAAAGAAGTGATTTCAGGTGTCAAAAATGTCCCCAAAGAGAAAACTGTACAATTTAATTCTCTAATGAAGTCCTCTTGCCTGTTCTGCAGACCTCGGCATAATCCTAATTTTGTATTCCTTCCTTTTCTGTCCTTTTCCCAGCAATGGGATGTAGGAATAAATATTTCAAGAACAGGTCAATAACGGTGTGAAAGTAAAGATGGCCCATCATGATAAAAGTTCCAATTGAAAAAAAAAAAAAAAACCCCGAAACCTGACTTGGTCCAAGTTGCATTCTGGGAAATGGATTTTGAAACTAACTCTTTGGCAACCTTGAGAATGATGTGCTGTGTCACAGGGGAAAGATCCTTTTGAGAAGCTCTCTCATGTTTATAATTTCCTCTGAACCTAGACAGGAAAGGCAAGGACGAGCTGTCTAAGCCATGAGGATGGTCAGCCTCTCGGTCATTCCTCACCTGTTGAGGTCACTTGTGTTCCACACAATGTAGATTAATGTGTTCAAGTTTCCATATGAAGGTGAAAAATTATTGTGCCCCAAATGGTTCTGAGGTTAAATGAGTTTGGAAAGCTCAGGGTTAAAGAAAGTTTAACTGGCCTCCTTCCTCTAGGTCTTCTCCGAGACCTTAAAATGTTCATGGACGTTGGAACCTCCAAGAGGGGTCCACAGGACTCCGGCCTCCTAATCAGATTTGACCACAGACCTTGTTTTTTAAGAACTATCTCTTGAGATAAGGGTTTGGCAGACTCCACCTTGAGAAGTGCTGATCTAGAGGAGCTGGGACAAAGTTTGTCTTACTGACTCTGGATGAACAGGACACAGCCGTGAGAATGGTTGTGGGTATATGGTGTGGGGTTGGGAGTTTCTAGAAATCTCTGAGGTTAGTAAAAACCCCCTTTGGGCAAAATCAAAGTCTCATAGCCAATAGGAATAACAAGCTAAAAAAAGTCATTAATACTAATTATTTAAGGTATTAAATTGAGAAACAAACCACATTTGCAGGTGTCCAAAATCTTCTCTGAGACAAGTGGTGAATTTTGCCTTTTCTGTACCTTAGGGTTTTCATCTGTCTAATGGAGTAGTGATGTCCCCCTCACAGGATGGTCATGAGGACAAAGGACAATATGGGCAAAACATGTAAGACTCCTGTAGATGGTGGCTTTATTCCCATGATTATGATGAGTGTTTTTTGGAGGTAACACCTTCCCTTTATTACACAGGTTTCTGATGAACTAGTGGTAGGTTCCTATTAAGATCATCCGGGAGAACATTTAAAAAATATGCATGCCCAGACCACTACTCAGTCCCCATGAATCATAATTGGGTGATGATAGTGGGGAAGGATGCGTGTGTATATGAAAAAGTTTCTCCCCGTGATGGTTATGATACATCCAAAACACCTTCAGTGCGTTTAAGGCGAATTTCTAACTTGTGATCCCACCTCTCCTGTAGTAGTCCTGGGATGTGGTCCTTGGCATAAACGGTTTCTGTGGTTAAATAAGTAGAGATCTTATATACTAGTACCACCCTCCCCCTCCCTTCCCCTTTAGTAAAGTATCTGAGAAGTTCTGCAGTCCACACTGTTGGAAAACTTGTAACCTATTGCCTTCTGATCTCACATGACAGTGCAGCATGTATTTTTCTTGCAACTCTCGTCAACATCTTTGTTCAGCACATTTGAGAAATATTATATAGAGAGTTAGTCAGAAGAGAATTCTGTCCATATTCAGAAATCTTTCTGCACTGAAGACATAAGGGAGAGGCAAGGTCGCAAAGAGCAGCTAAAATTCCTCCTCCCCAGGGAGCTGGCTAGGCCTGCTTTTATTTTTCCTGCTGCTTGTTACTTACATGTGGAAAGAATATTGAAAACGATAAATGTGTGTTTTCAAGTAAGCAATTCTGGGTAAAGTCTGGGTGAGAGTCAAAGGACCAGGGAGATGAGCTACTGCAAACCTTAAGTGCTGAGACTGGACAAAGTTGGCTTTGAATCCTGGTTCCAGTACTTCCCAGCTTAGTGACCTTGGGCAAGTTACTTCACGTTTCTGTGCCTCACTTACCTTATATGTATATAAGAGCTTTAAAAAAGGGCATTATTATTAGTACTATTTATCCCTGTTCTTATAGAACTGGAAAAGCACACTTAAGCAAAGTGAGGGGGAGAATCAAGAAGTGAAATAGAATAGAGAATTCTGGAAACTTTCAAAATCAGATAAATCTTGTTCCCTTTACAAGTGAATTTATTTATTTTGGTAAATCATGACACCAAGTACCCTATTAGAATTTAGGGTTAGAGTTTGAGAGATGTGATTAACTTGAATTAGCTGGTTTATAGCAGTGGAGCGTGAATGACCCTTTCATCCAGCTCTTCATTCTAGTCAAATCCCAAACTATCAGACCAATTAATATACAAGAAACAGCTTGGGAGCCACTGCCAGTGGCAAAAAAGAGAAGGGACTGGGTGAACCTCAACAGTGCCGAAATAACTACCTGAGAAAGAGTAAACGACTTAGAGTTACGGTGAGGATGTTGGGGTGGGCCAGCTGAAGGGTAGATTTACAAACGCACACACGTTCTGCTGCTCCTGGAACTTAAAACAACAGCAACAACAACAACAAAAACGGGGGCTTCCCTGGTGGCGCAGTGGTTAAGAATCCGCCTGCCAGTGCAGGGGACACAGGTTCGAGCCCTGGTCCGGGAAGGTCCCACATGCCACGGAGCAGCTAAGCCCGTGCGCCAAAACTACTGAGCCTGCACTCTAGAGCCTGCGTGCCACAACTGCTGAGCCCACACACCACAACTGCTGAGCCTGCAAGCCACAACTGAGTCCGTGCGCCACAGCTATTGAAGCTCAAGTGCCTAGAGCCCGTGCTGCACAACAAGAGAAGCCCCCACTCACCACAGCTAGAGAAAGCCTGTGCACAGCAATGAAGACCCAACACAGCCAAAAATAAATAAATGAATAAATAAATAAATCAATTAACACAACAACAAAAACCAAAACCCGATAGAATAGAATAGAAAGTTTCAGAGTCCTTTGCATGTAGTATGACTGAGGTGGCAGTCTTACACACTCACACACATACCCACATGTGCATGTGGCTAGGTGTGTGTGTGCAATATGTATTTCTTATCGTGACTTGTGGTTAAAAAAGCTTGAAAACCTTTGCTCTAGAGGGCAGCCCACAGGGCCCTGAGCCAAGAAATAGATTATTTTGTGTCTAGGATGGCGCTGTGAGCTTACCCAGATCCCGCCCTACATTTTTGTAAACACTGGGATGATTGGGTGAGTGTGACAAGGACAAGCAAAGGAGAGGAAACTCAGACGCCAAGCCCCAGGGCAGTGATTGACTCAACAGAGCCTGGACACCAATGGGAGGACCGAGCCACTATCACAACCACAAAGCAAGGTGACGGCGCGGTGGTCGTGGTGGTTTCCATTCCCACTGTAGGAACTGTAGCCGAGGTAGCAGCCATAGACCGTTTACTGTGTATCTGCAATGCAGCAAACCCTCTAGTTTGTTCTCTACGTTCCTTATCTCACTTGAATCACACAGCACAACTTTGGGAGAGCCATTCTTAGTATTCCCATTGTAAGGATGAGAGAACAGAGTTCAGTCATAGAAAAGCGATTTTATGAGAACTGTTCATCTGGGGCTTTGAGAGAGGCAAAGTGAGGTATGATGAGTGGCCTTCTCTTGAGAAGTTTCTGTCTAGATAACGAAACGTTAGCTCATGAGCATCTCTGAGGAATGAACCACTTGCCTTCCTTCTTCTAAATCCCCCGATTCATTCGTTTTCTCCCTAGCCACAGGCTGTCAGGATGAAGAGGAGTGATAGAATTTTATTCTTTTCCATGCATAGAGCAAGGTACCAGATGGGAAATCAACACTTTCAAGGGGAATTTTAATGGAAAACTGGAATATCACACCCAGTTTTGATCAGTCAACGCATATTGCCTATGAACGCCATTGATATTTACTGCCAACTATTTACTGGTCTCTTACTTACTATGTGCCTAGCTTCATGCTAAGTAATTCATGTACATATTATTTTATAATCGAGCAGGACCTTATGGGGCCTTTTTGGGGCTGACCTCTCCCCCATATTCCTTGCTTTAGTTCCTTTCTGAAGTACCTAGATAATAGTATCTGATGCACATTTCCTGAGTTGTTTGACAGACATGAAAACCCCCATCAAATGGAAGATATTAACTATTTGATGACCATGAGCACATAGCCCCAAGACCTAATGGCGCCTGTGGATTGATAAACCCTGTGACACCACCCTGTTCCCTTACCATCAACCAATCAGAGAATTGTGCACGAGGAGATCACGTACCCTGTGACCCCGCCCTCCCTTAGCTGGCCTTTAAAAATGTTTTCCTGAAACCCATCAGGGAGTTCAGTCTTTTTGAGCACTAGCTGTCCCAGACTATTTGTATGGAGCCTTACAATAAATGCTGCGTTTTCCTTCACTACGACCCAGTGTCAGTAGACTGGCTTTACCGCACGTGGGCAAAAGCAGAACCAAGTTTGGCTCAGTAACAATGCAGTCTTCAGAAACACCCTATGGAGAGGGTACTATTTTTGTGCCCATTTTCCAGATGAGGGAATGAAGGTGTGAGAGGGTAATAACTTGCCTTAGGTGAGACAGCTAATAAATGGTGGGGTTGGGCTTTGGGTTCAGCTCTGCCAGACTCTAGAGCCTGGGCCCTTCACCACCAAACAGTCATGATTCCTCCATGATATCCAGGGTATCACACACGTAAAGTGGGGATTAAATTAAAATGTTGATGATCACTCCCTGTCCTTAAAGAGGTTTCAGTACTGTTGAGAAGGTAAGACCTACACAAATGGAAAAATAGTTAATGATACCTTGCTGCTTTTATGCTGCGGTCAAAGGAGTACTAGAAAGCATTCATGGAAGGAGAAATTGCTGAAGCTGAGCTGGGCAGGATGAGCCAGGATTGGAGAAGCACAGAAAAATGGGTTGGTCTTGAGTCATTGAGCAGATACTAGACTCCTCGGTTTAGAGCAGAAAGCAGAGTTTCTTCAGTTGAATGGAGGGGGTCCCCATTTAAGGATTCTGAGGCCTTCAGCAAGTTCTTTACCTTTCCCAAGCCTCAGTTTCCCCATCCATGAGAAGGGGATGATATCCATCTCAGAGAGTTGGTGGGAAGATTAAGTGTACCTAAGTGCCTGGGAAAAGGAGGCATCTACTACATTCTCCTCTACACAACAGATTAAATAAAGTTTGCCAGTAGGACTGGCTGGCATCTTCCCTTCGCCATTCCAGTTGAAGATCTTAGAAAGAGCCCTACCTGCTGTGTGAAGCCCTTTACAACACGCCTCTGTTTGAGGTTTGTCTCTCCATCCAAGTTGGAAGTTTCCAGATGACAGATCCCACTGGGGTCCGAGGAAAAGAGGAGGAGTGTGTCGGCTGGGATGGTCTCATTGCATTGCATTTGGATGAAGTCCCCCACTTGCACGTCCTTCCAGCACTTCTGCGTGGAGCTCTGCTCTTTTCTGGGGTTGGAGAAAGACAGGGGCAGAGTGAATGTTAAAGCTCTCCAGAGCATGAATGAGTGAACGGAAAAGGTCCCCCTGCACCTAACATCCTCCAGGCAGCCTGTCACAGGACTGCTCTGTATTCTACCTCGCCCCAAATGACCACTATCATCGTCTCTAGAAAAGCGAAGCATGATCTATAGAATCCCACTAGTAAAGAGCCCTCCTTCTGACCATGTAGACTTTTGATTGACTGTCGGCTATTGACTGGTTGCTGTGCTCAGCCCTTGCTTTCTAGCAGGAGAAAAAATTTAAAGGATAAGGTGACTATATAGTCATATTAACATAGTATTCTTAATATACATCACTTCCTAGAATACCCAGTTATCGCTGTAGAAAGCAGGGTCACAAAAGAATGGAGTATAGGAAAGACTGCTTCTGGTTGTGGGTGGAGAGCGGCAGTGGGAAAGGTGAGAATATAGACCATTGTCTAGGAAGATCTGGAGTGGTGCTGAAATAGGAAGCAGGGAATTAGGAAGATGGCACCAGGAACTTTGATAGGATGGGCCCCACAGTGACCACAGGATCAGAGGGCTAAAGAAATCTGAGAAAACGATGTACTTTCTCTTCCTATCCAATTTATCAAGCTTGGGTAATAACAGGGGCAGCAACAATCGTGAATTTAACATTTCTACCGTGCCAAGCACTAGGGTGAATTAATACTTCATTTACTTGCATAATAACTCATTGGAGGAGACGTTATACCCATCTCATAACGAGGAACTTGAGGGTTCAAGAGAAATTTCCCAGGGCCTTACAAAAACAGAGCTGGACCCCAAGTCTGGGTGCAACTTGACACAAAACCCAGTTTTCACTGCTTGAATATCCTGCCTCCTGGAAATCATTCCCCTCTTTCCTCTCCAGTGGAATGGCAGCATCAGCTTTATAGCCCTGGCAGAAGGACTCGCTACTCCCCAAGGGGATACATTCCATTTCTAAGAGCCCTCAGTTTACGAAATTCTTCCTTCTGATTAGCCAAATGTTGAACTAATTCTGCTCTCCCAGGCAATCTGATTTACTCCATCTTCTACCATAAAATACATATATATATATATATTTTTTTTTTTAATGAATTTATTTTATTTTTGGCTGTGTTGGGTCTTTGTTGCCGCACGTGGGCTTTTCTCTACTTGTGGCAGGCAGGGGCTACTCTTCGTTGCGGTGCGCGGGCTTCTCATTGTGGTGGCTTCTCTTGTTGCGGAGCACAGGCTCTAGGTGCCCGGGCTTCAGTAGCTGTGGCTCATGGGCTCTAGAGCGCAGGCTCAGTAGCTGTGGCGCACGGGCTGAGTTGCTTCCAGGCATGTAGGATCTTCGCGGAGCAGGGCTCGAACCAGTGTCTCCTGCACTGGCAGACGGATTCTTAATCACTGCGCCACACAGGGAAGCCCTAAAAAAATACTTTAAAAGTGTTCATCAAGTGTCTTTTGAAGCCTTTTCGACTTGCCAAGTCAAATTTAACTTTCCAAGTGCCCTCAATTATTCTGTGTGACACAGCTTCAAGGTCTGTCTTAGAGGAGAGGGCTCTTCTGACTAAGGCTGTGTTTGGAAATGTTCCTCTTAAACTGTGGGATCTGGGACCAAACCAATATTCCACACGTGGTCTTTTAAACTAAGTCCAGCTGGCTTGCAGCTGGATGCCTCTGAGCCCATCCAGGCCTGGAGAAGCAGGCTCTCTTTTGCTCTTTGTCTCCACTGATGCTCCAGCCTCTCTGGACATGTTACTGCTTCTGTTTTTGTTGGAATCTGAGCTGCCCTGGGCATGACAAGACCACTGTTCCACAGAGAAAGAGACGTGACAAATTTCACTTTTCTCCTCTGAGTTCGTAAAGTCCTTGAGGAGGATAAGCGTTTGACGCCTTCCTCCTTTCTTTGGGGGCCCTCTAGAGAACCCCAAGCAAGCCCTCCTAAGACCCCATTTTCCTTGTCAAAAAGATCCTTGCAAAGGACTCGCCCAGTTTCCTGAAATACATGCACATCCATCTGGAAGACTTTTGGAAGGCCAACCAAGGGAAGATGGGATCAGAGTCTATAAAATAATCAGGGATTACAATTAGGGAGCAGTCTTGTAACTGTAAAGACCCACAGAGTTCTGTGTCAGTGCCCATGCTCTAGGGAGCCCAGTGCAGCAGCCACTGGTTAACCGTGGGCAGTATCACCCAAACGGGGACCACTTGTGAGCATTTTGTGGGCAGTGCATCTGTAGCATTTTAATAATAATTATTTTAATGGAAAAAGGATGCAACAGGTTTCTAAGCACTTTTTCATTCCCTCAGCTTATTTTAGAGCAGATTATCATCTGCTCTACCTTATTATTTTTATTTTTATTATTTTTTACCATGAAAAATAGAGACAGTCCCCCCAGATCTGTTTCTTGCTGTCATTTCAGAAAAACATTTACCTGTTGATTCAGGGAAGAATTGTTGTTTTTTCTTTAGAGCAGCCTTGGGAACACCTGTTAAATGTCCAAATATAAAGCTACTTAAAGAAATTGGAATGGCAGATACTCTCCATTGGAAAAGGAATCTTGTATGGTGAAGGAGGGAGGCTTTCTCTATTGCTTTTTTTTTTTTTCCTTTTTGAGAGGACACTTAAAAAAAAAGGATCCTTGAATATTACAGCAAAATTGCTCCAAGGAATAAAGGATTATCACTCAACTTGTCTTTACACTTCTGCCCTTTGACTTCTGCCCTATTGGGTAATGCCTTTGGGGATGGCCCACCATTGGTTGCTTGCTGTAATCTCAGCAATCTGGCCGGTATTGAGATTAGATTCAGTGAGCACACCTTTGACTGTGAACAATATCCTGACTGCCAACACTTCCAGAGCACACTGGTTCAAACCAGAAGGTTTGCAAAAGCTAGCTGGGAACGCTACATACATAGACATACTGAAGGCGAGGCCAATGCACCTCCACCCGTGAACACTGATATTCATTCTTCTTCCTTCTAATAAAGGGCTCCACTGCATATTATGGGATGTGAGTTATTAATGGGATGGACGATGGATGTTATGCAGATGAACTTATGAAATATATGTGTGTGTATATTTGTGTGTGTGTGTGTGTGTGTGTGTATTTATGAGCAGTCACTTCTGTGAGTTTGGCTGGAGTGCTGACTTGTCAATTCCCATAATGATGATAGGTATCGCAAGGTCAATGGAACCACACAAGAAGCTATAAGTCAGACGGGTCTCTGTTTTCTTTCTATTATTCTTTGGGTCCCTGGGAGGTCCTGTCCAGTACTGCTGTCCTGTTAATAATCGCCTGTCTTTGCTTTAGATGTCATCTTCTCTTCCTTAGGATGACATGCAGTGGTGAAGGGACCCTCCCCAAAACAGAGATTGCCCATGTCCGGGTCGTGCTGCTCAAACAGAGGCACATACACCTCCAGGCACACATCTTGTCGTGTGTGTCCAGGAGCACTGAAGTTATGGGAACAACATGATTTTTGGGGTGTTCAAAATTTTTTGGGGGGGGGACATAATGTAGTAATTTAGCTGGTACAAAATTTGAAGAATTTTATATTTATATTGACCCAAATGTAGTAATAGTATAGAATCAGAGACAGATTTTATAGGAATTTTGGAATAAGAAAAAGTGACTTCAGGGACATTTCCTTCTTGCACTGGGTTATTCTGTGCTGGTTTCCTGATCCTCTGGGGGCCCACTTTGTCTCCTCAACTGTGGAAAAGGCAAGGGTGCATAGCTCCAGGGTTGGGGCGTCCAGCCCGAGGAGGTGCTGAGTGGCTGAATCCAGCTGAGGCAGAAAAGCGGCGTGCTTCTGCGTTGAGGGATGCCCAGATGTGGCCACAGCTGGCTGGGAGCCACCTTCGGGAGTCATTCCTGGGTTAATCCAGCCCGTTCAGAACAGCTGCCCCGGGTGGACACATGCACACACTCCTGGTCATTTCCCTGCTCAGTGAGTCCACACCTGGGAACTGATTGCTATTTTAGTTTTGTGGCATGTTCACTGCTGCTTCAAAATAAGACAAATCGACGTGGCTGGGGACGAAGACTCCACCTGGCAGATTCTGCCTTGGGGAGAAATTAAGTGGTGCAGTGCTAAATGGCTTTCTGAGAGGAGATAGGGCTTATTAAGAGGTAAATAAACAGCAAGAGAGGTTTATAACCAACTGGATCCTGTGGGGAAGCAGGCGAAAGGGGGGGAATGGAGGAGGAGAAGGTGCTTCAGCTTCCATTTCTCAAATACTATGTGGGTTTTGTAAAAAGGGTTTCAAGGAACTAGAGTAGAGTGGATTTATCAGGAAGCTTAGTTGTCTGTGGGATTTCCCATTCAGTGTAAGATGATGAGCTGACCTGGGCTGTCCTTCAGGAAGCTGGAATGTCAGGCCCAGGATGGTCAGCATCACTACCCCAGGGTGAAAGGGGAAGCCAGTGAGAATGAGTGCAATCTAGGGATTAAGAGTGGGTTTGAATCTCAGCTTCAGCGCTTACTACCTGTGTGACTTGGGGAAGTTACTTAATCTTTCAGAGACTCTATTTCTTCAGTTGAAGGTGATTGGAAGGATTAGTGACATGACCCATGTAAGGGACTGAGATCTTGGTTTTGCACTTAGTAAGTACTTGATGAATACAAGCGTCTTTTATGATGTTGATGACAGTGAATGTTAATGCTATGGTGAGGGCTAACCACCACCGCCAGCCCCAGCATTTTCTTCTTCATGCTATTGGGATGCCTGCTTTATGTCTGTGATTACATTTCATGAATTGGGCTCAGGCACATAATGTGCAAACACAAGGAACTTAAAAAATCCAAACATTTTCCCCAAGTCCAGAAAAGAAGGACCCAAATTCAGCCTACTGAAGACTAAGGGCTCTGGGTGCTGGCTACTGGGCAAACTCCCAGAAAAATACATTGTTAAAATCAGGGCTGCCCATCAAGTTCTTTGTGGATGTTGACAGACTAGTTCTCAAGTTTATATAAAGAGGCTAAAGACCCACACTAGCCAACTCGATAATTGAAGGAGAGGATTGGCACTACCTATCCTCGAGACTTACTATAAAGTTACGGTAATCAAGACAGTGCGGTATTGGCAAAAGAAGAAACAAATAGATCAATGGAACAGAATAGATAGCCCAGAAATAGATTCACATAATTATAGTCAACTGACTTTTGACAAAGGAACAAAGGCAATACAACCGAGGAAAGATAATCTTTTCGACAAATGGATGTCCACATGCCAAAAAAAAAAAAAAAAAAAAGAAGAATCCAGACACAGCCCTTACACTCTTGACAAAAATTAACTCAGAATGCATCACAGACCTAAATGTAACATGCAGAACTATAAAACTCCTAGAAGACAACATAGCAGGAAACCTAGATGACCTTAGGTATGGCGATGACCTTTTAGGTAAACACCATAGGCACTATTCATGAAAGAAGTAACTGAGAAGCTGGACTTCATTAAAATTAAAAATTTCTGTTCTGTGAAAGAATGGTAAGAGAATGAGAAGACGAGCCACCATCTGGGAGAAAATATGTGTTTTGCAAAAGACACATCTGATAAAGGGTCATTATTCAAAATGTAAAAAGAAAAAAACAAACTCAACACTCAACAAGAGAACAAACAACCCAATTAAAAATGGACAAAAGATCTGAATAGACATCTCACCAAAGAAGATATACAGATGTCAAATAAGCATGACAAGAGCTCCACATCCCATGTCATCAGAGAAATGCAAATTAAAATGAGATACCACAAAATACCTGTTTGAATGCCCCGACTCTTGACCACTCACACCACCAGTTGCTGGTGGGGAGGTAGAGCGAGAGGCACTCTCACATGCTGTTGGTAGGAATGCACAATGGTCCAGCCCCTTTGAAAGACAAGGTGGTGGTTTCTTATACAACTAAACGTATTCTTACTCTACGAGCTAGCAATCACATATCCTATTTACCTGAAGGAGTTGAAAACTTATGCCATGCAAAAACCCACACATGTATGTTTATGGCAGCTTTCTTCATAACTTCCAAAACTTGGAAGCATCCAGATGTCCTTCAGTAGGTGAATGAATGAACTATGGTACATGCAGACAATGAAATATTATTCATAGCTAGAAAGAAGTGAGCTATCAAGCCATGATCAGACATGGAGGGAACTTACATGCATATGGCTAAGTGAAAGAAGCCAATGTGAAAAGGCTACACACTGTATGATGTCAACTGTAAGACATTCTGGAAAAGGCAAAACTATGGAGACAGTAAAAATAACAGTGATGGCTAGGGGTTGGGAGGTGGGTAGGGATGAACAGATGGAGCACAGAGGATATTTAGGGAAGTGAAACTACTCTGTATGATACCGTCATGGTGGATACAGGTCGTTATACATTTGACCAAACCCATAGAATGTATAATACCTAGAGTGAGCCGTCTTGTAAACTATGGACTTTGGGTGACTATGATGTCTCAATGTTGGTTCATTAATTTCGACAAACGGACCACTTTGGTGAGGGATGTTGATAATGGAGGAAGTTGTGCGTGTGTGAGGGCAGAGGGTATATGGGAAATCTCTGTACCTTCCCCTCAGTTTTACTGTGAACCTAAAACAAGGCTGGAGGAAATTTGATAAATCTCCAGTTTGGGTGAGGAAACTGACCTGGCCAAGGTGTATAGCAACAAAACTTGGGTTGGAACCTCTATTCTTTCCATGGCTCCAAGAAGAGTCAAGCGTCCTGAAGCTGGTTCAGGAATACTTGAAATGCCCAACTGTCTTTGTCTTGACAGCGGTGTGCTCACGTAGAGACAATATCGTGGGGGTGGTTAAAAGCTCTGGAGTCATGTGAGCCTGACTAAAACCCAGAACTACTACTTACTTCTTACATACAAGGTAGTGTGACCCTGAACCCACTACTTGACTATATGAGCCTCAATTTATTCATCTACCAAATGGACAAATAAAATCTATTCTACAGGTTGAAGTGAGAGTTCAATAAGATAATACATGAAATGACCTTAGAGCAAATGGCATTTACTGCTGCTATTATTATCATTAGTTATTATTAGCTTGGAGCAAACAGGGTCACTGCTGTGGTGATAGGAGAACAGAATCTGTGTGGTTGTCTATTTTCATGAGCTGTCGTGAATGAGGGGTGGGCTTTGTGGTTGGAGGAGGAGCTTAGTAAGGGGGAAGGAACTGCAAAGGGAGGAAGGGTCCTGTGGCTTCTGTCCTGACCTGGTCCCACAAAATGGAAATGGAACAGCAGTTAGAGGTTTGGCGTTAAGTTAAAGTTACGCTAAAGACAGCGTGGGCCTGGGACAGAGGGCAGTGAGTGCAGCTGTGTCCCCGCACCCGCCTGTTTGCTACAGACCATGATGACAGGGGCTTTAGACTCAGGGCAGCTCCAGAAAGAAACAGCTGAGGCCAGAGGAGTGGGTAGGAGACCTGGACCCCTGGCTTGGATGGAAATACTGGGGGACATGAACATATTAACTATACCTGAGGATGCCCAGATATACCTGGGGAGGCCTGAGTATTAGGGCGGGAAGAATGAAGACCCAAATCAGCAGCTTGGGGCCTCTGTATTTATGTGAATTCATTAACACCCAGAGGCCTAATTGTTTCATGCGTCTTCTACTTTCAACTATGTAATAAGCTGGCTGAGAGCTGGGATGACCCTGAGTCTTATATTTCCGTACCTACACGGAGTCCGGTATGGTGTCTAGCACACAGGGGAGTGTTCAGTAAATATTCAGTAATTGATTCCTTGTCGATTTGTCTTGAACATGAGGCAGTAGAGGAGAAGCTTTTCCTAATCTTAAGTCATTTTGACATCTTTTTGTTATGGACGCACTAATGGAGACTTCCCCAAATGGCATCATAATAATATGATGTATGATATGATGAGATATGATGAGATGAGATGATATAATATAATGTATTTAATGTAATGTGATAGAATAAACTTATTTGTATTAAGTGCCTGTAATAAGCCCAGCATTTAACCAACGTTACCATTTAGCTGCCTAATAATGACACAACTTTTATTATTACTGTTATCTCAGTTTCATAGATGAGGAAACTTAAGCCCAGAAAGGTTATCTAACTTGTGTAAGGTCACATAGGTGTGTCTGCCAGGACATAGGAGTGATAGCTGTGGGGACTTCATGGCTCAGCGTGGTCTCTTGGTCCTGTTCAAAAGTGCAGTACTAAGCAGATGACGCCTCAGAAGCTGGTGACATAAACATAACTGAGGCTGGGTGGGGAACAGGAGCCTCAGCTTTTGGAATTGTGAGCTCCACAATGGCAAATCAGAGGCTATAAATGCTCACCCGCTCAGATACAAATCAGGCCTGTTGACACAAGTGCAGAGCTTCAGGGACCCCTGAATTCCTGTTTTATGATTCTTCCAGCCATTGAGTTTGGGGGAGAACCTAATGCATTCTATCCTGAAATGACAAGCTGAATTGGCCAACATAGTTTATGGCCTTCTCTGAGCACAGGGTGAGGCCATGGGAGTCGGGTGGGCACTTGCAAAACTGACCCTTTAGAGAGGAGGCTACTTGGCTGGTGCCAAATGCAGAGCAGAGACCCGCAGAGTGGGTGCAGGGGTCTGCTGGTCTGTCAACTACAGCCAGTGGCACTTTTCCTAGTCATGCTTCAAATGACACTGTGATCCTCTGTTTTGTGCACTTTCAGATTCTTTCCCCAGGCCTATTTTGCTACGTTATTATAGCTTGGCGTCAAGTTCTATGGTAAAGCGTTTGTCTTCTTCCATGCGGTTCAACACCCCAGCCAATGATCTGTCTTTCTTACTTCCCTTGAGTCAAGCTCATGGTGACTCTTGGCTATCCAGGTTATAGAACTCTCCTTAGTAATATTTTAGCCAATATTTTCTGAGGGCTACTGAATGCCAGAAACTATACTAAGCATTTTCCATGCATTACTTCATTTAACAGCTGCAGCAAACCGCTGGTACAGCTGTTCATACACGTGCCTCTAATACAGCCCATCAAAGATCTGGCTTCATGACTTACACAAGTGAATGTACTGAAATGAGATTCTGCTTCTTAGCTGAAAAACCACAGAACCTATAAACATCATGTAGATAATTACTCCAAAATATGGAGATAAAAATACAAGCACTTTATTTGAAAAAGCAAACACAAAAGATAGGTGTAAATTCAAAGTGTTTAAATGCTTCCATTTTGAATAATTCAGTTAAGAACCTATACAAGTTTGTTCCCAGAAGCTAATGCATCAATCCCTAGTCTCCACTAAGGATAAAGGAATTCTAAAAATTAACATGGTTTTCAATAACTCAGATTTCACTATTTATATAGAAACCTAGAGAGACCCATAATATCCAATAGCTTCAAAAGATAAGCTAAAGACTTTTTGATGTAATCAATTTACCAATGTTTAATATACACACAAGGAAAATACACTCACTCTATAATTTCTTATAAAATAGCAAGTAAGGAGTAGATGTAGGAGATGTAGAAGGGGAAAGAGAATTCAAAAAGTCCTTCTCTTCAGTAACTTTCACTTGAGAATCATTAAAAAGCAACCACTTCCCCTCATACTCCTTTAAGCTTTGCACTGCATATGAAATTTTGTTTTCAAAATCACTCATGCTAATGCCTGTTTGGCCATTGGATTCCTTGTTTCTATCAGATTCATGGGTCCCATTAGTATTGTTAGTCTCAGAATTTCTATTTTCAGCAAATGCTGTACTGGCAACTTTATCAGGATGAGATGCTTTGTTGTATAACTCATAACCTGCTTGAGTCTTTTGTCCTCTGAGAAGTCCAAGAGTGTCTACATTTTTTTTGTTCAAAACTTTACTTGGCTGGGTATTTCCACTGACTCTAATCGACACTTCTTCATCGTCATAGTTTTTGACCACACCCCTTGCTTCCTCCTCATTCAGTGGTTCTGGCTTACCTACTTCACACATTTGGTCGATCACAAAATTTTCCTCATCTAGTTCTAAACTGTTAAGGTCAGTGACTTTCACAGAAGCAGTATAATGCCCGCTACTAATTGTAATGCCACTATGCATCACAACTGCAAATAATCCATAGCTGTCATTGGTTGGCTTTGTGCTCCATTCTTCTAGTGACAGTTTAAGAGGTATCAGTAAAGGAGTGTTGATCTTGGAAAGTCCACCACCATAACAATCAAACTCGAAGCCACTAGCAGCAAAGCACTTCAAATGAATAGTTAGAACTTCAGGCATTGCGTCAAACAAAAGACTTCGTTCAGCTTCCGTATAATGATGGCAATTTTCACAGAAATATTTATTTTCTCCTACAATCCTCTCCACTGAAGCAAACTGGGAAATTGCCCATCTCAGGGTCTTCATGTCTGGTTTTGGCTCTGAAGAACTTTCAGGACTCTCCTCTGCTTTGGAAAGCTCATCTTCTTGCACTGGTACGATGACGTCTTGAAACTCTTCTCTTCTTTCTGTTAAACTTTCACATTCTAAGCAACGAGTCCTTATTACCAGCTGACCTTGAAATAGTTTCTCCACCAGCTCAAAACCAATTGGCTCTGCACCTTTGTTGATGGGCTTAACTTCCTTAACAGGCATAACATTCTTCCCTGGAGATTCAAGTCCACAACCATCAGCTGTATTATCATTCTCATACTTCCCCATGTCCTCTTCAAGACCACATTCATTTTCTTTAGGTTGTCCTTTGGATTCTTGGTTTGTTGTTATTTTACCCAGACTAAGGGATTTAGAAATAATGCTGGGTTGCTTAGCTGTAGACTTGAACCAGTTTCTCTTAACTCTTGATTTCTTTTGTGAGGGTCTTGCACTCTCATTTTCAGAAATGTACTTGGGGATGATTTTAGCAGGAATATCTGATGAATCAACTGTAGCTTTTCTTTTTGATCTGGTTTGTCTCTGGTTTGCTTTCAAAGACTGGTGGTCCTTAGAGACTTTAACGTTTTTCTTCATGTTACCAAGTTCAGTGTCACTCTTTCTTTTCCCATGTACTTTTGGCAGTTTTTCTTTATAGTCTTCAGAATGCCTCATACTGTCCATCTCCATGCTGTTATGACCACTCATTTCCTCTTTCGGATGTTTTTCTTCTACCTTAGTAGATAACTCTGCCACATTTTTTACTCCTTTTTTTAGGAGTTGGCATGTTTCTTGAATGTGTCCCAAAATACACTGTAATACTTCCTGTGCATCATGCTGTAGATATCCTCCATACATAGGGTTGAGTTTCCTGAGTGTGTTAAGTAGTCGCCTTGGCTGAGTAGCAAGTTTACGAGTATATTTCTCTGGATGTAAGAGAAAACTAGCCTGAAGCTGTTCGACTGAAAGGATCAAGGAATGTAAGCTGCATATTAGTTCAAAACTTACTGAAGAATCTCCTTTGCAGTTTCCCTTAGCTTTTTGACTGGCTTCATCTTTTAGGGCTTCTTTCTTCCTTGAAATACTATTAAATAAGTGCTTCACTCCAGATTTAAAACCAGGACAAAAATATAATACCTGAAGTATACTATTAAGATAACAAGTATTGCCGAGATTATTCAGTCCCACAAACGGTAACAAGTTTTTTCTCTTCTCACGGTTGACACGTGAGGACTGTGCTGCAGGAATAACTTGATCAATTTCAGATCCTCTGTATTCAGAAGTTTTTTTCTTCATTTCCTTGAGAATCTGTGAAATCCAAGGCTCTCTTGGTTTCCTTTTTCTGAAAAAACTTCAAGGGACGTCTGGTTTTTTTTGAGGGACTACCTCTTGAAAGCCTATTACTTTCACGAGGTATGACACGGGGCATTTTCTCTTCAAATCCCAAGGAGTTGAGGAGAATTCATTTATACAGGGACCCTGTAATCACCAAGCATATGTAGAATATAACATTTGCCCAGGGGCCGTCTCTTCTGCTATACCATTTCTTGCTCCTGGCTGTCCTTATCACTGGGGGTTGTGACATCACCAATGTTTCTCCCGTAACTATGGTCATGGCCCAGAGCGAGGTCCGCGGCGGTGACGCCGACAAGTCTAACCGGGCTGAGGGCGGGGGCGACAGGTGAGCCCCTGCCCCGAGCCTGCGGGGGCCCGCGACCCACGGAAAAGCTGGCCGGATCGCCCTCCCCGCAGGGGAGTGCCCATTCGCTCTCAAGAGCGGGAACCCGGGCTGCGGCTCGGTCCTGCCTGGGCGCCGGCACCGACTACATCCCCGAAGCGGCGCCCGCCCCCGTCCCCGCCCCCGTCCCCGCCCCCGTCCCCGTCCCCGCCCCAGGACGGCAAGGAGCGCCAGAAGCGGCTCCGCTCGCCCGGCGCCCGAACCGCTGGGGTCTTCCCCACGACGCCGCCGACGGGAACTTGGCGCATTTTCCTCAGTCTCAGGACTCGTGTGTTTTAGCCTCCGCCCGCGCCAGCGCTGCGATTGGAGGTGGCGTCCTACGAAAGTGCCGGTTCTAGTCTCCAGGCTGCAGAGACGCGAAAGGCTAGAGCCACCTCACGCCCGCCACTAGCCCTCCTGGCACGCACGGGCTCCGGAACCAGCCGGAGCGGTAGTTGCCCCAAGCTGGTAACGGGTTCTGCAGTTTCAAACAGCGCAGGCAACGTCACGGGCAGCTCGCCCTAAGTATCATTCTTCAAGAAAATGTGTAACAGCCCACTAGGGGCGGTCCCATTATCAAATCCACCAGGAAAGAGGATTCTTCTCTGGTCCTCAGGGGCAGACAAGTTGAATGGACAGGCAGAGACTTTTTGTTTCATTCAGGATGCATCACCACTGAACTGGGATGGTGACAGATAATTCCCCATCCCACCTCAACTCCGTAGGTAAAGTGCTCTCCTGTCTAAATATGTTAAATCAGCACACACATTCACTGCGGAGGATCCAGGTTACCAATGGCTCTTTTTAGTTGAGCAAATGGCTTAAAAGCACTAACCATCAGTGGAATTCAAGCTAGTTAAAAGGCAGAGTCAATTAAGAATCTTTCACGTGGGCAATAAAACAGATAGGCACAATTATTACATTAATCAGTGGTGCTCTAGGCCAGTACTTTCCAACTTCAATTGCACATGAATCACCTGGGGGTCTCTTAAACTGCAGAGTCTGGTTTAGTTTGGGGCAGGGCCTGAAGTTTTGCATTTCTGACAAGCTTTCGGGTGATGCTGAAGAGGCTGGTCCATGTGAACTTGGTGTCTCAAATTCCTTGTCACTGGGAAATGATCTGACACACACTTCAGTAGGATTTGGGCGTCAATGGTTTGGACAAAAGATAACTAGGAGAATTGCTCTGAAATACTAATTGGAAGAATTCATTTCTGATTCTTTGGCTTTGGTAAATGTTCCATCTACCAAAATAAATGGCACAGACTTATTTTCAGGTGTCAAATCTCTAGTGCCCATCTTGGAACCCCTTTAAAGAAGAGATTTTACTAAGCCGGGGGCGGTGGAAGAAGGATGGATTGGGAGTTTGGGATTAGCAGATGCAAACTATTATATACAGAATTGATAAACAACAAGGTCCTACTGTATAGCACAGGGAATTAGATTCAATATTCTTTGATAAGCCATAATGGAAAAGACTATGAAAAAAGAATGTATATATGTGTAGAACTGACTCATTTTGCTGTACAGCATAAATTAAAATAATATTGTAAATTAACTATACTTCAATTCATAATTTTTTTCAAAAGAAGTGATTTCAGGTGTCAAAAATGTCCCCAAAGAGAAAACTGTACAATTTAATTCTCTAATGAAGTCCTCTTGCCTGTTCTGCAGACCTCGGCATAATCCTAATTTTGTATTCCTTCCTTTTCTGTCCTTTTCCCAGCAATGGGATGTAGGAATAAATATTTCAAGAACAGGTCAATAACGGTGTGAAAGTAAAGATGGCCCATCATGATAAAAGTTCCAATTGAAAAAAAAAAAAAAAACCCCGAAACCTGACTTGGTCCAAGTTGCATTCTGGGAAATGGATTTTGAAACTAACTCTTTGGCAACCTTGAGAATGATGTGCTGTGTCACAGGGGAAAGATCCTTTTGAGAAGCTCTCTCATGTTTATAATTTCCTCTGAACCTAGACAGGAAAGGCAAGGACGAGCTGTCTAAGCCATGAGGATGGTCAGCCTCTCGGTCATTCCTCACCTGTTGAGGTCACTTGTGTTCCACACAATGTAGATTAATGTGTTCAAGTTTCCATATGAAGGTGAAAAATTATTGTGCCCCAAATGGTTCTGAGGTTAAATGAGTTTGGAAAGCTCAGGGTTAAAGAAAGTTTAACTGGCCTCCTTCCTCTAGGTCTTCTCCGAGACCTTAAAATGTTCATGGACGTTGGAACCTCCAAGAGGGGTCCACAGGACTCCGGCCTCCTAATCAGATTTGACCACAGACCTTGTTTTTTAAGAACTATCTCTTGAGATAAGGGTTTGGCAGACTCCACCTTGAGAAGTGCTGATCTAGAGGAGCTGGGACAAAGTTTGTCTTACTGACTCTGGATGAACAGGACACAGCCGTGAGAATGGTTGTGGGTATATGGTGTGGGGTTGGGAGTTTCTAGAAATCTCTGAGGTTAGTAAAAACCCCCTTTGGGCAAAATCAAAGTCTCATAGCCAATAGGAATAACAAGCTAAAAAAAGTCATTAATACTAATTATTTAAGGTATTAAATTGAGAAACAAACCACATTTGCAGGTGTCCAAAATCTTCTCTGAGACAAGTGGTGAATTTTGCCTTTTCTGTACCTTAGGGTTTTCATCTGTCTAATGGAGTAGTGATGTCCCCCTCACAGGATGGTCATGAGGACAAAGGACAATATGGGCAAAACATGTAAGACTCCTGTAGATGGTGGCTTTATTCCCATGATTATGATGAGTGTTTTTTGGAGGTAACACCTTCCCTTTATTACACAGGTTTCTGATGAACTAGTGGTAGGTTCCTATTAAGATCATCCGGGAGAACATTTAAAAAATATGCATGCCCAGACCACTACTCAGTCCCCATGAATCATAATTGGGTGATGATAGTGGGGAAGGATGCGTGTGTATATGAAAAAGTTTCTCCCCGTGATGGTTATGATACATCCAAAACACCTTCAGTGCGTTTAAGGCGAATTTCTAACTTGTGATCCCACCTCTCCTGTAGTAGTCCTGGGATGTGGTCCTTGGCATAAACGGTTTCTGTGGTTAAATAAGTAGAGATCTTATATACTAGTACCACCCTCCCCCTCCCTTCCCCTTTAGTAAAGTATCTGAGAAGTTCTGCAGTCCACACTGTTGGAAAACTTGTAACCTATTGCCTTCTGATCTCACATGACAGTGCAGCATGTATTTTTCTTGCAACTCTCGTCAACATCTTTGTTCAGCACATTTGAGAAATATTATATAGAGAGTTAGTCAGAAGAGAATTCTGTCCATATTCAGAAATCTTTCTGCACTGAAGACA
This sequence comes from Mesoplodon mirus, assembly GCF_964341445.2. Lineage (NCBI taxonomy): Eukaryota > Metazoa > Chordata > Mammalia > Artiodactyla > Ziphiidae > Mesoplodon > Mesoplodon mirus. Next base: position 6,987,611 of record NC_138980.1, on the reverse strand, counting down.
TAAGGGAGAGGCAAGGTCGCAAAGAGCAGCTAAAATTCCTCCTCCCCAGGGAGCTGGCTAGGCCTGCTTTTATTCTTCCTGCTGCTTGTTACTTACATGTGGAAAGAATATTGAAAACGATAAATGTGTGTTTTCAAGTAAGCAATTCTGGGTAAAGTCTGGGTGAGAGTCAAAGGACCAGGGAGATGAGCTACTGCAAACCTTAAGTGCTGAGACTGGACAAAGTTGGCTTTGAATCCTGGTTCCAGTACTTCCCAGCTTAGTGACCTTGGGCAAGTTACTTCACGTTTCTGTGCCTCACTTACCTTATATGTATATAAGAGCTTTAAAAAAGGGCATTATTATTAGTACTATTTATCCCTGTTCTTATAGAACTGGAAAAGCACACTTAAGCAAAGTGAGGGGGAGAATCAAGAAGTGAAATAGAATAGAGAATTCTGGAAACTTTCAAAATCAGATAAATCTTGTTCCCTTTACAAGTGAATTTATTTATTTTGGTAAATCATGACACCAAGTACCCTATTAGAATTTAGGGTTAGAGTTTGAGAGATGTGATTAACTTGAATTAGCTGGTTTATAGCAGTGGAGCGTGAATGACCCTTTCATCCAGCTCTTCATTCTAGTCAAATCCCAAACTATCAGACCAATTAATATACAAGAAACAGCTTGGGAGCCACTGCCAGTGGCAAAAAAGAGAAGGGACTGGGTGAACCTCAACAGTGCCGAAATAACTGCCTGAGAAAGAGTAAAAGACTTAGAGTTACGGTGAGGATGTTGGGGTGGGCCAGCTGAAGGGTAGATTTACAAACGCACACACGTTTTGCTGCTCCTGGAACTTAAAAAACAACAGCAAAAACGGGGCTTCCCTGGTGGCGCAGTGGTTAAGAATCCGCCTGCCAATGCAGGGGACACAGGTTCGAGCCCTGGTCCGGGAAGGTCCCACATGCCACGGAGCAGCTAAGCCCGTGCGCCAAAACTACTGAGCCTGCACTCTAGAGCCTGCGTGCCACAACTGCTGAGCCCACACACCACAACTGCTGAGCCTGCAAGCCACAACTGAGTCCGTGCGCCACAGCTATTGAAGCTCAAGTGCCTAGAGCCCGTGCTGCACAACAAGAGAAGCCCCCACTCACCACAGCTAGAGAAAGCCTGTGCACAGCAATGAAGACCCAACACAGCCAAAAATAAATAAATGAATAAATAAATAAATCAATTAACACAACAACAAAAACCAAAACCCGGTAGAATAGAATAGAAAGTTTCAGAGTCCTTTGCATGTAGTATGACTGAGGTGGCAGTCTTACACACTCACACACATACCCACATGTGCATGTGGCTAGGTGTGTGTGTGCAATATGTATTTCTTATCGTGACTTGTGGTTAAAAAAGCTTGAAAACCTTTGCTCTAGAGGGCAGCCCACAGGGCCCTGAGCCAAGAAATAGATTATTTTGTGTCTAGGATGGCGCTGTGAGCTTACCCAGATCCCGCCCTACATTTTTGTAAACACTGGGATGATTGGGTGAGTGTGACAAGAACAAGCAAAGGAGAGAAAACTCAGACGCCAAGCCCCAGGGCAGTGATTGACTCAACAGTGCCTGGACACCAATGGGAGGACCGAGCCACTATCACAACCACAAAGCAAGGTGACGGCGCGGTGGTCGTGGTGGTTTCCATTCCCACTGTAGGAACTGTAGCCGAGGTAGCAGCCATAGACCGTTTACTGTGTATCTGCAATGCAGCAAACCCTCTAGTTTGTTCTCTACGTTCCTTATCTCACTTGAATCACACAGCACAACTTTGGGAGAGCCATTCTTACTATTCCCATTGTAAGGATGAGAGAACAGAGTTCAGTCATAGAAAAGCGATTTTATGAGAACTGTTCATCTGGGGCTTTGAGAGAGGCAAAGTGAGGTATGATGAGTGGCCTTCTCTTGAGAAGTTTCTGTCTAGATAACGAAACGTTAGCTCATGAGCATCTCTGAGGAATGAACCACTTGCCTTCCTTCTTCTAAATCCCCCGATTCATTCGTTTTCTCCCTAGCCACAGGCTGTCAGGATGAAGAGGAGTGATAGAATTTTATTCTTTTCCATGCATAGAGCAAGGTACCAGATGGGAAATCAACACTTTCAAGGGGAATTTTAATGGAAAACTGGAATATCACACCCAGTTTTGATCAGTCAACGCATATTGCCTATGAACGCCATTGATATTTACTGCCAACTATTTACTGGTCTCTTACTTACTATGTGCCTAGCTTCATGCTAAGTAATTCATGTACATATTATTTTATAATCGAGCAGGACCTTATGGGGCCTTTTTGGGGCTGACCTCTCCCCCATATTCCTTGCTTTAGTTCCTTTCTGAAGTACCTAGATAATAGTATCTGATGCACATTTCCTGAGTTGTTTGACAGACATGAAAACCCCCATCAAATGGAAGATATTAACTATTTGATGACCATGAGCACATAGCCCCAAGACCTAATGGCGCCTGTGGATTGATAAACCCTGTGACACCACCCTGTTCCCTTACCATCAACCAATCAGAGAATTGTGCACGAGGAGATCACGTACCCTGTGACCCCGCCCTCCCTTAGCTGGCCTTTAAAAATGTTTTCCTGAAACCCATCAGGGAGTTCAGTCTTTTTGAGCACTAGCTGTCCCAGACTATTTGTATGGAGCCTTACAATAAATGCTGCGTTTTCCTTCACTACGACCCAGTGTCAGTAGACTGGCTTTACCGCACGTGGGCAAAAGCAGAACCAAGTTTGGCTCAGTAACGATGCAGTCTTCAGAAACACCCTATGGAGAGGGTACTATTTTTGTGCCCATTTTCCAGATAAGGGAATGAAGGTGTGAGAGGGTAATAACTTGCCTTAGGTGAGACAGCTAATAAATGGTGGGGTTGGGCTTTGGGTTCAGCTCTGCCAGACTCTAGAGCCTGGGCTCTTCACCACCAAACAGTCATGATTCCTCCATGATATCCAGGGTATCACACACGTAAAGTGGGGATTAAATTAAAATGTTGATGATCACTCCCTGTCCTTAAAGAGGTTTCAGTACTGTTGAGAAGGTAAGACCTACACAAATGGAAAAATAGTTAATGATACCTTGCTGCTTTTATGCTGCGGTCAAAGGAGTACTAGAAAGCATTCATGGAAGGAGAAATTGCTGAAGCTGAGCTGGGCAGGATGAGCCAGGATTGGAGAAGCACAGAAAAATGGGTTGGTCTTGAGTCATTGAGCAGATACTAGACTCCTCGGTTTAGAGCAGAAAGCAGAGTTTCTTCAGTTGAATGGAGGGGGTCCCCATTTAAGGATTCTGAGGCCTTCAGCAAGTTCTTTACCTTTCCCAAGCCTCAGTTTCCCCATCCATGAGAAGGGGATGATATCCATCTCAGAGAGTTGGTGGGAAGATTAAGTGTACCTAAGTGCCTGGGAAAAGGAGGCATCTACTACATTCTCCTCTACACAACAGATTAAATAAAGTTTGCCAGTAGGACTGGCTGGCATCTTCCCTTCGCCATTCCAGTTGAAGATCTTAGAAAGAGCCCTACCTGCTGTGTGAAGCCCTTTACAACACGCCTCTGTTTGAGGTTTGCCTCTCCATCCAAGTTGGAAGTTTCCAGATGACAGATCCCACTGGGGTCCGAGGAAAAGAGGAGGAGTGTGTCGGCTGGGATGGTCTCATTGCATTGCATTTGGATGAAGTCCCCCACTTGCACGTCCTTCCAGCACTTCTGCGTGGAGCTCTGCTCTTTTCTGGGGTTGGAGAAAGACAGGGGCAGAGTGAATGTTAAAGCTCTCCAGAGCATGAATGAGTGAACGGAAAAGGTCCCCCTGCACCTAACATCCTCCAGGCAGCCTGTCACAGGACTGCTCTGTATTCTACCTCGCCCCAAATGACCACTATCATCGTCTCTAGAAAAGCGAAGCATGATCTATAGAATCCCACTAGTAAAGAGCCCTCCTTCTGACCATGTAGACTTTTGATTGACTGTCGGCTATTGACTGGTTGCTGTGCTCAGCCCTTGCTTTCTAGCAGGAGAAAAAATTTAAAGGATAAGGTGACTATATAGTCATATTAACATAGTATTCTTAATATACATCACTTCCTAGAATACCCAGTTATCGCTGTAGAAAGCAGGGTCACAAAAGAATGGAGTATAGGAAAGACTGCTTCTGGTTGTGGGTGGAGAGCGGCAGTGGGAAAGGTGAGAATATAGACCATTGTCTAGGAAGATCTGGAGTGGTGCTGAAATAGGAAGCAGGGAATTAGGAAGATGGCACCAGGAACTTTGATAGGATGGGCCCCACAGTGACCACAGGATCAGAGGGCTAAAGAAATCTGAGAAAATGATGTACTTTCTCTTCCTATCCAATTTATCAAGCTTGGGTAATAACAGGGGCAGCAACAATCGTGAATTTAACATTTCTACCGTGCCAAGCACTAGAATGAATTAATGAATTAATTCATTAATAAATGAATTAATAATTCATTTTAATGAATTATTAATTAATCAATTCATTAATAAATTCATTAATAAATGAATTAATACTTCATTTACTTGCATAATAACTCATTGGAGGAGACGTTATACCCATCTCATAACGAGGAACTTGAGGGTTCAAGAGAAATTTCCCAGGGCCTTACAAAAACAGAGCTGGACCCCAAGTCTGGGTGCAACTTGACACAAAACCCAGTTTTCACTGCTTGAATATCCTGCCTCCTGGAAATCATTCCCCTCTTTCCTCTCCAGTGGAATGGCAGCATCAGCTTTATAGCTCTGGCAGAAGGACTCGCTACTCCCCAAGGGGATACATTCCATTTCTAAGAGCCCTCAGTTTACGAAATTCTTCCTTCTGATTAGCCAAATGTTGAACTAATTCTGCTCTCCCAGGCAATCAGATTTACTCCATCTTCTACCATAAAAATATATATATATATATATATATTTTTTTTAAATGAATTTATTTTATTTTTGGCTGTGTTGGGTCTTTGTTGCCGCACGTGGGCTTTTCTCTACTTGTGGCAGGCAGGGGCTACTCTTCGTTGCGGTGCGCGGGCTTCTCACTGTGGTGGCTTCTCTTGTTGCGGAGCACGGGCTCTAGGTGCCCGGGCTTCAGTAGCTGTGGCTCATGGGCTCTAGAGCGCAGGCTCAGTAGCTGTGGCGCACGGGCTGAGTTGCTTCCAGGCATGTAGGATCTTCGCGGAGCAGGGCTCGAACCAGTGTCTCCTGCACTGGCAGACGGATTCTTAATCACTGCGCCACACAGGGAAGCCCTAAAAAAATACTTGAAAGTGTTCATCAAGTGTCTTTTGAAGCCTTTTGGACTTGCCAAGTCAAATTTAACTTTCCAAGTGCCCTCAATTATTCTGTGTGACACAGCTTCAAGGTCTGTCTTAGAGGAGAGGGCTCTTCTGACTAAGGCTGTGTTTGGAAATGTTCCTCTTAAACTGTGGGATCTGGGACCAAACCAATATTCCACACGTGGTCTTTTAAACTAAGTCCAGCTGGCTTGTAGCTGGATGCCTCTGAGCCCATCCAGGCCTGGAGAAGCAGGCTCTCTTTTGCTCTTTGTCTCCACTGATGCTCCAGCCTCTCTGGACATGTTACTGCTTCTGTTTTTGTTGGAATCTGAGCTGCCCTGGGCATGACAAGACCACTGTTCCACAGAGAAAGAGACGTGACAAATTTCACTTTCCTCCTCTGAGTTCGTAAAAGTCCTTGAGGAGGATAAGCGTTTGACGCCTTCCTCCTTTCTAGAGAACCCCAAGCAAGCCCTCCTAAGACCCCATTTTCCTTGTCAAAAAGATCCTTGCAAAGGACTCGCCCAGTTTCCTGAAATACATGCACATCCATCTGGAAGACTTTTGGAAGGCCAACCAAGGGAAGATGGGATCAGAGTCTATAAAATAATCAGGGATTACAATTAGGGAGCAGTCTTGTAACTGTAAAGACCCACAGAGTTCTGTGTCAGTGCCCATGCTCTAGGGAGCCCAGTGCAGCAGCCACTGGTTAACCGTGGGCAGTATCACCCAAACGGGGACCACTTGTGAGCATTTTGTGGGCAGTGCATCTGTAGCATTTTAATAATAATTATTTTAATGGAAAAAGGATGCAACAGGTTTCTAAGCACTTTTTCATTCCCTCAGCTTATTTTAGAGCAGATTATCATCTGCTCTACCTTATTATTTTTATTTTTATTATTTTTTACCATGAAAAATAGAGACAGTCCCCCCAGATCTGTTTCTTGCTGTCATTTCAGAAAAACATTTACCTGTTGATTCAGGGAAGAATTGTTGTTTTTTCTTTAGAGCAGCCTTGGGAACACCTGTTAAATGTCCAAATATAAAGCTACTTAAAGAAATTGGAATGGCAGATACTCTCCATTGGAAAAGGAATCTTGTATGGTGAAGGAGGGAGGCTTTCTCTATTGCTTTTTTTTTTTTTCCTTTTTGAGAGGACACTTAAAAAAAAAGGATCCTTGAATATTACAGCAAAATTGCTCCAAGGAATAAAGGATTATCACTCAACTTGTCTTTACACTTCTGCCCTTTGACTTCTGCCCTATTGGGTAATGCCTTTGGGGATGGCCCACCATTGGTTGCTTGCTGTAATCTCAGCAATCTGGCCGGTATTGAGATTAGATTCAGTGAGCACACCTTTGACTGTGAACAATATCCTGACTGCCAACACTTCCAGAGCACACTGGTTCAAACCAGAAGGTTTGCAAAAGCTAGTTGGGAACGCTACATACATAGACATACTGAAGGCGAGGCCAATGCACCTCCACCCGTGAACACTGATATTCATTCTTCTTCCTTCTAATAAAGGGCTCCACTGCATATTATGGGATGTGAGTTATTAATGGGATGGACGATGGATGTTATGCAGATGAACTTATGAAATATATGTGTGTGTATATTTGTGTGTGTGTGTGTGTGTGTGTGTGTATTTATGAGCAGTCACTTCTGTGAGTTTGGCTGGAGTGCTGACTTGTCAATTCCCATAATGATGATAGGTATCGCAAGGTCAATGGAACCACACAAGAAGCTATAAGTCAGACGGGTCTCTGTTTTCTTTCTATTATTCTTTGGGTCCCTGGGAGGTCCTGTCCAGTACTGCTGTCCTGTTAATAATCGCCTGTCTTTGCTTTAGATGTCATCTTCTCTTCCTTAGGATGACATGCAGTGGTGAAGGGACCCTCCCCAAAACAGAGATTGCCCATGTCCGGGTCGTGCTGCTCAAACAGAGGCACATACACCTCCAGGCACACATCTTGTCGTGTGTGTCCAGGAGCACTGAAGTTATGGGAACAACATGATTTTTGGGGTGTTCAAAATTTTTTTGGGGGGGACATAATATAGTAATTTAGCTGGTACAAAATTTGAAGAATTTTATATTTATATTGACCCAAATGTAGTAATAGTATAGAATCAGAGACAGATTTTATAGGAATTTTGGAATAAGAAAAAGTGACTTCAGGGACATTTCCTTCTTGCACTGGGTTATTCTGTGCTGGTTTCCTGATCCTCTGGGGGCCCACTTTGTCTCCTCAACTGTGGAAAAGGCAAGGGTGCATAGCTCCAGGGTTGGGGCGTCCAGCCCGAGGAGGTGCTGAGTGGCTGAATCCAGCTGAGGCAGAAAAGCGGCGTGCTTCTGCGTTGAGGGATGCCCAGATGTGGCCACAGCTGGCTGGGAGCCACCTTCGGGAGTCATTCCTGGGTTAATCCAGCCCGTTCAGAACAGCTGCCCCGGGTGGACACATGCACACACTCCTGGTCATTTCCCTGCTCAGTGAGTCCACACCTGGGAACTGATTGCTATTTTAGTTTTGTGGCATGTTCACTGCTGCTTCAAAATAAGACAAATCGACGTGGCTGGGGACGAAGACTCCACCTGGCAGATTCTGCCTTGGGGAGAAATTAAGTGGTGCAGTGCTAAATGGCTTTCTGAGAGGAGATAGGGCTTATTAAGAGGTAAATAAACAGCAAGAGAGGTTTATAACCAACTGGATCCTGTGGGGAAGCAGGCGAAAGGGGGGGAATGGAGGAGGAGAAGGTGCTTCAGCTTCCATTTCTCAAATACTATGTGGGTTTTGTAAAAAGGGTTTCAAGGAACTAGAGTAGAGTGGATTTATCAGGAAGCTTAGTTGTCTGTGGGATTTCCCATTCAGTGTAAGATGATGAGCTGACCTGGGCTGTCCTTCAGGAAGCTGGAATGTCAGGCCCAGGATGGTCAGCATCACTACCCCAGGGTGAAAGGGGAAGCCAGTGAGAATGAGTGCAATCTAGGGATTAAGAGTGGGTTTGAATCTCAGCTTCAGCGCTTACTACCTGTGTGACTTGGGGAAGTTACTTAATCTTTCAGAGACTCTATTTCTTCAGTTGAAGGTGATTGGAAGGATTAGTGACATGACCCATGTAAGGGACTGAGATCTTGGTTTTGCACTTAGTAAGTACTTGATGAATACAAGCGTCTTTTATGATGTTGATGACAGTGAATGTTAATGCTATGGTGAGGGCTAACCACCACCGCCAGCCCCAGCATTTTCTTCTTCATGCTATTGGGATGCCTGCTTTATGTCTGTGATTACATTTCATGAATTGGGCTCAGGCACATAATGTGCAAACACAAGGAACTTAAAAAATCCAAACATTTTCCCCAAGTCCAGAAAAGAAGGACCCAAATTCAGCCTACTGAAGACTAAGGGCTCTGGGTGCTGGCTACTGGGCAAACTCCCAGAAAAATACATTGTTAAAATCAGGGCTGCCCATCAAGTTCTTTGTGGATGTTGACAGACTAGTTCTCAAGTTTATATAAAGAGGCTAAAGACCCACACTAGCCAACTCGATAATTGAAGGAGAGGATTGGCACTACCTATCCTCGAGACTTACTATAAAGTTACGGTAATCAAGACAGTGCGGTATTGGCAAAAGAAGAAACAAATAGATCAATGGAACAGAATAGATAGCCCAGAAATAGATTCACATAATTATAGTCAACTGACTTTTGACAAAGGAACAAAGGCAATACAACCGAGGAAAGATAATCTTTTCGACAAATGGATGTCCACATGCCAAAAAAAAAAAAAAAAAAAAGAAGAATCCAGACACAGCCCTTACACTCTTGACAAAAATTAACTCAGAATGCATCACAGACCTAAATGTAACATGCAGAACTATAAAACTCCTAGAAGACAACATAGCAGGAAACCTAGATGACCTTAGGTATGGCGATGACCTTTTAGGTAAACACCATAGGCACTATTCATGAAAGAAGTAACTGAGAAGCTGGACTTCATTAAAATTAAAAATTTCTGTTCTGTGAAAGAATGGTAAGAGAATGAGAAGACGAGCCACCATCTGGGAGAAAATATGTGTTTTGCAAAAGACACATCTGATAAAGGGTCATTATTCAAAATGTAAAAAGAAAAAAACAAACTCAACACTCAACAAGAGAACAAACAACCCAATTAAAAATGGACAAAAGATCTGAATAGACATCTCACCAAAGAAGATATACAGATGTCAAATAAGCATGACAAGAGCTCCACATCCCATGTCATCAGAGAAATGCAAATTAAAATGAGATACCACAAAATACCTGTTTGAATGCCCCGACTCTTGACCACTCACACCACCAGTTGCTGGTGGGGAGGTAGAGCGAGAGGCACTCTCACATGCTGTTGGTAGGAATGCACAATGGTCCAGCCCCTTTGAAAGACAAGGTGGTGGTTTCTTATACAACTAAACGTATTCTTACTCTACGAGCTAGCAATCACATATCCTATTTACCTGAAGGAGTTGAAAACTTATGCCATGCAAAAACCCACACATGTATGTTTATGGCAGCTTTCTTCATAACTTCCAAAACTTGGAAGCATCCAGATGTCCTTCAGTAGGTGAATGAATGAACTATGGTACATGCAGACAATGAAATATTATTCATAGCTAGAAAGAAGTGAGCTATCAAGCCATGATCAGACATGGAGGGAACTTACATGCATATGGCTAAGTGAAAGAAGCCAATGTGAAAAGGCTACACACTGTATGATGTCAACTGTAAGACATTCTGGAAAAGGCAAAACTATGGAGACAGTAAAAATAACAGTGATGGCTAGGGGTTGGGAGGTGGGTAGGGATGAACAGATGGAGCACAGAGGATATTTAGGGAAGTGAAACTACTCTGTATGATACCGTCATGGTGGATACAGGTCGTTATACATTTGACCAAACCCATAGAATGTATAATACCTAGAGTGAGCCGTCTTGTAAACTATGGACTTTGGGTGACTATGATGTCTCAATGTTGGTTCATTAATTTCGACAAACGGACCACTTTGGTGAGGGATGTTGATAATGGAGGAAGTTGTGCGTGTGTGAGGGCAGAGGGTATATGGGAAATCTCTGTACCTTCCCCTCAGTTTTACTGTGAACCTAAAACAAGGCTGGAGGAAATTTGATAAATCTCCAGTTTGGGTGAGGAAACTGACCTGGCCAAGGTGTATAGCAACAAAACTTGGGTTGGAACCTCTATTCTTTCCATGGCTCCAAGAAGAGTCAAGCGTCCTGAAGCTGGTTCAGGAATACTTGAAATGCCCAACTGTCTTTGTCTTGACAGCGGTGTGCTCACGTAGAGACAATATCGTGGGGGTGGTTAAAAGCTCTGGAGTCATGTGAGCCTGACTAAAACCCAGAACTACTACTTACTTCTTACATACAAGGTAGTGTGACCCTGAACCCACTACTTGACTATATGAGCCTCAATTTATTCATCTACCAAATGGACAAATAAAATCTATTCTACAGGTTGAAGTGAGAGTTCAATAAGATAATACATGAAATGACCTTAGAGCAAATGGCATTTACTGCTGCTATTATTATCATTAGTTATTATTAGCTTGGAGCAAACAGGGTCACTGCTGTGGTGATAGGAGAACAGAATCTGTGTGGTTGTCTATTTTCATGAGCTGTCGTGAATGAGGGGTGGGCTTTGTGGTTGGAGGAGGAGCTTAGTAAGGGGGAAGGAACTGCAAAGGGAGGAAGGGTCCTGTGGCTTCTGTCCTGACCTGGTCCCACAAAATGGAAATGGAACAGCAGTTAGAGGTTTGGCGTTAAGTTAAAGTTACGCTAAAGACAGCGTGGGCCTGGGACAGAGGGCAGTGAGTGCAGCTGTGTCCCCGCACCCGCCTGTTTGCTACAGACCATGATGACAGGGGCTTTAGACTCAGGGCAGCTCCAGAAAGAAACAGCTGAGGCCAGAGGAGTGGGTAGGAGACCTGGACCCCTGGCTTGGATGGAAATACTGGGGGACATGAACATATTAACTATACCTGAGGATGCCCAGATATACCTGGGGAGGCCTGAGTATTAGGGCGGGAAGAATGAAGACCCAAATCAGCAGCTTGGGGCCTCTGTATTTATGTGAATTCATTAACACCCGGAGGCCTAATTGTTTCATGCGTCTTCTACTTTCAACTATGTAATAAGCTGGCTGAGAGCTGGGATGACCCTGAGTCTTATATTTCCGTACCTACACGGAGTCCGGTATGGTGTCTAGCACACAGGGGAGTGTTCAGTAAATATTCAGTAATTGATTCCTTGTCGATTTGTCTTGAACATGAGGCAGTAGAGGAGAAGCTTTTCCTAATCTTAAGTCATTTTGACATCTTTTTGTTATGGACGCACTAATGGAGACTTCCCCAAATGGCATCATAATAATATGATGTATGATATGATGAGATATGATGAGATGAGATGATATAATATAATGTATTTAATGTAATGTGATAGAATAAACTTATTTGTATTAAGTGCCTGTAATAAGCCCAGCATTTAACCAACGTTACCATTTAGCTGCCTAATAATGACACAACTTTTATTATTACTGTTATCTCAGTTTCATAGATGAGGAAACTTAAGCCCAGAAAGGTTATCTAACTTGTGTAAGGTCACATAGGTGTGTCTGCCAGGACATAGGAGTGATAGCTGTGGGGACTTCATGGCTCAGCGTGGTCTCTTGGTCCTGTTCAAAAGTGCAGTACTAAGCAGATGACGCCTCAGAAGCTGGTGACATAAACATAACTGAGGCTGGGTGGGGAACAGGAGCCTCAGCTTTTGGAATTGTGAGCTCCACAATGGCAAATCAGAGGCTATAAATGCTCACCCGCTCAGATACAAATCAGGCCTGTTGACACAAGTGCAGAGCTTCAGGGACCCCTGAATTCCTGTTTTATGATTCTTCCAGCCATTGAGTTTGGGGGAGAACCTAATGCATTCTATCCTGAAATGACAAGCTGAATTGGCCAACATAGTTTATGGCCTTCTCTGAGCACAGGGTGAGGCCATGGGAGTCGGGTGGGCACTTGCAAAACTGACCCTTTAGAGAGGAGGCTACTTGGCTGGTGCCAAATGCAGAGCAGAGACCCGCAGAGTGGGTGCAGGGGTCTGCTGGTCTGTCAACTACAGCCAGTGGCACTTTTCCTAGTCATGCTTCAAATGACACTGTGATCCTCTGTTTTGTGCACTTTCAGATTCTTTCCCCAGGCCTATTTTGCTACGTTATTATAGCTTGGCGTCAAGTTCTATGGTAAAGCGTTTGTCTTCTTCCATGCGGTTCAACACCCCAGCCAATGATCTGTCTTTCTTACTTCCCTTGAGTCAAGCTCATGGTGACTCTTGGCTATCCAGGTTATAGAACTCTCCTTAGTAATATTTTAGCCAATATTTTCTGAGGGCTACTGAATGCCAGAAACTATACTAAGCATTTTCCATGCATTACTTCATTTAACAGCTGCAGCAAACCGCTGGTACAGCTGTTCATACACGTGCCTCTAATACAGCCCATCAAAGATCTGGCTTCATGACTTACACAAGTGAATGTACTGAAATGAGATTCTGCTTCTTAGCTGAAAAACCACAGAACCTATAAACATCATGTAGATAATTACTCCAAAATATGGAGATAAAAATACAAGCACTTTATTTGAAAAAGCAAACACAAAAGATAGGTGTAAATTCAAAGTGTTTAAATGCTTCCATTTTGAATAATTCAGTTAAGAACCTATACAAGTTTGTTCCCAGAAGCTAATGCATCAATCCCTAGTCTCCACTAAGGATAAAGGAATTCTAAAAATTAACATGGTTTTCAATAACTCAGATTTCACTATTTATATAGAAACCTAGAGAGACCCATAATATCCAATAGCTTCAAAAGATAAGCTAAAGACTTTTTGATGTAATCAATTTACCAATGTTTAATATACACACAAGGAAAATACACTCACTCTATAATTTCTTATAAAATAGCAAGTAAGGAGTAGATGTAGGAGATGTAGAAGGGGAAAGAGAATTCAAAAAGTCCTTCTCTTCAGTAACTTTCACTTGAGAATCATTAAAAAGCAACCACTTCCCCTCATACTCCTTTAAGCTTTGCACTGCATATGAAATTTTGTTTTCAAAATCACTCATGCTAATGCCTGTTTGGCCATTGGATTCCTTGTTTCTATCAGATTCATGGGTCCCATTAGTATTGTTAGTCTCAGAATTTCTATTTTCAGCAAATGCTGTACTGGCAACTTTATCAGGATGAGATGCTTTGTTGTATAACTCATAACCTGCTTGAGTCTTTTGTCCTCTGAGAAGTCCAAGAGTGTCTACATTTTTTTTGTTCAAAACTTTACTTGGCTGGGTATTTCCACTGACTCTAATCGACACTTCTTCATCGTCATAGTTTTTGACCACACCCCTTGCTTCCTCCTCATTCAGTGGTTCTGGCTTACCTACTTCACACATTTGGTCGATCACAAAATTTTCCTCATCTAGTTCTAAACTGTTAAGGTCAGTGACTTTCACAGAAGCAGTATAATGCCCGCTACTAATTGTAATGCCACTATGCATCACAACTGCAAATAATCCATAGCTGTCATTGGTTGGCTTTGTGCTCCATTCTTCTAGTGACAGTTTAAGAGGTATCAGTAAAGGAGTGTTGATCTTGGAAAGTCCACCACCATAACAATCAAACTCGAAGCCACTAGCAGCAAAGCACTTCAAATGAATAGTTAGAACTTCAGGCATTGCGTCAAACAAAAGACTTCGTTCAGCTTCCGTATAATGATGGCAATTTTCACAGAAATATTTATTTTCTCCTACAATCCTCTCCACTGAAGCAAACTGGGAAATTGCCCATCTCAGGGTCTTCATGTCTGGTTTTGGCTCTGAAGAACTTTCAGGACTCTCCTCTGCTTTGGAAAGCTCATCTTCTTGCACTGGTACGATGACGTCTTGAAACTCTTCTCTTCTTTCTGTTAAACTTTCACATTCTAAGCAACGAGTCCTTATTACCAGCTGACCTTGAAATAGTTTCTCCACCAGCTCAAAACCAATTGGCTCTGCACCTTTGTTGATGGGCTTAACTTCCTTAACAGGCATAACATTCTTCCCTGGAGATTCAAGTCCACAACCATCAGCTGTATTATCATTCTCATACTTCCCCATGTCCTCTTCAAGACCACATTCATTTTCTTTAGGTTGTCCTTTGGATTCTTGGTTTGTTGTTATTTTACCCAGACTAAGGGATTTAGAAATAATGCTGGGTTGCTTAGCTGTAGACTTGAACCAGTTTCTCTTAACTCTTGATTTCTTTTGTGAGGGTCTTGCACTCTCATTTTCAGAAATGTACTTGGGGATGATTTTAGCAGGAATATCTGATGAATCAACTGTAGCTTTTCTTTTTGATCTGGTTTGTCTCTGGTTTGCTTTCAAAGACTGGTGGTCCTTAGAGACTTTAACGTTTTTCTTCATGTTACCAAGTTCAGTGTCACTCTTTCTTTTCCCATGTACTTTTGGCAGTTTTTCTTTATAGTCTTCAGAATGCCTCATACTGTCCATCTCCATGCTGTTATGACCACTCATTTCCTCTTTCGGATGTTTTTCTTCTACCTTAGTAGATAACTCTGCCACATTTTTTACTCCTTTTTTTAGGAGTTGGCATGTTTCTTGAATGTGTCCCAAAATACACTGTAATACTTCCTGTGCATCATGCTGTAGATATCCTCCATACATAGGGTTGAGTTTCCTGAGTGTGTTAAGTAGTCGCCTTGGCTGAGTAGCAAGTTTACGAGTATATTTCTCTGGATGTAAGAGAAAACTAGCCTGAAGCTGTTCGACTGAAAGGATCAAGGAATGTAAGCTGCATATTAGTTCAAAACTTACTGAAGAATCTCCTTTGCAGTTTCCCTTAGCTTTTTGACTGGCTTCATCTTTTAGGGCTTCTTTCTTCCTTGAAATACTATTAAATAAGTGCTTCACTCCAGATTTAAAACCAGGACAAAAATATAATACCTGAAGTATACTATTAAGATAACAAGTATTGCCGAGATTATTCAGTCCCACAAACGGTAACAAGTTTTTTCTCTTCTCACGGTTGACACGTGAGGACTGTGCTGCAGGAATAACTTGATCAATTTCAGATCC
This sequence comes from Mesoplodon mirus, assembly GCF_964341445.2. Taxonomy (NCBI): domain Eukaryota; kingdom Metazoa; phylum Chordata; class Mammalia; order Artiodactyla; family Ziphiidae; genus Mesoplodon; species Mesoplodon mirus. The sequence goes on along the minus strand of NC_138980.1, from coordinate 6,972,130 downwards.
TCTGTATTCAGAAGTTTTTTTCTTCATTTCCTTGAGAATCTGTGAAATCCAAGGCTCTCTTGGTTTCCTTTTTCTGAAAAAACTTCAAGGGACGTCTGGTTTTTTTTGAGGGACTACCTCTTGAAAGCCTATTACTTTCACGAGGTATGACACGGGGCATTTTCTCTTCAAATCCCAAGGAGTTGAGGAGAATTCATTTATACAGGGACCCTGTAATCACCAAGCATATGTAGAATATAACATTTGCCCAGGGGCCGTCTCTTCTGCTATACCATTTCTTGCTCCTGGCTGTCCTTATCACTGGGGGTTGTGACATCACCAATGTTTCTCCCGTAACTATGGTCATGGCCCAGAGCGAGGTCCGCGGCGGTGACGCCGACAAGTCTAACCGGGCTGAGGGCGGGGGCGACAGGTGAGCCCCTGCCCCGAGCCTGCGGGGGCCCGCGACCCACGGAAAAGCTGGCCGGATCGCCCTCCCCGCAGGGGAGTGCCCATTCGCTCTCAAGAGCGGGAACCCGGGCTGCGGCTCGGTCCTGCCTGGGCGCCGGCACCGACTACATCCCCGAAGCGGCGCCCGCCCCCGTCCCCGCCCCCGTCCCCGTCCCCGCCCCAGGACGGCAAGGAGCGCCAGAAGCGGCTCCGCTCGCCCGGCGCCCGAACCGCTGGGGTCTTCCCCACGACGCCGCCGACGGGAACTTGGCGCATTTTCCTCAGTCTCAGGACTCGTGTGTTTTAGCCTCCGCCCGCGCCAGCGCTGCGATTGGAGGTGGCGTCCTACGAAAGTGCCGGTTCTAGTCTCCAGGCTGCAGAGACGCGAAAGGCTAGAGCCACCTCACGCCCGCCACTAGCCCTCCTGGCACGCACGGGCTCCGGAACCAGCCGGAGCGGTAGTTGCCCCAAGCTGGTAACGGGTTCTGCAGTTTCAAACAGCGCAGGCAACGTCACGGGCAGCTCGCCCTAAGTATCATTCTTCAAGAAAATGTGTAACAGCCCACTAGGGGCGGTCCCATTATCAAATCCACCAGGAAAGAGGATTCTTCTCTGGTCCTCAGGGGCAGACAAGTTGAATGGACAGGCAGAGACTTTTTGTTTCATTCAGGATGCATCACCACTGAACTGGGATGGTGACAGATAATTCCCCATCCCACCTCAACTCCGTAGGTAAAGTGCTCTCCTGTCTAAATATGTTAAATCAGCACACACATTCACTGCGGAGGATCCAGGTTACCAATGGCTCTTTTTAGTTGAGCAAATGGCTTAAAAGCACTAACCATCAGTGGAATTCAAGCTAGTTAAAAGGCAGAGTCAATTAAGAATCTTTCACGTGGGCAATAAAACAGATAGGCACAATTATTACATTAATCAGTGGTGCTCTAGGCCAGTACTTTCCAACTTCAATTGCACATGAATCACCTGGGGGTCTCTTAAACTGCAGAGTCTGGTTTAGTTTGGGGCAGGGCCTGAAGTTTTGCATTTCTGACAAGCTTTCGGGTGATGCTGAAGAGGCTGGTCCATGTGAACTTGGTGTCTCAAATTCCTTGTCACTGGGAAATGATCTGACACACACTTCAGTAGGATTTGGGCGTCAATGGTTTGGACAAAAGATAACTAGGAGAATTGCTCTGAAATACTAATTGGAAGAATTCATTTCTGATTCTTTGGCTTTGGTAAATGTTCCATCTACCAAAATAAATGGCACAGACTTATTTTCAGGTGTCAAATCTCTAGTGCCCATCTTGGAACCCCTTTAAAGAAGAGATTTTACTAAGCCGGGGGCGGTGGAAGAAGGATGGATTGGGAGTTTGGGATTAGCAGATGCAAACTATTATATACAGAATTGATAAACAACAAGGTCCTACTGTATAGCACAGGGAATTAGATTCAATATTCTTTGATAAGCCATAATGGAAAAGACTATGAAAAAAGAATGTATATATGTGTAGAACTGACTCATTTTGCTGTACAGCATAAATTAAAATAATATTGTAAATTAACTATACTTCAATTCATAATTTTTTTCAAAAGAAGTGATTTCAGGTGTCAAAAATGTCCCCAAAGAGAAAACTGTACAATTTAATTCTCTAATGAAGTCCTCTTGCCTGTTCTGCAGACCTCGGCATAATCCTAATTTTGTATTCCTTCCTTTTCTGTCCTTTTCCCAGCAATGGGATGTAGGAATAAATATTTCAAGAACAGGTCAATAACGGTGTGAAAGTAAAGATGGCCCATCATGATAAAAGTTCCAATTGAAAAAAAAAAAAAAAACCCCGAAACCTGACTTGGTCCAAGTTGCATTCTGGGAAATGGATTTTGAAACTAACTCTTTGGCAACCTTGAGAATGATGTGCTGTGTCACAGGGGAAAGATCCTTTTGAGAAGCTCTCTCATGTTTATAATTTCCTCTGAACCTAGACAGGAAAGGCAAGGACGAGCTGTCTAAGCCATGAGGATGGTCAGCCTCTCGGTCATTCCTCACCTGTTGAGGTCACTTGTGTTCCACACAATGTAGATTAATGTGTTCAAGTTTCCATATGAAGGTGAAAAATTATTGTGCCCCAAATGGTTCTGAGGTTAAATGAGTTTGGAAAGCTCAGGGTTAAAGAAAGTTTAACTGGCCTCCTTCCTCTAGGTCTTCTCCGAGACCTTAAAATGTTCATGGACGTTGGAACCTCCAAGAGGGGTCCACAGGACTCCGGCCTCCTAATCAGATTTGACCACAGACCTTGTTTTTTAAGAACTATCTCTTGAGATAAGGGTTTGGCAGACTCCACCTTGAGAAGTGCTGATCTAGAGGAGCTGGGACAAAGTTTGTCTTACTGACTCTGGATGAACAGGACACAGCCGTGAGAATGGTTGTGGGTATATGGTGTGGGGTTGGGAGTTTCTAGAAATCTCTGAGGTTAGTAAAAACCCCCTTTGGGCAAAATCAAAGTCTCATAGCCAATAGGAATAACAAGCTAAAAAAAGTCATTAATACTAATTATTTAAGGTATTAAATTGAGAAACAAACCACATTTGCAGGTGTCCAAAATCTTCTCTGAGACAAGTGGTGAATTTTGCCTTTTCTGTACCTTAGGGTTTTCATCTGTCTAATGGAGTAGTGATGTCCCCCTCACAGGATGGTCATGAGGACAAAGGACAATATGGGCAAAACATGTAAGACTCCTGTAGATGGTGGCTTTATTCCCATGATTATGATGAGTGTTTTTTGGAGGTAACACCTTCCCTTTATTACACAGGTTTCTGATGAACTAGTGGTAGGTTCCTATTAAGATCATCCGGGAGAACATTTAAAAAATATGCATGCCCAGACCACTACTCAGTCCCCATGAATCATAATTGGGTGATGATAGTGGGGAAGGATGCGTGTATACATGAAAAAGTTTCTCCCCGTGATGGTTATGATACATCCAAAACACCTTCAGTGCGTTTAAGGCGAATTTCTAACTTGTGATCCCACCTCTCCTGTAGTAGTCCTGGGATGTGGTCCTTGGCATAAACGGTTTCTGTGGTTAAATAAGTAGAGATCTTATATACTAGTACCACCCTCCCCCTCCCTTCCCCTTTAGTAAAGTATCTGAGAAGTTCTGCAGTCCACACTGTTGGAAAACTTGTAACCTATTGCCTTCTGATCTCACATGACAGTGCAGCATGTATTTTTCTTGCAACTCTCGTCAACATCTTTGTTCAGCACATTTGAGAAATATTATATAGAGAGTTAGTCAGAAGAGAATTCTGTCCATATTCAGAAATCTTTCTGCACTGAAGACATAAGGGAGAGGCAAGGTCGCAAAGAGCAGCTAAAATTCCTCCTCCCCAGGGAGCTGGCTAGGCCTGCTTTTATTCTTCCTGCTGCTTGTTACTTACATGTGGAAAGAATATTGAAAACGATAAATGTGTGTTTTCAAGTAAGCAATTCTGGGTAAAGTCTGGGTGAGAGTCAAAGGACCAGGGAGATGAGCTACTGCAAACCTTAAGTGCTGAGACTGGACAAAGTTGGCTTTGAATCCTGGTTCCAGTACTTCCCAGCTTAGTGACCTTGGGCAAGTTACTTCACGTTTCTGTGCCTCACTTACCTTATATGTATATAAGAGCTTTAAAAAAGGGCATTATTATTAGTACTATTTATCCCTGTTCTTATAGAACTGGAAAAGCACACTTAAGCAAAGTGAGGGGGAGAATCAAGAAGTGAAATAGAATAGAGAATTCTGGAAACTTTCAAAATCAGATAAATCTTGTTCCCTTTACAAGTGAATTTATTTATTTTGGTAAATCATGACACCAAGTACCCTATTAGAATTTAGGGTTAGAGTTTGAGAGATGTGATTAACTTGAATTAGCTGGTTTATAGCAGTGGAGCGTGAATGACCCTTTCATCCAGCTCTTCATTCTAGTCAAATCCCAAACTATCAGACCAATTAATATACAAGAAACAGCTTGGGAGCCACTGCCAGTGGCAAAAAAGAGAAGGGACTGGGTGAACCTCAACAGTGCCGAAATAACTACCTGAGAAAGAGTAAACGACTTAGAGTTACGGTGAGGATGTTGGGGTGGGCCAGCTGAAGGGTAGATTTACAAACGCACACACGTTCTGCTGCTCCTGGAACTTAAAACAACAGCAACAACAACAACAAAAACGGGGGCTTCCCTGGTGGCGCAGTGGTTAAGAATCCGCCTGCCAATGCAGGGGACACAGGTTCGAGCCCTGGTCCGGGAAGGTCCCACATGCCACGGAGCAGCTAAGCCCGTGCGCCAAAACTACTGAGCCTGCACTCTAGAGCCTGCGTGCCACAACTGCTGAGCCCACACACCACAACTGCTGAGCCTGCAAGCCACAACTGAGTCCGTGCGCCACAGCTATTGAAGCTCAAGTGCCTAGAGCCCGTGCTGCACAACAAGAGAAGCCCCCACTCACCACAGCTAGAGAAAGCCTGTGCACAGCAATGAAGACCCAACACAGCCAAAAATAAATAAATGAATAAATAAATAAATCAATTAACACAACAACAAAAACCAAAACCCGGTAGAATAGAATAGAAAGTTTCAGAGTCCTTTGCATGTAGTATGACTGAGGTGGCAGTCTTACACACTCACACACATACCCACATGTGCATGTGGCTAGGTGTGTGTGTGCAATATGTATTTCTTATCGTGACTTGTGGTTAAAAAAGCTTGAAAACCTTTGCTCTAGAGGGCAGCCCACAGGGCCCTGAGCCAAGAAATAGATTATTTTGTGTCTAGGATGGCGCTGTGAGCTTACCCAGATCCCGCCCTACATTTTTGTAAACACTGGGATGATTGGGTGAGTGTGACAAGAACAAGCAAAGGAGAGAAAACTCAGACGCCAAGCCCCAGGGCAGTGATTGACTCAACAGTGCCTGGACACCAATGGGAGGACCGAGCCACTATCACAACCACAAAGCAAGGTGACGGCGCGGTGGTCGTGGTGGTTTCCATTCCCACTGTAGGAACTGTAGCCGAGGTAGCAGCCATAGACCGTTTACTGTGTATCTGCAATGCAGCAAACCCTCTAGTTTGTTCTCTACGTTCCTTATCTCACTTGAATCACACAGCACAACTTTGGGAGAGCCATTCTTACTATTCCCATTGTAAGGATGAGAGAACAGAGTTCAGTCATAGAAAAGCGATTTTATGAGAACTGTTCATCTGGGGCTTTGAGAGAGGCAAAGTGAGGTATGATGAGTGGCCTTCTCTTGAGAAGTTTCTGTCTAGATAACGAAACGTTAGCTCATGAGCATCTCTGAGGAATGAACCACTTGCCTTCCTTCTTCTAAATCCCCCGATTCATTCGTTTTCTCCCTAGCCACAGGCTGTCAGGATGAAGAGGAGTGATAGAATTTTATTCTTTTCCATGCATAGAGCAAGGTACCAGATGGGAAATCAACACTTTCAAGGGGAATTTTAATGGAAAACTGGAATATCACACCCAGTTTTGATCAGTCAACGCATATTGCCTATGAACGCCATTGATATTTACTGCCAACTATTTACTGGTCTCTTACTTACTATGTGCCTAGCTTCATGCTAAGTAATTCATGTACATATTATTTTATAATCGAGCAGGACCTTATGGGGCCTTTTTGGGGCTGACCTCTCCCCCATATTCCTTGCTTTAGTTCCTTTCTGAAGTACCTAGATAATAGTATCTGATGCACATTTCCTGAGTTGTTTGACAGACATGAAAACCCCCATCAAATGGAAGATATTAACTATTTGATGACCATGAGCACATAGCCCCAAGACCTAATGGCGCCTGTGGATTGATAAACCCTGTGACACCACCCTGTTCCCTTACCATCAACCAATCAGAGAATTGTGCACGAGGAGATCACGTACCCTGTGACCCCGCCCTCCCTTAGCTGGCCTTTAAAAATGTTTTCCTGAAACCCATCAGGGAGTTCAGTCTTTTTGAGCACTAGCTGTCCCAGACTATTTGTATGGAGCCTTACAATAAATGCTGCGTTTTCCTTCACTACGACCCAGTGTCAGTAGACTGGCTTTACCGCACGTGGGCAAAAGCAGAACCAAGTTTGGCTCAGTAACAATGCAGTCTTCAGAAACACCCTATGGAGAGGGTACTATTTTTGTGCCCATTTTCCAGATGAGGGAATGAAGGTGTGAGAGGGTAATAACTTGCCTTAGGTGAGACAGCTAATAAATGGTGGGGTTGGGCTTTGGGTTCAGCTCTGCCAGACTCTAGAGCCTGGGCCCTTCACCACCAAACAGTCATGATTCCTCCATGATATCCAGGGTATCACACACGTAAAGTGGGGATTAAATTAAAATGTTGATGATCACTCCCTGTCCTTAAAGAGGTTTCAGTACTGTTGAGAAGGTAAGACCTACACAAATGGAAAAATAGTTAATGATACCTTGCTGCTTTTATGCTGCGGTCAAAGGAGTACTAGAAAGCATTCATGGAAGGAGAAATTGCTGAAGCTGAGCTGGGCAGGATGAGCCAGGATTGGAGAAGCACAGAAAAATGGGTTGGTCTTGAGTCATTGAGCAGATACTAGACTCCTCGGTTTAGAGCAGAAAGCAGAGTTTCTTCAGTTGAATGGAGGGGGTCCCCATTTAAGGATTCTGAGGCCTTCAGCAAGTTCTTTACCTTTCCCAAGCCTCAGTTTCCCCATCCATGAGAAGGGGATGATATCCATCTCAGAGAGTTGGTGGGAAGATTAAGTGTACCTAAGTGCCTGGGAAAAGGAGGCATCTACTACATTCTCCTCTACACAACAGATTAAATAAAGTTTGCCAGTAGGACTGGCTGGCATCTTCCCTTCGCCATTCCAGTTGAAGATCTTAGAAAGAGCCCTACCTGCTGTGTGAAGCCCTTTACAACACGCCTCTGTTTGAGGTTTGCCTCTCCATCCAAGTTGGAAGTTTCCAGATGACAGATCCCACTGGGGTCCGAGGAAAAGAGGAGGAGTGTGTCGGCTGGGATGGTCTCATTGCATTGCATTTGGATGAAGTCCCCCACTTGCACGTCCTTCCAGCACTTCTGCGTGGAGCTCTGCTCTTTTCTGGGGTTGGAGAAAGACAGGGGCAGAGTGAATGTTAAAGCTCTCCAGAGCATGAATGAGTGAACGGAAAAGGTCCCCCTGCACCTAACATCCTCCAGGCAGCCTGTCACAGGACTGCTCTGTATTCTACCTCGCCCCAAATGACCACTATCATCGTCTCTAGAAAAGCGAAGCATGATCTATAGAATCCCACTAGTAAAGAGCCCTCCTTCTGACCATGTAGACTTTTGATTGACTGTCGGCTATTGACTGGTTGCTGTGCTCAGCCCTTGCTTTCTAGCAGGAGAAAAAATTTAAAGGATAAGGTGACTATATAGTCATATTAACATAGTATTCTTAATATACATCACTTCCTAGAATACCCAGTTATCGCTGTAGAAAGCAGGGTCACAAAAGAATGGAGTATAGGAAAGACTGCTTCTGGTTGTGGGTGGAGAGCGGCAGTGGGAAAGGTGAGAATATAGACCATTGTCTAGGAAGATCTGGAGTGGTGCTGAAATAGGAAGCAGGGAATTAGGAAGATGGCACCAGGAACTTTGATAGGATGGGCCCCACAGTGACCACAGGATCAGAGGGCTAAAGAAATCTGAGAAAACGATGTACTTTCTCTTCCTATCCAATTTATCAAGCTTGGGTAATAACAGGGGCAGCAACAATCGTGAATTTAACATTTCTACCGTGCCAAGCACTAGGGTGAATTAATACTTCATTTACTTGCATAATAACTCATTGGAGGAGACGTTATACCCATCTCATAACGAGGAACTTGAGGGTTCAAGAGAAATTTCCCAGGGCCTTACAAAAACAGAGCTGGACCCCAAGTCTGGGTGCAACTTGACACAAAACCCAGTTTTCACTGCTTGAATATCCTGCCTCCTGGAAATCATTCCCCTCTTTCCTCTCCAGTGGAATGGCAGCATCAGCTTTATAGCCCTGGCAGAAGGACTCGCTACTCCCCAAGGGGATACATTCCATTTCTAAGAGCCCTCAGTTTACGAAATTCTTCCTTCTGATTAGCCAAATGTTGAACTAATTCTGCTCTCCCAGGCAATCTGATTTACTCCATCTTCTACCATAAAATACATATATATATATATATATATATTTTTAATGAATTTATTTTATTTTTGGCTGTGTTGGGTCTTTGTTGCCGCACGTGGGCTTTTCTCTACTTGTGGCAGGCAGGGGCTACTCTTCGTTGCGGTGCGCGGGCTTCTCATTGTGGTGGCTTCTCTTGTTGCGGAGCACAGGCTCTAGGTGCCCGGGCTTCAGTAGCTGTGGCTCATGGGCTCTAGAGCGCAGGCTCAGTAGCTGTGGCGCACGGGCTGAGTTGCTTCCAGGCATGTAGGATCTTCGCGGAGCAGGGCTCGAACCAGTGTCTCCTGCACTGGCAGACGGATTCTTAATCACTGCGCCACACAGGGAAGCCCTAAAAAAATACTTTAAAAGTGTTCATCAAGTGTCTTTTGAAGCCTTTTCGACTTGCCAAGTCAAATTTAACTTTCCAAGTGCCCTCAATTATTCTGTGTGACACAGCTTCAAGGTCTGTCTTAGAGGAGAGGGCTCTTCTGACTAAGGCTGTGTTTGGAAATGTTCCTCTTAAACTGTGGGATCTGGGACCAAACCAATATTCCACACGTGGTCTTTTAAACTAAGTCCAGCTGGCTTGCAGCTGGATGCCTCTGAGCCCATCCAGGCCTGGAGAAGCAGGCTCTCTTTTGCTCTTTGTCTCCACTGATGCTCCAGCCTCTCTGGACATGTTACTGCTTCTGTTTTTGTTGGAATCTGAGCTGCCCTGGGCATGACAAGACCACTGTTCCACAGAGAAAGAGACGTGACAAATTTCACTTTTCTCCTCTGAGTTCGTAAAGTCCTTGAGGAGGATAAGCGTTTGACGCCTTCCTCCTTTCTTTGGGGGCCCTCTAGAGAACCCCAAGCAAGCCCTCCTAAGACCCCATTTTCCTTGTCAAAAAGATCCTTGCAAAGGACTCGCCCAGTTTCCTGAAATACATGCACATCCATCTGGAAGACTTTTGGAAGGCCAACCAAGGGAAGATGGGATCAGAGTCTATAAAATAATCAGGGATTACAATTAGGGAGCAGTCTTGTAACTGTAAAGACCCACAGAGTTCTGTGTCAGTGCCCATGCTCTAGGGAGCCCAGTGCAGCAGCCACTGGTTAACCGTGGGCAGTATCACCCAAACGGGGACCACTTGTGAGCATTTTGTGGGCAGTGCATCTGTAGCATTTTAATAATAATTATTTTAATGGAAAAAGGATGCAACAGGTTTCTAAGCACTTTTTCATTCCCTCAGCTTATTTTAGAGCAGATTATCATCTGCTCTACCTTATTATTTTTATTTTTATTATTTTTTACCATGAAAAATAGAGACAGTCCCCCCAGATCTGTTTCTTGCTGTCATTTCAGAAAAACATTTACCTGTTGATTCAGGGAAGAATTGTTGTTTTTTCTTTAGAGCAGCCTTGGGAACACCTGTTAAATGTCCAAATATAAAGCTACTTAAAGAAATTGGAATGGCAGATACTCTCCATTGGAAAAGGAATCTTGTATGGTGAAGGAGGGAGGCTTTCTCTATTGCTTTTTTTTTTTTTCCTTTTTGAGAGGACACTTAAAAAAAAAGGATCCTTGAATATTACAGCAAAATTGCTCCAAGGAATAAAGGATTATCACTCAACTTGTCTTTACACTTCTGCCCTTTGACTTCTGCCCTATTGGGTAATGCCTTTGGGGATGGCCCACCATTGGTTGCTTGCTGTAATCTCAGCAATCTGGCCGGTATTGAGATTAGATTCAGTGAGCACACCTTTGACTGTGAACAATATCCTGACTGCCAACACTTCCAGAGCACACTGGTTCAAACCAGAAGGTTTGCAAAAGCTAGCTGGGAACGCTACATACATAGACATACTGAAGGCGAGGCCAATGCACCTCCACCCGTGAACACTGATATTCATTCTTCTTCCTTCTAATAAAGGGCTCCACTGCATATTATGGGATGTGAGTTATTAATGGGATGGACGATGGATGTTATGCAGATGAACTTATGAAATATATGTGTGTGTATATTTGTGTGTGTGTGTGTGTGTGTGTGTATTTATGAGCAGTCACTTCTGTGAGTTTGGCTGGAGTGCTGACTTGTCAATTCCCATAATGATGATAGGTATCGCAAGGTCAATGGAACCACACAAGAAGCTATAAGTCAGACGGGTCTCTGTTTTCTTTCTATTATTCTTTGGGTCCCTGGGAGGTCCTGTCCAGTACTGCTGTCCTGTTAATAATCGCCTGTCTTTGCTTTAGATGTCATCTTCTCTTCCTTAGGATGACATGCAGTGGTGAAGGGACCCTCCCCAAAACAGAGATTGCCCATGTCCGGGTCGTGCTGCTCAAACAGAGGCACATACACCTCCAGGCACACATCTTGTCGTGTGTGTCCAGGAGCACTGAAGTTATGGGAACAACATGATTTTTGGGGTGTTCAAAATTTTTTGGGGGGGGGACATAATGTAGTAATTTAGCTGGTACAAAATTTGAAGAATTTTATATTTATATTGACCCAAATGTAGTAATAGTATAGAATCAGAGACAGATTTTATAGGAATTTTGGAATAAGAAAAAGTGACTTCAGGGACATTTCCTTCTTGCACTGGGTTATTCTGTGCTGGTTTCCTGATCCTCTGGGGGCCCACTTTGTCTCCTCAACTGTGGAAAAGGCAAGGGTGCATAGCTCCAGGGTTGGGGCGTCCAGCCCGAGGAGGTGCTGAGTGGCTGAATCCAGCTGAGGCAGAAAAGCGGCGTGCTTCTGCGTTGAGGGATGCCCAGATGTGGCCACAGCTGGCTGGGAGCCACCTTCGGGAGTCATTCCTGGGTTAATCCAGCCCGTTCAGAACAGCTGCCCCGGGTGGACACATGCACACACTCCTGGTCATTTCCCTGCTCAGTGAGTCCACACCTGGGAACTGATTGCTATTTTAGTTTTGTGGCATGTTCACTGCTGCTTCAAAATAAGACAAATCGACGTGGCTGGGGACGAAGACTCCACCTGGCAGATTCTGCCTTGGGGAGAAATTAAGTGGTGCAGTGCTAAATGGCTTTCTGAGAGGAGATAGGGCTTATTAAGAGGTAAATAAACAGCAAGAGAGGTTTATAACCAACTGGATCCTGTGGGGAAGCAGGCGAAAGGGGGGGAATGGAGGAGGAGAAGGTGCTTCAGCTTCCATTTCTCAAATACTATGTGGGTTTTGTAAAAAGGGTTTCAAGGAACTAGAGTAGAGTGGATTTATCAGGAAGCTTAGTTGTCTGTGGGATTTCCCATTCAGTGTAAGATGATGAGCTGACCTGGGCTGTCCTTCAGGAAGCTGGAATGTCAGGCCCAGGATGGTCAGCATCACTACCCCAGGGTGAAAGGGGAAGCCAGTGAGAATGAGTGCAATCTAGGGATTAAGAGTGGGTTTGAATCTCAGCTTCAGCGCTTACTACCTGTGTGACTTGGGGAAGTTACTTAATCTTTCAGAGACTCTATTTCTTCAGTTGAAGGTGATTGGAAGGATTAGTGACATGACCCATGTAAGGGACTGAGATCTTGGTTTTGCACTTAGTAAGTACTTGATGAATACAAGCGTCTTTTATGATGTTGATGACAGTGAATGTTAATGCTATGGTGAGGGCTAACCACCACCGCCAGCCCCAGCATTTTCTTCTTCATGCTATTGGGATGCCTGCTTTATGTCTGTGATTACATTTCATGAATTGGGCTCAGGCACATAATGTGCAAACACAAGGAACTTAAAAAATCCAAACATTTTCCCCAAGTCCAGAAAAGAAGGACCCAAATTCAGCCTACTGAAGACTAAGGGCTCTGGGTGCTGGCTACTGGGCAAACTCCCAGAAAAATACATTGTTAAAATCAGGGCTGCCCATCAAGTTCTTTGTGGATGTTGACAGACTAGTTCTCAAGTTTATATAAAGAGGCTAAAGACCCACACTAGCCAACTCGATAATTGAAGGAGAGGATTGGCACTACCTATCCTCGAGACTTACTATAAAGTTACGGTAATCAAGACAGTGCGGTATTGGCAAAAGAAGAAACAAATAGATCAATGGAACAGAATAGATAGCCCAGAAATAGATTCACATAATTATAGTCAACTGACTTTTGACAAAGGAACAAAGGCAATACAACCGAGGAAAGATAATCTTTTCAACAAATGGATGTCCACATGCCAAAAAAAAAAAAAAAAAAAAAAAGAAGAATCCAGACACAGCCCTTACACTCTTGACAAAAATTAACTCAGAATGCATCACAGACCTAAATGTAACATGCAGAACTATAAAACTCCTAGAAGACAACATAGCAGGAAACCTAGATGACCTTAGGTATGGCGATGACCTTTTAGGTAAACACCATAGGCACTATTCATGAAAGAAGTAACTGAGAAGCTGGACTTCATTAAAATTAAAAATTTCTGTTCTGTGAAAGAATGGTAAGAGAATGAGAAGACGAGCCACCATCTGGGAGAAAATATGTGTTTTGCAAAAGACACATCTGATAAAGGGTCATTATTCAAAATGTAAAAAGAAAAAAACAAACTCAACACTCAACAAGAGAACAAACAACCCAATTAAAAATGGACAAAAGATCTGAATAGACATCTCACCAAAGAAGATATACAGATGTCAAATAAGCATGACAAGAGCTCCACATCCCATGTCATCAGAGAAATGCAAATTAAAATGAGATACCACAAAATACCTGTTTGAATGCCCCGACTCTTGACCACTCACACCACCAGTTGCTGGTGGGGAGGTAGAGCGAGAGGCACTCTCACATGCTGTTGGTAGGAATGCACAATGGTCCAGCCCCTTTGAAAGACAAGGTGGTGGTTTCTTATACAACTAAACGTATTCTTACTCTACGAGCTAGCAATCACATATCCTATTTACCTGAAGGAGTTGAAAACTTATGCCATGCAAAAACCCACACATGTATGTTTATGGCAGCTTTCTTCATAACTTCCAAAACTTGGAAGCATCCAGATGTCCTTCAGTAGGTGAATGAATGAACTATGGTACATGCAGACAATGAAATATTATTCATAGCTAGAAAGAAGTGAGCTATCAAGCCATGATCAGACATGGAGGGAACTTACATGCATATGGCTAAGTGAAAGAAGCCAATGTGAAAAGGCTACACACTGTATGATGTCAACTGTAAGACATTCTGGAAAAGGCAAAACTATGGAGACAGTAAAAATAACAGTGATGGCTAGGGGTTGGGAGGTGGGTAGGGATGAACAGATGGAGCACAGAGGATATTTAGGGAAGTGAAACTACTCTGTATGATACCGTCATGGTGGATACAGGTCGTTATACATTTGACCAAACCCATAGAATGTATAATACCTAGAGTGAGCCGTCTTGTAAACTATGGACTTTGGGTGACTATGATGTCTCAATGTTGGTTCATTAATTTCGACAAACGGACCACTTTGGTGAGGGATGTTGATAATGGAGGAAGTTGTGCGTGTGTGAGGGCAGAGGGTATATGGGAAATCTCTGTACCTTCCCCTCAGTTTTACTGTGAACCTAAAACAAGGCTGGAGGAAATTTGATAAATCTCCAGTTTGGGTGAGGAAACTGACCTGGCCAAGGTGTATAGCAACAAAACTTGGGTTGGAACCTCTATTCTTTCCATGGCTCCAAGAAGAGTCAAGCGTCCTGAAGCTGGTTCAGGAATACTTGAAATGCCCAACTGTCTTTGTCTTGACAGCGGTGTGCTCACGTAGAGACAATATCGTGGGGGTGGTTAAAAGCTCTGGAGTCATGTGAGCCTGACTAAAACCCAGAACTACTACTTACTTCTTACATACAAGGTAGTGTGACCCTGAACCCACTACTTGACTATATGAGCCTCAATTTATTCATCTACCAAATGGACAAATAAAATCTATTCTACAGGTTGAAGTGAGAGTTCAATAAGATAATACATGAAATGACCTTAGAGCAAATGGCATTTACTGCTGCTATTATTATCATTAGTTATTATTAGCTTGGAGCAAACAGGGTCACTGCTGTGGTGATAGGAGAACAGAATCTGTGTGGTTGTCTATTTTCATGAGCTGTCGTGAATGAGGGGTGGGCTTTGTGGTTGGAGGAGGAGCTTAGTAAGGGGGAAGGAACTGCAAAGGGAGGAAGGGTCCTGTGGCTTCTGTCCTGACCTGGTCCCACAAAATGGAAATGGAACAGCAGTTAGAGGTTTGGCGTTAAGTTAAAGTTACGCTAAAGACAGCGTGGGCCTGGGACAGAGGGCAGTGAGTGCAGCTGTGTCCCCGCACCCGCCTGTTTGCTACAGACCATGATGACAGGGGCTTTAGACTCAGGGCAGCTCCAGAAAGAAACAGCTGAGGCCAGAGGAGTGGGTAGGAGACCTGGACCCCTGGCTTGGATGGAAATACTGGGGGACATGAACATATTAACTATACCTGAGGATGCCCAGATATACCTGGGGAGGCCTGAGTATTAGGGCGGGAAGAATGAAGACCCAAATCAGCAGCTTGGGGCCTCTGTATTTATGTGAATTCATTAACACCCGGAGGCCTAATTGTTTCATGCGTCTTCTACTTTCAACTATGTAATAAGCTGGCTGAGAGCTGGGATGACCCTGAGTCTTATATTTCCGTACCTACACGGAGTCCGGTATGGTGTCTAGCACACAGGGGAGTGTTCAGTAAATATTCAGTAATTGATTCCTTGTCGATTTGTCTTGAACATGAGGCAGTAGAGGAGAAGCTTTTCCTAATCTTAAGTCATTTTGACATCTTTTTGTTATGGACGCACTAATGGAGACTTCCCCAAATGGCATCATAATAATATGATATGATGAGATATGATGAGATGAGATGATATAATATAATGTATTTAATGTAATGTGATAGAATAAACTTATTTGTATTAAGTGCCTGTAATAAGCCCAGCATTTAACCAACGTTACCATTTAGCTGCCTAATAATGACACAACTTTTATTATTACTGTTATCTCAGTTTCATAGATGAGGAAACTTAAGCCCAGAAAGGTTATCTAACTTGTGTAAGGTCACATAGGTGTGTCTGCCAGGACATAGGAGTGATAGCTGTGGGGACTTCATGGCTCAGCGTGGTCTCTTGGTCCTGTTCAAAAGTGCAGTACTAAGCAGATGACGCCTCAGAAGCTGGTGACATAAACATAACTGAGGCTGGGTGGGGAACAGGAGCCTCAGCTTTTGGAATTGTGAGCTCCACAATGGCAAATCAGAGGCTATAAATGCTCACCCGCTCAGATACAAATCAGGCCTGTTGACACAAGTGCAGAGCTTCAGGGACCCCTGAATTCCTGTTTTATGATTCTTCCAGCCATTGAGTTTGGGGGAGAACCTAATGCATTCTATCCTGAAATGACAAGGTGAATTGGCCAACATAGTTTATGGCCTTCTCTGAGCACAGGGCGAGGCCATGGGAGTCGGGTGGGCACTTGCAAAACTGACCCTTTAGAGAGGAGGCTACTTGGCTGGTGCCAAATGCAGAGCAGAGACCCGCAGAGTGGGTGCAGGGGTCTGCTGGTCTGTCAACTACAGCCAGTGGCACTTTTCCTAGTCATGCTTCAAATGACACTGTGATCCTCTGTTTTGTGCACTTTCAGATTCTTTCCCCAGGCCTATTTTGCTACGTTATTATAGCTTGGCGTCAAGTTCTATGGTAAAGCGTTTGTCTTCTTCCATGCGGTTCAACACCCCAGCCAATGATCTGTCTTTCTTACTTCCCTTGAGTCAAGCTCATGGTGACTCTTGGCTATCCAGGTTATAGAACTCTCCTTAGTAATATTTTAGCCAATATTTTCTGAGGGCTACTGAATGCCAGAAACTATACTAAGCATTTTCCATGCATTACTTCATTTAACAGCTGCAGCAAACCGCTGGTACAGCTGTTCATACACGTGCCTCTAATACAGCCCATCAAAGATCTGGCTTCATGACTTACACAAGTGAATGTACTGAAATGAGATTCTGCTTCTTAGCTGAAAAACCACAGAACCTATAAACATCATGTAGATAATTACTCCAAAATATGGAGATAAAAATACAAGCACTTTATTTGAAAAAGCAAACACAAAAGATAGGTGTAAATTCAAAGTGTTTAAATGCTTCCATTTTGAATAATTCAGTTAAGAACCTATACAAGTTTGTTCCCAGAAGCTAATGCATCAATCCCTAGTCTCCACTAAGGATAAAGGAATTCTAAAAATTAACATGGTTTTCAATAACTCAGATTTCACTATTTATATAGAAACCTAGAGAGACCCATAATATCCAATAGCTTCAAAAGATAAGCTAAAGACTTTTTGATGTAATCAATTTACCAATGTTTAATATACACACAAGGAAAATACACTCACTCTATAATTTCTTATAAAATAGCAAGTAAGGAGTAGATGTAGGAGATGTAGAAGGGGAAAGAGAATTCAAAAAGTCCTTCTCTTCAGTAACTTTCACTTGAGAATCATTAAAAAGCAACCACTTCCCCTCATACTCCTTTAAGCTTTGCACTGCATATGAAATTTTGTTTTCAAAATCACTCATGCTAATGCCTGTTTGGCCATTGGATTCCTTGTTTCTATCAGATTCATGGGTCCCATTAGTATTGTTAGTCTCAGAATTTCTATTTTCAGCAAATGCTGTACTGGCAACTTTATCAGGATGAGATGCTTTGTTGTATAACTCATAACCTGCTTGAGTCTTTTGTCCTCTGAGAAGTCCAAGAGTGTCTACATTTTTTTTGTTCAAAACTTTACTTGGCTGGGTATTTCCACTGACTCTAATCGACACTTCTTCATCGTCATAGTTTTTGACCACACCCCTTGCTTCCTCCTCATTCAGTGGTTCTGGCTTACCTACTTCACACATTTGGTCGATCACAAAATTTTCCTCATCTAGTTCTAAACTGTTAAGGTCAGTGACTTTCACAGAAGCAGTATAATGCCCGCTACTAATTGTAATGCCACTATGCATCACAACTGCAAATAATCCATAGCTGTCATTGGTTGGCTTTGTGCTCCATTCTTCTAGTGACAGTTTAAGAGGTATCAGTAAAGGAGTGTTGATCTTGGAAAGTCCACCACCATAACAATCAAACTCGAAGCCACTAGCAGCAAAGCACTTCAAATGAATAGTTAGAACTTCAGGCATTGCGTCAAACAAAAGACTTCGTTCAGCTTCCGTATAATGATGGCAATTTTCACAGAAATATTTATTTTCTCCTACAATCCTCTCCACTGAAGCAAACTGGGAAATTGCCCATCTCAGGGTCTTCATGTCTGGTTTTGGCTCTGAAGAACTTTCAGGACTCTCCTCTGCTTTGGAAAGCTCATCTTCTTGCACTGGTACGATGACGTCTTGAAACTCTTCTCTTCTTTCTGTTAAACTTTCACATTCTAAGCAACGAGTCCTTATTACCAGCTGACCTTGAAATAGTTTCTCCACCAGCTCAAAACCAATTGGCTCTGCACCTTTGTTGATGGGCTTAACTTCCTTAACAGGCATAACATTCTTCCCTGGAGATTCAAGTCCACAACCATCAGCTGTATTATCATTCTCATACTTCCCCATGTCCTCTTCAAGACCACATTCATTTTCTTTAGGTTGTCCTTTGGATTCTTGGTTTGTTGTTATTTTACCCAGACTAAGGGATTTAGAAATAATGCTGGGTTGCTTAGCTGTAGACTTGAACCAGTTTCTCTTAACTCTTGATTTCTTTTGTGAGGGTCTTGCACTCTCATTTTCAGAAATGTACTTGGGGATGATTTTAGCAGGAATATCTGATGAATCAACTGTAGCTTTTCTTTTTGATCTGGTTTGTCTCTGGTTTGCTTTCAAAGACTGGTGGTCCTTAGAGACTTTAACGTTTTTCTTCATGTTACCAAGTTCAGTGTCACTCTTTCTTTTCCCATGTACTTTTGGCAGTTTTTCTTTATAGTCTTCAGAATGCCTCATACTGTCCATCTCCATGCTGTTATGACCACTCATTTCCTCTTTCGGATGTTTTTCTTCTACCTTAGTAGATAACTCTGCCACATTTTTTACTCCTTTTTTTAGGAGTTGGCATGTTTCTTGAATGTGTCCCAAAATACACTGTAATACTTCCTGTGCATCATGCTGTAGATATCCTCCATACATAGGGTTGAGTTTCCTGAGTGTGTTAAGTAGTCGCCTTGGCTGAGTAGCAAGTTTACGAGTATATTTCTCTGGATGTAAGAGAAAACTAGCCTGAAGCTGTTCGACTGAAAGGATCAAGGAATGTAAGCTGCATATTAGTTCAAAACTTACTGAAGAATCTCCTTTGCAGTTTCCCTTAGCTTTTTGACTGGCTTCATCTTTTAGGGCTTCTTTCTTCCTTGAAATACTATTAAATAAGTGCTTCACTCCAGATTTAAAACCAGGACAAAAATATAATACCTGAAGTATACTATTAAGATAACAAGTATTGCCGAGATTATTCAGTCCCACAAACGGTAACAAGTTTTTTCTCTTCTCACGGTTGACACGTGAGGACTGTGCTGCAGGAATAACTTGATCAATTTCAGATCCTCTGTATTCAGAAGTTTTTTTCTTCATTTCCTTGAGAATCTGTGAAATCCAAGGCTCTCTTGGTTTCCTTTTTCTGAAAAAACTTCAAGGGACGTCTGGTTTTTTTTGAGGGACTACCTCTTGAAAGCCTATTACTTTCACGAGGTATGACACGGGGCATTTTCTCTTCAAATCCCAAGGAGTTGAGGAGAATTCATTTATACAGGGACCCTGTAATCACCAAGCATATGTAGAATATAACATTTGCCCAGGGGCCGTCTCTTCTGCTATACCATTTCTTGCTCCTGGCTGTCCTTATCACTGGGGGTTGTGACATCACCAATGTTTCTCCCGTAACTATGGTCATGGCCCAGAGCGAGGTCCGCGGCGGTGACGCCGACAAGTCTAACCGGGCTGAGGGCGGGGGCGACAGGTGAGCCCCTGCCCCGAGCCTGCGGGGGCCCGCGACCCACGGAAAAGCTGGCCGGATCGCCCTCCCCGCAGGGGAGTGCCCATTCGCTCTCAAGAGCGGGAACCCGGGCTGCGGCTCGGTCCTGCCTGGGCGCCGGCACCGACTACATCCCCGAAGCGGCGCCCGCCCCCGTCCCCGCCCCCGTCCCCGTCCCCGCCCCAGGACGGCAAGGAGCGCCAGAAGCGGCTCCGCTCGCCCGGCGCCCGAACCGCTGGGGTCTTCCCCACGACGCCGCCGACGGGAACTTGGCGCATTTTCCTCAGTCTCAGGACTCGTGTGTTTTAGCCTCCGCCCGCGCCAGCGCTGCGATTGGAGGTGGCGTCCTACGAAAGTGCCGGTTCTAGTCTCCAGGCTGCAGAGACGCGAAAGGCTAGAGCCACCTCACGCCCGCCACTAGCCCTCCTGGCACGCACGGGCTCCGGAACCAGCCGGAGCGGTAGTTGCCCCAAGCTGGTAACGGGTTCTGCAGTTTCAAACAGCGCAGGCAACGTCACGGGCAGCTCGCCCTAAGTATCATTCTTCAAGAAAATGTGTAACAGCCCACTAGGGGCGGTCCCATTATCAAATCCACCAGGAAAGAGGATTCTTCTCTGGTCCTCAGGGGCAGACAAGTTGAATGGACAGGCAGAGACTTTTTGTTTCATTCAGGATGCATCACCACTGAACTGGGATGGTGACAGATAATTCCCCATCCCACCTCAACTCCGTAGGTAAAGTGCTCTCCTGTCTAAATATGTTAAATCAGCACACACATTCACTGCGGAGGATCCAGGTTACCAATGGCTCTTTTTAGTTGAGCAAATGGCTTAAAAGCACTAACCATCAGTGGAATTCAAGCTAGTTAAAAGGCAGAGTCAATTAAGAATCTTTCACGTGGGCAATAAAACAGATAGGCACAATTATTACATTAATCAGTGGTGCTCTAGGCCAGTACTTTCCAACTTCAATTGCACATGAATCACCTGGGGGTCTCTTAAACTGCAGAGTCTGGTTTAGTTTGGGGCAGGGCCTGAAGTTTTGCATTTCTGACAAGCTTTCGGGTGATGCTGAAGAGGCTGGTCCATGTGAACTTGGTGTCTCAAATTCCTTGTCACTGGGAAATGATCTGACACACACTTCAGTAGGATTTGGGCGTCAATGGTTTGGACAAAAGATAACTAGGAGAATTGCTCTGAAATACTAATTGGAAGAATTCATTTCTGATTCTTTGGCTTTGGTAAATGTTCCATCTACCAAAATAAATGGCACAGACTTATTTTCAGGTGTCAAATCTCTAGTGCCCATCTTGGAACCCCTTTAAAGAAGAGATTTTACTAAGCCGGGGGCGGTGGAAGAAGGATGGATTGGGAGTTTGGGATTAGCAGATGCAAACTATTATATACAGAATTGATAAACAACAAGGTCCTACTGTATAGCACAGGGAATTAGATTCAATATTCTTTGATAAGCCATAATGGAAAAGACTATGAAAAAAGAATGTATATATGTGTAGAACTGACTCATTTTGCTGTACAGCATAAATTAAAATAATATTGTAAATTAACTATACTTCAATTCATAATTTTTTTCAAAAGAAGTGATTTCAGGTGTCAAAAATGTCCCCAAAGAGAAAACTGTACAATTTAATTCTCTAATGAAGTCCTCTTGCCTGTTCTGCAGACCTCGGCATAATCCTAATTTTGTATTCCTTCCTTTTCTGTCCTTTTCCCAGCAATGGGATGTAGGAATAAATATTTCAAGAACAGGTCAATAACGGTGTGAAAGTAAAGATGGCCCATCATGATAAAAGTTCCAATTGAAAAAAAAAAAAAAAACCCCGAAACCTGACTTGGTCCAAGTTGCATTCTGGGAAATGGATTTTGAAACTAACTCTTTGGCAACCTTGAGAATGATGTGCTGTGTCACAGGGGAAAGATCCTTTTGAGAAGCTCTCTCATGTTTATAATTTCCTCTGAACCTAGACAGGAAAGGCAAGGACGAGCTGTCTAAGCCATGAGGATGGTCAGCCTCTCGGTCATTCCTCACCTGTTGAGGTCACTTGTGTTCCACACAATGTAGATTAATGTGTTCAAGTTTCCATATGAAGGTGAAAAATTATTGTGCCCCAAATGGTTCTGAGGTTAAATGAGTTTGGAAAGCTCAGGGTTAAAGAAAGTTTAACTGGCCTCCTTCCTCTAGGTCTTCTCCGAGACCTTAAAATGTTCATGGACGTTGGAACCTCCAAGAGGGGTCCACAGGACTCCGGCCTCCTAATCAGATTTGACCACAGACCTTGTTTTTTAAGAACTATCTCTTGAGATAAGGGTTTGGCAGACTCCACCTTGAGAAGTGCTGATCTAGAGGAGCTGGGACAAAGTTTGTCTTACTGACTCTGGATGAACAGGACACAGCCGTGAGAATGGTTGTGGGTATATGGTGTGGGGTTGGGAGTTTCTAGAAATCTCTGAGGTTAGTAAAAACCCCCTTTGGGCAAAATCAAAGTCTCATAGCCAATAGGAATAACAAGCTAAAAAAAGTCATTAATACTAATTATTTAAGGTATTAAATTGAGAAACAAACCACATTTGCAGGTGTCCAAAATCTTCTCTGAGACAAGTGGTGAATTTTGCCTTTTCTGTACCTTAGGGTTTTCATCTGTCTAATGGAGTAGTGATGTCCCCCTCACAGGATGGTCATGAGGACAAAGGACAATATGGGCAAAACATGTAAGACTCCTGTAGATGGTGGCTTTATTCCCATGATTATGATGAGTGTTTTTTGGAGGTAACACCTTCCCTTTATTACACAGGTTTCTGATGAACTAGTGGTAGGTTCCTATTAAGATCATCCGGGAGAACATTTAAAAAATATGCATGCCCAGACCACTACTCAGTCCCCATGAATCATAATTGGGTGATGATAGTGGGGAAGGATGCGTGTGTATATGAAAAAGTTTCTCCCCGTGATGGTTATGATACATCCAAAACACCTTCAGTGCGTTTAAGGCGAATTTCTAACTTGTGATCCCACCTCTCCTGTAGTAGTCCTGGGATGTGGTCCTTGGCATAAACGGTTTCTGTGGTTAAATAAGTAGAGATCTTATATACTAGTACCACCCTCCCCCTCCCTTCCCCTTTAGTAAAGTATCTGAGAAGTTCTGCAGTCCACACTGTTGGAAAACTTGTAACCTATTGCCTTCTGATCTCACATGACAGTGCAGCATGTATTTTTCTTGCAACTCTCGTCAACATCTTTGTTCAGCACATTTGAGAAATATTATATAGAGAGTTAGTCAGAAGAGAATTCTGTCCATATTCAGAAATCTTTCTGCACTGAAGACATAAGGGAGAGGCAAGGTCGCAAAGAGCAGCTAAAATTCCTCCTCCCCAGGGAGCTGGCTAGGCCTGCTTTTATTCTTCCTGCTGCTTGTTACTTACATGTGGAAAGAATATTGAAAACGATAAATGTGTGTTTTCAAGTAAGCAATTCTGGGTAAAGTCTGGGTGAGAGTCAAAGGACCAGGGAGATGAGCTACTGCAAACCTTAAGTGCTGAGACTGGACAAAGTTGGCTTTGAATCCTGGTTCCAGTACTTCCCAGCTTAGTGACCTTGGGCAAGTTACTTCACGTTTCTGTGCCTCACTTACCTTATATGTATATAAGAGCTTTAAAAAAGGGCATTATTATTAGTACTATTTATCCCTGTTCTTATAGAACTGGAAAAGCACACTTAAGCAAAGTGAGGGGGAGAATCAAGAAGTGAAATAGAATAGAGAATTCTGGAAACTTTCAAAATCAGATAAATCTTGTTCCCTTTACAAGTGAATTTATTTATTTTGGTAAATCATGACACCAAGTACCCTATTAGAATTTAGGGTTAGAGTTTGAGAGATGTGATTAACTTGAATTAGCTGGTTTATAGCAGTGGAGCGTGAATGACCCTTTCATCCAGCTCTTCATTCTAGTCAAATCCCAAACTATCAGACCAATTAATATACAAGAAACAGCTTGGGAGCCACTGCCAGTGGCAAAAAAGAGAAGGGACTGGGTGAACCTCAACAGTGCCGAAATAACTGCCTGAGAAAGAGTAAAAGACTTAGAGTTACGGTGAGGATGTTGGGGTGGGCCAGCTGAAGGGTAGATTTACAAACGCACACACGTTTTGCTGCTCCTGGAACTTAAAAAACAACAGCAAAAACGGGGCTTCCCTGGTGGCGCAGTGGTTAAGAATCCGCCTGCCAATGCAGGGGACACAGGTTCGAGCCCTGGTCCGGGAAGGTCCCACATGCCACGGAGCAGCTAAGCCCGTGCGCCAAAACTACTGAGCCTGCACTCTAGAGCCTGCGTGCCACAACTGCTGAGCCCACACACCACAACTGCTGAGCCTGCAAGCCACAACTGAGTCCGTGCGCCACAGCTATTGAAGCTCAAGTGCCTAGAGCCCGTGCTGCACAACAAGAGAAGCCCCCACTCACCACAGCTAGAGAAAGCCTGTGCACAGCAATGAAGACCCAACACAGCCAAAAATAAATAAATGAATAAATAAATAAATCAATTAACACAACAACAAAAACCAAAACCCGGTAGAATAGAATAGAAAGTTTCAGAGTCCTTTGCATGTAGTATGACTGAGGTGGCAGTCTTACACACTCACACACATACCCACATGTGCATGTGGCTAGGTGTGTGTGTGCAATATGTATTTCTTATCGTGACTTGTGGTTAAAAAAGCTTGAAAACCTTTGCTCTAGAGGGCAGCCCACAGGGCCCTGAGCCAAGAAATAGATTATTTTGTGTCTAGGATGGCGCTGTGAGCTTACCCAGATCCCGCCCTACATTTTTGTAAACACTGGGATGATTGGGTGAGTGTGACAAGAACAAGCAAAGGAGAGAAAACTCAGACGCCAAGCCCCAGGGCAGTGATTGACTCAACAGTGCCTGGACACCAATGGGAGGACCGAGCCACTATCACAACCACAAAGCAAGGTGACGGCGCGGTGGTCGTGGTGGTTTCCATTCCCACTGTAGGAACTGTAGCCGAGGTAGCAGCCATAGACCGTTTACTGTGTATCTGCAATGCAGCAAACCCTCTAGTTTGTTCTCTACGTTCCTTATCTCACTTGAATCACACAGCACAACTTTGGGAGAGCCATTCTTACTATTCCCATTGTAAGGATGAGAGAACAGAGTTCAGTCATAGAAAAGCGATTTTATGAGAACTGTTCATCTGGGGCTTTGAGAGAGGCAAAGTGAGGTATGATGAGTGGCCTTCTCTTGAGAAGTTTCTGTCTAGATAACGAAACGTTAGCTCATGAGCATCTCTGAGGAATGAACCACTTGCCTTCCTTCTTCTAAATCCCCCGATTCATTCGTTTTCTCCCTAGCCACAGGCTGTCAGGATGAAGAGGAGTGATAGAATTTTATTCTTTTCCATGCATAGAGCAAGGTACCAGATGGGAAATCAACACTTTCAAGGGGAATTTTAATGGAAAACTGGAATATCACACCCAGTTTTGATCAGTCAACGCATATTGCCTATGAACGCCATTGATATTTACTGCCAACTATTTACTGGTCTCTTACTTACTATGTGCCTAGCTTCATGCTAAGTAATTCATGTACATATTATTTTATAATCGAGCAGGACCTTATGGGGCCTTTTTGGGGCTGACCTCTCCCCCATATTCCTTGCTTTAGTTCCTTTCTGAAGTACCTAGATAATAGTATCTGATGCACATTTCCTGAGTTGTTTGACAGACATGAAAACCCCCATCAAATGGAAGATATTAACTATTTGATGACCATGAGCACATAGCCCCAAGACCTAATGGCGCCTGTGGATTGATAAACCCTGTGACACCACCCTGTTCCCTTACCATCAACCAATCAGAGAATTGTGCACGAGGAGATCACGTACCCTGTGACCCCGCCCTCCCTTAGCTGGCCTTTAAAAATGTTTTCCTGAAACCCATCAGGGAGTTCAGTCTTTTTGAGCACTAGCTGTCCCAGACTATTTGTATGGAGCCTTACAATAAATGCTGCGTTTTCCTTCACTACGACCCAGTGTCAGTAGACTGGCTTTACCGCACGTGGGCAAAAGCAGAACCAAGTTTGGCTCAGTAACGATGCAGTCTTCAGAAACACCCTATGGAGAGGGTACTATTTTTGTGCCCATTTTCCAGATAAGGGAATGAAGGTGTGAGAGGGTAATAACTTGCCTTAGGTGAGACAGCTAATAAATGGTGGGGTTGGGCTTTGGGTTCAGCTCTGCCAGACTCTAGAGCCTGGGCTCTTCACCACCAAACAGTCATGATTCCTCCATGATATCCAGGGTATCACACACGTAAAGTGGGGATTAAATTAAAATGTTGATGATCACTCCCTGTCCTTAAAGAGGTTTCAGTACTGTTGAGAAGGTAAGACCTACACAAATGGAAAAATAGTTAATGATACCTTGCTGCTTTTATGCTGCGGTCAAAGGAGTACTAGAAAGCATTCATGGAAGGAGAAATTGCTGAAGCTGAGCTGGGCAGGATGAGCCAGGATTGGAGAAGCACAGAAAAATGGGTTGGTCTTGAGTCATTGAGCAGATACTAGACTCCTCGGTTTAGAGCAGAAAGCAGAGTTTCTTCAGTTGAATGGAGGGGGTCCCCATTTAAGGATTCTGAGGCCTTCAGCAAGTTCTTTACCTTTCCCAAGCCTCAGTTTCCCCATCCATGAGAAGGGGATGATATCCATCTCAGAGAGTTGGTGGGAAGATTAAGTGTACCTAAGTGCCTGGGAAAAGGAGGCATCTACTACATTCTCCTCTACACAACAGATTAAATAAAGTTTGCCAGTAGGACTGGCTGGCATCTTCCCTTCGCCATTCCAGTTGAAGATCTTAGAAAGAGCCCTACCTGCTGTGTGAAGCCCTTTACAACACGCCTCTGTTTGAGGTTTGCCTCTCCATCCAAGTTGGAAGTTTCCAGATGACAGATCCCACTGGGGTCCGAGGAAAAGAGGAGGAGTGTGTCGGCTGGGATGGTCTCATTGCATTGCATTTGGATGAAGTCCCCCACTTGCACGTCCTTCCAGCACTTCTGCGTGGAGCTCTGCTCTTTTCTGGGGTTGGAGAAAGACAGGGGCAGAGTGAATGTTAAAGCTCTCCAGAGCATGAATGAGTGAACGGAAAAGGTCCCCCTGCACCTAACATCCTCCAGGCAGCCTGTCACAGGACTGCTCTGTATTCTACCTCGCCCCAAATGACCACTATCATCGTCTCTAGAAAAGCGAAGCATGATCTATAGAATCCCACTAGTAAAGAGCCCTCCTTCTGACCATGTAGACTTTTGATTGACTGTCGGCTATTGACTGGTTGCTGTGCTCAGCCCTTGCTTTCTAGCAGGAGAAAAAATTTAAAGGATAAGGTGACTATATAGTCATATTAACATAGTATTCTTAATATACATCACTTCCTAGAATACCCAGTTATCGCTGTAGAAAGCAGGGTCACAAAAGAATGGAGTATAGGAAAGACTGCTTCTGGTTGTGGGTGGAGAGCGGCAGTGGGAAAGGTGAGAATATAGACCATTGTCTAGGAAGATCTGGAGTGGTGCTGAAATAGGAAGCAGGGAATTAGGAAGATGGCACCAGGAACTTTGATAGGATGGGCCCCACAGTGACCACAGGATCAGAGGGCTAAAGAAATCTGAGAAAATGATGTACTTTCTCTTCCTATCCAATTTATCAAGCTTGGGTAATAACAGGGGCAGCAACAATCGTGAATTTAACATTTCTACCGTGCCAAGCACTAGAATGAATTAATGAATTAATTCATTAATAAATGAATTAATAATTCATTTTAATGAATTATTAATTAATCAATTCATTAATAAATTCATTAATAAATGAATTAATACTTCATTTACTTGCATAATAACTCATTGGAGGAGACGTTATACCCATCTCATAACGAGGAACTTGAGGGTTCAAGAGAAATTTCCCAGGGCCTTACAAAAACAGAGCTGGACCCCAAGTCTGGGTGCAACTTGACACAAAACCCAGTTTTCACTGCTTGAATATCCTGCCTCCTGGAAATCATTCCCCTCTTTCCTCTCCAGTGGAATGGCAGCATCAGCTTTATAGCTCTGGCAGAAGGACTCGCTACTCCCCAAGGGGATACATTCCATTTCTAAGAGCCCTCAGTTTACGAAATTCTTCCTTCTGATTAGCCAAATGTTGAACTAATTCTGCTCTCCCAGGCAATCAGATTTACTCCATCTTCTACCATAAAAATATATATATATATATATATATTTTTTTTTAATGAATTTATTTTATTTTTGGCTGTGTTGGGTCTTTGTTGCCGCACGTGGGCTTTTCTCTACTTGTGGCAGGCAGGGGCTACTCTTCGTTGCGGTGCGCGGGCTTCTCACTGTGGTGGCTTCTCTTGTTGCGGAGCACGGGCTCTAGGTGCCCGGGCTTCAGTAGCTGTGGCTCATGGGCTCTAGAGCGCAGGCTCAGTAGCTGTGGCGCACGGGCTGAGTTGCTTCCAGGCATGTAGGATCTTCGCGGAGCAGGGCTCGAACCAGTGTCTCCTGCACTGGCAGACGGATTCTTAATCACTGCGCCACACAGGGAAGCCCTAAAAAAATACTTGAAAGTGTTCATCAAGTGTCTTTTGAAGCCTTTTGGACTTGCCAAGTCAAATTTAACTTTCCAAGTGCCCTCAATTATTCTGTGTGACACAGCTTCAAGGTCTGTCTTAGAGGAGAGGGCTCTTCTGACTAAGGCTGTGTTTGGAAATGTTCCTCTTAAACTGTGGGATCTGGGACCAAACCAATATTCCACACGTGGTCTTTTAAACTAGGTCCAGCTGGCTTGTAGCTGGATGCCTCTGAGCCCATCCAGGCCTGGAGAAGCAGGCTCTCTTTTGCTCTTTGTCTCCACTGATGCTCCAGCCTCTCTGGACATGTTACTGCTTCTGTTTTTGTTGGAATCTGAGCTGCCCTGGGCATGACAAGACCACTGTTCCACAGAGAAAGAGACGTGACAAATTTCACTTTCCTCCTCTGAGTTCGTAAAAGTCCTTGAGGAGGATAAGCGTTTGACGCCTTCCTCCTTTCTAGAGAACCCCAAGCAAGCCCTCCTAAGACCCCATTTTCCTTGTCAAAAAGATCCTTGCAAAGGACTCGCCCAGTTTCCTGAAATACATGCACATCCATCTGGAAGACTTTTGGAAGGCCAACCAAGGGAAGATGGGATCAGAGTCTATAAAATAATCAGGGATTACAATTAGGGAGCAGTCTTGTAACTGTAAAGACCCACAGAGTTCTGTGTCAGTGCCCATGCTCTAGGGAGCCCAGTGCAGCAGCCACTGGTTAACCGTGGGCAGTATCACCCAAACGGGGACCACTTGTGAGCATTTTGTGGGCAGTGCATCTGTAGCATTTTAATAATAATTATTTTAATGGAAAAAGGATGCAACAGGTTTCTAAGCACTTTTTCATTCCCTCAGCTTATTTTAGAGCAGATTATCATCTGCTCTACCTTATTATTTTTATTTTTATTATTTTTTACCATGAAAAATAGAGACAGTCCCCCCAGATCTGTTTCTTGCTGTCATTTCAGAAAAACATTTACCTGTTGATTCAGGGAAGAATTGTTGTTTTTTCTTTAGAGCAGCCTTGGGAACACCTGTTAAATGTCCAAATATAAAGCTACTTAAAGAAATTGGAATGGCAGATACTCTCCATTGGAAAAGGAATCTTGTATGGTGAAGGAGGGAGGCTTTCTCTATTGCTTTTTTTTTTTTTCCTTTTTGAGAGGACACTTAAAAAAAAAGGATCCTTGAATATTACAGCAAAATTGCTCCAAGGAATAAAGGATTATCACTCAACTTGTCTT
The DNA here is from genome assembly GCF_964341445.2 of Mesoplodon mirus. Classification (NCBI taxonomy): domain Eukaryota; kingdom Metazoa; phylum Chordata; class Mammalia; order Artiodactyla; family Ziphiidae; genus Mesoplodon; species Mesoplodon mirus. The sequence continues at coordinate 6,942,635 of NC_138980.1, read as the reverse complement.
TACACTTCTGCCCTTTGACTTCTGCCCTATTGGGTAATGCCTTTGGGGATGGCCCACCATTGGTTGCTTGCTGTAATCTCAGCAATCTGGCCGGTATTGAGATTAGATTCAGTGAGCACACCTTTGACTGTGAACAATATCCTGACTGCCAACACTTCCAGAGCACACTGGTTCAAACCAGAAGGTTTGCAAAAGCTAGTTGGGAACGCTACATACATAGACATACTGAAGGCGAGGCCAATGCACCTCCACCCGTGAACACTGATATTCATTCTTCTTCCTTCTAATAAAGGGCTCCACTGCATATTATGGGATGTGAGTTATTAATGGGATGGACGATGGATGTTATGCAGATGAACTTATGAAATATATGTGTGTGTATATTTGTGTGTGTGTGTGTGTGTGTGTGTATTTATGAGCAGTCACTTCTGTGAGTTTGGCTGGAGTGCTGACTTGTCAATTCCCATAATGATGATAGGTATCGCAAGGTCAATGGAACCACACAAGAAGCTATAAGTCAGACGGGTCTCTGTTTTCTTTCTATTATTCTTTGGGTCCCTGGGAGGTCCTGTCCAGTACTGCTGTCCTGTTAATAATCGCCTGTCTTTGCTTTAGATGTCATCTTCTCTTCCTTAGGATGACATGCAGTGGTGAAGGGACCCTCCCCAAAACAGAGATTGCCCATGTCCGGGTCGTGCTGCTCAAACAGAGGCACATACACCTCCAGGCACACATCTTGTCGTGTGTGTCCAGGAGCACTGAAGTTATGGGAACAACATGATTTTTGGGGTGTTCAAAATTTTTTGGGGGGGGGACATAATGTAGTAATTTAGCTGGTACAAAATTTGAAGAATTTTATATTTATATTGACCCAAATGTAGTAATAGTATAGAATCAGAGACAGATTTTATAGGAATTTTGGAATAAGAAAAAGTGACTTCAGGGACATTTCCTTCTTGCACTGGGTTATTCTGTGCTGGTTTCCTGATCCTCTGGGGGCCCACTTTGTCTCCTCAACTGTGGAAAAGGCAAGGGTGCATAGCTCCAGGGTTGGGGCGTCCAGCCCGAGGAGGTGCTGAGTGGCTGAATCCAGCTGAGGCAGAAAAGCGGCGTGCTTCTGCGTTGAGGGATGCCCAGATGTGGCCACAGCTGGCTGGGAGCCACCTTCGGGAGTCATTCCTGGGTTAATCCAGCCCGTTCAGAACAGCTGCCCCGGGTGGACACATGCACACACTCCTGGTCATTTCCCTGCTCAGTGAGTCCACACCTGGGAACTGATTGCTATTTTAGTTTTGTGGCATGTTCACTGCTGCTTCAAAATAAGACAAATCGACGTGGCTGGGGACGAAGACTCCACCTGGCAGATTCTGCCTTGGGGAGAAATTAAGTGGTGCAGTGCTAAATGGCTTTCTGAGAGGAGATAGGGCTTATTAAGAGGTAAATAAACAGCAAGAGAGGTTTATAACCAACTGGATCCTGTGGGGAAGCAGGCGAAAGGGGGGGAATGGAGGAGGAGAAGGTGCTTCAGCTTCCATTTCTCAAATACTATGTGGGTTTTGTAAAAAGGGTTTCAAGGAACTAGAGTAGAGTGGATTTATCAGGAAGCTTAGTTGTCTGTGGGATTTCCCATTCAGTGTAAGATGATGAGCTGACCTGGGCTGTCCTTCAGGAAGCTGGAATGTCAGGCCCAGGATGGTCAGCATCACTACCCCAGGGTGAAAGGGGAAGCCAGTGAGAATGAGTGCAATCTAGGGATTAAGAGTGGGTTTGAATCTCAGCTTCAGCGCTTACTACCTGTGTGACTTGGGGAAGTTACTTAATCTTTCAGAGACTCTATTTCTTCAGTTGAAGGTGATTGGAAGGATTAGTGACATGACCCATGTAAGGGACTGAGATCTTGGTTTTGCACTTAGTAAGTACTTGATGAATACAAGCGTCTTTTATGATGTTGATGACAGTGAATGTTAATGCTATGGTGAGGGCTAACCACCACCGCCAGCCCCAGCATTTTCTTCTTCATGCTATTGGGATGCCTGCTTTATGTCTGTGATTACATTTCATGAATTGGGCTCAGGCACATAATGTGCAAACACAAGGAACTTAAAAAATCCAAACATTTTCCCCAAGTCCAGAAAAGAAGGACCCAAATTCAGCCTACTGAAGACTAAGGGCTCTGGGTGCTGGCTACTGGGCAAACTCCCAGAAAAATACATTGTTAAAATCAGGGCTGCCCATCAAGTTCTTTGTGGATGTTGACAGACTAGTTCTCAAGTTTATATAAAGAGGCTAAAGACCCACACTAGCCAACTCGATAATTGAAGGAGAGGATTGGCACTACCTATCCTCGAGACTTACTATAAAGTTACGGTAATCAAGACAGTGCGGTATTGGCAAAAGAAGAAACAAATAGATCAATGGAACAGAATAGATAGCCCAGAAATAGATTCACATAATTATAGTCAACTGACTTTTGACAAAGGAACAAAGGCAATACAACCGAGGAAAGATAATCTTTTCGACAAATGGATGTCCACATGCCAAAAAAAAAAAAAAAAAAAAGAAGAATCCAGACACAGCCCTTACACTCTTGACAAAAATTAACTCAGAATGCATCACAGACCTAAATGTAACATGCAGAACTATAAAACTCCTAGAAGACAACATAGCAGGAAACCTAGATGACCTTAGGTATGGCGATGACCTTTTAGGTAAACACCATAGGCACTATTCATGAAAGAAGTAACTGAGAAGCTGGACTTCATTAAAATTAAAAATTTCTGTTCTGTGAAAGAATGGTAAGAGAATGAGAAGACGAGCCACCATCTGGGAGAAAATATGTGTTTTGCAAAAGACACATCTGATAAAGGGTCATTATTCAAAATGTAAAAAGAAAAAAACAAACTCAACACTCAACAAGAGAACAAACAACCCAATTAAAAATGGACAAAAGATCTGAATAGACATCTCACCAAAGAAGATATACAGATGTCAAATAAGCATGACAAGAGCTCCACATCCCATGTCATCAGAGAAATGCAAATTAAAATGAGATACCACAAAATACCTGTTTGAATGCCCCGACTCTTGACCACTCACACCACCAGTTGCTGGTGGGGAGGTAGAGCGAGAGGCACTCTCACATGCTGTTGGTAGGAATGCACAATGGTCCAGCCCCTTTGAAAGACAAGGTGGTGGTTTCTTATACAACTAAACGTATTCTTACTCTACGAGCTAGCAATCACATATCCTATTTACCTGAAGGAGTTGAAAACTTATGCCATGCAAAAACCCACACATGTATGTTTATGGCAGCTTTCTTCATAACTTCCAAAACTTGGAAGCATCCAGATGTCCTTCAGTAGGTGAATGAATGAACTATGGTACATGCAGACAATGAAATATTATTCATAGCTAGAAAGAAGTGAGCTATCAAGCCATGATCAGACATGGAGGGAACTTACATGCATATGGCTAAGTGAAAGAAGCCAATGTGAAAAGGCTACACACTGTATGATGTCAACTGTAAGACATTCTGGAAAAGGCAAAACTATGGAGACAGTAAAAATAACAGTGATGGCTAGGGGTTGGGAGGTGGGTAGGGATGAACAGATGGAGCACAGAGGATATTTAGGGAAGTGAAACTACTCTGTATGATACCGTCATGGTGGATACAGGTCGTTATACATTTGACCAAACCCATAGAATGTATAATACCTAGAGTGAGCCGTCTTGTAAACTATGGACTTTGGGTGACTATGATGTCTCAATGTTGGTTCATTAATTTCGACAAACGGACCACTTTGGTGAGGGATGTTGATAATGGAGGAAGTTGTGCGTGTGTGAGGGCAGAGGGTATATGGGAAATCTCTGTACCTTCCCCTCAGTTTTACTGTGAACCTAAAACAAGGCTGGAGGAAATTTGATAAATCTCCAGTTTGGGTGAGGAAACTGACCTGGCCAAGGTGTATAGCAACAAAACTTGGGTTGGAACCTCTATTCTTTCCATGGCTCCAAGAAGAGTCAAGCGTCCTGAAGCTGGTTCAGGAATACTTGAAATGCCCAACTGTCTTTGTCTTGACAGCGGTGTGCTCACGTAGAGACAATATCGTGGGGGTGGTTAAAAGCTCTGGAGTCATGTGAGCCTGACTAAAACCCAGAACTACTACTTACTTCTTACATACAAGGTAGTGTGACCCTGAACCCACTACTTGACTATATGAGCCTCAATTTATTCATCTACCAAATGGACAAATAAAATCTATTCTACAGGTTGAAGTGAGAGTTCAATAAGATAATACATGAAATGACCTTAGAGCAAATGGCATTTACTGCTGCTATTATTATCATTAGTTATTATTAGCTTGGAGCAAACAGGGTCACTGCTGTGGTGATAGGAGAACAGAATCTGTGTGGTTGTCTATTTTCATGAGCTGTCGTGAATGAGGGGTGGGCTTTGTGGTTGGAGGAGGAGCTTAGTAAGGGGGAAGGAACTGCAAAGGGAGGAAGGGTCCTGTGGCTTCTGTCCTGACCTGGTCCCACAAAATGGAAATGGAACAGCAGTTAGAGGTTTGGCGTTAAGTTAAAGTTACGCTAAAGACAGCGTGGGCCTGGGACAGAGGGCAGTGAGTGCAGCTGTGTCCCCGCACCCGCCTGTTTGCTACAGACCATGATGACAGGGGCTTTAGACTCAGGGCAGCTCCAGAAAGAAACAGCTGAGGCCAGAGGAGTGGGTAGGAGACCTGGACCCCTGGCTTGGATGGAAATACTGGGGGACATGAACATATTAACTATACCTGAGGATGCCCAGATATACCTGGGGAGGCCTGAGTATTAGGGCGGGAAGAATGAAGACCCAAATCAGCAGCTTGGGGCCTCTGTATTTATGTGAATTCATTAACACCCAGAGGCCTAATTGTTTCATGCGTCTTCTACTTTCAACTATGTAATAAGCTGGCTGAGAGCTGGGATGACCCTGAGTCTTATATTTCCGTACCTACACGGAGTCCGGTATGGTGTCTAGCACACAGGGGAGTGTTCAGTAAATATTCAGTAATTGATTCCTTGTCGATTTGTCTTGAACATGAGGCAGTAGAGGAGAAGCTTTTCCTAATCTTAAGTCATTTTGACATCTTTTTGTTATGGACGCACTAATGGAGACTTCCCCAAATGGCATCATAATAATATGATGTATGATATGATGAGATATGATGAGATGAGATGATATAATATAATGTATTTAATGTAATGTGATAGAATAAACTTATTTGTATTAAGTGCCTGTAATAAGCCCAGCATTTAACCAACGTTACCATTTAGCTGCCTAATAATGACACAACTTTTATTATTACTGTTATCTCAGTTTCATAGATGAGGAAACTTAAGCCCAGAAAGGTTATCTAACTTGTGTAAGGTCACATAGGTGTGTCTGCCAGGACATAGGAGTGATAGCTGTGGGGACTTCATGGCTCAGCGTGGTCTCTTGGTCCTGTTCAAAAGTGCAGTACTAAGCAGATGACGCCTCAGAAGCTGGTGACATAAACATAACTGAGGCTGGGTGGGGAACAGGAGCCTCAGCTTTTGGAATTGTGAGCTCCACAATGGCAAATCAGAGGCTATAAATGCTCACCCGCTCAGATACAAATCAGGCCTGTTGACACAAGTGCAGAGCTTCAGGGACCCCTGAATTCCTGTTTTATGATTCTTCCAGCCATTGAGTTTGGGGGAGAACCTAATGCATTCTATCCTGAAATGACAAGGTGAATTGGCCAACATAGTTTATGGCCTTCTCTGAGCACAGGGCGAGGCCATGGGAGTCGGGTGGGCACTTGCAAAACTGACCCTTTAGAGAGGAGGCTACTTGGCTGGTGCCAAATGCAGAGCAGAGACCCGCAGAGTGGGTGCAGGGGTCTGCTGGTCTGTCAACTACAGCCAGTGGCACTTTTCCTAGTCATGCTTCAAATGACACTGTGATCCTCTGTTTTGTGCACTTTCAGATTCTTTCCCCAGGCCTATTTTGCTACGTTATTATAGCTTGGCGTCAAGTTCTATGGTAAAGCGTTTGTCTTCTTCCATGCGGTTCAACACCCCAGCCAATGATCTGTCTTTCTTACTTCCCTTGAGTCAAGCTCATGGTGACTCTTGGCTATCCAGGTTATAGAACTCTCCTTAGTAATATTTTAGCCAATATTTTCTGAGGGCTACTGAATGCCAGAAACTATACTAAGCATTTTCCATGCATTACTTCATTTAACAGCTGCAGCAAACCGCTGGTACAGCTGTTCATACACGTGCCTCTAATACAGCCCATCAAAGATCTGGCTTCATGACTTACACAAGTGAATGTACTGAAATGAGATTCTGCTTCTTAGCTGAAAAACCACAGAACCTATAAACATCATGTAGATAATTACTCCAAAATATGGAGATAAAAATACAAGCACTTTATTTGAAAAAGCAAACACAAAAGATAGGTGTAAATTCAAAGTGTTTAAATGCTTCCATTTTGAATAATTCAGTTAAGAACCTATACAAGTTTGTTCCCAGAAGCTAATGCATCAATCCCTAGTCTCCACTAAGGATAAAGGAATTCTAAAAATTAACATGGTTTTCAATAACTCAGATTTCACTATTTATATAGAAACCTAGAGAGACCCATAATATCCAATAGCTTCAAAAGATAAGCTAAAGACTTTTTGATGTAATCAATTTACCAATGTTTAATATACACACAAGGAAAATACACTCACTCTATAATTTCTTATAAAATAGCAAGTAAGGAGTAGATGTAGGAGATGTAGAAGGGGAAAGAGAATTCAAAAAGTCCTTCTCTTCAGTAACTTTCACTTGAGAATCATTAAAAAGCAACCACTTCCCCTCATACTCCTTTAAGCTTTGCACTGCATATGAAATTTTGTTTTCAAAATCACTCATGCTAATGCCTGTTTGGCCATTGGATTCCTTGTTTCTATCAGATTCATGGGTCCCATTAGTATTGTTAGTCTCAGAATTTCTATTTTCAGCAAATGCTGTACTGGCAACTTTATCAGGATGAGATGCTTTGTTGTATAACTCATAACCTGCTTGAGTCTTTTGTCCTCTGAGAAGTCCAAGAGTGTCTACATTTTTTTTGTTCAAAACTTTACTTGGCTGGGTATTTCCACTGACTCTAATCGACACTTCTTCATCGTCATAGTTTTTGACCACACCCCTTGCTTCCTCCTCATTCAGTGGTTCTGGCTTACCTACTTCACACATTTGGTCGATCACAAAATTTTCCTCATCTAGTTCTAAACTGTTAAGGTCAGTGACTTTCACAGAAGCAGTATAATGCCCGCTACTAATTGTAATGCCACTATGCATCACAACTGCAAATAATCCATAGCTGTCATTGGTTGGCTTTGTGCTCCATTCTTCTAGTGACAGTTTAAGAGGTATCAGTAAAGGAGTGTTGATCTTGGAAAGTCCACCACCATAACAATCAAACTCGAAGCCACTAGCAGCAAAGCACTTCAAATGAATAGTTAGAACTTCAGGCATTGCGTCAAACAAAAGACTTCGTTCAGCTTCCGTATAATGATGGCAATTTTCACAGAAATATTTATTTTCTCCTACAATCCTCTCCACTGAAGCAAACTGGGAAATTGCCCATCTCAGGGTCTTCATGTCTGGTTTTGGCTCTGAAGAACTTTCAGGACTCTCCTCTGCTTTGGAAAGCTCATCTTCTTGCACTGGTACGATGACGTCTTGAAACTCTTCTCTTCTTTCTGTTAAACTTTCACATTCTAAGCAACGAGTCCTTATTACCAGCTGACCTTGAAATAGTTTCTCCACCAGCTCAAAACCAATTGGCTCTGCACCTTTGTTGATGGGCTTAACTTCCTTAACAGGCATAACATTCTTCCCTGGAGATTCAAGTCCACAACCATCAGCTGTATTATCATTCTCATACTTCCCCATGTCCTCTTCAAGACCACATTCATTTTCTTTAGGTTGTCCTTTGGATTCTTGGTTTGTTGTTATTTTACCCAGACTAAGGGATTTAGAAATAATGCTGGGTTGCTTAGCTGTAGACTTGAACCAGTTTCTCTTAACTCTTGATTTCTTTTGTGAGGGTCTTGCACTCTCATTTTCAGAAATGTACTTGGGGATGATTTTAGCAGGAATATCTGATGAATCAACTGTAGCTTTTCTTTTTGATCTGGTTTGTCTCTGGTTTGCTTTCAAAGACTGGTGGTCCTTAGAGACTTTAACGTTTTTCTTCATGTTACCAAGTTCAGTGTCACTCTTTCTTTTCCCATGTACTTTTGGCAGTTTTTCTTTATAGTCTTCAGAATGCCTCATACTGTCCATCTCCATGCTGTTATGACCACTCATTTCCTCTTTCGGATGTTTTTCTTCTACCTTAGTAGATAACTCTGCCACATTTTTTACTCCTTTTTTTAGGAGTTGGCATGTTTCTTGAATGTGTCCCAAAATACACTGTAATACTTCCTGTGCATCATGCTGTAGATATCCTCCATACATAGGGTTGAGTTTCCTGAGTGTGTTAAGTAGTCGCCTTGGCTGAGTAGCAAGTTTACGAGTATATTTCTCTGGATGTAAGAGAAAACTAGCCTGAAGCTGTTCGACTGAAAGGATCAAGGAATGTAAGCTGCATATTAGTTCAAAACTTACTGAAGAATCTCCTTTGCAGTTTCCCTTAGCTTTTTGACTGGCTTCATCTTTTAGGGCTTCTTTCTTCCTTGAAATACTATTAAATAAGTGCTTCACTCCAGATTTAAAACCAGGACAAAAATATAATACCTGAAGTATACTATTAAGATAACAAGTATTGCCGAGATTATTCAGTCCCACAAACGGTAACAAGTTTTTTCTCTTCTCACGGTTGACACGTGAGGACTGTGCTGCAGGAATAACTTGATCAATTTCAGATCCTCTGTATTCAGAAGTTTTTTTCTTCATTTCCTTGAGAATCTGTGAAATCCAAGGCTCTCTTGGTTTCCTTTTTCTGAAAAAACTTCAAGGGACGTCTGGTTTTTTTTGAGGGACTACCTCTTGAAAGCCTATTACTTTCACGAGGTATGACACGGGGCATTTTCTCTTCAAATCCCAAGGAGTTGAGGAGAATTCATTTATACAGGGACCCTGTAATCACCAAGCATATGTAGAATATAACATTTGCCCAGGGGCCGTCTCTTCTGCTATACCATTTCTTGCTCCTGGCTGTCCTTATCACTGGGGGTTGTGACATCACCAATGTTTCTCCCGTAACTATGGTCATGGCCCAGAGCGAGGTCCGCGGCGGTGACGCCGACAAGTCTAACCGGGCTGAGGGCGGGGGCGACAGGTGAGCCCCTGCCCCGAGCCTGCGGGGGCCCGCGACCCACGGAAAAGCTGGCCGGATCGCCCTCCCCGCAGGGGAGTGCCCATTCGCTCTCAAGAGCGGGAACCCGGGCTGCGGCTCGGTCCTGCCTGGGCGCCGGCACCGACTACATCCCCGAAGCGGCGCCCGCCCCCGTCCCCGCCCCCGTCCCCGTCCCCGCCCCAGGACGGCAAGGAGCGCCAGAAGCGGCTCCGCTCGCCCGGCGCCCGAACCGCTGGGGTCTTCCCCACGACGCCGCCGACGGGAACTTGGCGCATTTTCCTCAGTCTCAGGACTCGTGTGTTTTAGCCTCCGCCCGCGCCAGCGCTGCGATTGGAGGTGGCGTCCTACGAAAGTGCCGGTTCTAGTCTCCAGGCTGCAGAGACGCGAAAGGCTAGAGCCACCTCACGCCCGCCACTAGCCCTCCTGGCACGCACGGGCTCCGGAACCAGCCGGAGCGGTAGTTGCCCCAAGCTGGTAACGGGTTCTGCAGTTTCAAACAGCGCAGGCAACGTCACGGGCAGCTCGCCCTAAGTATCATTCTTCAAGAAAATGTGTAACAGCCCACTAGGGGCGGTCCCATTATCAAATCCACCAGGAAAGAGGATTCTTCTCTGGTCCTCAGGGGCAGACAAGTTGAATGGACAGGCAGAGACTTTTTGTTTCATTCAGGATGCATCACCACTGAACTGGGATGGTGACAGATAATTCCCCATCCCACCTCAACTCCGTAGGTAAAGTGCTCTCCTGTCTAAATATGTTAAATCAGCACACACATTCACTGCGGAGGATCCAGGTTACCAATGGCTCTTTTTAGTTGAGCAAATGGCTTAAAAGCACTAACCATCAGTGGAATTCAAGCTAGTTAAAAGGCAGAGTCAATTAAGAATCTTTCACGTGGGCAATAAAACAGATAGGCACAATTATTACATTAATCAGTGGTGCTCTAGGCCAGTACTTTCCAACTTCAATTGCACATGAATCACCTGGGGGTCTCTTAAACTGCAGAGTCTGGTTTAGTTTGGGGCAGGGCCTGAAGTTTTGCATTTCTGACAAGCTTTCGGGTGATGCTGAAGAGGCTGGTCCATGTGAACTTGGTGTCTCAAATTCCTTGTCACTGGGAAATGATCTGACACACACTTCAGTAGGATTTGGGCGTCAATGGTTTGGACAAAAGATAACTAGGAGAATTGCTCTGAAATACTAATTGGAAGAATTCATTTCTGATTCTTTGGCTTTGGTAAATGTTCCATCTACCAAAATAAATGGCACAGACTTATTTTCAGGTGTCAAATCTCTAGTGCCCATCTTGGAACCCCTTTAAAGAAGAGATTTTACTAAGCCGGGGGCGGTGGAAGAAGGATGGATTGGGAGTTTGGGATTAGCAGATGCAAACTATTATATACAGAATTGATAAACAACAAGGTCCTACTGTATAGCACAGGGAATTAGATTCAATATTCTTTGATAAGCCATAATGGAAAAGACTATGAAAAAAGAATGTATATATGTGTAGAACTGACTCATTTTGCTGTACAGCATAAATTAAAATAATATTGTAAATTAACTATACTTCAATTCATAATTTTTTTCAAAAGAAGTGATTTCAGGTGTCAAAAATGTCCCCAAAGAGAAAACTGTACAATTTAATTCTCTAATGAAGTCCTCTTGCCTGTTCTGCAGACCTCGGCATAATCCTAATTTTGTATTCCTTCCTTTTCTGTCCTTTTCCCAGCAATGGGATGTAGGAATAAATATTTCAAGAACAGGTCAATAACGGTGTGAAAGTAAAGATGGCCCATCATGATAAAAGTTCCAATTGAAAAAAAAAAAAAAAACCCCGAAACCTGACTTGGTCCAAGTTGCATTCTGGGAAATGGATTTTGAAACTAACTCTTTGGCAACCTTGAGAATGATGTGCTGTGTCACAGGGGAAAGATCCTTTTGAGAAGCTCTCTCATGTTTATAATTTCCTCTGAACCTAGACAGGAAAGGCAAGGACGAGCTGTCTAAGCCATGAGGATGGTCAGCCTCTCGGTCATTCCTCACCTGTTGAGGTCACTTGTGTTCCACACAATGTAGATTAATGTGTTCAAGTTTCCATATGAAGGTGAAAAATTATTGTGCCCCAAATGGTTCTGAGGTTAAATGAGTTTGGAAAGCTCAGGGTTAAAGAAAGTTTAACTGGCCTCCTTCCTCTAGGTCTTCTCCGAGACCTTAAAATGTTCATGGACGTTGGAACCTCCAAGAGGGGTCCACAGGACTCCGGCCTCCTAATCAGATTTGACCACAGACCTTGTTTTTTAAGAACTATCTCTTGAGATAAGGGTTTGGCAGACTCCACCTTGAGAAGTGCTGATCTAGAGGAGCTGGGACAAAGTTTGTCTTACTGACTCTGGATGAACAGGACACAGCCGTGAGAATGGTTGTGGGTATATGGTGTGGGGTTGGGAGTTTCTAGAAATCTCTGAGGTTAGTAAAAACCCCCTTTGGGCAAAATCAAAGTCTCATAGCCAATAGGAATAACAAGCTAAAAAAAGTCATTAATACTAATTATTTAAGGTATTAAATTGAGAAACAAACCACATTTGCAGGTGTCCAAAATCTTCTCTGAGACAAGTGGTGAATTTTGCCTTTTCTGTACCTTAGGGTTTTCATCTGTCTAATGGAGTAGTGATGTCCCCCTCACAGGATGGTCATGAGGACAAAGGACAATATGGGCAAAACATGTAAGACTCCTGTAGATGGTGGCTTTATTCCCATGATTATGATGAGTGTTTTTTGGAGGTAACACCTTCCCTTTATTACACAGGTTTCTGATGAACTAGTGGTAGGTTCCTATTAAGATCATCCGGGAGAACATTTAAAAAATATGCATGCCCAGACCACTACTCAGTCCCCATGAATCATAATTGGGTGATGATAGTGGGGAAGGATGCGTGTATACATGAAAAAGTTTCTCCCCGTGATGGTTATGATACATCCAAAACACCTTCAGTGCGTTTAAGGCGAATTTCTAACTTGTGATCCCACCTCTCCTGTAGTAGTCCTGGGATGTGGTCCTTGGCATAAACGGTTTCTGTGGTTAAATAAGTAGAGATCTTATATACTAGTACCACCCTCCCCCTCCCTTCCCCTTTAGTAAAGTATCTGAGAAGTTCTGCAGTCCACACTGTTGGAAAACTTGTAACCTATTGCCTTCTGATCTCACATGACAGTGCAGCATGTATTTTTCTTGCAACTCTCGTCAACATCTTTGTTCAGCACATTTGAGAAATATTATATAGAGAGTTAGTCAGAAGAGAATTCTGTCCATATTCAGAAATCTTTCTGCACTGAAGACATAAGGGAGAGGCAAGGTCGCAAAGAGCAGCTAAAATTCCTCCTCCCCAGGGAGCTGGCTAGGCCTGCTTTTATTCTTCCTGCTGCTTGTTACTTACATGTGGAAAGAATATTGAAAACGATAAATGTGTGTTTTCAAGTAAGCAATTCTGGGTAAAGTCTGGGTGAGAGTCAAAGGACCAGGGAGATGAGCTACTGCAAACCTTAAGTGCTGAGACTGGACAAAGTTGGCTTTGAATCCTGGTTCCAGTACTTCCCAGCTTAGTGACCTTGGGCAAGTTACTTCACGTTTCTGTGCCTCACTTACCTTATATGTATATAAGAGCTTTAAAAAAGGGCATTATTATTAGTACTATTTATCCCTGTTCTTATAGAACTGGAAAAGCACACTTAAGCAAAGTGAGGGGGAGAATCAAGAAGTGAAATAGAATAGAGAATTCTGGAAACTTTCAAAATCAGATAAATCTTGTTCCCTTTACAAGTGAATTTATTTATTTTGGTAAATCATGACACCAAGTACCCTATTAGAATTTAGGGTTAGAGTTTGAGAGATGTGATTAACTTGAATTAGCTGGTTTATAGCAGTGGAGCGTGAATGACCCTTTCATCCAGCTCTTCATTCTAGTCAAATCCCAAACTATCAGACCAATTAATATACAAGAAACAGCTTGGGAGCCACTGCCAGTGGCAAAAAAGAGAAGGGACTGGGTGAACCTCAACAGTGCCGAAATAACTACCTGAGAAAGAGTAAACGACTTAGAGTTACGGTGAGGATGTTGGGGTGGGCCAGCTGAAGGGTAGATTTACAAACGCACACACGTTCTGCTGCTCCTGGAACTTAAAACAACAGCAACAACAACAACAAAAACGGGGGCTTCCCTGGTGGCGCAGTGGTTAAGAATCCGCCTGCCAGTGCAGGGGACACAGGTTCGAGCCCTGGTCCGGGAAGGTCCCACATGCCACGGAGCAGCTAAGCCCGTGCGCCAAAACTACTGAGCCTGCACTCTAGAGCCTGCGTGCCACAACTGCTGAGCCCACACACCACAACTGCTGAGCCTGCAAGCCACAACTGAGTCCGTGCGCCACAGCTATTGAAGCTCAAGTGCCTAGAGCCCGTGCTGCACAACAAGAGAAGCCCCCACTCACCACAGCTAGAGAAAGCCTGTGCACAGCAATGAAGACCCAACACAGCCAAAAATAAATAAATGAATAAATAAATAAATCAATTAACACAACAACAAAAACCAAAACCCGATAGAATAGAATAGAAAGTTTCAGAGTCCTTTGCATGTAGTATGACTGAGGTGGCAGTCTTACACACTCACACACATACCCACATGTGCATGTGGCTAGGTGTGTGTGTGCAATATGTATTTCTTATCGTGACTTGTGGTTAAAAAAGCTTGAAAACCTTTGCTCTAGAGGGCAGCCCACAGGGCCCTGAGCCAAGAAATAGATTATTTTGTGTCTAGGATGGCGCTGTGAGCTTACCCAGATCCCGCCCTACATTTTTGTAAACACTGGGATGATTGGGTGAGTGTGACAAGGACAAGCAAAGGAGAGGAAACTCAGACGCCAAGCCCCAGGGCAGTGATTGACTCAACAGAGCCTGGACACCAATGGGAGGACCGAGCCACTATCACAACCACAAAGCAAGGTGACGGCGCGGTGGTCGTGGTGGTTTCCATTCCCACTGTAGGAACTGTAGCCGAGGTAGCAGCCATAGACCGTTTACTGTGTATCTGCAATGCAGCAAACCCTCTAGTTTGTTCTCTACGTTCCTTATCTCACTTGAATCACACAGCACAACTTTGGGAGAGCCATTCTTAGTATTCCCATTGTAAGGATGAGAGAACAGAGTTCAGTCATAGAAAAGCGATTTTATGAGAACTGTTCATCTGGGGCTTTGAGAGAGGCAAAGTGAGGTATGATGAGTGGCCTTCTCTTGAGAAGTTTCTGTCTAGATAACGAAACGTTAGCTCATGAGCATCTCTGAGGAATGAACCACTTGCCTTCCTTCTTCTAAATCCCCCGATTCATTCGTTTTCTCCCTAGCCACAGGCTGTCAGGATGAAGAGGAGTGATAGAATTTTATTCTTTTCCATGCATAGAGCAAGGTACCAGATGGGAAATCAACACTTTCAAGGGGAATTTTAATGGAAAACTGGAATATCACACCCAGTTTTGATCAGTCAACGCATATTGCCTATGAACGCCATTGATATTTACTGCCAACTATTTACTGGTCTCTTACTTACTATGTGCCTAGCTTCATGCTAAGTAATTCATGTACATATTATTTTATAATCGAGCAGGACCTTATGGGGCCTTTTTGGGGCTGACCTCTCCCCCATATTCCTTGCTTTAGTTCCTTTCTGAAGTACCTAGATAATAGTATCTGATGCACATTTCCTGAGTTGTTTGACAGACATGAAAACCCCCATCAAATGGAAGATATTAACTATTTGATGACCATGAGCACATAGCCCCAAGACCTAATGGCGCCTGTGGATTGATAAACCCTGTGACACCACCCTGTTCCCTTACCATCAACCAATCAGAGAATTGTGCACGAGGAGATCACGTACCCTGTGACCCCGCCCTCCCTTAGCTGGCCTTTAAAAATGTTTTCCTGAAACCCATCAGGGAGTTCAGTCTTTTTGAGCACTAGCTGTCCCAGACTATTTGTATGGAGCCTTACAATAAATGCTGCGTTTTCCTTCACTACGACCCAGTGTCAGTAGACTGGCTTTACCGCACGTGGGCAAAAGCAGAACCAAGTTTGGCTCAGTAACAATGCAGTCTTCAGAAACACCCTATGGAGAGGGTACTATTTTTGTGCCCATTTTCCAGATGAGGGAATGAAGGTGTGAGAGGGTAATAACTTGCCTTAGGTGAGACAGCTAATAAATGGTGGGGTTGGGCTTTGGGTTCAGCTCTGCCAGACTCTAGAGCCTGGGCCCTTCACCACCAAACAGTCATGATTCCTCCATGATATCCAGGGTATCACACACGTAAAGTGGGGATTAAATTAAAATGTTGATGATCACTCCCTGTCCTTAAAGAGGTTTCAGTACTGTTGAGAAGGTAAGACCTACACAAATGGAAAAATAGTTAATGATACCTTGCTGCTTTTATGCTGCGGTCAAAGGAGTACTAGAAAGCATTCATGGAAGGAGAAATTGCTGAAGCTGAGCTGGGCAGGATGAGCCAGGATTGGAGAAGCACAGAAAAATGGGTTGGTCTTGAGTCATTGAGCAGATACTAGACTCCTCGGTTTAGAGCAGAAAGCAGAGTTTCTTCAGTTGAATGGAGGGGGTCCCCATTTAAGGATTCTGAGGCCTTCAGCAAGTTCTTTACCTTTCCCAAGCCTCAGTTTCCCCATCCATGAGAAGGGGATGATATCCATCTCAGAGAGTTGGTGGGAAGATTAAGTGTACCTAAGTGCCTGGGAAAAGGAGGCATCTACTACATTCTCCTCTACACAACAGATTAAATAAAGTTTGCCAGTAGGACTGGCTGGCATCTTCCCTTCGCCATTCCAGTTGAAGATCTTAGAAAGAGCCCTACCTGCTGTGTGAAGCCCTTTACAACACGCCTCTGTTTGAGGTTTGTCTCTCCATCCAAGTTGGAAGTTTCCAGATGACAGATCCCACTGGGGTCCGAGGAAAAGAGGAGGAGTGTGTCGGCTGGGATGGTCTCATTGCATTGCATTTGGATGAAGTCCCCCACTTGCACGTCCTTCCAGCACTTCTGCGTGGAGCTCTGCTCTTTTCTGGGGTTGGAGAAAGACAGGGGCAGAGTGAATGTTAAAGCTCTCCAGAGCATGAATGAGTGAACGGAAAAGGTCCCCCTGCACCTAACATCCTCCAGGCAGCCTGTCACAGGACTGCTCTGTATTCTACCTCGCCCCAAATGACCACTATCATCGTCTCTAGAAAAGCGAAGCATGATCTATAGAATCCCACTAGTAAAGAGCCCTCCTTCTGACCATGTAGACTTTTGATTGACTGTCGGCTATTGACTGGTTGCTGTGCTCAGCCCTTGCTTTCTAGCAGGAGAAAAAATTTAAAGGATAAGGTGACTATATAGTCATATTAACATAGTATTCTTAATATACATCACTTCCTAGAATACCCAGTTATCGCTGTAGAAAGCAGGGTCACAAAAGAATGGAGTATAGGAAAGACTGCTTCTGGTTGTGGGTGGAGAGCGGCAGTGGGAAAGGTGAGAATATAGACCATTGTCTAGGAAGATCTGGAGTGGTGCTGAAATAGGAAGCAGGGAATTAGGAAGATGGCACCAGGAACTTTGATAGGATGGGCCCCACAGTGACCACAGGATCAGAGGGCTAAAGAAATCTGAGAAAACGATGTACTTTCTCTTCCTATCCAATTTATCAAGCTTGGGTAATAACAGGGGCAGCAACAATCGTGAATTTAACATTTCTACCGTGCCAAGCACTAGGGTGAATTAATACTTCAT
Organism: Mesoplodon mirus; assembly: GCF_964341445.2. Lineage (NCBI taxonomy): Eukaryota > Metazoa > Chordata > Mammalia > Artiodactyla > Ziphiidae > Mesoplodon > Mesoplodon mirus. The sequence goes on along the minus strand of NC_138980.1, from coordinate 6,925,447 downwards.
TTACTTGCATAATAACTCATTGGAGGAGACGTTATACCCATCTCATAACGAGGAACTTGAGGGTTCAAGAGAAATTTCCCAGGGCCTTACAAAAACAGAGCTGGACCCCAAGTCTGGGTGCAACTTGACACAAAACCCAGTTTTCACTGCTTGAATATCCTGCCTCCTGGAAATCATTCCCCTCTTTCCTCTCCAGTGGAATGGCAGCATCAGCTTTATAGCCCTGGCAGAAGGACTCGCTACTCCCCAAGGGGATACATTCCATTTCTAAGAGCCCTCAGTTTACGAAATTCTTCCTTCTGATTAGCCAAATGTTGAACTAATTCTGCTCTCCCAGGCAATCTGATTTACTCCATCTTCTACCATAAAATACATATATATATATATATATTTTTTTAATGAATTTATTTTATTTTTGGCTGTGTTGGGTCTTTGTTGCCGCACGTGGGCTTTTCTCTACTTGTGGCAGGCAGGGGCTACTCTTCGTTGCGGTGCGCGGGCTTCTCATTGTGGTGGCTTCTCTTGTTGCGGAGCACAGGCTCTAGGTGCCCGGGCTTCAGTAGCTGTGGCTCATGGGCTCTAGAGCGCAGGCTCAGTAGCTGTGGCGCACGGGCTGAGTTGCTTCCAGGCATGTAGGATCTTCGCGGAGCAGGGCTCGAACCAGTGTCTCCTGCACTGGCAGACGGATTCTTAATCACTGCGCCACACAGGGAAGCCCTAAAAAAATACTTTAAAAGTGTTCATCAAGTGTCTTTTGAAGCCTTTTCGACTTGCCAAGTCAAATTTAACTTTCCAAGTGCCCTCAATTATTCTGTGTGACACAGCTTCAAGGTCTGTCTTAGAGGAGAGGGCTCTTCTGACTAAGGCTGTGTTTGGAAATGTTCCTCTTAAACTGTGGGATCTGGGACCAAACCAATATTCCACACGTGGTCTTTTAAACTAAGTCCAGCTGGCTTGCAGCTGGATGCCTCTGAGCCCATCCAGGCCTGGAGAAGCAGGCTCTCTTTTGCTCTTTGTCTCCACTGATGCTCCAGCCTCTCTGGACATGTTACTGCTTCTGTTTTTGTTGGAATCTGAGCTGCCCTGGGCATGACAAGACCACTGTTCCACAGAGAAAGAGACGTGACAAATTTCACTTTTCTCCTCTGAGTTCGTAAAGTCCTTGAGGAGGATAAGCGTTTGACGCCTTCCTCCTTTCTTTGGGGGCCCTCTAGAGAACCCCAAGCAAGCCCTCCTAAGACCCCATTTTCCTTGTCAAAAAGATCCTTGCAAAGGACTCGCCCAGTTTCCTGAAATACATGCACATCCATCTGGAAGACTTTTGGAAGGCCAACCAAGGGAAGATGGGATCAGAGTCTATAAAATAATCAGGGATTACAATTAGGGAGCAGTCTTGTAACTGTAAAGACCCACAGAGTTCTGTGTCAGTGCCCATGCTCTAGGGAGCCCAGTGCAGCAGCCACTGGTTAACCGTGGGCAGTATCACCCAAACGGGGACCACTTGTGAGCATTTTGTGGGCAGTGCATCTGTAGCATTTTAATAATAATTATTTTAATGGAAAAAGGATGCAACAGGTTTCTAAGCACTTTTTCATTCCCTCAGCTTATTTTAGAGCAGATTATCATCTGCTCTACCTTATTATTTTTATTTTTATTATTTTTTACCATGAAAAATAGAGACAGTCCCCCCAGATCTGTTTCTTGCTGTCATTTCAGAAAAACATTTACCTGTTGATTCAGGGAAGAATTGTTGTTTTTTCTTTAGAGCAGCCTTGGGAACACCTGTTAAATGTCCAAATATAAAGCTACTTAAAGAAATTGGAATGGCAGATACTCTCCATTGGAAAAGGAATCTTGTATGGTGAAGGAGGGAGGCTTTCTCTATTGCTTTTTTTTTTTTCCTTTTTGAGAGGACACTTAAAAAAAAAGGATCCTTGAATATTACAGCAAAATTGCTCCAAGGAATAAAGGATTATCACTCAACTTGTCTTTACACTTCTGCCCTTTGACTTCTGCCCTATTGGGTAATGCCTTTGGGGATGGCCCACCATTGGTTGCTTGCTGTAATCTCAGCAATCTGGCCGGTATTGAGATTAGATTCAGTGAGCACACCTTTGACTGTGAACAATATCCTGACTGCCAACACTTCCAGAGCACACTGGTTCAAACCAGAAGGTTTGCAAAAGCGAGTTGGGAACGCTACATACATAGACATACTGAAGGCGAGGCCAATGCACCTCCACCCGTGAACACTGATATTCATTCTTCTTCCTTCTAATAAAGGGCTCCACTGCATATTATGGGATGTGAGTTATTAATGGGATGGACGATGGATGTTATGCAGATGAACTTATGAAATATATGTGTGTGTATATTTGTGTGTGTGTGTGTGTGTGTGTGTATTTATGAGCAGTCACTTCTGTGAGTTTGGCTGGAGTGCTGACTTGTCAATTCCCATAATGATGATAGGTATCGCACGGTCAATGGAACCACACAAGAAGCTATAAGTCAGACGGGTCTCTGTTTTCTTTCTATTATTCTTTGGGTCCCTGGGAGGTCCTGTCCAGTACTGCTGTCCTGTTAATAATCGCCTGTCTTTGCTTTAGATGTCATCTTCTCTTCCTTAGGATGACATGCAGTGGTGAAGGGACCCTCCCCAAAACAGAGATTGCCCATGTCCGGGTCGTGCTGCTCAAACAGAGGCACATACACCTCCAGGCACACATCTTGTCGTGTGTGTCCAGGAGCACTGAAGTTATGGGAACAACATGATTTTTGGGGTGTTCAAAATTTTTTGGGGGGGGACATAATGTAGTAATTTAGCTGGTACAAAATTTGAAGAATTTTATATTTATATTGACCCAAATGTAGTAATAGTATAGAATCAGAGACAGATTTTATAGGAATTTTGGAATAAGAAAAAGTGACTTCAGGGACATTTCCTTCTTGCACTGGGTTATTCTGTGCTGGTTTCCTGATCCTCTGGGGGCCCACTTTGTCTCCTCAACTGTGGAAAAGGCAAGGGTGCATAGCTCCAGGGTTGGGGCGTCCAGCCCGAGGAGGTGCTGAGTGGCTGAATCCAGCTGAGGCAGAAAAGCGGCGTGCTTCTGCGTTGAGGGATGCCCAGATGTGGCCACAGCTGGCTGGGAGCCACCTTCGGGAGTCATTCCTGGGTTAATCCAGCCCGTTCAGAACAGCTGCCCCGGGTGGACACATGCACACACTCCTGGTCATTTCCCTGCTCAGTGAGTCCACACCTGGGAACTGATTGCTATTTTAGTTTTGTGGCATGTTCACTGCTGCTTCAAAATAAGACAAATCGACGTGGCTGGGGACGAAGACTCCACCTGGCAGATTCTGCCTTGGGGAGAAATTAAGTGGTGCAGTGCTAAATGGCTTTCTGAGAGGAGATAGGGCTTATTAAGAGGTAAATAAACAGCAAGAGAGGTTTATAACCAACTGGATCCTGTGGGGAAGCAGGCGAAAGGGGGGGAATGGAGGAGGAGAAGGTGCTTCAGCTTCCATTTCTCAAATACTATGTGGGTTTTGTAAAAAGGGTTTCAAGGAACTAGAGTAGAGTGGATTTATCAGGAAGCTTAGTTGTCTGTGGGATTTCCCATTCAGTGTAAGATGATGAGCTGACCTGGGCTGTCCTTCAGGAAGCTGGAATGTCAGGCCCAGGATGGTCAGCATCACTACCCCAGGGTGAAAGGGGAAGCCAGTGAGAATGAGTGCAATCTAGGGATTAAGAGTGGGTTTGAATCTCAGCTTCAGCGCTTACTACCTGTGTGACTTGGGGAAGTTACTTAATCTTTCAGAGACTCTATTTCTTCAGTTGAAGGTGATTGGAAGGATTAGTGACATGACCCATGTAAGGGACTGAGATCTTGGTTTTGCACTTAGTAAGTACTTGATGAATACAAGCGTCTTTTATGATGTTGATGACAGTGAATGTTAATGCTATGGTGAGGGCTAACCACCACCGCCAGCCCCAGCATTTTCTTCTTCATGCTATTGGGATGCCTGCTTTATGTCTGTGATTACATTTCATGAATTGGGCTCAGGCACATAATGTGCAAACACAAGGAACTTAAAAAATCCAAACATTTTCCCCAAGTCCAGAAAAGAAGGACCCAAATTCAGCCTACTGAAGACTAAGGGCTCTGGGTGCTGGCTACTGGGCAAACTCCCAGAAAAATACATTGTTAAAATCAGGGCTGCCCATCAAGTTCTTTGTGGATGTTGACAGACTAGTTCTCAAGTTTATATAAAGAGGCTAAAGACCCACACTAGCCAACTCGATAATTGAAGGAGAGGATTGGCACTACCTATCCTCGAGACTTACTATAAAGTTACGGTAATCAAGACAGTGCGGTATTGGCAAAAGAAGAAACAAATAGATCAATGGAACAGAATAGATAGCCCAGAAATAGATTCACATAATTATAGTCAACTGACTTTTGACAAAGGAACAAAGGCAATACAACCGAGGAAAGATAATCTTTTCGACAAATGGATGTCCACATGCCAAAAAAAAAAAAAAAAAAAAGAAGAATCCAGACACAGCCCTTACACTCTTGACAAAAATTAACTCAGAATGCATCACAGACCTAAATGTAACATGCAGAACTATAAAACTCCTAGAAGACAACATAGCAGGAAACCTAGATGACCTTAGGTATGGCGATGACCTTTTAGGTAAACACCATAGGCACTATTCATGAAAGAAGTAACTGAGAAGCTGGACTTCATTAAAATTAAAAATTTCTGTTCTGTGAAAGAATGGTAAGAGAATGAGAAGACGAGCCACCATCTGGGAGAAAATATGTGTTTTGCAAAAGACACATCTGATAAAGGGTCATTATTCAAAATGTAAAAAGAAAAAAACAAACTCAACACTCAACAAGAGAACAAACAACCCAATTAAAAATGGACAAAAGATCTGAATAGACATCTCACCAAAGAAGATATACAGATGTCAAATAAGCATGACAAGAGCTCCACATCCCATGTCATCAGAGAAATGCAAATTAAAATGAGATACCACAAAATACCTGTTTGAATGCCCCGACTCTTGACCACTCACACCACCAGTTGCTGGTGGGGAGGTAGAGCGAGAGGCACTCTCACATGCTGTTGGTAGGAATGCACAATGGTCCAGCCCCTTTGAAAGACAAGGTGGTGGTTTCTTATACAACTAAACGTATTCTTACTCTACGAGCTAGCAATCACATATCCTATTTACCTGAAGGAGTTGAAAACTTATGCCATGCAAAAACCCACACATGTATGTTTATGGCAGCTTTCTTCATAACTTCCAAAACTTGGAAGCATCCAGATGTCCTTCAGTAGGTGAATGAATGAACTATGGTACATGCAGACAATGAAATATTATTCATAGCTAGAAAGAAGTGAGCTATCAAGCCATGATCAGACATGGAGGGAACTTACATGCATATGGCTAAGTGAAAGAAGCCAATGTGAAAAGGCTACACACTGTATGATGTCAACTGTAAGACATTCTGGAAAAGGCAAAACTATGGAGACAGTAAAAATAACAGTGATGGCTAGGGGTTGGGAGGTGGGTAGGGATGAACAGATGGAGCACAGAGGATATTTAGGGAAGTGAAACTACTCTGTATGATACCGTCATGGTGGATACAGGTCGTTATACATTTGACCAAACCCATAGAATGTATAATACCTAGAGTGAGCCGTCTTGTAAACTATGGACTTTGGGTGACTATGATGTCTCAATGTTGGTTCATTAATTTCGACAAACGGACCACTTTGGTGAGGGATGTTGATAATGGAGGAAGTTGTGCGTGTGTGAGGGCAGAGGGTATATGGGAAATCTCTGTACCTTCCCCTCAGTTTTACTGTGAACCTAAAACAAGGCTGGAGGAAATTTGATAAATCTCCAGTTTGGGTGAGGAAACTGACCTGGCCAAGGTGTATAGCAACAAAACTTGGGTTGGAACCTCTATTCTTTCCATGGCTCCAAGAAGAGTCAAGCGTCCTGAAGCTGGTTCAGGAATACTTGAAATGCCCAACTGTCTTTGTCTTGACAGCGGTGTGCTCACGTAGAGACAATATCGTGGGGGTGGTTAAAAGCTCTGGAGTCATGTGAGCCTGACTAAAACCCAGAACTACTACTTACTTCTTACATACAAGGTAGTGTGACCCTGAACCCACTACTTGACTATATGAGCCTCAATTTATTCATCTACCAAATGGACAAATAAAATCTATTCTACAGGTTGAAGTGAGAGTTCAATAAGATAATACATGAAATGACCTTAGAGCAAATGGCATTTACTGCTGCTATTATTATCATTAGTTATTATTAGCTTGGAGCAAACAGGGTCACTGCTGTGGTGATAGGAGAACAGAATCTGTGTGGTTGTCTATTTTCATGAGCTGTCGTGAATGAGGGGTGGGCTTTGTGGTTGGAGGAGGAGCTTAGTAAGGGGGAAGGAACTGCAAAGGGAGGAAGGGTCCTGTGGCTTCTGTCCTGACCTGGTCCCACAAAATGGAAATGGAACAGCAGTTAGAGGTTTGGCGTTAAGTTAAAGTTACGCTAAAGACAGCGTGGGCCTGGGACAGAGGGCAGTGAGTGCAGCTGTGTCCCCGCACCCGCCTGTTTGCTACAGACCATGATGACAGGGGCTTTAGACTCAGGGCAGCTCCAGAAAGAAACAGCTGAGGCCAGAGGAGTGGGTAGGAGACCTGGACCCCTGGCTTGGATGGAAATACTGGGGGACATGAACATATTAACTATACCTGAGGATGCCCAGATATACCTGGGGAGGCCTGAGTATTAGGGCGGGAAGAATGAAGACCCAAATCAGCAGCTTGGGGCCTCTGTATTTATGTGAATTCATTAACACCCAGAGGCCTAATTGTTTCATGCGTCTTCTACTTTCAACTATGTAATAAGCTGGCTGAGAGCTGGGATGACCCTGAGTCTTATATTTCCGTACCTACACGGAGTCCGGTATGGTGTCTAGCACACAGGGGAGTGTTCAGTAAATATTCAGTAATTGATTCCTTGTCGATTTGTCTTGAACATGAGGCAGTAGAGGAGAAGCTTTTCCTAATCTTAAGTCATTTTGACATCTTTTTGTTATGGACGCACTAATGGAGACTTCCCCAAATGGCATCATAATAATATGATGTATGATATGATGAGATATGATGAGATGAGATGATATAATATAATGTATTTAATGTAATGTGATAGAATAAACTTATTTGTATTAAGTGCCTGTAATAAGCCCAGCATTTAACCAACGTTACCATTTAGCTGCCTAATAATGACACAACTTTTATTATTACTGTTATCTCAGTTTCATAGATGAGGAAACTTAAGCCCAGAAAGGTTATCTAACTTGTGTAAGGTCACATAGGTGTGTCTGCCAGGACATAGGAGTGATAGCTGTGGGGACTTCATGGCTCAGCGTGGTCTCTTGGTCCTGTTCAAAAGTGCAGTACTAAGCAGATGACGCCTCAGAAGCTGGTGACATAAACATAACTGAGGCTGGGTGGGGAACAGGAGCCTCAGCTTTTGGAATTGTGAGCTCCACAATGGCAAATCAGAGGCTATAAATGCTCACCCGCTCAGATACAAATCAGGCCTGTTGACACAAGTGCAGAGCTTCAGGGACCCCTGAATTCCTGTTTTATGATTCTTCCAGCCATTGAGTTTGGGGGAGAACCTAATGCATTCTATCCTGAAATGACAAGGTGAATTGGCCAACATAGTTTATGGCCTTCTCTGAGCACAGGGCGAGGCCATGGGAGTCGGGTGGGCACTTGCAAAACTGACCCTTTAGAGAGGAGGCTACTTGGCTGGTGCCAAATGCAGAGCAGAGACCCGCAGAGTGGGTGCAGGGGTCTGCTGGTCTGTCAACTACAGCCAGTGGCACTTTTCCTAGTCATGCTTCAAATGACACTGTGATCCTCTGTTTTGTGCACTTTCAGATTCTTTCCCCAGGCCTATTTTGCTACGTTATTATAGCTTGGCGTCAAGTTCTATGGTAAAGCGTTTGTCTTCTTCCATGCGGTTCAACACCCCAGCCAATGATCTGTCTTTCTTACTTCCCTTGAGTCAAGCTCATGGTGACTCTTGGCTATCCAGGTTATAGAACTCTCCTTAGTAATATTTTAGCCAATATTTTCTGAGGGCTACTGAATGCCAGAAACTATACTAAGCATTTTCCATGCATTACTTCATTTAACAGCTGCAGCAAACCGCTGGTACAGCTGTTCATACACGTGCCTCTAATACAGCCCATCAAAGATCTGGCTTCATGACTTACACAAGTGAATGTACTGAAATGAGATTCTGCTTCTTAGCTGAAAAACCACAGAACCTATAAACATCATGTAGATAATTACTCCAAAATATGGAGATAAAAATACAAGCACTTTATTTGAAAAAGCAAACACAAAAGATAGGTGTAAATTCAAAGTGTTTAAATGCTTCCATTTTGAATAATTCAGTTAAGAACCTATACAAGTTTGTTCCCAGAAGCTAATGCATCAATCCCTAGTCTCCACTAAGGATAAAGGAATTCTAAAAATTAACATGGTTTTCAATAACTCAGATTTCACTATTTATATAGAAACCTAGAGAGACCCATAATATCCAATAGCTTCAAAAGATAAGCTAAAGACTTTTTGATGTAATCAATTTACCAATGTTTAATATACACACAAGGAAAATACACTCACTCTATAATTTCTTATAAAATAGCAAGTAAGGAGTAGATGTAGGAGATGTAGAAGGGGAAAGAGAATTCAAAAAGTCCTTCTCTTCAGTAACTTTCACTTGAGAATCATTAAAAAGCAACCACTTCCCCTCATACTCCTTTAAGCTTTGCACTGCATATGAAATTTTGTTTTCAAAATCACTCATGCTAATGCCTGTTTGGCCATTGGATTCCTTGTTTCTATCAGATTCATGGGTCCCATTAGTATTGTTAGTCTCAGAATTTCTATTTTCAGCAAACGCTGTACTGGCAACTTTATCAGGATGAGATGCTTTGTTGTATAACTCATAACCTGCTTGAGTCTTTTGTCCTCTGAGAAGTCCAAGAGTGTCTACATTTTTTTTGTTCAAAACTTTACTTGGCTGGGTATTTCCACTGACTCTAATCGACACTTCTTCATCGTCATAGTTTTTGACCACACCCCTTGCTTCCTCCTCATTCAGTGGTTCTGGCTTACCTACTTCACACATTTGGTCGATCACAAAATTTTCCTCATCTAGTTCTAAACTGTTAAGGTCAGTGACTTTCACAGAAGCAGTATAATGCCCGCTACTAATTGTAATGCCACTATGCATCACAACTGCAAATAATCCATAGCTGTCATTGGTTGGCTTTGTGCTCCATTCTTCTAGTGACAGTTTAAGAGGTATCAGTAAAGGAGTGTTGATCTTGGAAAGTCCACCACCATAACAATCAAACTCGAAGCCACTAGCAGCAAAGCACTTCAAATGAATAGTTAGAACTTCAGGCATTGCGTCAAACAAAAGACTTCGTTCAGCTTCCGTATAATGATGGCAATTTTCACAGAAATATTTATTTTCTCCTACAATCCTCTCCACTGAAGCAAACTGGGAAATTGCCCATCTCAGGGTCTTCATGTCTGGTTTTGGCTCTGAAGAACTTTCAGGACTCTCCTCTGCTTTGGAAAGCTCATCTTCTTGCACTGGTACGATGACGTCTTGAAACTCTTCTCTTCTTTCTGTTAAACTTTCACATTCTAAGCAACGAGTCCTTATTACCAGCTGACCTTGAAATAGTTTCTCCACCAGCTCAAAACCAATTGGCTCTGCACCTTTGTTGATGGGCTTAACTTCCTTAACAGGCATAACATTCTTCCCTGGAGATTCAAGTCCACAACCATCAGCTGTATTATCATTCTCATACTTCCCCATGTCCTCTTCAAGACCACATTCATTTTCTTTAGGTTGTCCTTTGGATTCTTGGTTTGTTGTTATTTTACCCAGACTAAGGGATTTAGAAATAATGCTGGGTTGCTTAGCTGTAGACTTGAACCAGTTTCTCTTAACTCTTGATTTCTTTTGTGAGGGTCTTGCACTCTCATTTTCAGAAATGTACTTGGGGATGATTTTAGCAGGAATATCTGATGAATCAACTGTAGCTTTTCTTTTTGATCTGGTTTGTCTCTGGTTTGCTTTCAAAGACTGGTGGTCCTTAGAGACTTTAACGTTTTTCTTCATGTTACCAAGTTCAGTGTCACTCTTTCTTTTCCCATGTACTTTTGGCAGTTTTTCTTTATAGTCTTCAGAATGCCTCATACTGTCCATCTCCATGCTGTTATGACCACTCATTTCCTCTTTCGGATGTTTTTCTTCTACCTTAGTAGATAACTCTGCCACATTTTTTACTCCTTTTTTTAGGAGTTGGCATGTTTCTTGAATGTGTCCCAAAATACACTGTAATACTTCCTGTGCATCATGCTGTAGATATCCTCCATACATAGGGTTGAGTTTCCTGAGTGTGTTAAGTAGTCGCCTTGGCTGAGTAGCAAGTTTACGAGTATATTTCTCTGGATGTAAGAGAAAACTAGCCTGAAGCTGTTCGACTGAAAGGATCAAGGAATGTAAGCTGCATATTAGTTCAAAACTTACTGAAGAATCTCCTTTGCAGTTTCCCTTAGCTTTTTGACTGGCTTCATCTTTTAGGGCTTCTTTCTTCCTTGAAATACTATTAAATAAGTGCTTCACTCCAGATTTAAAACCAGGACAAAAATATAATACCTGAAGTATACTATTAAGATAACAAGTATTGCCGAGATTATTCAGTCCCACAAACGGTAACAAGTTTTTTCTCTTCTCACGGTTGACACGTGAGGACTGTGCTGCAGGAATAACTTGATCAATTTCAGATCCTCTGTATTCAGAAGTTTTTTTCTTCATTTCCTTGAGAATCTGTGAAATCCAAGGCTCTCTTGGTTTCCTTTTTCTGAAAAAACTTCAAGGGACGTCTGGTTTTTTTTGAGGGACTACCTCTTGAAAGCCTATTACTTTCACGAGGTATGACACGGGGCATTTTCTCTTCAAATCCCAAGGAGTTGAGGAGAATTCATTTATACAGGGACCCTGTAATCACCAAGCATATGTAGAATATAACATTTGCCCAGGGGCCGTCTCTTCTGCTATACCATTTCTTGCTCCTGGCTGTCCTTATCACTGGGGGTTGTGACATCACCAATGTTTCTCCCGTAACTATGGTCATGGCCCAGAGCGAGGTCCGCGGCGGTGACGCCGACAAGTCTAACCGGGCTGAGGGCGGGGGCGACAGGTGAGCCCCTGCCCCGAGCCTGCGGGGGCCCGCGACCCACGGAAAAGCTGGCCGGATCGCCCTCCCCGCAGGGGAGTGCCCATTCGCTCTCAAGAGCGGGAACCCGGGCTGCGGCTCGGTCCTGCCTGGGCGCCGGCACCGACTACATCCCCGAAGCGGCGCCCGCCCCCGTCCCCGCCCCCGTCCCCGCCCCCGTCCCCGTCCCCGCCCCAGGACGGCAAGGAGCGCCAGAAGCGGCTCCGCTCGCCCGGCGCCCGAACCGCTGGGGTCTTCCCCACGACGCCGCCGACGGGAACTTGGCGCATTTTCCTCAGTCTCAGGACTCGTGTGTTTTAGCCTCCGCCCGCGCCAGCGCTGCGATTGGAGGTGGCGTCCTACGAAAGTGCCGGTTCTAGTCTCCAGGCTGCAGAGACGCGAAAGGCTAGAGCCACCTCACGCCCGCCACTAGCCCTCCTGGCACGCACGGGCTCCGGAACCAGCCGGAGCGGTAGTTGCCCCAAGCTGGTAACGGGTTCTGCAGTTTCAAACAGCGCAGGCAACGTCACGGGCAGCTCGCCCTAAGTATCATTCTTCAAGAAAATGTGTAACAGCCCACTAGGGGCGGTCCCATTATCAAATCCACCAGGAAAGAGGATTCTTCTCTGGTCCTCAGGGGCAGACAAGTTGAATGGACAGGCAGAGACTTTTTGTTTCATTCAGGATGCATCACCACTGAACTGGGATGGTGACAGATAATTCCCCATCCCACCTCAACTCCGTAGGTAAAGTGCTCTCCTGTCTAAATATGTTAAATCAGCACACACATTCACTGCGGAGGATCCAGGTTACCAATGGCTCTTTTTAGTTGAGCAAATGGCTTAAAAGCACTAACCATCAGTGGAATTCAAGCTAGTTAAAAGGCAGAGTCAATTAAGAATCTTTCACGTGGGCAATAAAACAGATAGGCACAATTATTACATTAATCAGTGGTGCTCTAGGCCAGTACTTTCCAACTTCAATTGCACATGAATCACCTGGGGGTCTCTTAAACTGCAGAGTCTGGTTTAGTTTGGGGCAGGGCCTGAAGTTTTGCATTTCTGACAAGCTTTCGGGTGATGCTGAAGAGGCTGGTCCATGTGAACTTGGTGTCTCAAATTCCTTGTCACTGGGAAATGATCTGACACACACTTCAGTAGGATTTGGGCGTCAATGGTTTGGACAAAAGATAACTAGGAGAATTGCTCTGAAATACTAATTGGAAGAATTCATTTCTGATTCTTTGGCTTTGGTAAATGTTCCATCTACCAAAATAAATGGCACAGACTTATTTTCAGGTGTCAAATCTCTAGTGCCCATCTTGGAACCCCTTTAAAGAAGAGATTTTACTAAGCCGGGGGCGGTGGAAGAAGGATGGATTGGGAGTTTGGGATTAGCAGATGCAAACTATTATATACAGAATTGATAAACAACAAGGTCCTACTGTATAGCACAGGGAATTAGATTCAATATTCTTTGATAAGCCATAATGGAAAAGACTATGAAAAAAGAATGTATATATGTGTAGAACTGACTCATTTTGCTGTACAGCATAAATTAAAATAATATTGTAAATTAACTATACTTCAATTCATAATTTTTTTCAAAAGAAGTGATTTCAGGTGTCAAAAATGTCCCCAAAGAGAAAACTGTACAATTTAATTCTCTAATGAAGTCCTCTTGCCTGTTCTGCAGACCTCGGCATAATCCTAATTTTGTATTCCTTCCTTTTCTGTCCTTTTCCCAGCAATGGGATGTAGGAATAAATATTTCAAGAACAGGTCAATAACGGTGTGAAAGTAAAGATGGCCCATCATGATAAAAGTTCCAATTGAAAAAAAAAAAAAAAACCCCGAAACCTGACTTGGTCCAAGTTGCATTCTGGGAAATGGATTTTGAAACTAACTCTTTGGCAACCTTGAGAATGATGTGCTGTGTCACAGGGGAAAGATCCTTTTGAGAAGCTCTCTCATGTTTATAATTTCCTCTGAACCTAGACAGGAAAGGCAAGGACGAGCTGTCTAAGCCATGAGGATGGTCAGCCTCTCGGTCATTCCTCACCTGTTGAGGTCACTTGTGTTCCACACAATGTAGATTAATGTGTTCAAGTTTCCATATGAAGGTGAAAAATTATTGTGCCCCAAATGGTTCTGAGGTTAAATGAGTTTGGAAAGCTCAGGGTTAAAGAAAGTTTAACTGGCCTCCTTCCTCTAGGTCTTCTCCGAGACCTTAAAATGTTCATGGACGTTGGAACCTCCAAGAGGGGTCCACAGGACTCCGGCCTCCTAATCAGATTTGACCACAGACCTTGTTTTTTAAGAACTATCTCTTGAGATAAGGGTTTGGCAGACTCCACCTTGAGAAGTGCTGATCTAGAGGAGCTGGGACAAAGTTTGTCTTACTGACTCTGGATGAACAGGACACAGCCGTGAGAATGGTTGTGGGTATATGGTGTGGGGTTGGGAGTTTCTAGAAATCTCTGAGGTTAGTAAAAACCCCCTTTGGGCAAAATCAAAGTCTCATAGCCAATAGGAATAACAAGCTAAAAAAAGTCATTAATACTAATTATTTAAGGTATTAAATTGAGAAACAAACCACATTTGCAGGTGTCCAAAATCTTCTCTGAGACAAGTGGTGAATTTTGCCTTTTCTGTACCTTAGGGTTTTCATCTGTCTAATGGAGTAGTGATGTCCCCCTCACAGGATGGTCATGAGGACAAAGGACAATATGGGCAAAACATGTAAGACTCCTGTAGATGGTGGCTTTATTCCCATGATTATGATGAGTGTTTTTTGGAGGTAACACCTTCCCTTTATTACACAGGTTTCTGATGAACTAGTGGTAGGTTCCTATTAAGATCATCCGGGAGAACATTTAAAAAATATGCATGCCCAGACCACTACTCAGTCCCCATGAATCATAATTGGGTGATGATAGTGGGGAAGGATGCGTGTATACATGAAAAAGTTTCTCCCCGTGATGGTTATGATACATCCAAAACACCTTCAGTGCGTTTAAGGCGAATTTCTAACTTGTGATCCCACCTCTCCTGTAGTAGTCCTGGGATGTGGTCCTTGGCATAAACGGTTTCTGTGGTTAAATAAGTAGAGATCTTATATACTAGTACCACCCTCCCCCTCCCTTCCCCTTTAGTAAAGTATCTGAGAAGTTCTGCAGTCCACACTGTTGGAAAACTTGTAACCTATTGCCTTCTGATCTCACATGACAGTGCAGCATGTATTTTTCTTGCAACTCTCGTCAACATCTTTGTTCAGCACATTTGAGAAATATTATATAGAGAGTTAGTCAGAAGAGAATTCTGTCCATATTCAGAAATCTTTCTGCACTGAAGACATAAGGGAGAGGCAAGGTCGCAAAGAGCAGCTAAAATTCCTCCTCCCCAGGGAGCTGGCTAGGCCTGCTTTTATTCTTCCTGCTGCTTGTTACTTACATGTGGAAAGAATATTGAAAACGATAAATGTGTGTTTTCAAGTAAGCAATTCTGGGTAAAGTCTGGGTGAGAGTCAAAGGACCAGGGAGATGAGCTACTGCAAACCTTAAGTGCTGAGACTGGACAAAGTTGGCTTTGAATCCTGGTTCCAGTACTTCCCAGCTTAGTGACCTTGGGCAAGTTACTTCACGTTTCTGTGCCTCACTTACCTTATATGTATATAAGAGCTTTAAAAAAGGGCATTATTATTAGTACTATTTATCCCTGTTCTTATAGAACTGGAAAAGCACACTTAAGCAAAGTGAGGGGGAGAATCAAGAAGTGAAATAGAATAGAGAATTCTGGAAACTTTCAAAATCAGATAAATCTTGTTCCCTTTACAAGTGAATTTATTTATTTTGGTAAATCATGACACCAAGTACCCTATTAGAATTTAGGGTTAGAGTTTGAGAGATGTGATTAACTTGAATTAGCTGGTTTATAGCAGTGGAGCGTGAATGACCCTTTCATCCAGCTCTTCATTCTAGTCAAATCCCAAACTATCAGACCAATTAATATACAAGAAACAGCTTGGGAGCCACTGCCAGTGGCAAAAAAGAGAAGGGACTGGGTGAACCTCAACAGTGCCGAAATAACTACCTGAGAAAGAGTAAACGACTTAGAGTTACGGTGAGGATGTTGGGGTGGGCCAGCTGAAGGGTAGATTTACAAACGCACACACGTTCTGCTGCTCCTGGAACTTAAAACAACAGCAACAACAACAACAAAAACGGGGGCTTCCCTGGTGGCGCAGTGGTTAAGAATCCGCCTGCCAGTGCAGGGGACACAGGTTCGAGCCCTGGTCCGGGAAGGTCCCACATGCCACGGAGCAGCTAAGCCCGTGCGCCAAAACTACTGAGCCTGCACTCTAGAGCCTGCGTGCCACAACTGCTGAGCCCACACACCACAACTGCTGAGCCTGCAAGCCACAACTGAGTCCGTGCGCCACAGCTATTGAAGCTCAAGTGCCTAGAGCCCGTGCTGCACAACAAGAGAAGCCCCCACTCACCACAGCTAGAGAAAGCCTGTGCACAGCAATGAAGACCCAACACAGCCAAAAATAAATAAATGAATAAATAAATAAATCAATTAACACAACAACAAAAACCAAAACCCGATAGAATAGAATAGAAAGTTTCAGAGTCCTTTGCATGTAGTATGACTGAGGTGGCAGTCTTACACACTCACACACATACCCACATGTGCATGTGGCTAGGTGTGTGTGTGCAATATGTATTTCTTATCGTGACTTGTGGTTAAAAAAGCTTGAAAACCTTTGCTCTAGAGGGCAGCCCACAGGGCCCTGAGCCAAGAAATAGATTATTTTGTGTCTAGGATGGCGCTGTGAGCTTACCCAGATCCCGCCCTACATTTTTGTAAACACTGGGATGATTGGGTGAGTGTGACAAGGACAAGCAAAGGAGAGGAAACTCAGACGCCAAGCCCCAGGGCAGTGATTGACTCAACAGAGCCTGGACACCAATGGGAGGACCGAGCCACTATCACAACCACAAAGCAAGGTGACGGCGCGGTGGTCGTGGTGGTTTCCATTCCCACTGTAGGAACTGTAGCCGAGGTAGCAGCCATAGACCGTTTACTGTGTATCTGCAATGCAGCAAACCCTCTAGTTTGTTCTCTACGTTCCTTATCTCACTTGAATCACACAGCACAACTTTGGGAGAGCCATTCTTAGTATTCCCATTGTAAGGATGAGAGAACAGAGTTCAGTCATAGAAAAGCGATTTTATGAGAACTGTTCATCTGGGGCTTTGAGAGAGGCAAAGTGAGGTATGATGAGTGGCCTTCTCTTGAGAAGTTTCTGTCTAGATAACGAAACGTTAGCTCATGAGCATCTCTGAGGAATGAACCACTTGCCTTCCTTCTTCTAAATCCCCCGATTCATTCGTTTTCTCCCTAGCCACAGGCTGTCAGGATGAAGAGGAGTGATAGAATTTTATTCTTTTCCATGCATAGAGCAAGGTACCAGATGGGAAATCAACACTTTCAAGGGGAATTTTAATGGAAAACTGGAATATCACACCCAGTTTTGATCAGTCAACGCATATTGCCTATGAACGCCATTGATATTTACTGCCAACTATTTACTGGTCTCTTACTTACTATGTGCCTAGCTTCATGCTAAGTAATTCATGTACATATTATTTTATAATCGAGCAGGACCTTATGGGGCCTTTTTGGGGCTGACCTCTCCCCCATATTCCTTGCTTTAGTTCCTTTCTGAAGTACCTAGATAATAGTATCTGATGCACATTTCCTGAGTTGTTTGACAGACATGAAAACCCCCATCAAATGGAAGATATTAACTATTTGATGACCATGAGCACATAGCCCCAAGACCTAATGGCGCCTGTGGATTGATAAACCCTGTGACACCACCCTGTTCCCTTACCATCAACCAATCAGAGAATTGTGCACGAGGAGATCACGTACCCTGTGACCCCGCCCTCCCTTAGCTGGCCTTTAAAAATGTTTTCCTGAAACCCATCAGGGAGTTCAGTCTTTTTGAGCACTAGCTGTCCCAGACTATTTGTATGGAGCCTTACAATAAATGCTGCGTTTTCCTTCACTACGACCCAGTGTCAGTAGACTGGCTTTACCGCACGTGGGCAAAAGCAGAACCAAGTTTGGCTCAGTAACAATGCAGTCTTCAGAAACACCCTATGGAGAGGGTACTATTTTTGTGCCCATTTTCCAGATGAGGGAATGAAGGTGTGAGAGGGTAATAACTTGCCTTAGGTGAGACAGCTAATAAATGGTGGGGTTGGGCTTTGGGTTCAGCTCTGCCAGACTCTAGAGCCTGGGCCCTTCACCACCAAACAGTCATGATTCCTCCATGATATCCAGGGTATCACACACGTAAAGTGGGGATTAAATTAAAATGTTGATGATCACTCCCTGTCCTTAAAGAGGTTTCAGTACTGTTGAGAAGGTAAGACCTACACAAATGGAAAAATAGTTAATGATACCTTGCTGCTTTTATGCTGCGGTCAAAGGAGTACTAGAAAGCATTCATGGAAGGAGAAATTGCTGAAGCTGAGCTGGGCAGGATGAGCCAGGATTGGAGAAGCACAGAAAAATGGGTTGGTCTTGAGTCATTGAGCAGATACTAGACTCCTCGGTTTAGAGCAGAAAGCAGAGTTTCTTCAGTTGAATGGAGGGGGTCCCCATTTAAGGATTCTGAGGCCTTCAGCAAGTTCTTTACCTTTCCCAAGCCTCAGTTTCCCCATCCATGAGAAGGGGATGATATCCATCTCAGAGAGTTGGTGGGAAGATTAAGTGTACCTAAGTGCCTGGGAAAAGGAGGCATCTACTACATTCTCCTCTACACAACAGATTAAATAAAGTTTGCCAGTAGGACTGGCTGGCATCTTCCCTTCGCCATTCCAGTTGAAGATCTTAGAAAGAGCCCTACCTGCTGTGTGAAGCCCTTTACAACACGCCTCTGTTTGAGGTTTGCCTCTCCATCCAAGTTGGAAGTTTCCAGATGACAGATCCCACTGGGGTCCGAGGAAAAGAGGAGGAGTGTGTCGGCTGGGATGGTCTCATTGCATTGCATTTGGATGAAGTCCCCCACTTGCACGTCCTTCCAGCACTTCTGCGTGGAGCTCTGCTCTTTTCTGGGGTTGGAGAAAGACAGGGGCAGAGTGAATGTTAAAGCTCTCCAGAGCATGAATGAGTGAACGGAAAAGGTCCCCCTGCACCTAACATCCTCCAGGCAGCCTGTCACAGGACTGCTCTGTATTCTACCTCGCCCCAAATGACCACTATCATCGTCTCTAGAAAAGCGAAGCATGATCTATAGAATCCCACTAGTAAAGAGCCCTCCTTCTGACCATGTAGACTTTTGATTGACTGTCGGCTATTGACTGGTTGCTGTGCTCAGCCCTTGCTTTCTAGCAGGAGAAAAAATTTAAAGGATAAGGTGACTATATAGTCATATTAACATAGTATTCTTAATATACATCACTTCCTAGAATACCCAGTTATCGCTGTAGAAAGCAGGGTCACAAAAGAATGGAGTATAGGAAAGACTGCTTCTGGTTGTGGGTGGAGAGCGGCAGTGGGAAAGGTGAGAATATAGACCATTGTCTAGGAAGATCTGGAGTGGTGCTGAAATAGGAAGCAGGGAATTAGGAAGATGGCACCAGGAACTTTGATAGGATGGGCCCCACAGTGACCACAGGATCAGAGGGCTAAAGAAATCTGAGAAAACGATGTACTTTCTCTTCCTATCCAATTTATCAAGCTTGGGTAATAACAGGGGCAGCAACAATCGTGAATTTAACATTTCTACCGTGCCAAGCACTAGGGTGAATTAATACTTCATTTACTTGCATAATAACTCATTGGAGGAGACGTTATACCCATCTCATAACGAGGAACTTGAGGGTTCAAGAGAAATTTCCCAGGGCCTTACAAAAACAGAGCTGGACCCCAAGTCTGGGTGCAACTTGACACAAAACCCAGTTTTCACTGCTTGAATATCCTGCCTCCTGGAAATCATTCCCCTCTTTCCTCTCCAGTGGAATGGCAGCATCAGCTTTATAGCCCTGGCAGAAGGACTCGCTACTCCCCAAGGGGATACATTCCATTTCTAAGAGCCCTCAGTTTACGAAATTCTTCCTTCTGATTAGCCAAATGTTGAACTAATTCTGCTCTCCCAGGCAATCTGATTTACTCCATCTTCTACCATAAAATACATATATATATATATATATATATTTTTAATGAATTTATTTTATTTTTGGCTGTGTTGGGTCTTTGTTGCCGCACGTGGGCTTTTCTCTACTTGTGGCAGGCAGGGGCTACTCTTCGTTGCGGTGCGCGGGCTTCTCATTGTGGTGGCTTCTCTTGTTGCGGAGCACAGGCTCTAGGTGCCCGGGCTTCAGTAGCTGTGGCTCATGGGCTCTAGAGCGCAGGCTCAGTAGCTGTGGCGCACGGGCTGAGTTGCTTCCAGGCATGTAGGATCTTCGCGGAGCAGGGCTCGAACCAGTGTCTCCTGCACTGGCAGACGGATTCTTAATCACTGCGCCACACAGGGAAGCCCTAAAAAAATACTTTAAAAGTGTTCATCAAGTGTCTTTTGAAGCCTTTTCGACTTGCCAAGTCAAATTTAACTTTCCAAGTGCCCTCAATTATTCTGTGTGACACAGCTTCAAGGTCTGTCTTAGAGGAGAGGGCTCTTCTGACTAAGGCTGTGTTTGGAAATGTTCCTCTTAAACTGTGGGATCTGGGACCAAACCAATATTCCACACGTGGTCTTTTAAACTAAGTCCAGCTGGCTTGCAGCTGGATGCCTCTGAGCCCATCCAGGCCTGGAGAAGCAGGCTCTCTTTTGCTCTTTGTCTCCACTGATGCTCCAGCCTCTCTGGACATGTTACTGCTTCTGTTTTTGTTGGAATCTGAGCTGCCCTGGGCATGACAAGACCACTGTTCCACAGAGAAAGAGACGTGACAAATTTCACTTTTCTCCTCTGAGTTCGTAAAGTCCTTGAGGAGGATAAGCGTTTGACGCCTTCCTCCTTTCTTTGGGGGCCCTCTAGAGAACCCCAAGCAAGCCCTCCTAAGACCCCATTTTCCTTGTCAAAAAGATCCTTGCAAAGGACTCGCCCAGTTTCCTGAAATACATGCACATCCATCTGGAAGACTTTTGGAAGGCCAACCAAGGGAAGATGGGATCAGAGTCTATAAAATAATCAGGGATTACAATTAGGGAGCAGTCTTGTAACTGTAAAGACCCACAGAGTTCTGTGTCAGTGCCCATGCTCTAGGGAGCCCAGTGCAGCAGCCACTGGTTAACCGTGGGCAGTATCACCCAAACGGGGACCACTTGTGAGCATTTTGTGGGCAGTGCATCTGTAGCATTTTAATAATAATTATTTTAATGGAAAAAGGATGCAACAGGTTTCTAAGCACTTTTTCATTCCCTCAGCTTATTTTAGAGCAGATTATCATCTGCTCTACCTTATTATTTTTATTTTTATTATTTTTTACCATGAAAAATAGAGACAGTCTCCCCAGATCTGTTTCTTGCTGTCATTTCAGAAAAACATTTACCTGTTGATTCAGGGAAGAATTGTTGTTTTTTCTTTAGAGCAGCCTTGGGAACACCTGTTAAATGTCCAAATATAAAGCTACTTAAAGAAATTGGAATGGCAGATACTCTCCATTGGAAAAGGAATCTTGTATGGTGAAGGAGGGAGGCTTTCTCTATTGCTTTTTTTTTTTTCCTTTTTGAGAGGACACTTAAAAAAAAAGGATCCTTGAATATTACAGCAAAATTGCTCCAAGGAATAAAGGATTATCACTCAACTTGTCTTTACACTTCTGCCCTTTGACTTCTGCCCTATTGGGTAATGCCTTTGGGGATGGCCCACCATTGGTTGCTTGCTGTAATCTCAGCAATCTGGCCGGTATTGAGATTAGATTCAGTGAGCACACCTTTGACTGTGAACAATATCCTGACTGCCAACACTTCCAGAGCACACTGGTTCAAACCAGAAGGTTTGCAAAAGCGAGTTGGGAACGCTACATACATAGACATACTGAAGGCGAGGCCAATGCACCTCCACCCGTGAACACTGATATTCATTCTTCTTCCTTCTAATAAAGGGCTCCACTGCATATTATGGGATGTGAGTTATTAATGGGATGGACGATGGATGTTATGCAGATGAACTTATGAAATATATGTGTGTGTATATTTGTGTGTGTGTGTGTGTGTGTGTATTTATGAGCAGTCACTTCTGTGAGTTTGGCTGGAGTGCTGACTTGTCAATTCCCATAATGATGATAGGTATCGCACGGTCAATGGAACCACACAAGAAGCTATAAGTCAGACGGGTCTCTGTTTTCTTTCTATTATTCTTTGGGTCCCTGGGAGGTCCTGTCCAGTACTGCTGTCCTGTTAATAATCGCCTGTCTTTGCTTTAGATGTCATCTTCTCTTCCTTAGGATGACATGCAGTGGTGAAGGGACCCTCCCCAAAACAGAGATTGCCCATGTCCGGGTCGTGCTGCTCAAACAGAGGCACATACACCTCCAGGCACACATCTTGTCGTGTGTGTCCAGGAGCACTGAAGTTATGGGAACAACATGATTTTTGGGGTGTTCAAAATTTTTTTGGGGGGGACATAATATAGTAATTTAGCTGGTACAAAATTTGAAGAATTTTATATTTATATTGACCCAAATGTAGTAATAGTATAGAATCAGAGACAGATTTTATAGGAATTTTGGAATAAGAAAAAGTGACTTCAGGGACATTTCCTTCTTGCACTGGGTTATTCTGTGCTGGTTTCCTGATCCTCTGGGGGCCCACTTTGTCTCCTCAACTGTGGAAAAGGCAAGGGTGCATAGCTCCAGGGTTGGGGCGTCCAGCCCGAGGAGGTGCTGAGTGGCTGAATCCAGCTGAGGCAGAAAAGCGGCGTGCTTCTGCGTTGAGGGATGCCCAGATGTGGCCACAGCTGGCTGGGAGCCACCTTCGGGAGTCATTCCTGGGTTAATCCAGCCCGTTCAGAACAGCTGCCCCGGGTGGACACATGCACACACTCCTGGTCATTTCCCTGCTCAGTGAGTCCACACCTGGGAACTGATTGCTATTTTAGTTTTGTGGCATGTTCACTGCTGCTTCAAAATAAGACAAATCGACGTGGCTGGGGACGAAGACTCCACCTGGCAGATTCTGCCTTGGGGAGAAATTAAGTGGTGCAGTGCTAAATGGCTTTCTGAGAGGAGATAGGGCTTATTAAGAGGTAAATAAACAGCAAGAGAGGTTTATAACCAACTGGATCCTGTGGGGAAGCAGGCGAAAGGGGGGGAATGGAGGAGGAGAAGGTGCTTCAGCTTCCATTTCTCAAATACTATGTGGGTTTTGTAAAAAGGGTTTCAAGGAACTAGAGTAGAGTGGATTTATCAGGAAGCTTAGTTGTCTGTGGGATTTCCCATTCAGTG
Organism: Mesoplodon mirus; assembly: GCF_964341445.2. Lineage (NCBI taxonomy): Eukaryota > Metazoa > Chordata > Mammalia > Artiodactyla > Ziphiidae > Mesoplodon > Mesoplodon mirus. The sequence goes on along the minus strand of NC_138980.1, from coordinate 6,902,631 downwards.
TAAGATGATGAGCTGACCTGGGCTGTCCTTCAGGAAGCTGGAATGTCAGGCCCAGGATGGTCAGCATCACTACCCCAGGGTGAAAGGGGAAGCCAGTGAGAATGAGTGCAATCTAGGGATTAAGAGTGGGTTTGAATCTCAGCTTCAGCGCTTACTACCTGTGTGACTTGGGGAAGTTACTTAATCTTTCAGAGACTCTATTTCTTCAGTTGAAGGTGATTGGAAGGATTAGTGACATGACCCATGTAAGGGACTGAGATCTTGGTTTTGCACTTAGTAAGTACTTGATGAATACAAGCGTCTTTTATGATGTTGATGACAGTGAATGTTAATGCTATGGTGAGGGCTAACCACCACCGCCAGCCCCAGCATTTTCTTCTTCATGCTATTGGGATGCCTGCTTTATGTCTGTGATTACATTTCATGAATTGGGCTCAGGCACATAATGTGCAAACACAAGGAACTTAAAAAATCCAAACATTTTCCCCAAGTCCAGAAAAGAAGGACCCAAATTCAGCCTACTGAAGACTAAGGGCTCTGGGTGCTGGCTACTGGGCAAACTCCCAGAAAAATACATTGTTAAAATCAGGGCTGCCCATCAAGTTCTTTGTGGATGTTGACAGACTAGTTCTCAAGTTTATATAAAGAGGCTAAAGACCCACACTAGCCAACTCGATAATTGAAGGAGAGGATTGGCACTACCTATCCTCGAGACTTACTATAAAGTTACGGTAATCAAGACAGTGCGGTATTGGCAAAAGAAGAAACAAATAGATCAATGGAACAGAATAGATAGCCCAGAAATAGATTCACATAATTATAGTCAACTGACTTTTGACAAAGGAACAAAGGCAATACAACCGAGGAAAGATAATCTTTTCGACAAATGGATGTCCACATGCCAAAAAAAAAAAAAAAAAAAGAAGAATCCAGACACAGCCCTTACACTCTTGACAAAAATTAACTCAGAATGCATCACAGACCTAAATGTAACATGCAGAACTATAAAACTCCTAGAAGACAACATAGCAGGAAACCTAGATGACCTTAGGTATGGCGATGACCTTTTAGGTAAACACCATAGGCACTATTCATGAAAGAAGTAACTGAGAAGCTGGACTTCATTAAAATTAAAAATTTCTGTTCTGTGAAAGAATGGTAAGAGAATGAGAAGACGAGCCACCATCTGGGAGAAAATATGTGTTTTGCAAAAGACACATCTGATAAAGGGTCATTATTCAAAATGTAAAAAGAAAAAAACAAACTCAACACTCAACAAGAGAACAAACAACCCAATTAAAAATGGACAAAAGATCTGAATAGACATCTCACCAAAGAAGATATACAGATGTCAAATAAGCATGACAAGAGCTCCACATCCCATGTCATCAGAGAAATGCAAATTAAAATGAGATACCACAAAATACCTGTTTGAATGCCCCGACTCTTGACCACTCACACCACCAGTTGCTGGTGGGGAGGTAGAGCGAGAGGCACTCTCACATGCTGTTGGTAGGAATGCACAATGGTCCAGCCCCTTTGAAAGACAAGGTGGTGGTTTCTTATACAACTAAACGTATTCTTACTCTACGAGCTAGCAATCACATATCCTATTTACCTGAAGGAGTTGAAAACTTATGCCATGCAAAAACCCACACATGTATGTTTATGGCAGCTTTCTTCATAACTTCCAAAACTTGGAAGCATCCAGATGTCCTTCAGTAGGTGAATGAATGAACTATGGTACATGCAGACAATGAAATATTATTCATAGCTAGAAAGAAGTGAGCTATCAAGCCATGATCAGACATGGAGGGAACTTACATGCATATGGCTAAGTGAAAGAAGCCAATGTGAAAAGGCTACACACTGTATGATGTCAACTGTAAGACATTCTGGAAAAGGCAAAACTATGGAGACAGTAAAAATAACAGTGATGGCTAGGGGTTGGGAGGTGGGTAGGGATGAACAGATGGAGCACAGAGGATATTTAGGGAAGTGAAACTACTCTGTATGATACCGTCATGGTGGATACAGGTCGTTATACATTTGACCAAACCCATAGAATGTATAATACCTAGAGTGAGCCGTCTTGTAAACTATGGACTTTGGGTGACTATGATGTCTCAATGTTGGTTCATTAATTTCGACAAACGGACCACTTTGGTGAGGGATGTTGATAATGGAGGAAGTTGTGCGTGTGTGAGGGCAGAGGGTATATGGGAAATCTCTGTACCTTCCCCTCAGTTTTACTGTGAACCTAAAACAAGGCTGGAGGAAATTTGATAAATCTCCAGTTTGGGTGAGGAAACTGACCTGGCCAAGGTGTATAGCAACAAAACTTGGGTTGGAACCTCTATTCTTTCCATGGCTCCAAGAAGAGTCAAGCGTCCTGAAGCTGGTTCAGGAATACTTGAAATGCCCAACTGTCTTTGTCTTGACAGCGGTGTGCTCACGTAGAGACAATATCGTGGGGGTGGTTAAAAGCTCTGGAGTCATGTGAGCCTGACTAAAACCCAGAACTACTACTTACTTCTTACATACAAGGTAGTGTGACCCTGAACCCACTACTTGACTATATGAGCCTCAATTTATTCATCTACCAAATGGACAAATAAAATCTATTCTACAGGTTGAAGTGAGAGTTCAATAAGATAATACATGAAATGACCTTAGAGCAAATGGCATTTACTGCTGCTATTATTATCATTAGTTATTATTAGCTTGGAGCAAACAGGGTCACTGCTGTGGTGATAGGAGAACAGAATCTGTGTGGTTGTCTATTTTCATGAGCTGTCGTGAATGAGGGGTGGGCTTTGTGGTTGGAGGAGGAGCTTAGTAAGGGGGAAGGAACTGCAAAGGGAGGAAGGGTCCTGTGGCTTCTGTCCTGACCTGGTCCCACAAAATGGAAATGGAACAGCAGTTAGAGGTTTGGCGTTAAGTTAAAGTTACGCTAAAGACAGCGTGGGCCTGGGACAGAGGGCAGTGAGTGCAGCTGTGTCCCCGCACCCGCCTGTTTGCTACAGACCATGATGACAGGGGCTTTAGACTCAGGGCAGCTCCAGAAAGAAACAGCTGAGGCCAGAGGAGTGGGTAGGAGACCTGGACCCCTGGCTTGGATGGAAATACTGGGGGACATGAACATATTAACTATACCTGAGGATGCCCAGATATACCTGGGGAGGCCTGAGTATTAGGGCGGGAAGAATGAAGACCCAAATCAGCAGCTTGGGGCCTCTGTATTTATGTGAATTCATTAACACCCAGAGGCCTAATTGTTTCATGCGTCTTCTACTTTCAACTATGTAATAAGCTGGCTGAGAGCTGGGATGACCCTGAGTCTTATATTTCCGTACCTACACGGAGTCCGGTATGGTGTCTAGCACACAGGGGAGTGTTCAGTAAATATTCAGTAATTGATTCCTTGTCGATTTGTCTTGAACATGAGGCAGTAGAGGAGAAGCTTTTCCTAATCTTAAGTCATTTTGACATCTTTTTGTTATGGACGCACTAATGGAGACTTCCCCAAATGGCATCATAATAATATGATGTATGATATGATGAGATATGATGAGATGAGATGATATAATATAATGTATTTAATGTAATGTGATAGAATAAACTTATTTGTATTAAGTGCCTGTAATAAGCCCAGCATTTAACCAACGTTACCATTTAGCTGCCTAATAATGACACAACTTTTATTATTACTGTTATCTCAGTTTCATAGATGAGGAAACTTAAGCCCAGAAAGGTTATCTAACTTGTGTAAGGTCACATAGGTGTGTCTGCCAGGACATAGGAGTGATAGCTGTGGGGACTTCATGGCTCAGCGTGGTCTCTTGGTCCTGTTCAAAAGTGCAGTACTAAGCAGATGACGCCTCAGAAGCTGGTGACATAAACATAACTGAGGCTGGGTGGGGAACAGGAGCCTCAGCTTTTGGAATTGTGAGCTCCACAATGGCAAATCAGAGGCTATAAATGCTCACCCGCTCAGATACAAATCAGGCCTGTTGACACAAGTGCAGAGCTTCAGGGACCCCTGAATTCCTGTTTTATGATTCTTCCAGCCATTGAGTTTGGGGGAGAACCTAATGCATTCTATCCTGAAATGACAAGGTGAATTGGCCAACATAGTTTATGGCCTTCTCTGAGCACAGGGCGAGGCCATGGGAGTCGGGTGGGCACTTGCAAAACTGACCCTTTAGAGAGGAGGCTACTTGGCTGGTGCCAAATGCAGAGCAGAGACCCGCAGAGTGGGTGCAGGGGTCTGCTGGTCTGTCAACTACAGCCAGTGGCACTTTTCCTAGTCATGCTTCAAATGACACTGTGATCCTCTGTTTTGTGCACTTTCAGATTCTTTCCCCAGGCCTATTTTGCTACGTTATTATAGCTTGGCGTCAAGTTCTATGGTAAAGCGTTTGTCTTCTTCCATGCGGTTCAACACCCCAGCCAATGATCTGTCTTTCTTACTTCCCTTGAGTCAAGCTCATGGTGACTCTTGGCTATCCAGGTTATAGAACTCTCCTTAGTAATATTTTAGCCAATATTTTCTGAGGGCTACTGAATGCCAGAAACTATACTAAGCATTTTCCATGCATTACTTCATTTAACAGCTGCAGCAAACCGCTGGTACAGCTGTTCATACACGTGCCTCTAATACAGCCCATCAAAGATCTGGCTTCATGACTTACACAAGTGAATGTACTGAAATGAGATTCTGCTTCTTAGCTGAAAAACCACAGAACCTATAAACATCATGTAGATAATTACTCCAAAATATGGAGATAAAAATACAAGCACTTTATTTGAAAAAGCAAACACAAAAGATAGGTGTAAATTCAAAGTGTTTAAATGCTTCCATTTTGAATAATTCAGTTAAGAACCTATACAAGTTTGTTCCCAGAAGCTAATGCATCAATCCCTAGTCTCCACTAAGGATAAAGGAATTCTAAAAATTAACATGGTTTTCAATAACTCAGATTTCACTATTTATATAGAAACCTAGAGAGACCCATAATATCCAATAGCTTCAAAAGATAAGCTAAAGACTTTTTGATGTAATCAATTTACCAATGTTTAATATACACACAAGGAAAATACACTCACTCTATAATTTCTTATAAAATAGCAAGTAAGGAGTAGATGTAGGAGATGTAGAAGGGGAAAGAGAATTCAAAAAGTCCTTCTCTTCAGTAACTTTCACTTGAGAATCATTAAAAAGCAACCACTTCCCCTCATACTCCTTTAAGCTTTGCACTGCATATGAAATTTTGTTTTCAAAATCACTCATGCTAATGCCTGTTTGGCCATTGGATTCCTTGTTTCTATCAGATTCATGGGTCCCATTAGTATTGTTAGTCTCAGAATTTCTATTTTCAGCAAATGCTGTACTGGCAACTTTATCAGGATGAGATGCTTTGTTGTATAACTCATAACCTGCTTGAGTCTTTTGTCCTCTGAGAAGTCCAAGAGTGTCTACATTTTTTTTGTTCAAAACTTTACTTGGCTGGGTATTTCCACTGACTCTAATCGACACTTCTTCATCGTCATAGTTTTTGACCACACCCCTTGCTTCCTCCTCATTCAGTGGTTCTGGCTTACCTACTTCACACATTTGGTCGATCACAAAATTTTCCTCATCTAGTTCTAAACTGTTAAGGTCAGTGACTTTCACAGAAGCAGTATAATGCCCGCTACTAATTGTAATGCCACTATGCATCACAACTGCAAATAATCCATAGCTGTCATTGGTTGGCTTTGTGCTCCATTCTTCTAGTGACAGTTTAAGAGGTATCAGTAAAGGAGTGTTGATCTTGGAAAGTCCACCACCATAACAATCAAACTCGAAGCCACTAGCAGCAAAGCACTTCAAATGAATAGTTAGAACTTCAGGCATTGCGTCAAACAAAAGACTTCGTTCAGCTTCCGTATAATGATGGCAATTTTCACAGAAATATTTATTTTCTCCTACAATCCTCTCCACTGAAGCAAACTGGGAAATTGCCCATCTCAGGGTCTTCATGTCTGGTTTTGGCTCTGAAGAACTTTCAGGACTCTCCTCTGCTTTGGAAAGCTCATCTTCTTGCACTGGTACGATGACGTCTTGAAACTCTTCTCTTCTTTCTGTTAAACTTTCACATTCTAAGCAACGAGTCCTTATTACCAGCTGACCTTGAAATAGTTTCTCCACCAGCTCAAAACCAATTGGCTCTGCACCTTTGTTGATGGGCTTAACTTCCTTAACAGGCATAACATTCTTCCCTGGAGATTCAAGTCCACAACCATCAGCTGTATTATCATTCTCATACTTCCCCATGTCCTCTTCAAGACCACATTCATTTTCTTTAGGTTGTCCTTTGGATTCTTGGTTTGTTGTTATTTTACCCAGACTAAGGGATTTAGAAATAATGCTGGGTTGCTTAGCTGTAGACTTGAACCAGTTTCTCTTAACTCTTGATTTCTTTTGTGAGGGTCTTGCACTCTCATTTTCAGAAATGTACTTGGGGATGATTTTAGCAGGAATATCTGATGAATCAACTGTAGCTTTTCTTTTTGATCTGGTTTGTCTCTGGTTTGCTTTCAAAGACTGGTGGTCCTTAGAGACTTTAACGTTTTTCTTCATGTTACCAAGTTCAGTGTCACTCTTTCTTTTCCCATGTACTTTTGGCAGTTTTTCTTTATAGTCTTCAGAATGCCTCATACTGTCCATCTCCATGCTGTTATGACCACTCATTTCCTCTTTCGGATGTTTTTCTTCTACCTTAGTAGATAACTCTGCCACATTTTTTACTCCTTTTTTTAGGAGTTGGCATGTTTCTTGAATGTGTCCCAAAATACACTGTAATACTTCCTGTGCATCATGCTGTAGATATCCTCCATACATAGGGTTGAGTTTCCTGAGTGTGTTAAGTAGTCGCCTTGGCTGAGTAGCAAGTTTACGAGTATATTTCTCTGGATGTAAGAGAAAACTAGCCTGAAGCTGTTCGACTGAAAGGATCAAGGAATGTAAGCTGCATATTAGTTCAAAACTTACTGAAGAATCTCCTTTGCAGTTTCCCTTAGCTTTTTGACTGGCTTCATCTTTTAGGGCTTCTTTCTTCCTTGAAATACTATTAAATAAGTGCTTCACTCCAGATTTAAAACCAGGACAAAAATATAATACCTGAAGTATACTATTAAGATAACAAGTATTGCCGAGATTATTCAGTCCCACAAACGGTAACAAGTTTTTTCTCTTCTCACGGTTGACACGTGAGGACTGTGCTGCAGGAATAACTTGATCAATTTCAGATCCTCTGTATTCAGAAGTTTTTTTCTTCATTTCCTTGAGAATCTGTGAAATCCAAGGCTCTCTTGGTTTCCTTTTTCTGAAAAAACTTCAAGGGACGTCTGGTTTTTTTTGAGGGACTACCTCTTGAAAGCCTATTACTTTCACGAGGTATGACACGGGGCATTTTCTCTTCAAATCCCAAGGAGTTGAGGAGAATTCATTTATACAGGGACCCTGTAATCACCAAGCATATGTAGAATATAACATTTGCCCAGGGGCCGTCTCTTCTGCTATACCATTTCTTGCTCCTGGCTGTCCTTATCACTGGGGGTTGTGACATCACCAATGTTTCTCCCGTAACTATGGTCATGGCCCAGAGCGAGGTCCGCGGCGGTGACGCCGACAAGTCTAACCGGGCTGAGGGCGGGGGCGACAGGTGAGCCCCTGCCCCGAGCCTGCGGGGGCCCGCGACCCACGGAAAAGCTGGCCGGATCGCCCTCCCCGCAGGGGAGTGCCCATTCGCTCTCAAGAGCGGGAACCCGGGCTGCGGCTCGGTCCTGCCTGGGCGCCGGCACCGACTACATCCCCGAAGCGGCGCCCGCCCCCGTCCCCGCCCCCGTCCCCGCCCCCGTCCCCGTCCCCGCCCCAGGACGGCAAGGAGCGCCAGAAGCGGCTCCGCTCGCCCGGCGCCCGAACCGCTGGGGTCTTCCCCACGACGCCGCCGACGGGAACTTGGCGCATTTTCCTCAGTCTCAGGACTCGTGTGTTTTAGCCTCCGCCCGCGCCAGCGCTGCGATTGGAGGTGGCGTCCTACGAAAGTGCCGGTTCTAGTCTCCAGGCTGCAGAGACGCGAAAGGCTAGAGCCACCTCACGCCCGCCACTAGCCCTCCTGGCACGCACGGGCTCCGGAACCAGCCGGAGCGGTAGTTGCCCCAAGCTGGTAACGGGTTCTGCAGTTTCAAACAGCGCAGGCAACGTCACGGGCAGCTCGCCCTAAGTATCATTCTTCAAGAAAATGTGTAACAGCCCACTAGGGGCGGTCCCATTATCAAATCCACCAGGAAAGAGGATTCTTCTCTGGTCCTCAGGGGCAGACAAGTTGAATGGACAGGCAGAGACTTTTTGTTTCATTCAGGATGCATCACCACTGAACTGGGATGGTGACAGATAATTCCCCATCCCACCTCAACTCCGTAGGTAAAGTGCTCTCCTGTCTAAATATGTTAAATCAGCACACACATTCACTGCGGAGGATCCAGGTTACCAATGGCTCTTTTTAGTTGAGCAAATGGCTTAAAAGCACTAACCATCAGTGGAATTCAAGCTAGTTAAAAGGCAGAGTCAATTAAGAATCTTTCACGTGGGCAATAAAACAGATAGGCACAATTATTACATTAATCAGTGGTGCTCTAGGCCAGTACTTTCCAACTTCAATTGCACATGAATCACCTGGGGGTCTCTTAAACTGCAGAGTCTGGTTTAGTTTGGGGCAGGGCCTGAAGTTTTGCATTTCTGACAAGCTTTCGGGTGATGCTGAAGAGGCTGGTCCATGTGAACTTGGTGTCTCAAATTCCTTGTCACTGGGAAATGATCTGACACACACTTCAGTAGGATTTGGGCGTCAATGGTTTGGACAAAAGATAACTAGGAGAATTGCTCTGAAATACTAATTGGAAGAATTCATTTCTGATTCTTTGGCTTTGGTAAATGTTCCATCTACCAAAATAAATGGCACAGACTTATTTTCAGGTGTCAAATCTCTAGTGCCCATCTTGGAACCCCTTTAAAGAAGAGATTTTACTAAGCCGGGGGCGGTGGAAGAAGGATGGATTGGGAGTTTGGGATTAGCAGATGCAAACTATTATATACAGAATTGATAAACAACAAGGTCCTACTGTATAGCACAGGGAATTAGATTCAATATTCTTTGATAAGCCATAATGGAAAAGACTATGAAAAAAGAATGTATATATGTGTAGAACTGACTCATTTTGCTGTACAGCATAAATTAAAATAATATTGTAAATTAACTATACTTCAATTCATAATTTTTTTCAAAAGAAGTGATTTCAGGTGTCAAAAATGTCCCCAAAGAGAAAACTGTACAATTTAATTCTCTAATGAAGTCCTCTTGCCTGTTCTGCAGACCTCGGCATAATCCTAATTTTGTATTCCTTCCTTTTCTGTCCTTTTCCCAGCAATGGGATGTAGGAATAAATATTTCAAGAACAGGTCAATAACGGTGTGAAAGTAAAGATGGCCCATCATGATAAAAGTTCCAATTGAAAAAAAAAAAAAAAACCCCGAAACCTGACTTGGTCCAAGTTGCATTCTGGGAAATGGATTTTGAAACTAACTCTTTGGCAACCTTGAGAATGATGTGCTGTGTCACAGGGGAAAGATCCTTTTGAGAAGCTCTCTCATGTTTATAATTTCCTCTGAACCTAGACAGGAAAGGCAAGGACGAGCTGTCTAAGCCATGAGGATGGTCAGCCTCTCGGTCATTCCTCACCTGTTGAGGTCACTTGTGTTCCACACAATGTAGATTAATGTGTTCAAGTTTCCATATGAAGGTGAAAAATTATTGTGCCCCAAATGGTTCTGAGGTTAAATGAGTTTGGAAAGCTCAGGGTTAAAGAAAGTTTAACTGGCCTCCTTCCTCTAGGTCTTCTCCGAGACCTTAAAATGTTCATGGACGTTGGAACCTCCAAGAGGGGTCCACAGGACTCCGGCCTCCTAATCAGATTTGACCACAGACCTTGTTTTTTAAGAACTATCTCTTGAGATAAGGGTTTGGCAGACTCCACCTTGAGAAGTGCTGATCTAGAGGAGCTGGGACAAAGTTTGTCTTACTGACTCTGGATGAACAGGACACAGCCGTGAGAATGGTTGTGGGTATATGGTGTGGGGTTGGGAGTTTCTAGAAATCTCTGAGGTTAGTAAAAACCCCCTTTGGGCAAAATCAAAGTCTCATAGCCAATAGGAATAACAAGCTAAAAAAAGTCATTAATACTAATTATTTAAGGTATTAAATTGAGAAACAAACCACATTTGCAGGTGTCCAAAATCTTCTCTGAGACAAGTGGTGAATTTTGCCTTTTCTGTACCTTAGGGTTTTCATCTGTCTAATGGAGTAGTGATGTCCCCCTCACAGGATGGTCATGAGGACAAAGGACAATATGGGCAAAACATGTAAGACTCCTGTAGATGGTGGCTTTATTCCCATGATTATGATGAGTGTTTTTTGGAGGTAACACCTTCCCTTTATTACACAGGTTTCTGATGAACTAGTGGTAGGTTCCTATTAAGATCATCCGGGAGAACATTTAAAAAATATGCATGCCCAGACCACTACTCAGTCCCCATGAATCATAATTGGGTGATGATAGTGGGGAAGGATGCGTGTATACATGAAAAAGTTTCTCCCCGTGATGGTTATGATACATCCAAAACACCTTCAGTGCGTTTAAGGCGAATTTCTAACTTGTGATCCCACCTCTCCTGTAGTAGTCCTGGGATGTGGTCCTTGGCATAAACGGTTTCTGTGGTTAAATAAGTAGAGATCTTATATACTAGTACCACCCTCCCCCTCCCTTCCCCTTTAGTAAAGTATCTGAGAAGTTCTGCAGTCCACACTGTTGGAAAACTTGTAACCTATTGCCTTCTGATCTCACATGACAGTGCAGCATGTATTTTTCTTGCAACTCTCGTCAACATCTTTGTTCAGCACATTTGAGAAATATTATATAGAGAGTTAGTCAGAAGAGAATTCTGTCCATATTCAGAAATCTTTCTGCACTGAAGACATAAGGGAGAGGCAAGGTCGCAAAGAGCAGCTAAAATTCCTCCTCCCCAGGGAGCTGGCTAGGCCTGCTTTTATTCTTCCTGCTGCTTGTTACTTACATGTGGAAAGAATATTGAAAACGATAAATGTGTGTTTTCAAGTAAGCAATTCTGGGTAAAGTCTGGGTGAGAGTCAAAGGACCAGGGAGATGAGCTACTGCAAACCTTAAGTGCTGAGACTGGACAAAGTTGGCTTTGAATCCTGGTTCCAGTACTTCCCAGCTTAGTGACCTTGGGCAAGTTACTTCACGTTTCTGTGCCTCACTTACCTTATATGTATATAAGAGCTTTAAAAAAGGGCATTATTATTAGTACTATTTATCCCTGTTCTTATAGAACTGGAAAAGCACACTTAAGCAAAGTGAGGGGGAGAATCAAGAAGTGAAATAGAATAGAGAATTCTGGAAACTTTCAAAATCAGATAAATCTTGTTCCCTTTACAAGTGAATTTATTTATTTTGGTAAATCATGACACCAAGTACCCTATTAGAATTTAGGGTTAGAGTTTGAGAGATGTGATTAACTTGAATTAGCTGGTTTATAGCAGTGGAGCGTGAATGACCCTTTCATCCAGCTCTTCATTCTAGTCAAATCCCAAACTATCAGACCAATTAATATACAAGAAACAGCTTGGGAGCCACTGCCAGTGGCAAAAAAGAGAAGGGACTGGGTGAACCTCAACAGTGCCGAAATAACTGCCTGAGAAAGAGTAAAAGACTTAGAGTTACGGTGAGGATGTTGGGGTGGGCCAGCTGAAGGGTAGATTTACAAACGCACACACGTTTTGCTGCTCCTGGAACTTAAAAAACAACAGCAAAAACGGGGCTTCCCTGGTGGCGCAGTGGTTAAGAATCCGCCTGCCAATGCAGGGGACACAGGTTCGAGCCCTGGTCCGGGAAGGTCCCACATGCCACGGAGCAGCTAAGCCCGTGCGCCAAAACTACTGAGCCTGCACTCTAGAGCCTGCGTGCCACAACTGCTGAGCCCACACACCACAACTGCTGAGCCTGCAAGCCACAACTGAGTCCGTGCGCCACAGCTATTGAAGCTCAAGTGCCTAGAGCCCGTGCTGCACAACAAGAGAAGCCCCCACTCACCACAGCTAGAGAAAGCCTGTGCACAGCAATGAAGACCCAACACAGCCAAAAATAAATAAATGAATAAATAAATAAATCAATTAACACAACAACAAAAACCAAAACCCGGTAGAATAGAATAGAAAGTTTCAGAGTCCTTTGCATGTAGTATGACTGAGGTGGCAGTCTTACACACTCACACACATACCCACATGTGCATGTGGCTAGGTGTGTGTGTGCAATATGTATTTCTTATCGTGACTTGTGGTTAAAAAAGCTTGAAAACCTTTGCTCTAGAGGGCAGCCCACAGGGCCCTGAGCCAAGAAATAGATTATTTTGTGTCTAGGATGGCGCTGTGAGCTTACCCAGATCCCGCCCTACATTTTTGTAAACACTGGGATGATTGGGTGAGTGTGACAAGAACAAGCAAAGGAGAGAAAACTCAGACGCCAAGCCCCAGGGCAGTGATTGACTCAACAGTGCCTGGACACCAATGGGAGGACCGAGCCACTATCACAACCACAAAGCAAGGTGACGGCGCGGTGGTCGTGGTGGTTTCCATTCCCACTGTAGGAACTGTAGCCGAGGTAGCAGCCATAGACCGTTTACTGTGTATCTGCAATGCAGCAAACCCTCTAGTTTGTTCTCTACGTTCCTTATCTCACTTGAATCACACAGCACAACTTTGGGAGAGCCATTCTTACTATTCCCATTGTAAGGATGAGAGAACAGAGTTCAGTCATAGAAAAGCGATTTTATGAGAACTGTTCATCTGGGGCTTTGAGAGAGGCAAAGTGAGGTATGATGAGTGGCCTTCTCTTGAGAAGTTTCTGTCTAGATAACGAAACGTTAGCTCATGAGCATCTCTGAGGAATGAACCACTTGCCTTCCTTCTTCTAAATCCCCCGATTCATTCGTTTTCTCCCTAGCCACAGGCTGTCAGGATGAAGAGGAGTGATAGAATTTTATTCTTTTCCATGCATAGAGCAAGGTACCAGATGGGAAATCAACACTTTCAAGGGGAATTTTAATGGAAAACTGGAATATCACACCCAGTTTTGATCAGTCAACGCATATTGCCTATGAACGCCATTGATATTTACTGCCAACTATTTACTGGTCTCTTACTTACTATGTGCCTAGCTTCATGCTAAGTAATTCATGTACATATTATTTTATAATCGAGCAGGACCTTATGGGGCCTTTTTGGGGCTGACCTCTCCCCCATATTCCTTGCTTTAGTTCCTTTCTGAAGTACCTAGATAATAGTATCTGATGCACATTTCCTGAGTTGTTTGACAGACATGAAAACCCCCATCAAATGGAAGATATTAACTATTTGATGACCATGAGCACATAGCCCCAAGACCTAATGGCGCCTGTGGATTGATAAACCCTGTGACACCACCCTGTTCCCTTACCATCAACCAATCAGAGAATTGTGCACGAGGAGATCACGTACCCTGTGACCCCGCCCTCCCTTAGCTGGCCTTTAAAAATGTTTTCCTGAAACCCATCAGGGAGTTCAGTCTTTTTGAGCACTAGCTGTCCCAGACTATTTGTATGGAGCCTTACAATAAATGCTGCGTTTTCCTTCACTACGACCCAGTGTCAGTAGACTGGCTTTACCGCACGTGGGCAAAAGCAGAACCAAGTTTGGCTCAGTAACGATGCAGTCTTCAGAAACACCCTATGGAGAGGGTACTATTTTTGTGCCCATTTTCCAGATAAGGGAATGAAGGTGTGAGAGGGTAATAACTTGCCTTAGGTGAGACAGCTAATAAATGGTGGGGTTGGGCTTTGGGTTCAGCTCTGCCAGACTCTAGAGCCTGGGCTCTTCACCACCAAACAGTCATGATTCCTCCATGATATCCAGGGTATCACACACGTAAAGTGGGGATTAAATTAAAATGTTGATGATCACTCCCTGTCCTTAAAGAGGTTTCAGTACTGTTGAGAAGGTAAGACCTACACAAATGGAAAAATAGTTAATGATACCTTGCTGCTTTTATGCTGCGGTCAAAGGAGTACTAGAAAGCATTCATGGAAGGAGAAATTGCTGAAGCTGAGCTGGGCAGGATGAGCCAGGATTGGAGAAGCACAGAAAAATGGGTTGGTCTTGAGTCATTGAGCAGATACTAGACTCCTCGGTTTAGAGCAGAAAGCAGAGTTTCTTCAGTTGAATGGAGGGGGTCCCCATTTAAGGATTCTGAGGCCTTCAGCAAGTTCTTTACCTTTCCCAAGCCTCAGTTTCCCCATCCATGAGAAGGGGATGATATCCATCTCAGAGAGTTGGTGGGAAGATTAAGTGTACCTAAGTGCCTGGGAAAAGGAGGCATCTACTACATTCTCCTCTACACAACAGATTAAATAAAGTTTGCCAGTAGGACTGGCTGGCATCTTCCCTTCGCCATTCCAGTTGAAGATCTTAGAAAGAGCCCTACCTGCTGTGTGAAGCCCTTTACAACACGCCTCTGTTTGAGGTTTGCCTCTCCATCCAAGTTGGAAGTTTCCAGATGACAGATCCCACTGGGGTCCGAGGAAAAGAGGAGGAGTGTGTCGGCTGGGATGGTCTCATTGCATTGCATTTGGATGAAGTCCCCCACTTGCACGTCCTTCCAGCACTTCTGCGTGGAGCTCTGCTCTTTTCTGGGGTTGGAGAAAGACAGGGGCAGAGTGAATGTTAAAGCTCTCCAGAGCATGAATGAGTGAACGGAAAAGGTCCCCCTGCACCTAACATCCTCCAGGCAGCCTGTCACAGGACTGCTCTGTATTCTACCTCGCCCCAAATGACCACTATCATCGTCTCTAGAAAAGCGAAGCATGATCTATAGAATCCCACTAGTAAAGAGCCCTCCTTCTGACCATGTAGACTTTTGATTGACTGTCGGCTATTGACTGGTTGCTGTGCTCAGCCCTTGCTTTCTAGCAGGAGAAAAAATTTAAAGGATAAGGTGACTATATAGTCATATTAACATAGTATTCTTAATATACATCACTTCCTAGAATACCCAGTTATCGCTGTAGAAAGCAGGGTCACAAAAGAATGGAGTATAGGAAAGACTGCTTCTGGTTGTGGGTGGAGAGCGGCAGTGGGAAAGGTGAGAATATAGACCATTGTCTAGGAAGATCTGGAGTGGTGCTGAAATAGGAAGCAGGGAATTAGGAAGATGGCACCAGGAACTTTGATAGGATGGGCCCCACAGTGACCACAGGATCAGAGGGCTAAAGAAATCTGAGAAAATGATGTACTTTCTCTTCCTATCCAATTTATCAAGCTTGGGTAATAACAGGGGCAGCAACAATCGTGAATTTAACATTTCTACCGTGCCAAGCACTAGAATGAATTAATGAATTAATTCATTAATAAATGAATTAATAATTCATTTTAATGAATTATTAATTAATCAATTCATTAATAAATTCATTAATAAATGAATTAATACTTCATTTACTTGCATAATAACTCATTGGAGGAGACGTTATACCCATCTCATAACGAGGAACTTGAGGGTTCAAGAGAAATTTCCCAGGGCCTTACAAAAACAGAGCTGGACCCCAAGTCTGGGTGCAACTTGACACAAAACCCAGTTTTCACTGCTTGAATATCCTGCCTCCTGGAAATCATTCCCCTCTTTCCTCTCCAGTGGAATGGCAGCATCAGCTTTATAGCTCTGGCAGAAGGACTCGCTACTCCCCAAGGGGATACATTCCATTTCTAAGAGCCCTCAGTTTACGAAATTCTTCCTTCTGATTAGCCAAATGTTGAACTAATTCTGCTCTCCCAGGCAATCAGATTTACTCCATCTTCTACCATAAAAATATATATATATATATATATATTTTTTTTAAATGAATTTATTTTATTTTTGGCTGTGTTGGGTCTTTGTTGCCGCACGTGGGCTTTTCTCTACTTGTGGCAGGCAGGGGCTACTCTTCGTTGCGGTGCGCGGGCTTCTCACTGTGGTGGCTTCTCTTGTTGCGGAGCACGGGCTCTAGGTGCCCGGGCTTCAGTAGCTGTGGCTCATGGGCTCTAGAGCGCAGGCTCAGTAGCTGTGGCGCACGGGCTGAGTTGCTTCCAGGCATGTAGGATCTTCGCGGAGCAGGGCTCGAACCAGTGTCTCCTGCACTGGCAGACGGATTCTTAATCACTGCGCCACACAGGGAAGCCCTAAAAAAATACTTGAAAGTGTTCATCAAGTGTCTTTTGAAGCCTTTTGGACTTGCCAAGTCAAATTTAACTTTCCAAGTGCCCTCAATTATTCTGTGTGACACAGCTTCAAGGTCTGTCTTAGAGGAGAGGGCTCTTCTGACTAAGGCTGTGTTTGGAAATGTTCCTCTTAAACTGTGGGATCTGGGACCAAACCAATATTCCACACGTGGTCTTTTAAACTAAGTCCAGCTGGCTTGTAGCTGGATGCCTCTGAGCCCATCCAGGCCTGGAGAAGCAGGCTCTCTTTTGCTCTTTGTCTCCACTGATGCTCCAGCCTCTCTGGACATGTTACTGCTTCTGTTTTTGTTGGAATCTGAGCTGCCCTGGGCATGACAAGACCACTGTTCCACAGAGAAAGAGACGTGACAAATTTCACTTTCCTCCTCTGAGTTCGTAAAAGTCCTTGAGGAGGATAAGCGTTTGACGCCTTCCTCCTTTCTAGAGAACCCCAAGCAAGCCCTCCTAAGACCCCATTTTCCTTGTCAAAAAGATCCTTGCAAAGGACTCGCCCAGTTTCCTGAAATACATGCACATCCATCTGGAAGACTTTTGGAAGGCCAACCAAGGGAAGATGGGATCAGAGTCTATAAAATAATCAGGGATTACAATTAGGGAGCAGTCTTGTAACTGTAAAGACCCACAGAGTTCTGTGTCAGTGCCCATGCTCTAGGGAGCCCAGTGCAGCAGCCACTGGTTAACCGTGGGCAGTATCACCCAAACGGGGACCACTTGTGAGCATTTTGTGGGCAGTGCATCTGTAGCATTTTAATAATAATTATTTTAATGGAAAAAGGATGCAACAGGTTTCTAAGCACTTTTTCATTCCCTCAGCTTATTTTAGAGCAGATTATCATCTGCTCTACCTTATTATTTTTATTTTTATTATTTTTTACCATGAAAAATAGAGACAGTCCCCCCAGATCTGTTTCTTGCTGTCATTTCAGAAAAACATTTACCTGTTGATTCAGGGAAGAATTGTTGTTTTTTCTTTAGAGCAGCCTTGGGAACACCTGTTAAATGTCCAAATATAAAGCTACTTAAAGAAATTGGAATGGCAGATACTCTCCATTGGAAAAGGAATCTTGTATGGTGAAGGAGGGAGGCTTTCTCTATTGCTTTTTTTTTTTTTCCTTTTTGAGAGGACACTTAAAAAAAAAGGATCCTTGAATATTACAGCAAAATTGCTCCAAGGAATAAAGGATTATCACTCAACTTGTCTTTACACTTCTGCCCTTTGACTTCTGCCCTATTGGGTAATGCCTTTGGGGATGGCCCACCATTGGTTGCTTGCTGTAATCTCAGCAATCTGGCCGGTATTGAGATTAGATTCAGTGAGCACACCTTTGACTGTGAACAATATCCTGACTGCCAACACTTCCAGAGCACACTGGTTCAAACCAGAAGGTTTGCAAAAGCTAGTTGGGAACGCTACATACATAGACATACTGAAGGCGAGGCCAATGCACCTCCACCCGTGAACACTGATATTCATTCTTCTTCCTTCTAATAAAGGGCTCCACTGCATATTATGGGATGTGAGTTATTAATGGGATGGACGATGGATGTTATGCAGATGAACTTATGAAATATATGTGTGTGTATATTTGTGTGTGTGTGTGTGTGTGTGTGTGTATTTATGAGCAGTCACTTCTGTGAGTTTGGCTGGAGTGCTGACTTGTCAATTCCCATAATGATGATAGGTATCGCAAGGTCAATGGAACCACACAAGAAGCTATAAGTCAGACGGGTCTCTGTTTTCTTTCTATTATTCTTTGGGTCCCTGGGAGGTCCTGTCCAGTACTGCTGTCCTGTTAATAATCGCCTGTCTTTGCTTTAGATGTCATCTTCTCTTCCTTAGGATGACATGCAGTGGTGAAGGGACCCTCCCCAAAACAGAGATTGCCCATGTCCGGGTCGTGCTGCTCAAACAGAGGCACATACACCTCCAGGCACACATCTTGTCGTGTGTGTCCAGGAGCACTGAAGTTATGGGAACAACATGATTTTTGGGGTGTTCAAAATTTTTTTGGGGGGGACATAATATAGTAATTTAGCTGGTACAAAATTTGAAGAATTTTATATTTATATTGACCCAAATGTAGTAATAGTATAGAATCAGAGACAGATTTTATAGGAATTTTGGAATAAGAAAAAGTGACTTCAGGGACATTTCCTTCTTGCACTGGGTTATTCTGTGCTGGTTTCCTGATCCTCTGGGGGCCCACTTTGTCTCCTCAACTGTGGAAAAGGCAAGGGTGCATAGCTCCAGGGTTGGGGCGTCCAGCCCGAGGAGGTGCTGAGTGGCTGAATCCAGCTGAGGCAGAAAAGCGGCGTGCTTCTGCGTTGAGGGATGCCCAGATGTGGCCACAGCTGGCTGGGAGCCACCTTCGGGAGTCATTCCTGGGTTAATCCAGCCCGTTCAGAACAGCTGCCCCGGGTGGACACATGCACACACTCCTGGTCATTTCCCTGCTCAGTGAGTCCACACCTGGGAACTGATTGCTATTTTAGTTTTGTGGCATGTTCACTGCTGCTTCAAAATAAGACAAATCGACGTGGCTGGGGACGAAGACTCCACCTGGCAGATTCTGCCTTGGGGAGAAATTAAGTGGTGCAGTGCTAAATGGCTTTCTGAGAGGAGATAGGGCTTATTAAGAGGTAAATAAACAGCAAGAGAGGTTTATAACCAACTGGATCCTGTGGGGAAGCAGGCGAAAGGGGGGGAATGGAGGAGGAGAAGGTGCTTCAGCTTCCATTTCTCAAATACTATGTGGGTTTTGTAAAAAGGGTTTCAAGGAACTAGAGTAGAGTGGATTTATCAGGAAGCTTAGTTGTCTGTGGGATTTCCCATTCAGTGTAAGATGATGAGCTGACCTGGGCTGTCCTTCAGGAAGCTGGAATGTCAGGCCCAGGATGGTCAGCATCACTACCCCAGGGTGAAAGGGGAAGCCAGTGAGAATGAGTGCAATCTAGGGATTAAGAGTGGGTTTGAATCTCAGCTTCAGCGCTTACTACCTGTGTGACTTGGGGAAGTTACTTAATCTTTCAGAGACTCTATTTCTTCAGTTGAAGGTGATTGGAAGGATTAGTGACATGACCCATGTAAGGGACTGAGATCTTGGTTTTGCACTTAGTAAGTACTTGATGAATACAAGCGTCTTTTATGATGTTGATGACAGTGAATGTTAATGCTATGGTGAGGGCTAACCACCACCGCCAGCCCCAGCATTTTCTTCTTCATGCTATTGGGATGCCTGCTTTATGTCTGTGATTACATTTCATGAATTGGGCTCAGGCACATAATGTGCAAACACAAGGAACTTAAAAAATCCAAACATTTTCCCCAAGTCCAGAAAAGAAGGACCCAAATTCAGCCTACTGAAGACTAAGGGCTCTGGGTGCTGGCTACTGGGCAAACTCCCAGAAAAATACATTGTTAAAATCAGGGCTGCCCATCAAGTTCTTTGTGGATGTTGACAGACTAGTTCTCAAGTTTATATAAAGAGGCTAAAGACCCACACTAGCCAACTCGATAATTGAAGGAGAGGATTGGCACTACCTATCCTCGAGACTTACTATAAAGTTACGGTAATCAAGACAGTGCGGTATTGGCAAAAGAAGAAACAAATAGATCAATGGAACAGAATAGATAGCCCAGAAATAGATTCACATAATTATAGTCAACTGACTTTTGACAAAGGAACAAAGGCAATACAACCGAGGAAAGATAATCTTTTCGACAAATGGATGTCCACATGCCAAAAAAAAAAAAAAAAAAAGAAGAATCCAGACACAGCCCTTACACTCTTGACAAAAATTAACTCAGAATGCATCACAGACCTAAATGTAACATGCAGAACTATAAAACTCCTAGAAGACAACATAGCAGGAAACCTAGATGACCTTAGGTATGGCGATGACCTTTTAGGTAAACACCATAGGCACTATTCATGAAAGAAGTAACTGAGAAGCTGGACTTCATTAAAATTAAAAATTTCTGTTCTGTGAAAGAATGGTAAGAGAATGAGAAGACGAGCCACCATCTGGGAGAAAATATGTGTTTTGCAAAAGACACATCTGATAAAGGGTCATTATTCAAAATGTAAAAAGAAAAAAACAAACTCAACACTCAACAAGAGAACAAACAACCCAATTAAAAATGGACAAAAGATCTGAATAGACATCTCACCAAAGAAGATATACAGATGTCAAATAAGCATGACAAGAGCTCCACATCCCATGTCATCAGAGAAATGCAAATTAAAATGAGATACCACAAAATACCTGTTTGAATGCCCCGACTCTTGACCACTCACACCACCAGTTGCTGGTGGGGAGGTAGAGCGAGAGGCACTCTCACATGCTGTTGGTAGGAATGCACAATGGTCCAGCCCCTTTGAAAGACAAGGTGGTGGTTTCTTATACAACTAAACGTATTCTTACTCTACGAGCTAGCAATCACATATCCTATTTACCTGAAGGAGTTGAAAACTTATGCCATGCAAAAACCCACACATGTATGTTTATGGCAGCTTTCTTCATAACTTCCAAAACTTGGAAGCATCCAGATGTCCTTCAGTAGGTGAATGAATGAACTATGGTACATGCAGACAATGAAATATTATTCATAGCTAGAAAGAAGTGAGCTATCAAGCCATGATCAGACATGGAGGGAACTTACATGCATATGGCTAAGTGAAAGAAGCCAATGTGAAAAGGCTACACACTGTATGATGTCAACTGTAAGACATTCTGGAAAAGGCAAAACTATGGAGACAGTAAAAATAACAGTGATGGCTAGGGGTTGGGAGGTGGGTAGGGATGAACAGATGGAGCACAGAGGATATTTAGGGAAGTGAAACTACTCTGTATGATACCGTCATGGTGGATACAGGTCGTTATACATTTGACCAAACCCATAGAATGTATAATACCTAGAGTGAGCCGTCTTGTAAACTATGGACTTTGGGTGACTATGATGTCTCAATGTTGGTTCATTAATTTCGACAAACGGACCACTTTGGTGAGGGATGTTGATAATGGAGGAAGTTGTGCGTGTGTGAGGGCAGAGGGTATATGGGAAATCTCTGTACCTTCCCCTCAGTTTTACTGTGAACCTAAAACAAGGCTGGAGGAAATTTGATAAATCTCCAGTTTGGGTGAGGAAACTGACCTGGCCAAGGTGTATAGCAACAAAACTTGGGTTGGAACCTCTATTCTTTCCATGGCTCCAAGAAGAGTCAAGCGTCCTGAAGCTGGTTCAGGAATACTTGAAATGCCCAACTGTCTTTGTCTTGACAGCGGTGTGCTCACGTAGAGACAATATCGTGGGGGTGGTTAAAAGCTCTGGAGTCATGTGAGCCTGACTAAAACCCAGAACTACTACTTACTTCTTACATACAAGGTAGTGTGACCCTGAACCCACTACTTGACTATATGAGCCTCAATTTATTCATCTACCAAATGGACAAATAAAATCTATTCTACAGGTTGAAGTGAGAGTTCAATAAGATAATACATGAAATGACCTTAGAGCAAATGGCATTTACTGCTGCTATTATTATCATTAGTTATTATTAGCTTGGAGCAAACAGGGTCACTGCTGTGGTGATAGGAGAACAGAATCTGTGTGGTTGTCTATTTTCATGAGCTGTCGTGAATGAGGGGTGGGCTTTGTGGTTGGAGGAGGAGCTTAGTAAGGGGGAAGGAACTGCAAAGGGAGGAAGGGTCCTGTGGCTTCTGTCCTGACCTGGTCCCACAAAATGGAAATGGAACAGCAGTTAGAGGTTTGGCGTTAAGTTAAAGTTACGCTAAAGACAGCGTGGGCCTGGGACAGAGGGCAGTGAGTGCAGCTGTGTCCCCGCACCCGCCTGTTTGCTACAGACCATGATGACAGGGGCTTTAGACTCAGGGCAGCTCCAGAAAGAAACAGCTGAGGCCAGAGGAGTGGGTAGGAGACCTGGACCCCTGGCTTGGATGGAAATACTGGGGGACATGAACATATTAACTATACCTGAGGATGCCCAGATATACCTGGGGAGGCCTGAGTATTAGGGCGGGAAGAATGAAGACCCAAATCAGCAGCTTGGGGCCTCTGTATTTATGTGAATTCATTAACACCCGGAGGCCTAATTGTTTCATGCGTCTTCTACTTTCAACTATGTAATAAGCTGGCTGAGAGCTGGGATGACCCTGAGTCTTATATTTCCGTACCTACACGGAGTCCGGTATGGTGTCTAGCACACAGGGGAGTGTTCAGTAAATATTCAGTAATTGATTCCTTGTCGATTTGTCTTGAACATGAGGCAGTAGAGGAGAAGCTTTTCCTAATCTTAAGTCATTTTGACATCTTTTTGTTATGGACGCACTAATGGAGACTTCCCCAAATGGCATCATAATAATATGATGTATGATATGATGAGATATGATGAGATGAGATGATATAATATAATGTATTTAATGTAATGTGATAGAATAAACTTATTTGTATTAAGTGCCTGTAATAAGCCCAGCATTTAACCAACGTTACCATTTAGCTGCCTAATAATGACACAACTTTTATTATTACTGTTATCTCAGTTTCATAGATGAGGAAACTTAAGCCCAGAAAGGTTATCTAACTTGTGTAAGGTCACATAGGTGTGTCTGCCAGGACATAGGAGTGATAGCTGTGGGGACTTCATGGCTCAGCGTGGTCTCTTGGTCCTGTTCAAAAGTGCAGTACTAAGCAGATGACGCCTCAGAAGCTGGTGACATAAACATAACTGAGGCTGGGTGGGGAACAGGAGCCTCAGCTTTTGGAATTGTGAGCTCCACAATGGCAAATCAGAGGCTATAAATGCTCACCCGCTCAGATACAAATCAGGCCTGTTGACACAAGTGCAGAGCTTCAGGGACCCCTGAATTCCTGTTTTATGATTCTTCCAGCCATTGAGTTTGGGGGAGAACCTAATGCATTCTATCCTGAAATGACAAGGTGAATTGGCCAACATAGTTTATGGCCTTCTCTGAGCACAGGGCGAGGCCATGGGAGTCGGGTGGGCACTTGCAAAACTGACCCTTTAGAGAGGAGGCTACTTGGCTGGTGCCAAATGCAGAGCAGAGACCCGCAGAGTGGGTGCAGGGGTCTGCTGGTCTGTCAACTACAGCCAGTGGCACTTTTCCTAGTCATGCTTCAAATGACACTGTGATCCTCTGTTTTGTGCACTTTCAGATTCTTTCCCCAGGCCTATTTTGCTACGTTATTATAGCTTGGCGTCAAGTTCTATGGTAAAGCGTTTGTCTTCTTCCATGCGGTTCAACACCCCAGCCAATGATCTGTCTTTCTTACTTCCCTTGAGTCAAGCTCATGGTGACTCTTGGCTATCCAGGTTATAGAACTCTCCTTAGTAATATTTTAGCCAATATTTTCTGAGGGCTACTGAATGCCAGAAACTATACTAAGCATTTTCCATGCATTACTTCATTTAACAGCTGCAGCAAACCGCTGGTACAGCTGTTCATACACGTGCCTCTAATACAGCCCATCAAAGATCTGGCTTCATGACTTACACAAGTGAATGTACTGAAATGAGATTCTGCTTCTTAGCTGAAAAACCACAGAACCTATAAACATCATGTAGATAATTACTCCAAAATATGGAGATAAAAATACAAGCACTTTATTTGAAAAAGCAAACACAAAAGATAGGTGTAAATTCAAAGTGTTTAAATGCTTCCATTTTGAATAATTCAGTTAAGAACCTATACAAGTTTGTTCCCAGAAGCTAATGCATCAATCCCTAGTCTCCACTAAGGATAAAGGAATTCTAAAAATTAACATGGTTTTCAATAACTCAGATTTCACTATTTATATAGAAACCTAGAGAGACCCATAATATCCAATAGCTTCAAAAGATAAGCTAAAGACTTTTTGATGTAATCAATTTACCAATGTTTAATATACACACAAGGAAAATACACTCACTCTATAATTTCTTATAAAATAGCAAGTAAGGAGTAGATGTAGGAGATGTAGAAGGGGAAAGAGAATTCAAAAAGTCCTTCTCTTCAGTAACTTTCACTTGAGAATCATTAAAAAGCAACCACTTCCCCTCATACTCCTTTAAGCTTTGCACTGCATATGAAATTTTGTTTTCAAAATCACTCATGCTAATGCCTGTTTGGCCATTGGATTCCTTGTTTCTATCAGATTCATGGGTCCCATTAGTATTGTTAGTCTCAGAATTTCTATTTTCAGCAAACGCTGTACTGGCAACTTTATCAGGATGAGATGCTTTGTTGTATAACTCATAACCTGCTTGAGTCTTTTGTCCTCTGAGAAGTCCAAGAGTGTCTACATTTTTTTTGTTCAAAACTTTACTTGGCTGGGTATTTCCACTGACTCTAATCGACACTTCTTCATCGTCATAGTTTTTGACCACACCCCTTGCTTCCTCCTCATTCAGTGGTTCTGGCTTACCTACTTCACACATTTGGTCGATCACAAAATTTTCCTCATCTAGTTCTAAACTGTTAAGGTCAGTGACTTTCACAGAAGCAGTATAATGCCCGCTACTAATTGTAATGCCACTATGCATCACAACTGCAAATAATCCATAGCTGTCATTGGTTGGCTTTGTGCTCCATTCTTCTAGTGACAGTTTAAGAGGTATCAGTAAAGGAGTGTTGATCTTGGAAAGTCCACCACCATAACAATCAAACTCGAAGCCACTAGCAGCAAAGCACTTCAAATGAATAGTTAGAACTTCAGGCATTGCGTCAAACAAAAGACTTCGTTCAGCTTCCGTATAATGATGGCAATTTTCACAGAAATATTTATTTTCTCCTACAATCCTCTCCACTGAAGCAAACTGGGAAATTGCCCATCTCAGGGTCTTCATGTCTGGTTTTGGCTCTGAAGAACTTTCAGGACTCTCCTCTGCTTTGGAAAGCTCATCTTCTTGCACTGGTACGATGACGTCTTGAAACTCTTCTCTTCTTTCTGTTAAACTTTCACATTCTAAGCAACGAGTCCTTATTACCAGCTGACCTTGAAATAGTTTCTCCACCAGCTCAAAACCAATTGGCTCTGCACCTTTGTTGATGGGCTTAACTTCCTTAACAGGCATAACATTCTTCCCTGGAGATTCAAGTCCACAACCATCAGCTGTATTATCATTCTCATACTTCCCCATGTCCTCTTCAAGACCACATTCATTTTCTTTAGGTTGTCCTTTGGATTCTTGGTTTGTTGTTATTTTACCCAGACTAAGGGATTTAGAAATAATGCTGGGTTGCTTAGCTGTAGACTTGAACCAGTTTCTCTTAACTCTTGATTTCTTTTGTGAGGGTCTTGCACTCTCATTTTCAGAAATGTACTTGGGGATGATTTTAGCAGGAATATCTGATGAATCAACTGTAGCTTTTCTTTTTGATCTGGTTTGTCTCTGGTTTGCTTTCAAAGACTGGTGGTCCTTAGAGACTTTAACGTTTTTCTTCATGTTACCAAGTTCAGTGTCACTCTTTCTTTTCCCATGTACTTTTGGCAGTTTTTCTTTATAGTCTTCAGAATGCCTCATACTGTCCATCTCCATGCTGTTATGACCACTCATTTCCTCTTTCGGATGTTTTTCTTCTACCTTAGTAGATAACTCTGCCACATTTTTTACTCCTTTTTTTAGGAGTTGGCATGTTTCTTGAATGTGTCCCAAAATACACTGTAATACTTCCTGTGCATCATGCTGTAGATATCCTCCATACATAGGGTTGAGTTTCCTGAGTGTGTTAAGTAGTCGCCTTGGCTGAGTAGCAAGTTTACGAGTATATTTCTCTGGATGTAAGAGAAAACTAGCCTGAAGCTGTTCGACTGAAAGGATCAAGGAATGTAAGCTGCATATTAGTTCAAAACTTACTGAAGAATCTCCTTTGCAGTTTCCCTTAGCTTTTTGACTGGCTTCATCTTTTAGGGCTTCTTTCTTCCTTGAAATACTATTAAATAAGTGCTTCACTCCAGATTTAAAACCAGGACAAAAATATAATACCTGAAGTATACTATTAAGATAACAAGTATTGCCGAGATTATTCAGTCCCACAAACGGTAACAAGTTTTTTCTCTTCTCACGGTTGACACGTGAGGACTGTGCTGCAGGAATAACTTGATCAATTTCAGATCCTCTGTATTCAGAAGTTTTTTTCTTCATTTCCTTGAGAATCTGTGAAATCCAAGGCTCTCTTGGTTTCCTTTTTCTGAAAAAACTTCAAGGGACGTCTGGTTTTTTTTGAGGGACTACCTCTTGAAAGCCTATTACTTTCACGAGGTATGACACGGGGCATTTTCTCTTCAAATCCCAAGGAGTTGAGGAGAATTCATTTATACAGGGACCCTGTAATCACCAAGCATATGTAGAATATAACATTTGCCCAGGGGCCGTCTCTTCTGCTATACCATTTCTTGCTCCTGGCTGTCCTTATCACTGGGGGTTGTGACATCACCAATGTTTCTCCCGTAACTATGGTCATGGCCCAGAGCGAGGTCCGCGGCGGTGACGCCGACAAGTCTAACCGGGCTGAGGGCGGGGGCGACAGGTGAGCCCCTGCCCCGAGCCTGCGGGGGCCCGCGACCCACGGAAAAGCTGGCCGGATCGCCCTCCCCGCAGGGGAGTGCCCATTCGCTCTCAAGAGCGGGAACCCGGGCTGCGGCTCGGTCCTGCCTGGGCGCCGGCACCGACTACATCCCCGAAGCGGCGCCCGCCCCCGTCCCCGCCCCCGTCCCCGCCCCCGTCCCCGTCCCCGCCCCAGGACGGCAAGGAGCGCCAGAAGCGGCTCCGCTCGCCCGGCGCCCGAACCGCTGGGGTCTTCCCCACGACGCCGCCGACGGGAACTTGGCGCATTTTCCTCAGTCTCAGGACTCGTGTGTTTTAGCCTCCGCCCGCGCCAGCGCTGCGATTGGAGGTGGCGTCCTACGAAAGTGCCGGTTCTAGTCTCCAGGCTGCAGAGACGCGAAAGGCTAGAGCCACCTCACGCCCGCCACTAGCCCTCCTGGCACGCACGGGCTCCGGAACCAGCCGGAGCGGTAGTTGCCCCAAGCTGGTAACGGGTTCTGCAGTTTCAAACAGCGCAGGCAACGTCACGGGCAGCTCGCCCTAAGTATCATTCTTCAAGAAAATGTGTAACAGCCCACTAGGGGCGGTCCCATTATCAAATCCACCAGGAAAGAGGATTCTTCTCTGGTCCTCAGGGGCAGACAAGTTGAATGGACAGGCAGAGACTTTTTGTTTCATTCAGGATGCATCACCACTGAACTGGGATGGTGACAGATAATTCCCCATCCCACCTCAACTCCGTAGGTAAAGTGCTCTCCTGTCTAAATATGTTAAATCAGCACACACATTCACTGCGGAGGATCCAGGTTACCAATGGCTCTTTTTAGTTGAGCAAATGGCTTAAAAGCACTAACCATCAGTGGAATTCAAGCTAGTTAAAAGGCAGAGTCAATTAAGAATCTTTCACGTGGGCAATAAAACAGATAGGCACAATTATTACATTAATCAGTGGTGCTCTAGGCCAGTACTTTCCAACTTCAATTGCACATGAATCACCTGGGGGTCTCTTAAACTGCAGAGTCTGGTTTAGTTTGGGGCAGGGCCTGAAGTTTTGCATTTCTGACAAGCTTTCGGGTGATGCTGAAGAGGCTGGTCCATGTGAACTTGGTGTCTCAAATTCCTTGTCACTGGGAAATGATCTGACACACACTTCAGTAGGATTTGGGCGTCAATGGTTTGGACAAAAGATAACTAGGAGAATTGCTCTGAAATACTAATTGGAAGAATTCATTTCTGATTCTTTGGCTTTGGTAAATGTTCCATCTACCAAAATAAATGGCACAGACTTATTTTCAGGTGTCAAATCTCTAGTGCCCATCTTGGAACCCCTTTAAAGAAGAGATTTTACTAAGCCGGGGGCGGTGGAAGAAGGATGGATTGGGAGTTTGGGATTAGCAGATGCAAACTATTATATACAGAATTGATAAACAACAAGGTCCTACTGTATAGCACAGGGAATTAGATTCAATATTCTTTGATAAGCCATAATGGAAAAGACTATGAAAAAAGAATGTATATATGTGTAGAACTGACTCATTTTGCTGTACAGCATAAATTAAAATAATATTGTAAATTAACTATACTTCAATTCATAATTTTTTTCAAAAGAAGTGATTTCAGGTGTCAAAAATGTCCCCAAAGAGAAAACTGTACAATTTAATTCTCTAATGAAGTCCTCTTGCCTGTTCTGCAGACCTCGGCATAATCCTAATTTTGTATTCCTTCCTTTTCTGTCCTTTTCCCAGCAATGGGATGTAGGAATAAATATTTCAAGAACAGGTCAATAACGGTGTGAAAGTAAAGATGGCCCATCATGATAAAAGTTCCAATTGAAAAAAAAAAAAAAAACCCCGAAACCTGACTTGGTCCAAGTTGCATTCTGGGAAATGGATTTTGAAACTAACTCTTTGGCAACCTTGAGAATGATGTGCTGTGTCACAGGGGAAAGATCCTTTTGAGAAGCTCTCTCATGTTTATAATTTCCTCTGAACCTAGACAGGAAAGGCAAGGACGAGCTGTCTAAGCCATGAGGATGGTCAGCCTCTCGGTCATTCCTCACCTGTTGAGGTCACTTGTGTTCCACACAATGTAGATTAATGTGTTCAAGTTTCCATATGAAGGTGAAAAATTATTGTGCCCCAAATGGTTCTGAGGTTAAATGAGTTTGGAAAGCTCAGGGTTAAAGAAAGTTTAACTGGCCTCCTTCCTCTAGGTCTTCTCCGAGACCTTAAAATGTTCATGGACGTTGGAACCTCCAAGAGGGGTCCACAGGACTCCGGCCTCCTAATCAGATTTGACCACAGACCTTGTTTTTTAAGAACTATCTCTTGAGATAAGGGTTTGGCAGACTCCACCTTGAGAAGTGCTGATCTAGAGGAGCTGGGACAAAGTTTGTCTTACTGACTCTGGATGAACAGGACACAGCCGTGAGAATGGTTGTGGGTATATGGTGTGGGGTTGGGAGTTTCTAGAAATCTCTGAGGTTAGTAAAAACCCCCTTTGGGCAAAATCAAAGTCTCATAGCCAATAGGAATAACAAGCTAAAAAAAGTCATTAATACTAATTATTTAAGGTATTAAATTGAGAAACAAACCACATTTGCAGGTGTCCAAAATCTTCTCTGAGACAAGTGGTGAATTTTGCCTTTTCTGTACCTTAGGGTTTTCATCTGTCTAATGGAGTAGTGATGTCCCCCTCACAGGATGGTCATGAGGACAAAGGACAATATGGGCAAAACATGTAAGACTCCTGTAGATGGTGGCTTTATTCCCATGATTATGATGAGTGTTTTTTGGAGGTAACACCTTCCCTTTATTACACAGGTTTCTGATGAACTAGTGGTAGGTTCCTATTAAGATCATCCGGGAGAACATTTAAAAAATATGCATGCCCAGACCACTACTCAGTCCCCATGAATCATAATTGGGTGATGATAGTGGGGAAGGATGCGTGTGTATATGAAAAAGTTTCTCCCCGTGATGGTTATGATACATCCAAAACACCTTCAGTGCGTTTAAGGCGAATTTCTAACTTGTGATCCCACCTCTCCTGTAGTAGTCCTGGGATGTGGTCCTTGGCATAAACGGTTTCTGTGGTTAAATAAGTAGAGATCTTATATACTAGTACCACCCTCCCCCTCCCTTCCCCTTTAGTAAAGTATCTGAGAAGTTCTGCAGTCCACACTGTTGGAAAACTTGTAACCTATTGCCTTCTGATCTCACATGACAGTGCAGCATGTATTTTTCTTGCAACTCTCGTCAACATCTTTGTTCAGCACATTTGAGAAATATTATATAGAGAGTTAGTCAGAAGAGAATTCTGTCCATATTCAGAAATCTTTCTGCACTGAAGACATAAGGGAGAGGCAAGGTCGCAAAGAGCAGCTAAAATTCCTCCTCCCCAGGGAGCTGGCTAGGCCTGCTTTTATTCTTCCTGCTGCTTGTTACTTACATGTGGAAAGAATATTGAAAACGATAAATGTGTGTTTTCAAGTAAGCAATTCTGGGTAAAGTCTGGGTGAGAGTCAAAGGACCAGGGAGATGAGCTACTGCAAACCTTAAGTGCTGAGACTGGACAAAGTTGGCTTTGAATCCTGGTTCCAGTACTTCCCAGCTTAGTGACCTTGGGCAAGTTACTTCACGTTTCTGTGCCTCACTTACCTTATATGTATATAAGAGCTTTAAAAAAGGGCATTATTATTAGTACTATTTATCCCTGTTCTTATAGAACTGGAAAAGCACACTTAAGCAAAGTGAGGGGGAGAATCAAGAAGTGAAATAGAATAGAGAATTCTGGAAACTTTCAAAATCAGATAAATCTTGTTCCCTTTACAAGTGAATTTATTTATTTTGGTAAATCATGACACCAAGTACCCTATTAGAATTTAGGGTTAGAGTTTGAGAGATGTGATTAACTTGAATTAGCTGGTTTATAGCAGTGGAGCGTGAATGACCCTTTCATCCAGCTCTTCATTCTAGTCAAATCCCAAACTATCAGACCAATTAATATACAAGAAACAGCTTGGGAGCCACTGCCAGTGGCAAAAAAGAGAAGGGACTGGGTGAACCTCAACAGTGCCGAAATAACTGCCTGAGAAAGAGTAAAAGACTTAGAGTTACGGTGAGGATGTTGGGGTGGGCCAGCTGAAGGGTAGATTTACAAACGCACACACGTTTTGCTGCTCCTGGAACTTAAAAAACAACAGCAAAAACGGGGCTTCCCTGGTGGCGCAGTGGTTAAGAATCCGCCTGCCAGTGCAGGGGACACAGGTTCGAGCCCTGGTCCGGGAAGGTCCCACATGCCACGGAGCAGCTAAGCCCGTGCGCCAAAACTACTGAGCCTGCACTCTAGAGCCTGCGTGCCACAACTGCTGAGCCCACACACCACAACTGCTGAGCCTGCAAGCCACAACTGAGTCCGTGCGCCACAGCTATTGAAGCTCAAGTGCCTAGAGCCCGTGCTGCACAACAAGAGAAGCCCCCACTCACCACAGCTAGAGAAAGCCTGTGCACAGCAATGAAGACCCAACACAGCCAAAAATAAATAAATGAATAAATAAATAAATCAATTAACACAACAACAAAAACCAAAACCCGATAGAATAGAATAGAAAGTTTCAGAGTCCTTTGCATGTAGTATGACTGAGGTGGCAGTCTTACACACTCACACACATACCCACATGTGCATGTGGCTAGGTGTGTGTGTGCAATATGTATTTCTTATCGTGACTTGTGGTTAAAAAAGCTTGAAAACCTTTGCTCTAGAGGGCAGCCCACAGGGCCCTGAGCCAAGAAATAGATTATTTTGTGTCTAGGATGGCGCTGTGAGCTTACCCAGATCCCGCCCTACATTTTTGTAAACACTGGGATGATTGGGTGAGTGTGACAAGGACAAGCAAAGGAGAGGAAACTCAGACGCCAAGCCCCAGGGCAGTGATTGACTCAACAGAGCCTGGACACCAATGGGAGGACCGAGCCACTATCACAACCACAAAGCAAGGTGACGGCGCGGTGGTCGTGGTGGTTTCCATTCCCACTGTAGGAACTGTAGCCGAGGTAGCAGCCATAGACCGTTTACTGTGTATCTGCAATGCAGCAAACCCTCTAGTTTGTTCTCTACGTTCCTTATCTCACTTGAATCACACAGCACAACTTTGGGAGAGCCATTCTTAGTATTCCCATTGTAAGGATGAGAGAACAGAGTTCAGTCATAGAAAAGCGATTTTATGAGAACTGTTCATCTGGGGCTTTGAGAGAGGCAAAGTGAGGTATGATGAGTGGCCTTCTCTTGAGAAGTTTCTGTCTAGATAACGAAACGTTAGCTCATGAGCATCTCTGAGGAATGAACCACTTGCCTTCCTTCTTCTAAATCCCCCGATTCATTCGTTTTCTCCCTAGCCACAGGCTGTCAGGATGAAGAGGAGTGATAGAATTTTATTCTTTTCCATGCATAGAGCAAGGTACCAGATGGGAAATCAACACTTTCAAGGGGAATTTTAATGGAAAACTGGAATATCACACCCAGTTTTGATCAGTCAACGCATATTGCCTATGAACGCCATTGATATTTACTGCCAACTATTTACTGGTCTCTTACTTACTATGTGCCTAGCTTCATGCTAAGTAATTCATGTACATATTATTTTATAATCGAGCAGGACCTTATGGGGCCTTTTTGGGGCTGACCTCTCCCCCATATTCCTTGCTTTAGTTCCTTTCTGAAGTACCTAGATAATAGTATCTGATGCACATTTCCTGAGTTGTTTGACAGACATGAAAACCCCCATCAAATGGAAGATATTAACTATTTGATGACCATGAGCACATAGCCCCAAGACCTAATGGCGCCTGTGGATTGATAAACCCTGTGACACCACCCTGTTCCCTTACCATCAACCAATCAGAGAATTGTGCACGAGGAGATCACGTACCCTGTGACCCCGCCCTCCCTTAGCTGGCCTTTAAAAATGTTTTCCTGAAACCCATCAGGGAGTTCAGTCTTTTTGAGCACTAGCTGTCCCAGACTATTTGTATGGAGCCTTACAATAAATGCTGCGTTTTCCTTCACTACGACCCAGTGTCAGTAGACTGGCTTTACCGCACGTGGGCAAAAGCAGAACCAAGTTTGGCTCAGTAACAATGCAGTCTTCAGAAACACCCTATGGAGAGGGTACTATTTTTGTGCCCATTTTCCAGATGAGGGAATGAAGGTGTGA
The DNA here is from genome assembly GCF_964341445.2 of Mesoplodon mirus. NCBI lineage: Eukaryota > Metazoa > Chordata > Mammalia > Artiodactyla > Ziphiidae > Mesoplodon > Mesoplodon mirus. Next base: position 6,869,428 of record NC_138980.1, on the reverse strand, counting down.
GAGGGTAATAACTTGCCTTAGGTGAGACAGCTAATAAATGGTGGGGTTGGGCTTTGGGTTCAGCTCTGCCAGACTCTAGAGCCTGGGCCCTTCACCACCAAACAGTCATGATTCCTCCATGATATCCAGGGTATCACACACGTAAAGTGGGGATTAAATTAAAATGTTGATGATCACTCCCTGTCCTTAAAGAGGTTTCAGTACTGTTGAGAAGGTAAGACCTACACAAATGGAAAAATAGTTAATGATACCTTGCTGCTTTTATGCTGCGGTCAAAGGAGTACTAGAAAGCATTCATGGAAGGAGAAATTGCTGAAGCTGAGCTGGGCAGGATGAGCCAGGATTGGAGAAGCACAGAAAAATGGGTTGGTCTTGAGTCATTGAGCAGATACTAGACTCCTCGGTTTAGAGCAGAAAGCAGAGTTTCTTCAGTTGAATGGAGGGGGTCCCCATTTAAGGATTCTGAGGCCTTCAGCAAGTTCTTTACCTTTCCCAAGCCTCAGTTTCCCCATCCATGAGAAGGGGATGATATCCATCTCAGAGAGTTGGTGGGAAGATTAAGTGTACCTAAGTGCCTGGGAAAAGGAGGCATCTACTACATTCTCCTCTACACAACAGATTAAATAAAGTTTGCCAGTAGGACTGGCTGGCATCTTCCCTTCGCCATTCCAGTTGAAGATCTTAGAAAGAGCCCTACCTGCTGTGTGAAGCCCTTTACAACACGCCTCTGTTTGAGGTTTGTCTCTCCATCCAAGTTGGAAGTTTCCAGATGACAGATCCCACTGGGGTCCGAGGAAAAGAGGAGGAGTGTGTCGGCTGGGATGGTCTCATTGCATTGCATTTGGATGAAGTCCCCCACTTGCACGTCCTTCCAGCACTTCTGCGTGGAGCTCTGCTCTTTTCTGGGGTTGGAGAAAGACAGGGGCAGAGTGAATGTTAAAGCTCTCCAGAGCATGAATGAGTGAACGGAAAAGGTCCCCCTGCACCTAACATCCTCCAGGCAGCCTGTCACAGGACTGCTCTGTATTCTACCTCGCCCCAAATGACCACTATCATCGTCTCTAGAAAAGCGAAGCATGATCTATAGAATCCCACTAGTAAAGAGCCCTCCTTCTGACCATGTAGACTTTTGATTGACTGTCGGCTATTGACTGGTTGCTGTGCTCAGCCCTTGCTTTCTAGCAGGAGAAAAAATTTAAAGGATAAGGTGACTATATAGTCATATTAACATAGTATTCTTAATATACATCACTTCCTAGAATACCCAGTTATCGCTGTAGAAAGCAGGGTCACAAAAGAATGGAGTATAGGAAAGACTGCTTCTGGTTGTGGGTGGAGAGCGGCAGTGGGAAAGGTGAGAATATAGACCATTGTCTAGGAAGATCTGGAGTGGTGCTGAAATAGGAAGCAGGGAATTAGGAAGATGGCACCAGGAACTTTGATAGGATGGGCCCCACAGTGACCACAGGATCAGAGGGCTAAAGAAATCTGAGAAAACGATGTACTTTCTCTTCCTATCCAATTTATCAAGCTTGGGTAATAACAGGGGCAGCAACAATCGTGAATTTAACATTTCTACCGTGCCAAGCACTAGGGTGAATTAATACTTCATTTACTTGCATAATAACTCATTGGAGGAGACGTTATACCCATCTCATAACGAGGAACTTGAGGGTTCAAGAGAAATTTCCCAGGGCCTTACAAAAACAGAGCTGGACCCCAAGTCTGGGTGCAACTTGACACAAAACCCAGTTTTCACTGCTTGAATATCCTGCCTCCTGGAAATCATTCCCCTCTTTCCTCTCCAGTGGAATGGCAGCATCAGCTTTATAGCCCTGGCAGAAGGACTCGCTACTCCCCAAGGGGATACATTCCATTTCTAAGAGCCCTCAGTTTACGAAATTCTTCCTTCTGATTAGCCAAATGTTGAACTAATTCTGCTCTCCCAGGCAATCTGATTTACTCCATCTTCTACCATAAAATACATATATATATATATATATATTTTTTTAATGAATTTATTTTATTTTTGGCTGTGTTGGGTCTTTGTTGCCGCACGTGGGCTTTTCTCTACTTGTGGCAGGCAGGGGCTACTCTTCGTTGCGGTGCGCGGGCTTCTCATTGTGGTGGCTTCTCTTGTTGCGGAGCACAGGCTCTAGGTGCCCGGGCTTCAGTAGCTGTGGCTCATGGGCTCTAGAGCGCAGGCTCAGTAGCTGTGGCGCACGGGCTGAGTTGCTTCCAGGCATGTAGGATCTTCGCGGAGCAGGGCTCGAACCAGTGTCTCCTGCACTGGCAGACGGATTCTTAATCACTGCGCCACACAGGGAAGCCCTAAAAAAATACTTTAAAAGTGTTCATCAAGTGTCTTTTGAAGCCTTTTCGACTTGCCAAGTCAAATTTAACTTTCCAAGTGCCCTCAATTATTCTGTGTGACACAGCTTCAAGGTCTGTCTTAGAGGAGAGGGCTCTTCTGACTAAGGCTGTGTTTGGAAATGTTCCTCTTAAACTGTGGGATCTGGGACCAAACCAATATTCCACACGTGGTCTTTTAAACTAAGTCCAGCTGGCTTGCAGCTGGATGCCTCTGAGCCCATCCAGGCCTGGAGAAGCAGGCTCTCTTTTGCTCTTTGTCTCCACTGATGCTCCAGCCTCTCTGGACATGTTACTGCTTCTGTTTTTGTTGGAATCTGAGCTGCCCTGGGCATGACAAGACCACTGTTCCACAGAGAAAGAGACGTGACAAATTTCACTTTTCTCCTCTGAGTTCGTAAAGTCCTTGAGGAGGATAAGCGTTTGACGCCTTCCTCCTTTCTTTGGGGGCCCTCTAGAGAACCCCAAGCAAGCCCTCCTAAGACCCCATTTTCCTTGTCAAAAAGATCCTTGCAAAGGACTCGCCCAGTTTCCTGAAATACATGCACATCCATCTGGAAGACTTTTGGAAGGCCAACCAAGGGAAGATGGGATCAGAGTCTATAAAATAATCAGGGATTACAATTAGGGAGCAGTCTTGTAACTGTAAAGACCCACAGAGTTCTGTGTCAGTGCCCATGCTCTAGGGAGCCCAGTGCAGCAGCCACTGGTTAACCGTGGGCAGTATCACCCAAACGGGGACCACTTGTGAGCATTTTGTGGGCAGTGCATCTGTAGCATTTTAATAATAATTATTTTAATGGAAAAAGGATGCAACAGGTTTCTAAGCACTTTTTCATTCCCTCAGCTTATTTTAGAGCAGATTATCATCTGCTCTACCTTATTATTTTTATTTTTATTATTTTTTACCATGAAAAATAGAGACAGTCTCCCCAGATCTGTTTCTTGCTGTCATTTCAGAAAAACATTTACCTGTTGATTCAGGGAAGAATTGTTGTTTTTTCTTTAGAGCAGCCTTGGGAACACCTGTTAAATGTCCAAATATAAAGCTACTTAAAGAAATTGGAATGGCAGATACTCTCCATTGGAAAAGGAATCTTGTATGGTGAAGGAGGGAGGCTTTCTCTATTGCTTTTTTTTTTTTCCTTTTTGAGAGGACACTTAAAAAAAAAGGATCCTTGAATATTACAGCAAAATTGCTCCAAGGAATAAAGGATTATCACTCAACTTGTCTTTACACTTCTGCCCTTTGACTTCTGCCCTATTGGGTAATGCCTTTGGGGATGGCCCACCATTGGTTGCTTGCTGTAATCTCAGCAATCTGGCCGGTATTGAGATTAGATTCAGTGAGCACACCTTTGACTGTGAACAATATCCTGACTGCCAACACTTCCAGAGCACACTGGTTCAAACCAGAAGGTTTGCAAAAGCGAGTTGGGAACGCTACATACATAGACATACTGAAGGCGAGGCCAATGCACCTCCACCCGTGAACACTGATATTCATTCTTCTTCCTTCTAATAAAGGGCTCCACTGCATATTATGGGATGTGAGTTATTAATGGGATGGACGATGGATGTTATGCAGATGAACTTATGAAATATATGTGTGTGTATATTTGTGTGTGTGTGTGTGTGTGTGTGTATTTATGAGCAGTCACTTCTGTGAGTTTGGCTGGAGTGCTGACTTGTCAATTCCCATAATGATGATAGGTATCGCACGGTCAATGGAACCACACAAGAAGCTATAAGTCAGACGGGTCTCTGTTTTCTTTCTATTATTCTTTGGGTCCCTGGGAGGTCCTGTCCAGTACTGCTGTCCTGTTAATAATCGCCTGTCTTTGCTTTAGATGTCATCTTCTCTTCCTTAGGATGACATGCAGTGGTGAAGGGACCCTCCCCAAAACAGAGATTGCCCATGTCCGGGTCGTGCTGCTCAAACAGAGGCACATACACCTCCAGGCACACATCTTGTCGTGTGTGTCCAGGAGCACTGAAGTTATGGGAACAACATGATTTTTGGGGTGTTCAAAATTTTTTGGGGGGGGACATAATGTAGTAATTTAGCTGGTACAAAATTTGAAGAATTTTATATTTATATTGACCCAAATGTAGTAATAGTATAGAATCAGAGACAGATTTTATAGGAATTTTGGAATAAGAAAAAGTGACTTCAGGGACATTTCCTTCTTGCACTGGGTTATTCTGTGCTGGTTTCCTGATCCTCTGGGGGCCCACTTTGTCTCCTCAACTGTGGAAAAGGCAAGGGTGCATAGCTCCAGGGTTGGGGCGTCCAGCCCGAGGAGGTGCTGAGTGGCTGAATCCAGCTGAGGCAGAAAAGCGGCGTGCTTCTGCGTTGAGGGATGCCCAGATGTGGCCACAGCTGGCTGGGAGCCACCTTCGGGAGTCATTCCTGGGTTAATCCAGCCCGTTCAGAACAGCTGCCCCGGGTGGACACATGCACACACTCCTGGTCATTTCCCTGCTCAGTGAGTCCACACCTGGGAACTGATTGCTATTTTAGTTTTGTGGCATGTTCACTGCTGCTTCAAAATAAGACAAATCGACGTGGCTGGGGACGAAGACTCCACCTGGCAGATTCTGCCTTGGGGAGAAATTAAGTGGTGCAGTGCTAAATGGCTTTCTGAGAGGAGATAGGGCTTATTAAGAGGTAAATAAACAGCAAGAGAGGTTTATAACCAACTGGATCCTGTGGGGAAGCAGGCGAAAGGGGGGGAATGGAGGAGGAGAAGGTGCTTCAGCTTCCATTTCTCAAATACTATGTGGGTTTTGTAAAAAGGGTTTCAAGGAACTAGAGTAGAGTGGATTTATCAGGAAGCTTAGTTGTCTGTGGGATTTCCCATTCAGTGTAAGATGATGAGCTGACCTGGGCTGTCCTTCAGGAAGCTGGAATGTCAGGCCCAGGATGGTCAGCATCACTACCCCAGGGTGAAAGGGGAAGCCAGTGAGAATGAGTGCAATCTAGGGATTAAGAGTGGGTTTGAATCTCAGCTTCAGCGCTTACTACCTGTGTGACTTGGGGAAGTTACTTAATCTTTCAGAGACTCTATTTCTTCAGTTGAAGGTGATTGGAAGGATTAGTGACATGACCCATGTAAGGGACTGAGATCTTGGTTTTGCACTTAGTAAGTACTTGATGAATACAAGCGTCTTTTATGATGTTGATGACAGTGAATGTTAATGCTATGGTGAGGGCTAACCACCACCGCCAGCCCCAGCATTTTCTTCTTCATGCTATTGGGATGCCTGCTTTATGTCTGTGATTACATTTCATGAATTGGGCTCAGGCACATAATGTGCAAACACAAGGAACTTAAAAAATCCAAACATTTTCCCCAAGTCCAGAAAAGAAGGACCCAAATTCAGCCTACTGAAGACTAAGGGCTCTGGGTGCTGGCTACTGGGCAAACTCCCAGAAAAATACATTGTTAAAATCAGGGCTGCCCATCAAGTTCTTTGTGGATGTTGACAGACTAGTTCTCAAGTTTATATAAAGAGGCTAAAGACCCACACTAGCCAACTCGATAATTGAAGGAGAGGATTGGCACTACCTATCCTCGAGACTTACTATAAAGTTACGGTAATCAAGACAGTGCGGTATTGGCAAAAGAAGAAACAAATAGATCAATGGAACAGAATAGATAGCCCAGAAATAGATTCACATAATTATAGTCAACTGACTTTTGACAAAGGAACAAAGGCAATACAACCGAGGAAAGATAATCTTTTCGACAAATGGATGTCCACATGCCAAAAAAAAAAAAAAAAAAAAGAAGAATCCAGACACAGCCCTTACACTCTTGACAAAAATTAACTCAGAATGCATCACAGACCTAAATGTAACATGCAGAACTATAAAACTCCTAGAAGACAACATAGCAGGAAACCTAGATGACCTTAGGTATGGCGATGACCTTTTAGGTAAACACCATAGGCACTATTCATGAAAGAAGTAACTGAGAAGCTGGACTTCATTAAAATTAAAAATTTCTGTTCTGTGAAAGAATGGTAAGAGAATGAGAAGACGAGCCACCATCTGGGAGAAAATATGTGTTTTGCAAAAGACACATCTGATAAAGGGTCATTATTCAAAATGTAAAAAGAAAAAAACAAACTCAACACTCAACAAGAGAACAAACAACCCAATTAAAAATGGACAAAAGATCTGAATAGACATCTCACCAAAGAAGATATACAGATGTCAAATAAGCATGACAAGAGCTCCACATCCCATGTCATCAGAGAAATGCAAATTAAAATGAGATACCACAAAATACCTGTTTGAATGCCCCGACTCTTGACCACTCACACCACCAGTTGCTGGTGGGGAGGTAGAGCGAGAGGCACTCTCACATGCTGTTGGTAGGAATGCACAATGGTCCAGCCCCTTTGAAAGACAAGGTGGTGGTTTCTTATACAACTAAACGTATTCTTACTCTACGAGCTAGCAATCACATATCCTATTTACCTGAAGGAGTTGAAAACTTATGCCATGCAAAAACCCACACATGTATGTTTATGGCAGCTTTCTTCATAACTTCCAAAACTTGGAAGCATCCAGATGTCCTTCAGTAGGTGAATGAATGAACTATGGTACATGCAGACAATGAAATATTATTCATAGCTAGAAAGAAGTGAGCTATCAAGCCATGATCAGACATGGAGGGAACTTACATGCATATGGCTAAGTGAAAGAAGCCAATGTGAAAAGGCTACACACTGTATGATGTCAACTGTAAGACATTCTGGAAAAGGCAAAACTATGGAGACAGTAAAAATAACAGTGATGGCTAGGGGTTGGGAGGTGGGTAGGGATGAACAGATGGAGCACAGAGGATATTTAGGGAAGTGAAACTACTCTGTATGATACCGTCATGGTGGATACAGGTCGTTATACATTTGACCAAACCCATAGAATGTATAATACCTAGAGTGAGCCGTCTTGTAAACTATGGACTTTGGGTGACTATGATGTCTCAATGTTGGTTCATTAATTTCGACAAACGGACCACTTTGGTGAGGGATGTTGATAATGGAGGAAGTTGTGCGTGTGTGAGGGCAGAGGGTATATGGGAAATCTCTGTACCTTCCCCTCAGTTTTACTGTGAACCTAAAACAAGGCTGGAGGAAATTTGATAAATCTCCAGTTTGGGTGAGGAAACTGACCTGGCCAAGGTGTATAGCAACAAAACTTGGGTTGGAACCTCTATTCTTTCCATGGCTCCAAGAAGAGTCAAGCGTCCTGAAGCTGGTTCAGGAATACTTGAAATGCCCAACTGTCTTTGTCTTGACAGCGGTGTGCTCACGTAGAGACAATATCGTGGGGGTGGTTAAAAGCTCTGGAGTCATGTGAGCCTGACTAAAACCCAGAACTACTACTTACTTCTTACATACAAGGTAGTGTGACCCTGAACCCACTACTTGACTATATGAGCCTCAATTTATTCATCTACCAAATGGACAAATAAAATCTATTCTACAGGTTGAAGTGAGAGTTCAATAAGATAATACATGAAATGACCTTAGAGCAAATGGCATTTACTGCTGCTATTATTATCATTAGTTATTATTAGCTTGGAGCAAACAGGGTCACTGCTGTGGTGATAGGAGAACAGAATCTGTGTGGTTGTCTATTTTCATGAGCTGTCGTGAATGAGGGGTGGGCTTTGTGGTTGGAGGAGGAGCTTAGTAAGGGGGAAGGAACTGCAAAGGGAGGAAGGGTCCTGTGGCTTCTGTCCTGACCTGGTCCCACAAAATGGAAATGGAACAGCAGTTAGAGGTTTGGCGTTAAGTTAAAGTTACGCTAAAGACAGCGTGGGCCTGGGACAGAGGGCAGTGAGTGCAGCTGTGTCCCCGCACCCGCCTGTTTGCTACAGACCATGATGACAGGGGCTTTAGACTCAGGGCAGCTCCAGAAAGAAACAGCTGAGGCCAGAGGAGTGGGTAGGAGACCTGGACCCCTGGCTTGGATGGAAATACTGGGGGACATGAACATATTAACTATACCTGAGGATGCCCAGATATACCTGGGGAGGCCTGAGTATTAGGGCGGGAAGAATGAAGACCCAAATCAGCAGCTTGGGGCCTCTGTATTTATGTGAATTCATTAACACCCAGAGGCCTAATTGTTTCATGCGTCTTCTACTTTCAACTATGTAATAAGCTGGCTGAGAGCTGGGATGACCCTGAGTCTTATATTTCCGTACCTACACGGAGTCCGGTATGGTGTCTAGCACACAGGGGAGTGTTCAGTAAATATTCAGTAATTGATTCCTTGTCGATTTGTCTTGAACATGAGGCAGTAGAGGAGAAGCTTTTCCTAATCTTAAGTCATTTTGACATCTTTTTGTTATGGACGCACTAATGGAGACTTCCCCAAATGGCATCATAATAATATGATGTATGATATGATGAGATATGATGAGATGAGATGATATAATATAATGTATTTAATGTAATGTAATAGAATAAACTTATTTGTATTAAGTGCCTGTAATAAGCCCAGCATTTAACCAACGTTACCATTTAGCTGCCTAATAATGACACAACTTTTATTATTACTGTTATCTCAGTTTCATAGATGAGGAAACTTAAGCCCAGAAAGGTTATCTAACTTGTGTAAGGTCACATAGGTGTGTCTGCCAGGACATAGGAGTGATAGCTGTGGGGACTTCATGGCTCAGCGTGGTCTCTTGGTCCTGTTCAAAAGTGCAGTACTAAGCAGATGACGCCTCAGAAGCTGGTGACATAAACATAACTGAGGCTGGGTGGGGAACAGGAGCCTCAGCTTTTGGAATTGTGAGCTCCACAATGGCAAATCAGAGGCTATAAATGCTCACCCGCTCAGATACAAATCAGGCCTGTTGACACAAGTGCAGAGCTTCAGGGACCCCTGAATTCCTGTTTTATGATTCTTCCAGCCATTGAGTTTGGGGGAGAACCTAATGCATTCTATCCTGAAATGACAAGGTGAATTGGCCAACATAGTTTATGGCCTTCTCTGAGCACAGGGCGAGGCCATGGGAGTCGGGTGGGCACTTGCAAAACTGACCCTTTAGAGAGGAGGCTACTTGGCTGGTGCCAAATGCAGAGCAGAGACCCGCAGAGTGGGTGCAGGGGTCTGCTGGTCTGTCAACTACAGCCAGTGGCACTTTTCCTAGTCATGCTTCAAATGACACTGTGATCCTCTGTTTTGTGCACTTTCAGATTCTTTCCCCAGGCCTATTTTGCTACGTTATTATAGCTTGGCGTCAAGTTCTATGGTAAAGCGTTTGTCTTCTTCCATGCGGTTCAACACCCCAGCCAATGATCTGTCTTTCTTACTTCCCTTGAGTCAAGCTCATGGTGACTCTTGGCTATCCAGGTTATAGAACTCTCCTTAGTAATATTTTAGCCAATATTTTCTGAGGGCTACTGAATGCCAGAAACTATACTAAGCATTTTCCATGCATTACTTCATTTAACAGCTGCAGCAAACCGCTGGTACAGCTGTTCATACACGTGCCTCTAATACAGCCCATCAAAGATCTGGCTTCATGACTTACACAAGTGAATGTACTGAAATGAGATTCTGCTTCTTAGCTGAAAAACCACAGAACCTATAAACATCATGTAGATAATTACTCCAAAATATGGAGATAAAAATACAAGCACTTTATTTGAAAAAGCAAACACAAAAGATAGGTGTAAATTCAAAGTGTTTAAATGCTTCCATTTTGAATAATTCAGTTAAGAACCTATACAAGTTTGTTCCCAGAAGCTAATGCATCAATCCCTAGTCTCCACTAAGGATAAAGGAATTCTAAAAATTAACATGGTTTTCAATAACTCAGATTTCACTATTTATATAGAAACCTAGAGAGACCCATAATATCCAATAGCTTCAAAAGATAAGCTAAAGACTTTTTGATGTAATCAATTTACCAATGTTTAATATACACACAAGGAAAATACACTCACTCTATAATTTCTTATAAAATAGCAAGTAAGGAGTAGATGTAGGAGATGTAGAAGGGGAAAGAGAATTCAAAAAGTCCTTCTCTTCAGTAACTTTCACTTGAGAATCATTAAAAAGCAACCACTTCCCCTCATACTCCTTTAAGCTTTGCACTGCATATGAAATTTTGTTTTCAAAATCACTCATGCTAATGCCTGTTTGGCCATTGGATTCCTTGTTTCTATCAGATTCATGGGTCCCATTAGTATTGTTAGTCTCAGAATTTCTATTTTCAGCAAATGCTGTACTGGCAACTTTATCAGGATGAGATGCTTTGTTGTATAACTCATAACCTGCTTGAGTCTTTTGTCCTCTGAGAAGTCCAAGAGTGTCTACATTTTTTTTGTTCAAAACTTTACTTGGCTGGGTATTTCCACTGACTCTAATCGACACTTCTTCATCGTCATAGTTTTTGACCACACCCCTTGCTTCCTCCTCATTCAGTGGTTCTGGCTTACCTACTTCACACATTTGGTCGATCACAAAATTTTCCTCATCTAGTTCTAAACTGTTAAGGTCAGTGACTTTCACAGAAGCAGTATAATGCCCGCTACTAATTGTAATGCCACTATGCATCACAACTGCAAATAATCCATAGCTGTCATTGGTTGGCTTTGTGCTCCATTCTTCTAGTGACAGTTTAAGAGGTATCAGTAAAGGAGTGTTGATCTTGGAAAGTCCACCACCATAACAATCAAACTCGAAGCCACTAGCAGCAAAGCACTTCAAATGAATAGTTAGAACTTCAGGCATTGCGTCAAACAAAAGACTTCGTTCAGCTTCCGTATAATGATGGCAATTTTCACAGAAATATTTATTTTCTCCTACAATCCTCTCCACTGAAGCAAACTGGGAAATTGCCCATCTCAGGGTCTTCATGTCTGGTTTTGGCTCTGAAGAACTTTCAGGACTCTCCTCTGCTTTGGAAAGCTCATCTTCTTGCACTGGTACGATGACGTCTTGAAACTCTTCTCTTCTTTCTGTTAAACTTTCACATTCTAAGCAACGAGTCCTTATTACCAGCTGACCTTGAAATAGTTTCTCCACCAGCTCAAAACCAATTGGCTCTGCACCTTTGTTGATGGGCTTAACTTCCTTAACAGGCATAACATTCTTCCCTGGAGATTCAAGTCCACAACCATCAGCTGTATTATCATTCTCATACTTCCCCATGTCCTCTTCAAGACCACATTCATTTTCTTTAGGTTGTCCTTTGGATTCTTGGTTTGTTGTTATTTTACCCAGACTAAGGGATTTAGAAATAATGCTGGGTTGCTTAGCTGTAGACTTGAACCAGTTTCTCTTAACTCTTGATTTCTTTTGTGAGGGTCTTGCACTCTCATTTTCAGAAATGTACTTGGGGATGATTTTAGCAGGAATATCTGATGAATCAACTGTAGCTTTTCTTTTTGATCTGGTTTGTCTCTGGTTTGCTTTCAAAGACTGGTGGTCCTTAGAGACTTTAACGTTTTTCTTCATGTTACCAAGTTCAGTGTCACTCTTTCTTTTCCCATGTACTTTTGGCAGTTTTTCTTTATAGTCTTCAGAATGCCTCATACTGTCCATCTCCATGCTGTTATGACCACTCATTTCCTCTTTCGGATGTTTTTCTTCTACCTTAGTAGATAACTCTGCCACATTTTTTACTCCTTTTTTTAGGAGTTGGCATGTTTCTTGAATGTGTCCCAAAATACACTGTAATACTTCCTGTGCATCATGCTGTAGATATCCTCCATACATAGGGTTGAGTTTCCTGAGTGTGTTAAGTAGTCGCCTTGGCTGAGTAGCAAGTTTACGAGTATATTTCTCTGGATGTAAGAGAAAACTAGCCTGAAGCTGTTCGACTGAAAGGATCAAGGAATGTAAGCTGCATATTAGTTCAAAACTTACTGAAGAATCTCCTTTGCAGTTTCCCTTAGCTTTTTGACTGGCTTCATCTTTTAGGGCTTCTTTCTTCCTTGAAATACTATTAAATAAGTGCTTCACTCCAGATTTAAAACCAGGACAAAAATATAATACCTGAAGTATACTATTAAGATAACAAGTATTGCCGAGATTATTCAGTCCCACAAACGGTAACAAGTTTTTTCTCTTCTCACGGTTGACACGTGAGGACTGTGCTGCAGGAATAACTTGATCAATTTCAGATCCTCTGTATTCAGAAGTTTTTTTCTTCATTTCCTTGAGAATCTGTGAAATCCAAGGCTCTCTTGGTTTCCTTTTTCTGAAAAAACTTCAAGGGACGTCTGGTTTTTTTTGAGGGACTACCTCTTGAAAGCCTATTACTTTCACGAGGTATGACACGGGGCATTTTCTCTTCAAATCCCAAGGAGTTGAGGAGAATTCATTTATACAGGGACCCTGTAATCACCAAGCATATGTAGAATATAACATTTGCCCAGGGGCCGTCTCTTCTGCTATACCATTTCTTGCTCCTGGCTGTCCTTATCACTGGGGGTTGTGACATCACCAATGTTTCTCCCGTAACTATGGTCATGGCCCAGAGCGAGGTCCGCGGCGGTGACGCCGACAAGTCTAACCGGGCTGAGGGCGGGGGCGACAGGTGAGCCCCTGCCCCGAGCCTGCGGGGGCCCGCGACCCACGGAAAAGCTGGCCGGATCGCCCTCCCCGCAGGGGAGTGCCCATTCGCTCTCAAGAGCGGGAACCCGGGCTGCGGCTCGGTCCTGCCTGGGCGCCGGCACCGACTACATCCCCGAAGCGGCGCCCGCCCCCGTCCCCGCCCCCGTCCCCGCCCCCGTCCCCGTCCCCGCCCCAGGACGGCAAGGAGCGCCAGAAGCGGCTCCGCTCGCCCGGCGCCCGAACCGCTGGGGTCTTCCCCACGACGCCGCCGACGGGAACTTGGCGCATTTTCCTCAGTCTCAGGACTCGTGTGTTTTAGCCTCCGCCCGCGCCAGCGCTGCGATTGGAGGTGGCGTCCTACGAAAGTGCCGGTTCTAGTCTCCAGGCTGCAGAGACGCGAAAGGCTAGAGCCACCTCACGCCCGCCACTAGCCCTCCTGGCACGCACGGGCTCCGGAACCAGCCGGAGCGGTAGTTGCCCCAAGCTGGTAACGGGTTCTGCAGTTTCAAACAGCGCAGGCAACGTCACGGGCAGCTCGCCCTAAGTATCATTCTTCAAGAAAATGTGTAACAGCCCACTAGGGGCGGTCCCATTATCAAATCCACCAGGAAAGAGGATTCTTCTCTGGTCCTCAGGGGCAGACAAGTTGAATGGACAGGCAGAGACTTTTTGTTTCATTCAGGATGCATCACCACTGAACTGGGATGGTGACAGATAATTCCCCATCCCACCTCAACTCCGTAGGTAAAGTGCTCTCCTGTCTAAATATGTTAAATCAGCACACACATTCACTGCGGAGGATCCAGGTTACCAATGGCTCTTTTTAGTTGAGCAAATGGCTTAAAAGCACTAACCATCAGTGGAATTCAAGCTAGTTAAAAGGCAGAGTCAATTAAGAATCTTTCACGTGGGCAATAAAACAGATAGGCACAATTATTACATTAATCAGTGGTGCTCTAGGCCAGTACTTTCCAACTTCAATTGCACATGAATCACCTGGGGGTCTCTTAAACTGCAGAGTCTGGTTTAGTTTGGGGCAGGGCCTGAAGTTTTGCATTTCTGACAAGCTTTCGGGTGATGCTGAAGAGGCTGGTCCATGTGAACTTGGTGTCTCAAATTCCTTGTCACTGGGAAATGATCTGACACACACTTCAGTAGGATTTGGGCGTCAATGGTTTGGACAAAAGATAACTAGGAGAATTGCTCTGAAATACTAATTGGAAGAATTCATTTCTGATTCTTTGGCTTTGGTAAATGTTCCATCTACCAAAATAAATGGCACAGACTTATTTTCAGGTGTCAAATCTCTAGTGCCCATCTTGGAACCCCTTTAAAGAAGAGATTTTACTAAGCCGGGGGCGGTGGAAGAAGGATGGATTGGGAGTTTGGGATTAGCAGATGCAAACTATTATATACAGAATTGATAAACAACAAGGTCCTACTGTATAGCACAGGGAATTAGATTCAATATTCTTTGATAAGCCATAATGGAAAAGACTATGAAAAAAGAATGTATATATGTGTAGAACTGACTCATTTTGCTGTACAGCATAAATTAAAATAATATTGTAAATTAACTATACTTCAATTCATAATTTTTTTCAAAAGAAGTGATTTCAGGTGTCAAAAATGTCCCCAAAGAGAAAACTGTACAATTTAATTCTCTAATGAAGTCCTCTTGCCTGTTCTGCAGACCTCGGCATAATCCTAATTTTGTATTCCTTCCTTTTCTGTCCTTTTCCCAGCAATGGGATGTAGGAATAAATATTTCAAGAACAGGTCAATAACGGTGTGAAAGTAAAGATGGCCCATCATGATAAAAGTTCCAATTGAAAAAAAAAAAAAAAACCCCGAAACCTGACTTGGTCCAAGTTGCATTCTGGGAAATGGATTTTGAAACTAACTCTTTGGCAACCTTGAGAATGATGTGCTGTGTCACAGGGGAAAGATCCTTTTGAGAAGCTCTCTCATGTTTATAATTTCCTCTGAACCTAGACAGGAAAGGCAAGGACGAGCTGTCTAAGCCATGAGGATGGTCAGCCTCTCGGTCATTCCTCACCTGTTGAGGTCACTTGTGTTCCACACAATGTAGATTAATGTGTTCAAGTTTCCATATGAAGGTGAAAAATTATTGTGCCCCAAATGGTTCTGAGGTTAAATGAGTTTGGAAAGCTCAGGGTTAAAGAAAGTTTAACTGGCCTCCTTCCTCTAGGTCTTCTCCGAGACCTTAAAATGTTCATGGACGTTGGAACCTCCAAGAGGGGTCCACAGGACTCCGGCCTCCTAATCAGATTTGACCACAGACCTTGTTTTTTAAGAACTATCTCTTGAGATAAGGGTTTGGCAGACTCCACCTTGAGAAGTGCTGATCTAGAGGAGCTGGGACAAAGTTTGTCTTACTGACTCTGGATGAACAGGACACAGCCGTGAGAATGGTTGTGGGTATATGGTGTGGGGTTGGGAGTTTCTAGAAATCTCTGAGGTTAGTAAAAACCCCCTTTGGGCAAAATCAAAGTCTCATAGCCAATAGGAATAACAAGCTAAAAAAAGTCATTAATACTAATTATTTAAGGTATTAAATTGAGAAACAAACCACATTTGCAGGTGTCCAAAATCTTCTCTGAGACAAGTGGTGAATTTTGCCTTTTCTGTACCTTAGGGTTTTCATCTGTCTAATGGAGTAGTGATGTCCCCCTCACAGGATGGTCATGAGGACAAAGGACAATATGGGCAAAACATGTAAGACTCCTGTAGATGGTGGCTTTATTCCCATGATTATGATGAGTGTTTTTTGGAGGTAACACCTTCCCTTTATTACACAGGTTTCTGATGAACTAGTGGTAGGTTCCTATTAAGATCATCCGGGAGAACATTTAAAAAATATGCATGCCCAGACCACTACTCAGTCCCCATGAATCATAATTGGGTGATGATAGTGGGGAAGGATGCGTGTATACATGAAAAAGTTTCTCCCCGTGATGGTTATGATACATCCAAAACACCTTCAGTGCGTTTAAGGCGAATTTCTAACTTGTGATCCCACCTCTCCTGTAGTAGTCCTGGGATGTGGTCCTTGGCATAAACGGTTTCTGTGGTTAAATAAGTAGAGATCTTATATACTAGTACCACCCTCCCCCTCCCTTCCCCTTTAGTAAAGTATCTGAGAAGTTCTGCAGTCCACACTGTTGGAAAACTTGTAACCTATTGCCTTCTGATCTCACATGACAGTGCAGCATGTATTTTTCTTGCAACTCTCGTCAACATCTTTGTTCAGCACATTTGAGAAATATTATATAGAGAGTTAGTCAGAAGAGAATTCTGTCCATATTCAGAAATCTTTCTGCACTGAAGACATAAGGGAGAGGCAAGGTCGCAAAGAGCAGCTAAAATTCCTCCTCCCCAGGGAGCTGGCTAGGCCTGCTTTTATTCTTCCTGCTGCTTGTTACTTACATGTGGAAAGAATATTGAAAACGATAAATGTGTGTTTTCAAGTAAGCAATTCTGGGTAAAGTCTGGGTGAGAGTCAAAGGACCAGGGAGATGAGCTACTGCAAACCTTAAGTGCTGAGACTGGACAAAGTTGGCTTTGAATCCTGGTTCCAGTACTTCCCAGCTTAGTGACCTTGGGCAAGTTACTTCACGTTTCTGTGCCTCACTTACCTTATATGTATATAAGAGCTTTAAAAAAGGGCATTATTATTAGTACTATTTATCCCTGTTCTTATAGAACTGGAAAAGCACACTTAAGCAAAGTGAGGGGGAGAATCAAGAAGTGAAATAGAATAGAGAATTCTGGAAACTTTCAAAATCAGATAAATCTTGTTCCCTTTACAAGTGAATTTATTTATTTTGGTAAATCATGACACCAAGTACCCTATTAGAATTTAGGGTTAGAGTTTGAGAGATGTGATTAACTTGAATTAGCTGGTTTATAGCAGTGGAGCGTGAATGACCCTTTCATCCAGCTCTTCATTCTAGTCAAATCCCAAACTATCAGACCAATTAATATACAAGAAACAGCTTGGGAGCCACTGCCAGTGGCAAAAAAGAGAAGGGACTGGGTGAACCTCAACAGTGCCGAAATAACTACCTGAGAAAGAGTAAACGACTTAGAGTTACGGTGAGGATGTTGGGGTGGGCCAGCTGAAGGGTAGATTTACAAACGCACACACGTTCTGCTGCTCCTGGAACTTAAAACAACAGCAACAACAACAACAAAAATGGGGGCTTCCCTGGTGGCGCAGTGGTTAAGAATCCGCCTGCCAGTGCAGGGGACACAGGTTCGAGCCCTGGTCCGGGAAGGTCCCACATGCCACGGAGCAGCTAAGCCCGTGCGCCAAAACTACTGAGCCTGCACTCTAGAGCCTGCGTGCCACAACTGCTGAGCCCACACACCACAACTGCTGAGCCTGCAAGCCACAACTGAGTCCGTGCGCCACAGCTATTGAAGCTCAAGTGCCTAGAGCCCGTGCTGCACAACAAGAGAAGCCCCCACTCACCACAGCTAGAGAAAGCCTGTGCACAGCAATGAAGACCCAACACAGCCAAAAATAAATAAATGAATAAATAAATAAATCAATTAACACAACAACAAAAACCAAAACCCGGTAGAATAGAATAGAAAGTTTCAGAGTCCTTTGCATGTAGTATGACTGAGGTGGCAGTCTTACACACTCACACACATACCCACATGTGCATGTGGCTAGGTGTGTGTGTGCAATATGTATTTCTTATCGTGACTTGTGGTTAAAAAAGCTTGAAAACCTTTGCTCTAGAGGGCAGCCCACAGGGCCCTGAGCCAAGAAATAGATTATTTTGTGTCTAGGATGGCGCTGTGAGCTTACCCAGATCCCGCCCTACATTTTTGTAAACACTGGGATGATTGGGTGAGTGTGACAAGGACAAGCAAAGGAGAGGAAACTCAGACGCCAAGCCCCAGGGCAGTGATTGACTCAACAGAGCCTGGACACCAATGGGAGGACCGAGCCACTATCACAACCACAAAGCAAGGTGACGGCGCGGTGGTCGTGGTGGTTTCCATTCCCACTGTAGGAACTGTAGCCGAGGTAGCAGCCATAGACCGTTTACTGTGTATCTGCAATGCAGCAAACCCTCTAGTTTGTTCTCTACGTTCCTTATCTCACTTGAATCACACAGCACAACTTTGGGAGAGCCATTCTTAGTATTCCCATTGTAAGGATGAGAGAACAGAGTTCAGTCATAGAAAAGCGATTTTATGAGAACTGTTCATCTGGGGCTTTGAGAGAGGCAAAGTGAGGTATGATGAGTGGCCTTCTCTTGAGAAGTTTCTGTCTAGATAACGAAACGTTAGCTCATGAGCATCTCTGAGGAATGAACCACTTGCCTTCCTTCTTCTAAATCCCCCGATTCATTCGTTTTCTCCCTAGCCACAGGCTGTCAGGATGAAGAGGAGTGATAGAATTTTATTCTTTTCCATGCATAGAGCAAGGTACCAGATGGGAAATCAACACTTTCAAGGGGAATTTTAATGGAAAACTGGAATATCACACCCAGTTTTGATCAGTCAACGCATATTGCCTATGAACGCCATTGATATTTACTGCCAACTATTTACTGGTCTCTTACTTACTATGTGCCTAGCTTCATGCTAAGTAATTCATGTACATATTATTTTATAATCGAGCAGGACCTTATGGGGCCTTTTTGGGGCTGACCTCTCCCCCATATTCCTTGCTTTAGTTCCTTTCTGAAGTACCTAGATAATAGTATCTGATGCACATTTCCTGAGTTGTTTGACAGACATGAAAACCCCCATCAAATGGAAGATATTAACTATTTGATGACCATGAGCACATAGCCCCAAGACCTAATGGCGCCTGTGGATTGATAAACCCTGTGACACCACCCTGTTCCCTTACCATCAACCAATCAGAGAATTGTGCACGAGGAGATCACGTACCCTGTGACCCCGCCCTCCCTTAGCTGGCCTTTAAAAATGTTTTCCTGAAACCCATCAGGGAGTTCAGTCTTTTTGAGCACTAGCTGTCCCAGACTATTTGTATGGAGCCTTACAATAAATGCTGCGTTTTCCTTCACTACGACCCAGTGTCAGTAGACTGGCTTTACCGCACGTGGGCAAAAGCAGAACCAAGTTTGGCTCAGTAACAATGCAGTCTTCAGAAACACCCTATGGAGAGGGTACTATTTTTGTGCCCATTTTCCAGATGAGGGAATGAAGGTGTGAGAGGGTAATAACTTGCCTTAGGTGAGACAGCTAATAAATGGTGGGGTTGGGCTTTGGGTTCAGCTCTGCCAGACTCTAGAGCCTGGGCCCTTCACCACCAAACAGTCATGATTCCTCCATGATATCCAGGGTATCACACACGTAAAGTGGGGATTAAATTAAAATGTTGATGATCACTCCCTGTCCTTAAAGAGGTTTCAGTACTGTTGAGAAGGTAAGACCTACACAAATGGAAAAATAGTTAATGATACCTTGCTGCTTTTATGCTGCGGTCAAAGGAGTACTAGAAAGCATTCATGGAAGGAGAAATTGCTGAAGCTGAGCTGGGCAGGATGAGCCAGGATTGGAGAAGCACAGAAAAATGGGTTGGTCTTGAGTCATTGAGCAGATACTAGACTCCTCGGTTTAGAGCAGAAAGCAGAGTTTCTTCAGTTGAATGGAGGGGGTCCCCATTTAAGGATTCTGAGGCCTTCAGCAAGTTCTTTACCTTTCCCAAGCCTCAGTTTCCCCATCCATGAGAAGGGGATGATATCCATCTCAGAGAGTTGGTGGGAAGATTAAGTGTACCTAAGTGCCTGGGAAAAGGAGGCATCTACTACATTCTCCTCTACACAACAGATTAAATAAAGTTTGCCAGTAGGACTGGCTGGCATCTTCCCTTCGCCATTCCAGTTGAAGATCTTAGAAAGAGCCCTACCTGCTGTGTGAAGCCCTTTACAACACGCCTCTGTTTGAGGTTTGCCTCTCCATCCAAGTTGGAAGTTTCCAGATGACAGATCCCACTGGGGTCCGAGGAAAAGAGGAGGAGTGTGTCGGCTGGGATGGTCTCATTGCATTGCATTTGGATGAAGTCCCCCACTTGCACGTCCTTCCAGCACTTCTGCGTGGAGCTCTGCTCTTTTCTGGGGTTGGAGAAAGACAGGGGCAGAGTGAATGTTAAAGCTCTCCAGAGCATGAATGAGTGAACGGAAAAGGTCCCCCTGCACCTAACATCCTCCAGGCAGCCTGTCACAGGACTGCTCTGTATTCTACCTCGCCCCAAATGACCACTATCATCGTCTCTAGAAAAGCGAAGCATGATCTATAGAATCCCACTAGTAAAGAGCCCTCCTTCTGACCATGTAGACTTTTGATTGACTGTCGGCTATTGACTGGTTGCTGTGCTCAGCCCTTGCTTTCTAGCAGGAGAAAAAATTTAAAGGATAAGGTGACTATATAGTCATATTAACATAGTATTCTTAATATACATCACTTCCTAGAATACCCAGTTATCGCTGTAGAAAGCAGGGTCACAAAAGAATGGAGTATAGGAAAGACTGCTTCTGGTTGTGGGTGGAGAGCGGCAGTGGGAAAGGTGAGAATATAGACCATTGTCTAGGAAGATCTGGAGTGGTGCTGAAATAGGAAGCAGGGAATTAGGAAGATGGCACCAGGAACTTTGATAGGATGGGCCCCACAGTGACCACAGGATCAGAGGGCTAAAGAAATCTGAGAAAACGATGTACTTTCTCTTCCTATCCAATTTATCAAGCTTGGGTAATAACAGGGGCAGCAACAATCGTGAATTTAACATTTCTACCGTGCCAAGCACTAGGGTGAATTAATACTTCATTTACTTGCATAATAACTCATTGGAGGAGACGTTATACCCATCTCATAACGAGGAACTTGAGGGTTCAAGAGAAATTTCCCAGGGCCTTACAAAAACAGAGCTGGACCCCAAGTCTGGGTGCAACTTGACACAAAACCCAGTTTTCACTGCTTGAATATCCTGCCTCCTGGAAATCATTCCCCTCTTTCCTCTCCAGTGGAATGGCAGCATCAGCTTTATAGCCCTGGCAGAAGGACTCGCTACTCCCCAAGGGGATACATTCCATTTCTAAGAGCCCTCAGTTTACGAAATTCTTCCTTCTGATTAGCCAAATGTTGAACTAATTCTGCTCTCCCAGGCAATCTGATTTACTCCATCTTCTACCATAAAATACATATATATATATATATATATTTTTAATGAATTTATTTTATTTTTGGCTGTGTTGGGTCTTTGTTGCCGCACGTGGGCTTTTCTCTACTTGTGGCAGGCAGGGGCTACTCTTCGTTGCGGTGCGCGGGCTTCTCATTGTGGTGGCTTCTCTTGTTGCGGAGCACAGGCTCTAGGTGCCCGGGCTTCAGTAGCTGTGGCTCATGGGCTCTAGAGCGCAGGCTCAGTAGCTGTGGCGCACGGGCTGAGTTGCTTCCAGGCATGTAGGATCTTCGCGGAGCAGGGCTCGAACCAGTGTCTCCTGCACTGGCAGACGGATTCTTAATCACTGCGCCACACAGGGAAGCCCTAAAAAAATACTTTAAAAGTGTTCATCAAGTGTCTTTTGAAGCCTTTTCGACTTGCCAAGTCAAATTTAACTTTCCAAGTGCCCTCAATTATTCTGTGTGACACAGCTTCAAGGTCTGTCTTAGAGGAGAGGGCTCTTCTGACTAAGGCTGTGTTTGGAAATGTTCCTCTTAAACTGTGGGATCTGGGACCAAACCAATATTCCACACGTGGTCTTTTAAACTAAGTCCAGCTGGCTTGTAGCTGGATGCCTCTGAGCCCATCCAGGCCTGGAGAAGCAGGCTCTCTTTTGCTCTTTGTCTCCACTGATGCTCCAGCCTCTCTGGACATGTTACTGCTTCTGTTTTTGTTGGAATCTGAGCTGCCCTGGGCATGACAAGACCACTGTTCCACAGAGAAAGAGACGTGACAAATTTCACTTTTCTCCTCTGAGTTCGTAAAGTCCTTGAGGAGGATAAGCGTTTGACGCCTTCCTCCTTTCTTTGGGGGCCCTCTAGAGAACCCCAAGCAAGCCCTCCTAAGACCCCATTTTCCTTGTCAAAAAGATCCTTGCAAAGGACTCGCCCAGTTTCCTGAAATACATGCACATCCATCTGGAAGACTTTTGGAAGGCCAACCAAGGGAAGATGGGATCAGAGTCTATAAAATAATCAGGGATTACAATTAGGGAGCAGTCTTGTAACTGTAAAGACCCACAGAGTTCTGTGTCAGTGCCCATGCTCTAGGGAGCCCAGTGCAGCAGCCACTGGTTAACCGTGGGCAGTATCACCCAAACGGGGACCACTTGTGAGCATTTTGTGGGCAGTGCATCTGTAGCATTTTAATAATAATTATTTTAATGGAAAAAGGATGCAACAGGTTTCTAAGCACTTTTTCATTCCCTCAGCTTATTTTAGAGCAGATTATCATCTGCTCTACCTTATTATTTTTATTTTTATTATTTTTTACCATGAAAAATAGAGACAGTCCCCCCAGATCTGTTTCTTGCTGTCATTTCAGAAAAACATTTACCTGTTGATTCAGGGAAGAATTGTTGTTTTTTCTTTAGAGCAGCCTTGGGAACACCTGTTAAATGTCCAAATATAAAGCTACTTAAAGAAATTGGAATGGCAGATACTCTCCATTGGAAAAGGAATCTTGTATGGTGAAGGAGGGAGGCTTTCTCTATTGCTTTTTTTTTTTTTCCTTTTTGAGAGGACACTTAAAAAAAAAGGATCCTTGAATATTACAGCAAAATTGCTCCAAGGAATAAAGGATTATCACTCAACTTGTCTTTACACTTCTGCCCTTTGACTTCTGCCCTATTGGGTAATGCCTTTGGGGATGGCCCACCATTGGTTGCTTGCTGTAATCTCAGCAATCTGGCCGGTATTGAGATTAGATTCAGTGAGCACACCTTTGACTGTGAACAATATCCTGACTGCCAACACTTCCAGAGCACACTGGTTCAAACCAGAAGGTTTGCAAAAGCTAGTTGGGAACGCTACATACATAGACATACTGAAGGCGAGGCCAATGCACCTCCACCCGTGAACACTGATATTCATTCTTCTTCCTTCTAATAAAGGGCTCCACTGCATATTATGGGATGTGAGTTATTAATGGGATGGACGATGGATGTTATGCAGATGAACTTATGAAATATATGTGTGTGTATATTTGTGTGTGTGTGTGTGTGTGTGTGTATTTATGAGCAGTCACTTCTGTGAGTTTGGCTGGAGTGCTGACTTGTCAATTCCCATAATGATGATAGGTATCGCACGGTCAATGGAACCACACAAGAAGCTATAAGTCAGACGGGTCTCTGTTTTCTTTCTATTATTCTTTGGGTCCCTGGGAGGTCCTGTCCAGTACTGCTGTCCTGTTAATAATCGCCTGTCTTTGCTTTAGATGTCATCTTCTCTTCCTTAGGATGACATGCAGTGGTGAAGGGACCCTCCCCAAAACAGAGATTGCCCATGTCCGGGTCGTGCTGCTCAAACAGAGGCACATACACCTCCAGGCACACATCTTGTCGTGTGTGTCCAGGAGCACTGAAGTTATGGGAACAACATGATTTTTGGGGTGTTCAAAATTTTTTGGGGGGGGACATAATGTAGTAATTTAGCTGGTACAAAATTTGAAGAATTTTATATTTATATTGACCCAAATGTAGTAATAGTATAGAATCAGAGACAGATTTTATAGGAATTTTGGAATAAGAAAAAGTGACTTCAGGGACATTTCCTTCTTGCACTGGGTTATTCTGTGCTGGTTTCCTGATCCTCTGGGGGCCCACTTTGTCTCCTCAACTGTGGAAAAGGCAAGGGTGCATAGCTCCAGGGTTGGGGCGTCCAGCCCGAGGAGGTGCTGAGTGGCTGAATCCAGCTGAGGCAGAAAAGCGGCGTGCTTCTGCGTTGAGGGATGCCCAGATGTGGCCACAGCTGGCTGGGAGCCACCTTCGGGAGTCATTCCTGGGTTAATCCAGCCCGTTCAGAACAGCTGCCCCGGGTGGACACATGCACACACTCCTGGTCATTTCCCTGCTCAGTGAGTCCACACCTGGGAACTGATTGCTATTTTAGTTTTGTGGCATGTTCACTGCTGCTTCAAAATAAGACAAATCGACGTGGCTGGGGACGAAGACTCCACCTGGCAGATTCTGCCTTGGGGAGAAATTAAGTGGTGCAGTGCTAAATGGCTTTCTGAGAGGAGATAGGGCTTATTAAGAGGTAAATAAACAGCAAGAGAGGTTTATAACCAACTGGATCCTGTGGGGAAGCAGGCGAAAGGGGGGGAATGGAGGAGGAGAAGGTGCTTCAGCTTCCATTTCTCAAATACTATGTGGGTTTTGTAAAAAGGGTTTCAAGGAACTAGAGTAGAGTGGATTTATCAGGAAGCTTAGTTGTCTGTGGGATTTCCCATTCAGTGTAAGATGATGAGCTGACCTGGGCTGTCCTTCAGGAAGCTGGAATGTCAGGCCCAGGATGGTCAGCATCACTACCCCAGGGTGAAAGGGGAAGCCAGTGAGAATGAGTGCAATCTAGGGATTAAGAGTGGGTTTGAATCTCAGCTTCAGCGCTTACTACCTGTGTGACTTGGGGAAGTTACTTAATCTTTCAGAGACTCTATTTCTTCAGTTGAAGGTGATTGGAAGGATTAGTGACATGACCCATGTAAGGGACTGAGATCTTGGTTTTGCACTTAGTAAGTACTTGATGAATACAAGCGTCTTTTATGATGTTGATGACAGTGAATGTTAATGCTATGGTGAGGGCTAACCACCACCGCCAGCCCCAGCATTTTCTTCTTCATGCTATTGGGATGCCTGCTTTATGTCTGTGATTACATTTC
Source organism: Mesoplodon mirus (assembly GCF_964341445.2). Lineage (NCBI taxonomy): Eukaryota > Metazoa > Chordata > Mammalia > Artiodactyla > Ziphiidae > Mesoplodon > Mesoplodon mirus. The sequence goes on along the minus strand of NC_138980.1, from coordinate 6,844,574 downwards.
ATGAATTGGGCTCAGGCACATAATGTGCAAACACAAGGAACTTAAAAAATCCAAACATTTTCCCCAAGTCCAGAAAAGAAGGACCCAAATTCAGCCTACTGAAGACTAAGGGCTCTGGGTGCTGGCTACTGGGCAAACTCCCAGAAAAATACATTGTTAAAATCAGGGCTGCCCATCAAGTTCTTTGTGGATGTTGACAGACTAGTTCTCAAGTTTATATAAAGAGGCTAAAGACCCACACTAGCCAACTCGATAATTGAAGGAGAGGATTGGCACTACCTATCCTCGAGACTTACTATAAAGTTACGGTAATCAAGACAGTGCGGTATTGGCAAAAGAAGAAACAAATAGATCAATGGAACAGAATAGATAGCCCAGAAATAGATTCACATAATTATAGTCAACTGACTTTTGACAAAGGAACAAAGGCAATACAACCGAGGAAAGATAATCTTTTCGACAAATGGATGTCCACATGCCAAAAAAAAAAAAAAAAAAAAGAAGAATCCAGACACAGCCCTTACACTCTTGACAAAAATTAACTCAGAATGCATCACAGACCTAAATGTAACATGCAGAACTATAAAACTCCTAGAAGACAACATAGCAGGAAACCTAGATGACCTTAGGTATGGCGATGACCTTTTAGGTAAACACCATAGGCACTATTCATGAAAGAAGTAACTGAGAAGCTGGACTTCATTAAAATTAAAAATTTCTGTTCTGTGAAAGAATGGTAAGAGAATGAGAAGACGAGCCACCATCTGGGAGAAAATATGTGTTTTGCAAAAGACACATCTGATAAAGGGTCATTATTCAAAATGTAAAAAGAAAAAAACAAACTCAACACTCAACAAGAGAACAAACAACCCAATTAAAAATGGACAAAAGATCTGAATAGACATCTCACCAAAGAAGATATACAGATGTCAAATAAGCATGACAAGAGCTCCACATCCCATGTCATCAGAGAAATGCAAATTAAAATGAGATACCACAAAATACCTGTTTGAATGCCCCGACTCTTGACCACTCACACCACCAGTTGCTGGTGGGGAGGTAGAGCGAGAGGCACTCTCACATGCTGTTGGTAGGAATGCACAATGGTCCAGCCCCTTTGAAAGACAAGGTGGTGGTTTCTTATACAACTAAACGTATTCTTACTCTACGAGCTAGCAATCACATATCCTATTTACCTGAAGGAGTTGAAAACTTATGCCATGCAAAAACCCACACATGTATGTTTATGGCAGCTTTCTTCATAACTTCCAAAACTTGGAAGCATCCAGATGTCCTTCAGTAGGTGAATGAATGAACTATGGTACATGCAGACAATGAAATATTATTCATAGCTAGAAAGAAGTGAGCTATCAAGCCATGATCAGACATGGAGGGAACTTACATGCATATGGCTAAGTGAAAGAAGCCAATGTGAAAAGGCTACACACTGTATGATGTCAACTGTAAGACATTCTGGAAAAGGCAAAACTATGGAGACAGTAAAAATAACAGTGATGGCTAGGGGTTGGGAGGTGGGTAGGGATGAACAGATGGAGCACAGAGGATATTTAGGGAAGTGAAACTACTCTGTATGATACCGTCATGGTGGATACAGGTCGTTATACATTTGACCAAACCCATAGAATGTATAATACCTAGAGTGAGCCGTCTTGTAAACTATGGACTTTGGGTGACTATGATGTCTCAATGTTGGTTCATTAATTTCGACAAACGGACCACTTTGGTGAGGGATGTTGATAATGGAGGAAGTTGTGCGTGTGTGAGGGCAGAGGGTATATGGAAAATCTCTGTACCTTCCCCTCAGTTTTACTGTGAACCTAAAACAAGGCTGGAGGAAATTTGATAAATCTCCAGTTTGGGTGAGGAAACTGACCTGGCCAAGGTGTATAGCAACAAAACTTGGGTTGGAACCTCTATTCTTTCCATGGCTCCAAGAAGAGTCAAGCGTCCTGAAGCTGGTTCAGGAATACTTGAAATGCCCAACTGTCTTTGTCTTGACAGCGGTGTGCTCACGTAGAGACAATATCGTGGGGGTGGTTAAAAGCTCTGGAGTCATGTGAGCCTGACTAAAACCCAGAACTACTACTTACTTCTTACATACAAGGTAGTGTGACCCTGAACCCACTACTTGACTATATGAGCCTCAATTTATTCATCTACCAAATGGACAAATAAAATCTATTCTACAGGTTGAAGTGAGAGTTCAATAAGATAATACATGAAATGACCTTAGAGCAAATGGCATTTACTGCTGCTATTATTATCATTAGTTATTATTAGCTTGGAGCAAACAGGGTCACTGCTGTGGTGATAGGAGAACAGAATCTGTGTGGTTGTCTATTTTCATGAGCTGTCGTGAATGAGGGGTGGGCTTTGTGGTTGGAGGAGGAGCTTAGTAAGGGGGAAGGAACTGCAAAGGGAGGAAGGGTCCTGTGGCTTCTGTCCTGACCTGGTCCCACAAAATGGAAATGGAACAGCAGTTAGAGGTTTGGCGTTAAGTTAAAGTTACGCTAAAGACAGCGTGGGCCTGGGACAGAGGGCAGTGAGTGCAGCTGTGTCCCCGCACCCGCCTGTTTGCTACAGACCATGATGACAGGGGCTTTAGACTCAGGGCAGCTCCAGAAAGAAACAGCTGAGGCCAGAGGAGTGGGTAGGAGACCTGGACCCCTGGCTTGGATGGAAATACTGGGGGACATGAACATATTAACTATACCTGAGGATGCCCAGATATACCTGGGGAGGCCTGAGTATTAGGGCGGGAAGAATGAAGACCCAAATCAGCAGCTTGGGGCCTCTGTATTTATGTGAATTCATTAACACCCAGAGGCCTAATTGTTTCATGCGTCTTCTACTTTCAACTATGTAATAAGCTGGCTGAGAGCTGGGATGACCCTGAGTCTTATATTTCCGTACCTACACGGAGTCCGGTATGGTGTCTAGCACACAGGGGAGTGTTCAGTAAATATTCAGTAATTGATTCCTTGTCGATTTGTCTTGAACATGAGGCAGTAGAGGAGAAGCTTTTCCTAATCTTAAGTCATTTTGACATCTTTTTGTTATGGACGCACTAATGGAGACTTCCCCAAATGGCATCATAATAATATGATGTATGATATGATGAGATATGATGAGATGAGATGATATAATATAATGTATTTAATGTAATGTGATAGAATAAACTTATTTGTATTAAGTGCCTGTAATAAGCCCAGCATTTAACCAACGTTACCATTTAGCTGCCTAATAATGACACAACTTTTATTATTACTGTTATCTCAGTTTCATAGATGAGGAAACTTAAGCCCAGAAAGGTTATCTAACTTGTGTAAGGTCACATAGGTGTGTCTGCCAGGACATAGGAGTGATAGCTGTGGGGACTTCATGGCTCAGCGTGGTCTCTTGGTCCTGTTCAAAAGTGCAGTACTAAGCAGATGACGCCTCAGAAGCTGGTGACATAAACATAACTGAGGCTGGGTGGGGAACAGGAGCCTCAGCTTTTGGAATTGTGAGCTCCACAATGGCAAATCAGAGGCTATAAATGCTCACCCGCTCAGATACAAATCAGGCCTGTTGACACAAGTGCAGAGCTTCAGGGACCCCTGAATTCCTGTTTTATGATTCTTCCAGCCATTGAGTTTGGGGGAGAACCTAATGCATTCTATCCTGAAATGACAAGCTGAATTGGCCAACATAGTTTATGGCCTTCTCTGAGCACAGGGCGAGGCCATGGGAGTCGGGTGGGCACTTGCAAAACTGACCCTTTAGAGAGGAGGCTACTTGGCTGGTGCCAAATGCAGAGCAGAGACCCGCAGAGTGGGTGCAGGGGTCTGCTGGTCTGTCAACTACAGCCAGTGGCACTTTTCCTAGTCATGCTTCAAATGACACTGTGATCCTCTGTTTTGTGCACTTTCAGATTCTTTCCCCAGGCCTATTTTGCTACGTTATTATAGCTTGGCGTCAAGTTCTATGGTAAAGCGTTTGTCTTCTTCCATGCGGTTCAACACCCCAGCCAATGATCTGTCTTTCTTACTTCCCTTGAGTCAAGCTCATGGTGACTCTTGGCTATCCAGGTTATAGAACTCTCCTTAGTAATATTTTAGCCAATATTTTCTGAGGGCTACTGAATGCCAGAAACTATACTAAGCATTTTCCATGCATTACTTCATTTAACAGCTGCAGCAAACCGCTGGTACAGCTGTTCATACACGTGCCTCTAATACAGCCCATCAAAGATCTGGCTTCATGACTTACACAAGTGAATGTACTGAAATGAGATTCTGCTTCTTAGCTGAAAAACCACAGAACCTATAAACATCATGTAGATAATTACTCCAAAATATGGAGATAAAAATACAAGCACTTTATTTGAAAAAGCAAACACAAAAGATAGGTGTAAATTCAAAGTGTTTAAATGCTTCCATTTTGAATAATTCAGTTAAGAACCTATACAAGTTTGTTCCCAGAAGCTAATGCATCAATCCCTAGTCTCCACTAAGGATAAAGGAATTCTAAAAATTAACATGGTTTTCAATAACTCAGATTTCACTATTTATATAGAAACCTAGAGAGACCCATAATATCCAATAGCTTCAAAAGATAAGCTAAAGACTTTTTGATGTAATCAATTTACCAATGTTTAATATACACACAAGGAAAATACACTCACTCTATAATTTCTTATAAAATAGCAAGTAAGGAGTAGATGTAGGAGATGTAGAAGGGGAAAGAGAATTCAAAAAGTCCTTCTCTTCAGTAACTTTCACTTGAGAATCATTAAAAAGCAACCACTTCCCCTCATACTCCTTTAAGCTTTGCACTGCATATGAAATTTTGTTTTCAAAATCACTCATGCTAATGCCTGTTTGGCCATTGGATTCCTTGTTTCTATCAGATTCATGGGTCCCATTAGTATTGTTAGTCTCAGAATTTCTATTTTCAGCAAATGCTGTACTGGCAACTTTATCAGGATGAGATGCTTTGTTGTATAACTCATAACCTGCTTGAGTCTTTTGTCCTCTGAGAAGTCCAAGAGTGTCTACATTTTTTTTGTTCAAAACTTTACTTGGCTGGGTATTTCCACTGACTCTAATCGACACTTCTTCATCGTCATAGTTTTTGACCACACCCCTTGCTTCCTCCTCATTCAGTGGTTCTGGCTTACCTACTTCACACATTTGGTCGATCACAAAATTTTCCTCATCTAGTTCTAAACTGTTAAGGTCAGTGACTTTCACAGAAGCAGTATAATGCCCGCTACTAATTGTAATGCCACTATGCATCACAACTGCAAATAATCCATAGCTGTCATTGGTTGGCTTTGTGCTCCATTCTTCTAGTGACAGTTTAAGAGGTATCAGTAAAGGAGTGTTGATCTTGGAAAGTCCACCACCATAACAATCAAACTCGAAGCCACTAGCAGCAAAGCACTTCAAATGAATAGTTAGAACTTCAGGCATTGCGTCAAACAAAAGACTTCGTTCAGCTTCCGTATAATGATGGCAATTTTCACAGAAATATTTATTTTCTCCTACAATCCTCTCCACTGAAGCAAACTGGGAAATTGCCCATCTCAGGGTCTTCATGTCTGGTTTTGGCTCTGAAGAACTTTCAGGACTCTCCTCTGCTTTGGAAAGCTCATCTTCTTGCACTGGTACGATGACGTCTTGAAACTCTTCTCTTCTTTCTGTTAAACTTTCACATTCTAAGCAACGAGTCCTTATTACCAGCTGACCTTGAAATAGTTTCTCCACCAGCTCAAAACCAATTGGCTCTGCACCTTTGTTGATGGGCTTAACTTCCTTAACAGGCATAACATTCTTCCCTGGAGATTCAAGTCCACAACCATCAGCTGTATTATCATTCTCATACTTCCCCATGTCCTCTTCAAGACCACATTCATTTTCTTTAGGTTGTCCTTTGGATTCTTGGTTTGTTGTTATTTTACCCAGACTAAGGGATTTAGAAATAATGCTGGGTTGCTTAGCTGTAGACTTGAACCAGTTTCTCTTAACTCTTGATTTCTTTTGTGAGGGTCTTGCACTCTCATTTTCAGAAATGTACTTGGGGATGATTTTAGCAGGAATATCTGATGAATCAACTGTAGCTTTTCTTTTTGATCTGGTTTGTCTCTGGTTTGCTTTCAAAGACTGGTGGTCCTTAGAGACTTTAACGTTTTTCTTCATGTTACCAAGTTCAGTGTCACTCTTTCTTTTCCCATGTACTTTTGGCAGTTTTTCTTTATAGTCTTCAGAATGCCTCATACTGTCCATCTCCATGCTGTTATGACCACTCATTTCCTCTTTCGGATGTTTTTCTTCTACCTTAGTAGATAACTCTGCCACATTTTTTACTCCTTTTTTTAGGAGTTGGCATGTTTCTTGAATGTGTCCCAAAATACACTGTAATACTTCCTGTGCATCATGCTGTAGATATCCTCCATACATAGGGTTGAGTTTCCTGAGTGTGTTAAGTAGTCGCCTTGGCTGAGTAGCAAGTTTACGAGTATATTTCTCTGGATGTAAGAGAAAACTAGCCTGAAGCTGTTCGACTGAAAGGATCAAGGAATGTAAGCTGCATATTAGTTCAAAACTTACTGAAGAATCTCCTTTGCAGTTTCCCTTAGCTTTTTGACTGGCTTCATCTTTTAGGGCTTCTTTCTTCCTTGAAATACTATTAAATAAGTGCTTCACTCCAGATTTAAAACCAGGACAAAAATATAATACCTGAAGTATACTATTAAGATAACAAGTATTGCCGAGATTATTCAGTCCCACAAACGGTAACAAGTTTTTTCTCTTCTCACGGTTGACACGTGAGGACTGTGCTGCAGGAATAACTTGATCAATTTCAGATCCTCTGTATTCAGAAGTTTTTTTCTTCATTTCCTTGAGAATCTGTGAAATCCAAGGCTCTCTTGGTTTCCTTTTTCTGAAAAAACTTCAAGGGACGTCTGGTTTTTTTTGAGGGACTACCTCTTGAAAGCCTATTACTTTCACGAGGTATGACACGGGGCATTTTCTCTTCAAATCCCAAGGAGTTGAGGAGAATTCATTTATACAGGGACCCTGTAATCACCAAGCATATGTAGAATATAACATTTGCCCAGGGGCCGTCTCTTCTGCTATACCATTTCTTGCTCCTGGCTGTCCTTATCACTGGGGGTTGTGACATCACCAATGTTTCTCCCGTAACTATGGTCATGGCCCAGAGCGAGGTCCGCGGCGGTGACGCCGACAAGTCTAACCGGGCTGAGGGCGGGGGCGACAGGTGAGCCCCTGCCCCGAGCCTGCGGGGGCCCGCGACCCACGGAAAAGCTGGCCGGATCGCCCTCCCCGCAGGGGAGTGCCCATTCGCTCTCAAGAGCGGGAACCCGGGCTGCGGCTCGGTCCTGCCTGGGCGCCGGCACCGACTACATCCCCGAAGCGGCGCCCGCCCCCGTCCCCGCCCCCGTCCCCGTCCCCGCCCCAGGACGGCAAGGAGCGCCAGAAGCGGCTCCGCTCGCCCGGCGCCCGAACCGCTGGGGTCTTCCCCACGACGCCGCCGACGGGAACTTGGCGCATTTTCCTCAGTCTCAGGACTCGTGTGTTTTAGCCTCCGCCCGCGCCAGCGCTGCGATTGGAGGTGGCGTCCTACGAAAGTGCCGGTTCTAGTCTCCAGGCTGCAGAGACGCGAAAGGCTAGAGCCACCTCACGCCCGCCACTAGCCCTCCTGGCACGCACGGGCTCCGGAACCAGCCGGAGCGGTAGTTGCCCCAAGCTGGTAACGGGTTCTGCAGTTTCAAACAGCGCAGGCAACGTCACGGGCAGCTCGCCCTAAGTATCATTCTTCAAGAAAATGTGTAACAGCCCACTAGGGGCGGTCCCATTATCAAATCCACCAGGAAAGAGGATTCTTCTCTGGTCCTCAGGGGCAGACAAGTTGAATGGACAGGCAGAGACTTTTTGTTTCATTCAGGATGCATCACCACTGAACTGGGATGGTGACAGATAATTCCCCATCCCACCTCAACTCCGTAGGTAAAGTGCTCTCCTGTCTAAATATGTTAAATCAGCACACACATTCACTGCGGAGGATCCAGGTTACCAATGGCTCTTTTTAGTTGAGCAAATGGCTTAAAAGCACTAACCATCAGTGGAATTCAAGCTAGTTAAAAGGCAGAGTCAATTAAGAATCTTTCACGTGGGCAATAAAACAGATAGGCACAATTATTACATTAATCAGTGGTGCTCTAGGCCAGTACTTTCCAACTTCAATTGCACATGAATCACCTGGGGGTCTCTTAAACTGCAGAGTCTGGTTTAGTTTGGGGCAGGGCCTGAAGTTTTGCATTTCTGACAAGCTTTCGGGTGATGCTGAAGAGGCTGGTCCATGTGAACTTGGTGTCTCAAATTCCTTGTCACTGGGAAATGATCTGACACACACTTCAGTAGGATTTGGGCGTCAATGGTTTGGACAAAAGATAACTAGGAGAATTGCTCTGAAATACTAATTGGAAGAATTCATTTCTGATTCTTTGGCTTTGGTAAATGTTCCATCTACCAAAATAAATGGCACAGACTTATTTTCAGGTGTCAAATCTCTAGTGCCCATCTTGGAACCCCTTTAAAGAAGAGATTTTACTAAGCCGGGGGCGGTGGAAGAAGGATGGATTGGGAGTTTGGGATTAGCAGATGCAAACTATTATATACAGAATTGATAAACAACAAGGTCCTACTGTATAGCACAGGGAATTAGATTCAATATTCTTTGATAAGCCATAATGGAAAAGACTATGAAAAAAGAATGTATATATGTGTAGAACTGACTCATTTTGCTGTACAGCATAAATTAAAATAATATTGTAAATTAACTATACTTCAATTCATAATTTTTTTCAAAAGAAGTGATTTCAGGTGTCAAAAATGTCCCCAAAGAGAAAACTGTACAATTTAATTCTCTAATGAAGTCCTCTTGCCTGTTCTGCAGACCTCGGCATAATCCTAATTTTGTATTCCTTCCTTTTCTGTCCTTTTCCCAGCAATGGGATGTAGGAATAAATATTTCAAGAACAGGTCAATAACGGTGTGAAAGTAAAGATGGCCCATCATGATAAAAGTTCCAATTGAAAAAAAAAAAAAAAACCCCGAAACCTGACTTGGTCCAAGTTGCATTCTGGGAAATGGATTTTGAAACTAACTCTTTGGCAACCTTGAGAATGATGTGCTGTGTCACAGGGGAAAGATCCTTTTGAGAAGCTCTCTCATGTTTATAATTTCCTCTGAACCTAGACAGGAAAGGCAAGGACGAGCTGTCTAAGCCATGAGGATGGTCAGCCTCTCGGTCATTCCTCACCTGTTGAGGTCACTTGTGTTCCACACAATGTAGATTAATGTGTTCAAGTTTCCATATGAAGGTGAAAAATTATTGTGCCCCAAATGGTTCTGAGGTTAAATGAGTTTGGAAAGCTCAGGGTTAAAGAAAGTTTAACTGGCCTCCTTCCTCTAGGTCTTCTCCGAGACCTTAAAATGTTCATGGACGTTGGAACCTCCAAGAGGGGTCCACAGGACTCCGGCCTCCTAATCAGATTTGACCACAGACCTTGTTTTTTAAGAACTATCTCTTGAGATAAGGGTTTGGCAGACTCCACCTTGAGAAGTGCTGATCTAGAGGAGCTGGGACAAAGTTTGTCTTACTGACTCTGGATGAACAGGACACAGCCGTGAGAATGGTTGTGGGTATATGGTGTGGGGTTGGGAGTTTCTAGAAATCTCTGAGGTTAGTAAAAACCCCCTTTGGGCAAAATCAAAGTCTCATAGCCAATAGGAATAACAAGCTAAAAAAAGTCATTAATACTAATTATTTAAGGTATTAAATTGAGAAACAAACCACATTTGCAGGTGTCCAAAATCTTCTCTGAGACAAGTGGTGAATTTTGCCTTTTCTGTACCTTAGGGTTTTCATCTGTCTAATGGAGTAGTGATGTCCCCCTCACAGGATGGTCATGAGGACAAAGGACAATATGGGCAAAACATGTAAGACTCCTGTAGATGGTGGCTTTATTCCCATGATTATGATGAGTGTTTTTTGGAGGTAACACCTTCCCTTTATTACACAGGTTTCTGATGAACTAGTGGTAGGTTCCTATTAAGATCATCCGGGAGAACATTTAAAAAATATGCATGCCCAGACCACTACTCAGTCCCCATGAATCATAATTGGGTGATGATAGTGGGGAAGGATGCGTGTATACATGAAAAAGTTTCTCCCCGTGATGGTTATGATACATCCAAAACACCTTCAGTGCGTTTAAGGCGAATTTCTAACTTGTGATCCCACCTCTCCTGTAGTAGTCCTGGGATGTGGTCCTTGGCATAAACGGTTTCTGTGGTTAAATAAGTAGAGATCTTATATACTAGTACCACCCTCCCCCTCCCTTCCCCTTTAGTAAAGTATCTGAGAAGTTCTGCAGTCCACACTGTTGGAAAACTTGTAACCTATTGCCTTCTGATCTCACATGACAGTGCAGCATGTATTTTTCTTGCAACTCTCGTCAACATCTTTGTTCAGCACATTTGAGAAATATTATATAGAGAGTTAGTCAGAAGAGAATTCTGTCCATATTCAGAAATCTTTCTGCACTGAAGACATAAGGGAGAGGCAAGGTCGCAAAGAGCAGCTAAAATTCCTCCTCCCCAGGGAGCTGGCTAGGCCTGCTTTTATTCTTCCTGCTGCTTGTTACTTACATGTGGAAAGAATATTGAAAACGATAAATGTGTGTTTTCAAGTAAGCAATTCTGGGTAAAGTCTGGGTGAGAGTCAAAGGACCAGGGAGATGAGCTACTGCAAACCTTAAGTGCTGAGACTGGACAAAGTTGGCTTTGAATCCTGGTTCCAGTACTTCCCAGCTTAGTGACCTTGGGCAAGTTACTTCACGTTTCTGTGCCTCACTTACCTTATATGTATATAAGAGCTTTAAAAAAGGGCATTATTATTAGTACTATTTATCCCTGTTCTTATAGAACTGGAAAAGCACACTTAAGCAAAGTGAGGGGGAGAATCAAGAAGTGAAATAGAATAGAGAATTCTGGAAACTTTCAAAATCAGATAAATCTTGTTCCCTTTACAAGTGAATTTATTTATTTTGGTAAATCATGACACCAAGTACCCTATTAGAATTTAGGGTTAGAGTTTGAGAGATGTGATTAACTTGAATTAGCTGGTTTATAGCAGTGGAGCGTGAATGACCCTTTCATCCAGCTCTTCATTCTAGTCAAATCCCAAACTATCAGACCAATTAATATACAAGAAACAGCTTGGGAGCCACTGCCAGTGGCAAAAAAGAGAAGGGACTGGGTGAACCTCAACAGTGCCGAAATAACTACCTGAGAAAGAGTAAACGACTTAGAGTTACGGTGAGGATGTTGGGGTGGGCCAGCTGAAGGGTAGATTTACAAACGCACACACGTTCTGCTGCTCCTGGAACTTAAAACAACAGCAACAACAACAACAAAAACGGGGGCTTCCCTGGTGGCGCAGTGGTTAAGAATCCGCCTGCCAATGCAGGGGACACAGGTTCGAGCCCTGGTCCGGGAAGGTCCCACATGCCACGGAGCAGCTAAGCCCGTGCGCCAAAACTACTGAGCCTGCACTCTAGAGCCTGCGTGCCACAACTGCTGAGCCCACACACCACAACTGCTGAGCCTGCAAGCCACAACTGAGTCCGTGCGCCACAGCTATTGAAGCTCAAGTGCCTAGAGCCCGTGCTGCACAACAAGAGAAGCCCCCACTCACCACAGCTAGAGAAAGCCTGTGCACAGCAATGAAGACCCAACACAGCCAAAAATAAATAAATGAATAAATAAATAAATCAATTAACACAACAACAAAAACCAAAACCCGGTAGAATAGAATAGAAAGTTTCAGAGTCCTTTGCATGTAGTATGACTGAGGTGGCAGTCTTACACACTCACACACATACCCACATGTGCATGTGGCTAGGTGTGTGTGTGCAATATGTATTTCTTATCGTGACTTGTGGTTAAAAAAGCTTGAAAACCTTTGCTCTAGAGGGCAGCCCACAGGGCCCTGAGCCAAGAAATAGATTATTTTGTGTCTAGGATGGCGCTGTGAGCTTACCCAGATCCCGCCCTACATTTTTGTAAACACTGGGATGATTGGGTGAGTGTGACAAGGACAAGCAAAGGAGAGGAAACTCAGACGCCAAGCCCCAGGGCAGTGATTGACTCAACAGAGCCTGGACACCAATGGGAGGACCGAGCCACTATCACAACCACAAAGCAAGGTGACGGCGCGGTGGTCGTGGTGGTTTCCATTCCCACTGTAGGAACTGTAGCCGAGGTAGCAGCCATAGACCGTTTACTGTGTATCTGCAATGCAGCAAACCCTCTAGTTTGTTCTCTACGTTCCTTATCTCACTTGAATCACACAGCACAACTTTGGGAGAGCCATTCTTAGTATTCCCATTGTAAGGATGAGAGAACAGAGTTCAGTCATAGAAAAGCGATTTTATGAGAACTGTTCATCTGGGGCTTTGAGAGAGGCAAAGTGAGGTATGATGAGTGGCCTTCTCTTGAGAAGTTTCTGTCTAGATAACGAAACGTTAGCTCATGAGCATCTCTGAGGAATGAACCACTTGCCTTCCTTCTTCTAAATCCCCCGATTCATTCGTTTTCTCCCTAGCCACAGGCTGTCAGGATGAAGAGGAGTGATAGAATTTTATTCTTTTCCATGCATAGAGCAAGGTACCAGATGGGAAATCAACACTTTCAAGGGGAATTTTAATGGAAAACTGGAATATCACACCCAGTTTTGATCAGTCAACGCATATTGCCTATGAACGCCATTGATATTTACTGCCAACTATTTACTGGTCTCTTACTTACTATGTGCCTAGCTTCATGCTAAGTAATTCATGTACATATTATTTTATAATCGAGCAGGACCTTATGGGGCCTTTTTGGGGCTGACCTCTCCCCCATATTCCTTGCTTTAGTTCCTTTCTGAAGTACCTAGATAATAGTATCTGATGCACATTTCCTGAGTTGTTTGACAGACATGAAAACCCCCATCAAATGGAAGATATTAACTATTTGATGACCATGAGCACATAGCCCCAAGACCTAATGGCGCCTGTGGATTGATAAACCCTGTGACACCACCCTGTTCCCTTACCATCAACCAATCAGAGAATTGTGCACGAGGAGATCACGTACCCTGTGACCCCGCCCTCCCTTAGCTGGCCTTTAAAAATGTTTTCCTGAAACCCATCAGGGAGTTCAGTCTTTTTGAGCACTAGCTGTCCCAGACTATTTGTATGGAGCCTTACAATAAATGCTGCGTTTTCCTTCACTACGACCCAGTGTCAGTAGACTGGCTTTACCGCACGTGGGCAAAAGCAGAACCAAGTTTGGCTCAGTAACAATGCAGTCTTCAGAAACACCCTATGGAGAGGGTACTATTTTTGTGCCCATTTTCCAGATGAGGGAATGAAGGTGTGAGAGGGTAATAACTTGCCTTAGGTGAGACAGCTAATAAATGGTGGGGTTGGGCTTTGGGTTCAGCTCTGCCAGACTCTAGAGCCTGGGCCCTTCACCACCAAACAGTCATGATTCCTCCATGATATCCAGGGTATCACACACGTAAAGTGGGGATTAAATTAAAATGTTGATGATCACTCCCTGTCCTTAAAGAGGTTTCAGTACTGTTGAGAAGGTAAGACCTACACAAATGGAAAAATAGTTAATGATACCTTGCTGCTTTTATGCTGCGGTCAAAGGAGTACTAGAAAACATTCATGGAAGGAGAAATTGCTGAAGCTGAGCTGGGCAGGATGAGCCAGGATTGGAGAAGCACAGAAAAATGGGTTGGTCTTGAGTCATTGAGCAGATACTAGACTCCTCGGTTTAGAGCAGAAAGCAGAGTTTCTTCAGTTGAATGGAGGGGGTCCCCATTTAAGGATTCTGAGGCCTTCAGCAAGTTCTTTACCTTTCCCAAGCCTCAGTTTCCCCATCCATGAGAAGGGGATGATATCCATCTCAGAGAGTTGGTGGGAAGATTAAGTGTACCTAAGTGCCTGGGAAAAGGAGGCATCTACTACATTCTCCTCTACACAACAGATTAAATAAAGTTTGCCAGTAGGACTGGCTGGCATCTTCCCTTCGCCATTCCAGTTGAAGATCTTAGAAAGAGCCCTACCTGCTGTGTGAAGCCCTTTACAACACGCCTCTGTTTGAGGTTTGCCTCTCCATCCAAGTTGGAAGTTTCCAGATGACAGATCCCACTGGGGTCCGAGGAAAAGAGGAGGAGTGTGTCGGCTGGGATGGTCTCATTGCATTGCATTTGGATGAAGTCCCCCACTTGCACGTCCTTCCAGCACTTCTGCGTGGAGCTCTGCTCTTTTCTGGGGTTGGAGAAAGACAGGGGCAGAGTGAATGTTAAAGCTCTCCAGAGCATGAATGAGTGAACGGAAAAGGTCCCCCTGCACCTAACATCCTCCAGGCAGCCTGTCACAGGACTGCTCTGTATTCTACCTCGCCCCAAATGACCACTATCATCGTCTCTAGAAAAGCGAAGCATGATCTATAGAATCCCACTAGTAAAGAGCCCTCCTTCTGACCATGTAGACTTTTGATTGACTGTCGGCTATTGACTGGTTGCTGTGCTCAGCCCTTGCTTTCTAGCAGGAGAAAAAATTTAAAGGATAAGGTGACTATATAGTCATATTAACATAGTATTCTTAATATACATCACTTCCTAGAATACCCAGTTATCGCTGTAGAAAGCAGGGTCACAAAAGAATGGAGTATAGGAAAGACTGCTTCTGGTTGTGGGTGGAGAGCGGCAGTGGGAAAGGTGAGAATATAGACCATTGTCTAGGAAGATCTGGAGTGGTGCTGAAATAGGAAGCAGGGAATTAGGAAGATGGCACCAGGAACTTTGATAGGATGGGCCCCACAGTGACCACAGGATCAGAGGGCTAAAGAAATCTGAGAAAACGATGTACTTTCTCTTCCTATCCAATTTATCAAGCTTGGGTAATAACAGGGGCAGCAACAATCGTGAATTTAACATTTCTACCGTGCCAAGCACTAGGGTGAATTAATACTTCATTTACTTGCATAATAACTCATTGGAGGAGACGTTATACCCATCTCATAACGAGGAACTTGAGGGTTCAAGAGAAATTTCCCAGGGCCTTACAAAAACAGAGCTGGACCCCAAGTCTGGGTGCAACTTGACACAAAACCCAGTTTTCACTGCTTGAATATCCTGCCTCCTGGAAATCATTCCCCTCTTTCCTCTCCAGTGGAATGGCAGCATCAGCTTTATAGCCCTGGCAGAAGGACTCGCTACTCCCCAAGGGGATACATTCCATTTCTAAGAGCCCTCAGTTTACGAAATTCTTCCTTCTGATTAGCCAAATGTTGAACTAATTCTGCTCTCCCAGGCAATCTGATTTACTCCATCTTCTACCATAAAATACATATATATATATATATATATTTTTAATGAATTTATTTTATTTTTGGCTGTGTTGGGTCTTTGTTGCCGCACGTGGGCTTTTCTCTACTTGTGGCAGGCAGGGGCTACTCTTCGTTGCGGTGCGCGGGCTTCTCATTGTGGTGGCTTCTCTTGTTGCGGAGCACAGGCTCTAGGTGCCCGGGCTTCAGTAGCTGTGGCTCATGGGCTCTAGAGCGCAGGCTCAGTAGCTGTGGCGCACGGGCTGAGTTGCTTCCAGGCATGTAGGATCTTCGCGGAGCAGGGCTCGAACCAGTGTCTCCTGCACTGGCAGACGGATTCTTAATCACTGCGCCACACAGGGAAGCCCTAAAAAAATACTTTAAAAGTGTTCATCAAGTGTCTTTTGAAGCCTTTTCGACTTGCCAAGTCAAATTTAACTTTCCAAGTGCCCTCAATTATTCTGTGTGACACAGCTTCAAGGTCTGTCTTAGAGGAGAGGGCTCTTCTGACTAAGGCTGTGTTTGGAAATGTTCCTCTTAAACTGTGGGATCTGGGACCAAACCAATATTCCACACGTGGTCTTTTAAACTAAGTCCAGCTGGCTTGTAGCTGGATGCCTCTGAGCCCATCCAGGCCTGGAGAAGCAGGCTCTCTTTTGCTCTTTGTCTCCACTGATGCTCCAGCCTCTCTGGACATGTTACTGCTTCTGTTTTTGTTGGAATCTGAGCTGCCCTGGGCATGACAAGACCACTGTTCCACAGAGAAAGAGACGTGACAAATTTCACTTTTCTCCTCTGAGTTCGTAAAGTCCTTGAGGAGGATAAGCGTTTGACGCCTTCCTCCTTTCTTTGGGGGCCCTCTAGAGAACCCCAAGCAAGCCCTCCTAAGACCCCATTTTCCTTGTCAAAAAGATCCTTGCAAAGGACTCGCCCAGTTTCCTGAAATACATGCACATCCATCTGGAAGACTTTTGGAAGGCCAACCAAGGGAAGATGGGATCAGAGTCTATAAAATAATCAGGGATTACAATTAGGGAGCAGTCTTGTAACTGTAAAGACCCACAGAGTTCTGTGTCAGTGCCCATGCTCTAGGGAGCCCAGTGCAGCAGCCACTGGTTAACCGTGGGCAGTATCACCCAAACGGGGACCACTTGTGAGCATTTTGTGGGCAGTGCATCTGTAGCATTTTAATAATAATTATTTTAATGGAAAAAGGATGCAACAGGTTTCTAAGCACTTTTTCATTCCCTCAGCTTATTTTAGAGCAGATTATCATCTGCTCTACCTTATTATTTTTATTTTTATTATTTTTTACCATGAAAAATAGAGACAGTCCCCCCAGATCTGTTTCTTGCTGTCATTTCAGAAAAACATTTACCTGTTGATTCAGGGAAGAATTGTTGTTTTTTCTTTAGAGCAGCCTTGGGAACACCTGTTAAATGTCCAAATATAAAGCTACTTAAAGAAATTGGAATGGCAGATACTCTCCATTGGAAAAGGAATCTTGTATGGTGAAGGAGGGAGGCTTTCTCTATTGCTTTTTTTTTTTTTCCTTTTTGAGAGGACACTTAAAAAAAAAGGATCCTTGAATATTACAGCAAAATTGCTCCAAGGAATAAAGGATTATCACTCAACTTGTCTTTACACTTCTGCCCTTTGACTTCTGCCCTATTGGGTAATGCCTTTGGGGATGGCCCACCATTGGTTGCTTGCTGTAATCTCAGCAATCTGGCCGGTATTGAGATTAGATTCAGTGAGCACACCTTTGACTGTGAACAATATCCTGACTGCCAACACTTCCAGAGCACACTGGTTCAAACCAGAAGGTTTGCAAAAGCTAGTTGGGAACGCTACATACATAGACATACTGAAGGCGAGGCCAATGCACCTCCACCCGTGAACACTGATATTCATTCTTCTTCCTTCTAATAAAGGGCTCCACTGCATATTATGGGATGTGAGTTATTAATGGGATGGACGATGGATGTTATGCAGATGAACTTATGAAATATATGTGTGTGTATATTTGTGTGTGTGTGTGTGTGTGTGTGTATTTATGAGCAGTCACTTCTGTGAGTTTGGCTGGAGTGCTGACTTGTCAATTCCCATAATGATGATAGGTATCGCAAGGTCAATGGAACCACACAAGAAGCTATAAGTCAGACGGGTCTCTGTTTTCTTTCTATTATTCTTTGGGTCCCTGGGAGGTCCTGTCCAGTACTGCTGTCCTGTTAATAATCGCCTGTCTTTGCTTTAGATGTCATCTTCTCTTCCTTAGGATGACATGCAGTGGTGAAGGGACCCTCCCCAAAACAGAGATTGCCCATGTCCGGGTCGTGCTGCTCAAACAGAGGCACATACACCTCCAGGCACACATCTTGTCGTGTGTGTCCAGGAGCACTGAAGTTATGGGAACAACATGATTTTTGGGGTGTTCAAAATTTTTTGGGGGGGGACATAATGTAGTAATTTAGCTGGTACAAAATTTGAAGAATTTTATATTTATATTGACCCAAATGTAGTAATAGTATAGAATCAGAGACAGATTTTATAGGAATTTTGGAATAAGAAAAAGTGACTTCAGGGACATTTCCTTCTTGCACTGGGTTATTCTGTGCTGGTTTCCTGATCCTCTGGGGGCCCACTTTGTCTCCTCAACTGTGGAAAAGGCAAGGGTGCATAGCTCCAGGGTTGGGGCGTCCAGCCCGAGGAGGTGCTGAGTGGCTGAATCCAGCTGAGGCAGAAAAGCGGCGTGCTTCTGCGTTGAGGGATGCCCAGATGTGGCCACAGCTGGCTGGGAGCCACCTTCGGGAGTCATTCCTGGGTTAATCCAGCCCGTTCAGAACAGCTGCCCCGGGTGGACACATGCACACACTCCTGGTCATTTCCCTGCTCAGTGAGTCCACACCTGGGAACTGATTGCTATTTTAGTTTTGTGGCATGTTCACTGCTGCTTCAAAATAAGACAAATCGACGTGGCTGGGGACGAAGACTCCACCTGGCAGATTCTGCCTTGGGGAGAAATTAAGTGGTGCAGTGCTAAATGGCTTTCTGAGAGGAGATAGGGCTTATTAAGAGGTAAATAAACAGCAAGAGAGGTTTATAACCAACTGGATCCTGTGGGGAAGCAGGCGAAAGGGGGGGAATGGAGGAGGAGAAGGTGCTTCAGCTTCCATTTCTCAAATACTATGTGGGTTTTGTAAAAAGGGTTTCAAGGAACTAGAGTAGAGTGGATTTATCAGGAAGCTTAGTTGTCTGTGGGATTTCCCATTCAGTGTAAGATGATGAGCTGACCTGGGCTGTCCTTCAGGAAGCTGGAATGTCAGGCCCAGGATGGTCAGCATCACTACCCCAGGGTGAAAGGGGAAGCCAGTGAGAATGAGTGCAATCTAGGGATTAAGAGTGGGTTTGAATCTCAGCTTCAGCGCTTACTACCTGTGTGACTTGGGGAAGTTACTTAATCTTTCAGAGACTCTATTTCTTCAGTTGAAGGTGATTGGAAGGATTAGTGACATGACCCATGTAAGGGACTGAGATCTTGGTTTTGCACTTAGTAAGTACTTGATGAATACAAGCGTCTTTTATGATGTTGATGACAGTGAATGTTAATGCTATGGTGAGGGCTAACCACCACCGCCAGCCCCAGCATTTTCTTCTTCATGCTATTGGGATGCCTGCTTTATGTCTGTGATTACATTTCATGAATTGGGCTCAGGCACATAATGTGCAAACACAAGGAACTTAAAAAATCCAAACATTTTCCCCAAGTCCAGAAAAGAAGGACCCAAATTCAGCCTACTGAAGACTAAGGGCTCTGGGTGCTGGCTACTGGGCAAACTCCCAGAAAAATACATTGTTAAAATCAGGGCTGCCCATCAAGTTCTTTGTGGATGTTGACAGACTAGTTCTCAAGTTTATATAAAGAGGCTAAAGACCCACACTAGCCAACTCGATAATTGAAGGAGAGGATTGGCACTACCTATCCTCGAGACTTACTATAAAGTTACGGTAATCAAGACAGTGCGGTATTGGCAAAAGAAGAAACAAATAGATCAATGGAACAGAATAGATAGCCCAGAAATAGATTCACATAATTATAGTCAACTGACTTTTGACAAAGGAACAAAGGCAATACAACCGAGGAAAGATAATCTTTTCGACAAATGGATGTCCACATGCCAAAAAAAAAAAAAAAAAAAAGAAGAATCCAGACACAGCCCTTACACTCTTGACAAAAATTAACTCAGAATGCATCACAGACCTAAATGTAACATGCAGAACTATAAAACTCCTAGAAGACAACATAGCAGGAAACCTAGATGACCTTAGGTATGGCGATGACCTTTTAGGTAAACACCATAGGCACTATTCATGAAAGAAGTAACTGAGAAGCTGGACTTCATTAAAATTAAAAATTTCTGTTCTGTGAAAGAATGGTAAGAGAATGAGAAGACGAGCCACCATCTGGGAGAAAATATGTGTTTTGCAAAAGACACATCTGATAAAGGGTCATTATTCAAAATGTAAAAAGAAAAAAACAAACTCAACACTCAACAAGAGAACAAACAACCCAATTAAAAATGGACAAAAGATCTGAATAGACATCTCACCAAAGAAGATATACAGATGTCAAATAAGCATGACAAGAGCTCCACATCCCATGTCATCAGAGAAATGCAAATTAAAATGAGATACCACAAAATACCTGTTTGAATGCCCCGACTCTTGACCACTCACACCACCAGTTGCTGGTGGGGAGGTAGAGCGAGAGGCACTCTCACATGCTGTTGGTAGGAATGCACAATGGTCCAGCCCCTTTGAAAGACAAGGTGGTGGTTTCTTATACAACTAAACGTATTCTTACTCTACGAGCTAGCAATCACATATCCTATTTACCTGAAGGAGTTGAAAACTTATGCCATGCAAAAACCCACACATGTATGTTTATGGCAGCTTTCTTCATAACTTCCAAAACTTGGAAGCATCCAGATGTCCTTCAGTAGGTGAATGAATGAACTATGGTACATGCAGACAATGAAATATTATTCATAGCTAGAAAGAAGTGAGCTATCAAGCCATGATCAGACATGGAGGGAACTTACATGCATATGGCTAAGTGAAAGAAGCCAATGTGAAAAGGCTACACACTGTATGATGTCAACTGTAAGACATTCTGGAAAAGGCAAAACTATGGAGACAGTAAAAATAACAGTGATGGCTAGGGGTTGGGAGGTGGGTAGGGATGAACAGATGGAGCACAGAGGATATTTAGGGAAGTGAAACTACTCTGTATGATACCGTCATGGTGGATACAGGTCGTTATACATTTGACCAAACCCATAGAATGTATAATACCTAGAGTGAGCCGTCTTGTAAACTATGGACTTTGGGTGACTATGATGTCTCAATGTTGGTTCATTAATTTCGACAAACGGACCACTTTGGTGAGGGATGTTGATAATGGAGGAAGTTGTGCGTGTGTGAGGGCAGAGGGTATATGGAAAATCTCTGTACCTTCCCCTCAGTTTTACTGTGAACCTAAAACAAGGCTGGAGGAAATTTGATAAATCTCCAGTTTGGGTGAGGAAACTGACCTGGCCAAGGTGTATAGCAACAAAACTTGGGTTGGAACCTCTATTCTTTCCATGGCTCCAAGAAGAGTCAAGCGTCCTGAAGCTGGTTCAGGAATACTTGAAATGCCCAACTGTCTTTGTCTTGACAGCGGTGTGCTCACGTAGAGACAATATCGTGGGGGTGGTTAAAAGCTCTGGAGTCATGTGAGCCTGACTAAAACCCAGAACTACTACTTACTTCTTACATACAAGGTAGTGTGACCCTGAACCCACTACTTGACTATATGAGCCTCAATTTATTCATC
Source organism: Mesoplodon mirus (assembly GCF_964341445.2). Classification (NCBI taxonomy): domain Eukaryota; kingdom Metazoa; phylum Chordata; class Mammalia; order Artiodactyla; family Ziphiidae; genus Mesoplodon; species Mesoplodon mirus. The sequence continues at coordinate 6,823,217 of NC_138980.1, read as the reverse complement.
TACCAAATGGACAAATAAAATCTATTCTACAGGTTGAAGTGAGAGTTCAATAAGATAATACATGAAATGACCTTAGAGCAAATGGCATTTACTGCTGCTATTATTATCATTAGTTATTATTAGCTTGGAGCAAACAGGGTCACTGCTGTGGTGATAGGAGAACAGAATCTGTGTGGTTGTCTATTTTCATGAGCTGTCGTGAATGAGGGGTGGGCTTTGTGGTTGGAGGAGGAGCTTAGTAAGGGGGAAGGAACTGCAAAGGGAGGAAGGGTCCTGTGGCTTCTGTCCTGACCTGGTCCCACAAAATGGAAATGGAACAGCAGTTAGAGGTTTGGCGTTAAGTTAAAGTTACGCTAAAGACAGCGTGGGCCTGGGACAGAGGGCAGTGAGTGCAGCTGTGTCCCCGCACCCGCCTGTTTGCTACAGACCATGATGACAGGGGCTTTAGACTCAGGGCAGCTCCAGAAAGAAACAGCTGAGGCCAGAGGAGTGGGTAGGAGACCTGGACCCCTGGCTTGGATGGAAATACTGGGGGACATGAACATATTAACTATACCTGAGGATGCCCAGATATACCTGGGGAGGCCTGAGTATTAGGGCGGGAAGAATGAAGACCCAAATCAGCAGCTTGGGGCCTCTGTATTTATGTGAATTCATTAACACCCAGAGGCCTAATTGTTTCATGCGTCTTCTACTTTCAACTATGTAATAAGCTGGCTGAGAGCTGGGATGACCCTGAGTCTTATATTTCCGTACCTACACGGAGTCCGGTATGGTGTCTAGCACACAGGGGAGTGTTCAGTAAATATTCAGTAATTGATTCCTTGTCGATTTGTCTTGAACATGAGGCAGTAGAGGAGAAGCTTTTCCTAATCTTAAGTCATTTTGACATCTTTTTGTTATGGACGCACTAATGGAGACTTCCCCAAATGGCATCATAATAATATGATGTATGATATGATGAGATATGATGAGATGAGATGATATAATATAATGTATTTAATGTAATGTGATAGAATAAACTTATTTGTATTAAGTGCCTGTAATAAGCCCAGCATTTAACCAACGTTACCATTTAGCTGCCTAATAATGACACAACTTTTATTATTACTGTTATCTCAGTTTCATAGATGAGGAAACTTAAGCCCAGAAAGGTTATCTAACTTGTGTAAGGTCACATAGGTGTGTCTGCCAGGACATAGGAGTGATAGCTGTGGGGACTTCATGGCTCAGCGTGGTCTCTTGGTCCTGTTCAAAAGTGCAGTACTAAGCAGATGACGCCTCAGAAGCTGGTGACATAAACATAACTGAGGCTGGGTGGGGAACAGGAGCCTCAGCTTTTGGAATTGTGAGCTCCACAATGGCAAATCAGAGGCTATAAATGCTCACCCGCTCAGATACAAATCAGGCCTGTTGACACAAGTGCAGAGCTTCAGGGACCCCTGAATTCCTGTTTTATGATTCTTCCAGCCATTGAGTTTGGGGGAGAACCTAATGCATTCTATCCTGAAATGACAAGCTGAATTGGCCAACATAGTTTATGGCCTTCTCTGAGCACAGGGCGAGGCCATGGGAGTCGGGTGGGCACTTGCAAAACTGACCCTTTAGAGAGGAGGCTACTTGGCTGGTGCCAAATGCAGAGCAGAGACCCGCAGAGTGGGTGCAGGGGTCTGCTGGTCTGTCAACTACAGCCAGTGGCACTTTTCCTAGTCATGCTTCAAATGACACTGTGATCCTCTGTTTTGTGCACTTTCAGATTCTTTCCCCAGGCCTATTTTGCTACGTTATTATAGCTTGGCGTCAAGTTCTATGGTAAAGCGTTTGTCTTCTTCCATGCGGTTCAACACCCCAGCCAATGATCTGTCTTTCTTACTTCCCTTGAGTCAAGCTCATGGTGACTCTTGGCTATCCAGGTTATAGAACTCTCCTTAGTAATATTTTAGCCAATATTTTCTGAGGGCTACTGAATGCCAGAAACTATACTAAGCATTTTCCATGCATTACTTCATTTAACAGCTGCAGCAAACCGCTGGTACAGCTGTTCATACACGTGCCTCTAATACAGCCCATCAAAGATCTGGCTTCATGACTTACACAAGTGAATGTACTGAAATGAGATTCTGCTTCTTAGCTGAAAAACCACAGAACCTATAAACATCATGTAGATAATTACTCCAAAATATGGAGATAAAAATACAAGCACTTTATTTGAAAAAGCAAACACAAAAGATAGGTGTAAATTCAAAGTGTTTAAATGCTTCCATTTTGAATAATTCAGTTAAGAACCTATACAAGTTTGTTCCCAGAAGCTAATGCATCAATCCCTAGTCTCCACTAAGGATAAAGGAATTCTAAAAATTAACATGGTTTTCAATAACTCAGATTTCACTATTTATATAGAAACCTAGAGAGACCCATAATATCCAATAGCTTCAAAAGATAAGCTAAAGACTTTTTGATGTAATCAATTTACCAATGTTTAATATACACACAAGGAAAATACACTCACTCTATAATTTCTTATAAAATAGCAAGTAAGGAGTAGATGTAGGAGATGTAGAAGGGGAAAGAGAATTCAAAAAGTCCTTCTCTTCAGTAACTTTCACTTGAGAATCATTAAAAAGCAACCACTTCCCCTCATACTCCTTTAAGCTTTGCACTGCATATGAAATTTTGTTTTCAAAATCACTCATGCTAATGCCTGTTTGGCCATTGGATTCCTTGTTTCTATCAGATTCATGGGTCCCATTAGTATTGTTAGTCTCAGAATTTCTATTTTCAGCAAATGCTGTACTGGCAACTTTATCAGGATGAGATGCTTTGTTGTATAACTCATAACCTGCTTGAGTCTTTTGTCCTCTGAGAAGTCCAAGAGTGTCTACATTTTTTTTGTTCAAAACTTTACTTGGCTGGGTATTTCCACTGACTCTAATCGACACTTCTTCATCGTCATAGTTTTTGACCACACCCCTTGCTTCCTCCTCATTCAGTGGTTCTGGCTTACCTACTTCACACATTTGGTCGATCACAAAATTTTCCTCATCTAGTTCTAAACTGTTAAGGTCAGTGACTTTCACAGAAGCAGTATAATGCCCGCTACTAATTGTAATGCCACTATGCATCACAACTGCAAATAATCCATAGCTGTCATTGGTTGGCTTTGTGCTCCATTCTTCTAGTGACAGTTTAAGAGGTATCAGTAAAGGAGTGTTGATCTTGGAAAGTCCACCACCATAACAATCAAACTCGAAGCCACTAGCAGCAAAGCACTTCAAATGAATAGTTAGAACTTCAGGCATTGCGTCAAACAAAAGACTTCGTTCAGCTTCCGTATAATGATGGCAATTTTCACAGAAATATTTATTTTCTCCTACAATCCTCTCCACTGAAGCAAACTGGGAAATTGCCCATCTCAGGGTCTTCATGTCTGGTTTTGGCTCTGAAGAACTTTCAGGACTCTCCTCTGCTTTGGAAAGCTCATCTTCTTGCACTGGTACGATGACGTCTTGAAACTCTTCTCTTCTTTCTGTTAAACTTTCACATTCTAAGCAACGAGTCCTTATTACCAGCTGACCTTGAAATAGTTTCTCCACCAGCTCAAAACCAATTGGCTCTGCACCTTTGTTGATGGGCTTAACTTCCTTAACAGGCATAACATTCTTCCCTGGAGATTCAAGTCCACAACCATCAGCTGTATTATCATTCTCATACTTCCCCATGTCCTCTTCAAGACCACATTCATTTTCTTTAGGTTGTCCTTTGGATTCTTGGTTTGTTGTTATTTTACCCAGACTAAGGGATTTAGAAATAATGCTGGGTTGCTTAGCTGTAGACTTGAACCAGTTTCTCTTAACTCTTGATTTCTTTTGTGAGGGTCTTGCACTCTCATTTTCAGAAATGTACTTGGGGATGATTTTAGCAGGAATATCTGATGAATCAACTGTAGCTTTTCTTTTTGATCTGGTTTGTCTCTGGTTTGCTTTCAAAGACTGGTGGTCCTTAGAGACTTTAACGTTTTTCTTCATGTTACCAAGTTCAGTGTCACTCTTTCTTTTCCCATGTACTTTTGGCAGTTTTTCTTTATAGTCTTCAGAATGCCTCATACTGTCCATCTCCATGCTGTTATGACCACTCATTTCCTCTTTCGGATGTTTTTCTTCTACCTTAGTAGATAACTCTGCCACATTTTTTACTCCTTTTTTTAGGAGTTGGCATGTTTCTTGAATGTGTCCCAAAATACACTGTAATACTTCCTGTGCATCATGCTGTAGATATCCTCCATACATAGGGTTGAGTTTCCTGAGTGTGTTAAGTAGTCGCCTTGGCTGAGTAGCAAGTTTACGAGTATATTTCTCTGGATGTAAGAGAAAACTAGCCTGAAGCTGTTCGACTGAAAGGATCAAGGAATGTAAGCTGCATATTAGTTCAAAACTTACTGAAGAATCTCCTTTGCAGTTTCCCTTAGCTTTTTGACTGGCTTCATCTTTTAGGGCTTCTTTCTTCCTTGAAATACTATTAAATAAGTGCTTCACTCCAGATTTAAAACCAGGACAAAAATATAATACCTGAAGTATACTATTAAGATAACAAGTATTGCCGAGATTATTCAGTCCCACAAACGGTAACAAGTTTTTTCTCTTCTCACGGTTGACACGTGAGGACTGTGCTGCAGGAATAACTTGATCAATTTCAGATCCTCTGTATTCAGAAGTTTTTTTCTTCATTTCCTTGAGAATCTGTGAAATCCAAGGCTCTCTTGGTTTCCTTTTTCTGAAAAAACTTCAAGGGACGTCTGGTTTTTTTTGAGGGACTACCTCTTGAAAGCCTATTACTTTCACGAGGTATGACACGGGGCATTTTCTCTTCAAATCCCAAGGAGTTGAGGAGAATTCATTTATACAGGGACCCTGTAATCACCAAGCATATGTAGAATATAACATTTGCCCAGGGGCCGTCTCTTCTGCTATACCATTTCTTGCTCCTGGCTGTCCTTATCACTGGGGGTTGTGACATCACCAATGTTTCTCCCGTAACTATGGTCATGGCCCAGAGCGAGGTCCGCGGCGGTGACGCCGACAAGTCTAACCGGGCTGAGGGCGGGGGCGACAGGTGAGCCCCTGCCCCGAGCCTGCGGGGGCCCGCGACCCACGGAAAAGCTGGCCGGATCGCCCTCCCCGCAGGGGAGTGCCCATTCGCTCTCAAGAGCGGGAACCCGGGCTGCGGCTCGGTCCTGCCTGGGCGCCGGCACCGACTACATCCCCGAAGCGGCGCCCGCCCCCGTCCCCGCCCCCGTCCCCGTCCCCGCCCCAGGACGGCAAGGAGCGCCAGAAGCGGCTCCGCTCGCCCGGCGCCCGAACCGCTGGGGTCTTCCCCACGACGCCGCCGACGGGAACTTGGCGCATTTTCCTCAGTCTCAGGACTCGTGTGTTTTAGCCTCCGCCCGCGCCAGCGCTGCGATTGGAGGTGGCGTCCTACGAAAGTGCCGGTTCTAGTCTCCAGGCTGCAGAGACGCGAAAGGCTAGAGCCACCTCACGCCCGCCACTAGCCCTCCTGGCACGCACGGGCTCCGGAACCAGCCGGAGCGGTAGTTGCCCCAAGCTGGTAACGGGTTCTGCAGTTTCAAACAGCGCAGGCAACGTCACGGGCAGCTCGCCCTAAGTATCATTCTTCAAGAAAATGTGTAACAGCCCACTAGGGGCGGTCCCATTATCAAATCCACCAGGAAAGAGGATTCTTCTCTGGTCCTCAGGGGCAGACAAGTTGAATGGACAGGCAGAGACTTTTTGTTTCATTCAGGATGCATCACCACTGAACTGGGATGGTGACAGATAATTCCCCATCCCACCTCAACTCCGTAGGTAAAGTGCTCTCCTGTCTAAATATGTTAAATCAGCACACACATTCACTGCGGAGGATCCAGGTTACCAATGGCTCTTTTTAGTTGAGCAAATGGCTTAAAAGCACTAACCATCAGTGGAATTCAAGCTAGTTAAAAGGCAGAGTCAATTAAGAATCTTTCACGTGGGCAATAAAACAGATAGGCACAATTATTACATTAATCAGTGGTGCTCTAGGCCAGTACTTTCCAACTTCAATTGCACATGAATCACCTGGGGGTCTCTTAAACTGCAGAGTCTGGTTTAGTTTGGGGCAGGGCCTGAAGTTTTGCATTTCTGACAAGCTTTCGGGTGATGCTGAAGAGGCTGGTCCATGTGAACTTGGTGTCTCAAATTCCTTGTCACTGGGAAATGATCTGACACACACTTCAGTAGGATTTGGGCGTCAATGGTTTGGACAAAAGATAACTAGGAGAATTGCTCTGAAATACTAATTGGAAGAATTCATTTCTGATTCTTTGGCTTTGGTAAATGTTCCATCTACCAAAATAAATGGCACAGACTTATTTTCAGGTGTCAAATCTCTAGTGCCCATCTTGGAACCCCTTTAAAGAAGAGATTTTACTAAGCCGGGGGCGGTGGAAGAAGGATGGATTGGGAGTTTGGGATTAGCAGATGCAAACTATTATATACAGAATTGATAAACAACAAGGTCCTACTGTATAGCACAGGGAATTAGATTCAATATTCTTTGATAAGCCATAATGGAAAAGACTATGAAAAAAGAATGTATATATGTGTAGAACTGACTCATTTTGCTGTACAGCATAAATTAAAATAATATTGTAAATTAACTATACTTCAATTCATAATTTTTTTCAAAAGAAGTGATTTCAGGTGTCAAAAATGTCCCCAAAGAGAAAACTGTACAATTTAATTCTCTAATGAAGTCCTCTTGCCTGTTCTGCAGACCTCGGCATAATCCTAATTTTGTATTCCTTCCTTTTCTGTCCTTTTCCCAGCAATGGGATGTAGGAATAAATATTTCAAGAACAGGTCAATAACGGTGTGAAAGTAAAGATGGCCCATCATGATAAAAGTTCCAATTGAAAAAAAAAAAAAAAACCCCGAAACCTGACTTGGTCCAAGTTGCATTCTGGGAAATGGATTTTGAAACTAACTCTTTGGCAACCTTGAGAATGATGTGCTGTGTCACAGGGGAAAGATCCTTTTGAGAAGCTCTCTCATGTTTATAATTTCCTCTGAACCTAGACAGGAAAGGCAAGGACGAGCTGTCTAAGCCATGAGGATGGTCAGCCTCTCGGTCATTCCTCACCTGTTGAGGTCACTTGTGTTCCACACAATGTAGATTAATGTGTTCAAGTTTCCATATGAAGGTGAAAAATTATTGTGCCCCAAATGGTTCTGAGGTTAAATGAGTTTGGAAAGCTCAGGGTTAAAGAAAGTTTAACTGGCCTCCTTCCTCTAGGTCTTCTCCGAGACCTTAAAATGTTCATGGACGTTGGAACCTCCAAGAGGGGTCCACAGGACTCCGGCCTCCTAATCAGATTTGACCACAGACCTTGTTTTTTAAGAACTATCTCTTGAGATAAGGGTTTGGCAGACTCCACCTTGAGAAGTGCTGATCTAGAGGAGCTGGGACAAAGTTTGTCTTACTGACTCTGGATGAACAGGACACAGCCGTGAGAATGGTTGTGGGTATATGGTGTGGGGTTGGGAGTTTCTAGAAATCTCTGAGGTTAGTAAAAACCCCCTTTGGGCAAAATCAAAGTCTCATAGCCAATAGGAATAACAAGCTAAAAAAAGTCATTAATACTAATTATTTAAGGTATTAAATTGAGAAACAAACCACATTTGCAGGTGTCCAAAATCTTCTCTGAGACAAGTGGTGAATTTTGCCTTTTCTGTACCTTAGGGTTTTCATCTGTCTAATGGAGTAGTGATGTCCCCCTCACAGGATGGTCATGAGGACAAAGGACAATATGGGCAAAACATGTAAGACTCCTGTAGATGGTGGCTTTATTCCCATGATTATGATGAGTGTTTTTTGGAGGTAACACCTTCCCTTTATTACACAGGTTTCTGATGAACTAGTGGTAGGTTCCTATTAAGATCATCCGGGAGAACATTTAAAAAATATGCATGCCCAGACCACTACTCAGTCCCCATGAATCATAATTGGGTGATGATAGTGGGGAAGGATGCGTGTATACATGAAAAAGTTTCTCCCCGTGATGGTTATGATACATCCAAAACACCTTCAGTGCGTTTAAGGCGAATTTCTAACTTGTGATCCCACCTCTCCTGTAGTAGTCCTGGGATGTGGTCCTTGGCATAAACGGTTTCTGTGGTTAAATAAGTAGAGATCTTATATACTAGTACCACCCTCCCCCTCCCTTCCCCTTTAGTAAAGTATCTGAGAAGTTCTGCAGTCCACACTGTTGGAAAACTTGTAACCTATTGCCTTCTGATCTCACATGACAGTGCAGCATGTATTTTTCTTGCAACTCTCGTCAACATCTTTGTTCAGCACATTTGAGAAATATTATATAGAGAGTTAGTCAGAAGAGAATTCTGTCCATATTCAGAAATCTTTCTGCACTGAAGACATAAGGGAGAGGCAAGGTCGCAAAGAGCAGCTAAAATTCCTCCTCCCCAGGGAGCTGGCTAGGCCTGCTTTTATTCTTCCTGCTGCTTGTTACTTACATGTGGAAAGAATATTGAAAACGATAAATGTGTGTTTTCAAGTAAGCAATTCTGGGTAAAGTCTGGGTGAGAGTCAAAGGACCAGGGAGATGAGCTACTGCAAACCTTAAGTGCTGAGACTGGACAAAGTTGGCTTTGAATCCTGGTTCCAGTACTTCCCAGCTTAGTGACCTTGGGCAAGTTACTTCACGTTTCTGTGCCTCACTTACCTTATATGTATATAAGAGCTTTAAAAAAGGGCATTATTATTAGTACTATTTATCCCTGTTCTTATAGAACTGGAAAAGCACACTTAAGCAAAGTGAGGGGGAGAATCAAGAAGTGAAATAGAATAGAGAATTCTGGAAACTTTCAAAATCAGATAAATCTTGTTCCCTTTACAAGTGAATTTATTTATTTTGGTAAATCATGACACCAAGTACCCTATTAGAATTTAGGGTTAGAGTTTGAGAGATGTGATTAACTTGAATTAGCTGGTTTATAGCAGTGGAGCGTGAATGACCCTTTCATCCAGCTCTTCATTCTAGTCAAATCCCAAACTATCAGACCAATTAATATACAAGAAACAGCTTGGGAGCCACTGCCAGTGGCAAAAAAGAGAAGGGACTGGGTGAACCTCAACAGTGCCGAAATAACTACCTGAGAAAGAGTAAACGACTTAGAGTTACGGTGAGGATGTTGGGGTGGGCCAGCTGAAGGGTAGATTTACAAACGCACACACGTTCTGCTGCTCCTGGAACTTAAAACAACAGCAACAACAACAACAAAAACGGGGGCTTCCCTGGTGGCGCAGTGGTTAAGAATCCGCCTGCCAATGCAGGGGACACAGGTTCGAGCCCTGGTCCGGGAAGGTCCCACATGCCACGGAGCAGCTAAGCCCGTGCGCCAAAACTACTGAGCCTGCACTCTAGAGCCTGCGTGCCACAACTGCTGAGCCCACACACCACAACTGCTGAGCCTGCAAGCCACAACTGAGTCCGTGCGCCACAGCTATTGAAGCTCAAGTGCCTAGAGCCCGTGCTGCACAACAAGAGAAGCCCCCACTCACCACAGCTAGAGAAAGCCTGTGCACAGCAATGAAGACCCAACACAGCCAAAAATAAATAAATGAATAAATAAATAAATCAATTAACACAACAACAAAAACCAAAACCCGGTAGAATAGAATAGAAAGTTTCAGAGTCCTTTGCATGTAGTATGACTGAGGTGGCAGTCTTACACACTCACACACATACCCACATGTGCATGTGGCTAGGTGTGTGTGTGCAATATGTATTTCTTATCGTGACTTGTGGTTAAAAAAGCTTGAAAACCTTTGCTCTAGAGGGCAGCCCACAGGGCCCTGAGCCAAGAAATAGATTATTTTGTGTCTAGGATGGCGCTGTGAGCTTACCCAGATCCCGCCCTACATTTTTGTAAACACTGGGATGATTGGGTGAGTGTGACAAGGACAAGCAAAGGAGAGGAAACTCAGACGCCAAGCCCCAGGGCAGTGATTGACTCAACAGAGCCTGGACACCAATGGGAGGACCGAGCCACTATCACAACCACAAAGCAAGGTGACGGCGCGGTGGTCGTGGTGGTTTCCATTCCCACTGTAGGAACTGTAGCCGAGGTAGCAGCCATAGACCGTTTACTGTGTATCTGCAATGCAGCAAACCCTCTAGTTTGTTCTCTACGTTCCTTATCTCACTTGAATCACACAGCACAACTTTGGGAGAGCCATTCTTAGTATTCCCATTGTAAGGATGAGAGAACAGAGTTCAGTCATAGAAAAGCGATTTTATGAGAACTGTTCATCTGGGGCTTTGAGAGAGGCAAAGTGAGGTATGATGAGTGGCCTTCTCTTGAGAAGTTTCTGTCTAGATAACGAAACGTTAGCTCATGAGCATCTCTGAGGAATGAACCACTTGCCTTCCTTCTTCTAAATCCCCCGATTCATTCGTTTTCTCCCTAGCCACAGGCTGTCAGGATGAAGAGGAGTGATAGAATTTTATTCTTTTCCATGCATAGAGCAAGGTACCAGATGGGAAATCAACACTTTCAAGGGGAATTTTAATGGAAAACTGGAATATCACACCCAGTTTTGATCAGTCAACGCATATTGCCTATGAACGCCATTGATATTTACTGCCAACTATTTACTGGTCTCTTACTTACTATGTGCCTAGCTTCATGCTAAGTAATTCATGTACATATTATTTTATAATCGAGCAGGACCTTATGGGGCCTTTTTGGGGCTGACCTCTCCCCCATATTCCTTGCTTTAGTTCCTTTCTGAAGTACCTAGATAATAGTATCTGATGCACATTTCCTGAGTTGTTTGACAGACATGAAAACCCCCATCAAATGGAAGATATTAACTATTTGATGACCATGAGCACATAGCCCCAAGACCTAATGGCGCCTGTGGATTGATAAACCCTGTGACACCACCCTGTTCCCTTACCATCAACCAATCAGAGAATTGTGCACGAGGAGATCACGTACCCTGTGACCCCGCCCTCCCTTAGCTGGCCTTTAAAAATGTTTTCCTGAAACCCATCAGGGAGTTCAGTCTTTTTGAGCACTAGCTGTCCCAGACTATTTGTATGGAGCCTTACAATAAATGCTGCGTTTTCCTTCACTACGACCCAGTGTCAGTAGACTGGCTTTACCGCACGTGGGCAAAAGCAGAACCAAGTTTGGCTCAGTAACAATGCAGTCTTCAGAAACACCCTATGGAGAGGGTACTATTTTTGTGCCCATTTTCCAGATGAGGGAATGAAGGTGTGAGAGGGTAATAACTTGCCTTAGGTGAGACAGCTAATAAATGGTGGGGTTGGGCTTTGGGTTCAGCTCTGCCAGACTCTAGAGCCTGGGCTCTTCACCACCAAACAGTCATGATTCCTCCATGATATCCAGGGTATCACACACGTAAAGTGGGGATTAAATTAAAATGTTGATGATCACTCCCTGTCCTTAAAGAGGTTTCAGTACTGTTGAGAAGGTAAGACCTACACAAATGGAAAAATAGTTAATGATACCTTGCTGCTTTTATGCTGCGGTCAAAGGAGTACTAGAAAACATTCATGGAAGGAGAAATTGCTGAAGCTGAGCTGGGCAGGATGAGCCAGGATTGGAGAAGCACAGAAAAATGGGTTGGTCTTGAGTCATTGAGCAGATACTAGACTCCTCGGTTTAGAGCAGAAAGCAGAGTTTCTTCAGTTGAATGGAGGGGGTCCCCATTTAAGGATTCTGAGGCCTTCAGCAAGTTCTTTACCTTTCCCAAGCCTCAGTTTCCCCATCCATGAGAAGGGGATGATATCCATCTCAGAGAGTTGGTGGGAAGATTAAGTGTACCTAAGTGCCTGGGAAAAGGAGGCATCTACTACATTCTCCTCTACACAACAGATTAAATAAAGTTTGCCAGTAGGACTGGCTGGCATCTTCCCTTCGCCATTCCAGTTGAAGATCTTAGAAAGAGCCCTACCTGCTGTGTGAAGCCCTTTACAACACGCCTCTGTTTGAGGTTTGCCTCTCCATCCAAGTTGGAAGTTTCCAGATGACAGATCCCACTGGGGTCCGAGGAAAAGAGGAGGAGTGTGTCGGCTGGGATGGTCTCATTGCATTGCATTTGGATGAAGTCCCCCACTTGCACGTCCTTCCAGCACTTCTGCGTGGAGCTCTGCTCTTTTCTGGGGTTGGAGAAAGACAGGGGCAGAGTGAATGTTAAAGCTCTCCAGAGCATGAATGAGTGAACGGAAAAGGTCCCCCTGCACCTAACATCCTCCAGGCAGCCTGTCACAGGACTGCTCTGTATTCTACCTCGCCCCAAATGACCACTATCATCGTCTCTAGAAAAGCGAAGCATGATCTATAGAATCCCACTAGTAAAGAGCCCTCCTTCTGACCATGTAGACTTTTGATTGACTGTCGGCTATTGACTGGTTGCTGTGCTCAGCCCTTGCTTTCTAGCAGGAGAAAAAATTTAAAGGATAAGGTGATTATATAGTCATATTAACATAGTATTCTTAATATACATCACTTCCTAGAATACCCAGTTATCGCTGTAGAAAGCAGGGTCACAAAAGAATGGAGTATAGGAAAGACTGCTTCTGGTTGTGGGTGGAGAGCGGCAGTGGGAAAGGTGAGAATATAGACCATTGTCTAGGAAGATCTGGAGTGGTGCTGAAATAGGAAGCAGGGAATTAGGAAGATGGCACCAGGAACTTTGACAGGATGGGCCCCACAGTGACCACAGGATCAGAGGGCTAAAGAAATCTGAGAAAATGATGTACTTTCTCTTCCTATCCAATTTATCAAGCTTGGGTAATAACAGGGGCAGCAACAATCGTGAATTTAACATTTCTACCGTGCCAAGCACTAGAATGAATTAATGAATTAATTCATTAATAAATGAATTAATAATTCATTTTAATGAATTATTAATTAATTAATTCATTAATAAATTCATTAATAAATGAATTAATACTTCATTTACTTGCATAATAACTCATTGGAGGAGACGTTATACCCATCTCATAACGAGGAACTTGAGGGTTCAAGAGAAATTTCCCAGGGCCTTACAAAAACAGAGCTGGACCCCAAGTCTGGGTGCAACTTGACACAAAACCCAGTTTTCACTGCTTGAATATCCTGCCTCCTGGAAATCATTCCCCTCTTTCCTCTCCAGTGGAATGGCAGCATCAGCTTTATAGCTCTGGCAGAAGGACTCGCTACTCCCCAAGGGGATACATTCCATTTCTAAGAGCCCTCAGTTTACGAAATTCTTCCTTCTGATTAGCCAAATGTTGAACTAATTCTGCTCTCCCAGGCAATCAGATTTACTCCATCTTCTACCATAAAAATATATATATATATATATATATATTTTTTAAATGAATTTATTTTATTTTTGGCTGTGTTGGGTCTTTGTTGCCGCACGTGGGCTTTTCTCTACTTGTGGCAGGCAGGGGCTACTCTTCGTTGCGGTGCGCGGGCTTCTCACTGTGGTGGCTTCTCTTGTTGCGGAGCACGGGCTCTAGGTGCCCGGGCTTCAGTAGCTGTGGCTCATGGGCTCTAGAGCGCAGGCTCAGTAGCTGTGGCGCACGGGCTGAGTTGCTTCCAGGCATGTAGGATCTTCGCGGAGCAGGGCTCGAACCAGTGTCTCCTGCACTGGCAGACGGATTCTTAATCACTGCGCCACACAGGGAAGCCCTAAAAAAATACTTGAAAGTGTTCATCAAGTGTCTTTTGAAGCCTTTTGGACTTGCCAAGTCAAATTTAACTTTCCAAGTGCCCTCAATTAACCCGTGTGACACAGCTTCAAGGTCTGTCTTAGAGGAGAGGGCTCTTCTGACTAAGGCTGTGTTTGGAAATGTTCCTCTTAAACTGTGGGATCTGGGACCAAACCAATATTCCACACGTGGTCTTTTAAACTAAGTCCAGCTGGCTTGCAGCTGGATGCCTCTGAGCCCATCCAGGCCTGGAGAAGCAGGCTCTCTTTTGCTCTTTGTCTCCACTGATGCTCCAGCCTCTCTGGACATGTTACTGCTTCTGTTTTTGTTGGAATCTGAGCTGCCCTGGGCATGACAAGACCACTGTTCCACAGAGAAAGAGACGTGACAAATTTCACTTTTCTCCTCTGAGTTCGTAAAAGTCCTTGAGGAGGATAAGCGTTTGACGCCTTCCTCCTTTCTAGAGAACCCCAAGCAAGCCCTCCTAAGACCCCATTTTCCTTGTCAAAAAGATCCTTGCAAAGGACTCGCCCAGTTTCCTGAAATACATGCACATCCATCTGGAAGACTTTTGGAAGGCCAACCAAGGGAAGATGGGATCAGAGTCTATAAAATAATCAGGGATTACAATTAGGGAGCAGTCTTGTAACTGTAAAGACCCACAGAGTTCTGTGTCAGTGCCCATGCTCTAGGGAGCCCAGTGCAGCAGCCACTGGTTAACCGTGGGCAGTATCACCCAAACGGGGACCACTTGTGAGCATTTTGTGGGCAGTGCATCTGTAGCATTTTAATAATAATTATTTTAATGGAAAAAGGATGCAACAGGTTTCTAAGCACTTTTTCATTCCCTCAGCTTATTTTAGAGCAGATTATCATCTGCTCTACCTTATTATTTTTATTTTTATTATTTTTTACCATGAAAAATAGAGACAGTCCCCCCAGATCTGTTTCTTGCTGTCATTTCAGAAAAACATTTACCTGTTGATTCAGGGAAGAATTGTTGTTTTTTCTTTAGAGCAGCCTTGGGAACACCTGTTAAATGTCCAAATATAAAGCTACTTAAAGAAATTGGAATGGCAGATACTCTCCATTGGAAAAGGAATCTTGTATGGTGAAGGAGGGAGGCTTTCTCTATTGCTTTTTTTTTTTTTCCTTTTTGAGAGGACACTTAAAAAAAAAGGATCCTTGAATATTACAGCAAAATTGCTCCAAGGAATAAAGGATTATCACTCAACTTGTCTTTACACTTCTGCCCTTTGACTTCTGCCCTATTGGGTAATGCCTTTGGGGATGGCCCACCATTGGTTGCTTGCTGTAATCTCAGCAATCTGGCCGGTATTGAGATTAGATTCAGTGAGCACACCTTTGACTGTGAACAATATCCTGACTGCCAACACTTCCAGAGCACACTGGTTCAAACCAGAAGGTTTGCAAAAGCTAGTTGGGAACGCTACATACATAGACATACTGAAGGCGAGGCCAATGCACCTCCACCCGTGAACACTGATATTCATTCTTCTTCCTTCTAATAAAGGGCTCCACTGCATATTATGGGATGTGAGTTATTAATGGGATGGACGATGGATGTTATGCAGATGAACTTATGAAATATATGTGTGTGTATATTTGTGTGTGTGTGTGTGTGTGTGTGTATTTATGAGCAGTCACTTCTGTGAGTTTGGCTGGAGTGCTGACTTGTCAATTCCCATAATGATGATAGGTATCGCAAGGTCAATGGAACCACACAAGAAGCTATAAGTCAGACGGGTCTCTGTTTTCTTTCTATTATTCTTTGGGTCCCTGGGAGGTCCTGTCCAGTACTGCTGTCCTGTTAATAATCGCCTGTCTTTGCTTTAGATGTCATCTTCTCTTCCTTAGGATGACATGCAGTGGTGAAGGGACCCTCCCCAAAACAGAGATTGCCCATGTCCGGGTCGTGCTGCTCAAACAGAGGCACATACACCTCCAGGCACACATCTTGTCGTGTGTGTCCAGGAGCACTGAAGTTATGGGAACAACATGATTTTTGGGGTGTTCAAAATTTTTTGGGGGGGGACATAATGTAGTAATTTAGCTGGTACAAAATTTGAAGAATTTTATATTTATATTGACCCAAATGTAGTAATAGTATAGAATCAGAGACAGATTTTATAGGAATTTTGGAATAAGAAAAAGTGACTTCAGGGACATTTCCTTCTTGCACTGGGTTATTCTGTGCTGGTTTCCTGATCCTCTGGGGGCCCACTTTGTCTCCTCAACTGTGGAAAAGGCAAGGGTGCATAGCTCCAGGGTTGGGGCGTCCAGCCCGAGGAGGTGCTGAGTGGCTGAATCCAGCTGAGGCAGAAAAGCGGCGTGCTTCTGCGTTGAGGGATGCCCAGATGTGGCCACAGCTGGCTGGGAGCCACCTTCGGGAGTCATTCCTGGGTTAATCCAGCCCGTTCAGAACAGCTGCCCCGGGTGGACACATGCACACACTCCTGGTCATTTCCCTGCTCAGTGAGTCCACACCTGGGAACTGATTGCTATTTTAGTTTTGTGGCATGTTCACTGCTGCTTCAAAATAAGACAAATCGACGTGGCTGGGGACGAAGACTCCACCTGGCAGATTCTGCCTTGGGGAGAAATTAAGTGGTGCAGTGCTAAATGGCTTTCTGAGAGGAGATAGGGCTTATTAAGAGGTAAATAAACAGCAAGAGAGGTTTATAACCAACTGGATCCTGTGGGGAAGCAGGCGAAAGGGGGGGAATGGAGGAGGAGAAGGTGCTTCAGCTTCCATTTCTCAAATACTATGTGGGTTTTGTAAAAAGGGTTTCAAGGAACTAGAGTAGAGTGGATTTATCAGGAAGCTTAGTTGTCTGTGGGATTTCCCATTCAGTGTAAGATGATGAGCTGACCTGGGCTGTCCTTCAGGAAGCTGGAATGTCAGGCCCAGGATGGTCAGCATCACTACCCCAGGGTGAAAGGGGAAGCCAGTGAGAATGAGTGCAATCTAGGGATTAAGAGTGGGTTTGAATCTCAGCTTCAGCGCTTACTACCTGTGTGACTTGGGGAAGTTACTTAATCTTTCAGAGACTCTATTTCTTCAGTTGAAGGTGATTGGAAGGATTAGTGACATGACCCATGTAAGGGACTGAGATCTTGGTTTTGCACTTAGTAAGTACTTGATGAATACAAGCGTCTTTTATGATGTTGATGACAGTGAATGTTAATGCTATGGTGAGGGCTAACCACCACCGCCAGCCCCAGCATTTTCTTCTTCATGCTATTGGGATGCCTGCTTTATGTCTGTGATTACATTTCATGAATTGGGCTCAGGCACATAATGTGCAAACACAAGGAACTTAAAAAATCCAAACATTTTCCCCAAGTCCAGAAAAGAAGGACCCAAATTCAGCCTACTGAAGACTAAGGGCTCTGGGTGCTGGCTACTGGGCAAACTCCCAGAAAAATACATTGTTAAAATCAGGGCTGCCCATCAAGTTCTTTGTGGATGTTGACAGACTAGTTCTCAAGTTTATATAAAGAGGCTAAAGACCCACACTAGCCAACTCGATAATTGAAGGAGAGGATTGGCACTACCTATCCTCGAGACTTACTATAAAGTTACGGTAATCAAGACAGTGCGGTATTGGCAAAAGAAGAAACAAATAGATCAATGGAACAGAATAGATAGCCCAGAAATAGATTCACATAATTATAGTCAACTGACTTTTGACAAAGGAACAAAGGCAATACAACCGAGGAAAGATAATCTTTTCAACAAATGGATGTCCACATGCCAAAAAAAAAAAAAAAAAAAAAAAGAAGAATCCAGACACAGCCCTTACACTCTTGACAAAAATTAACTCAGAATGCATCACAGACCTAAATGTAACATGCAGAACTATAAAACTCCTAGAAGACAACATAGCAGGAAACCTAGATGACCTTAGGTATGGCGATGACCTTTTAGGTAAACACCATAGGCACTATTCATGAAAGAAGTAACTGAGAAGCTGGACTTCATTAAAATTAAAAATTTCTGTTCTGTGAAAGAATGGTAAGAGAATGAGAAGACGAGCCACCATCTGGGAGAAAATATGTGTTTTGCAAAAGACACATCTGATAAAGGGTCATTATTCAAAATGTAAAAAGAAAAAAACAAACTCAACACTCAACAAGAGAACAAACAACCCAATTAAAAATGGACAAAAGATCTGAATAGACATCTCACCAAAGAAGATATACAGATGTCAAATAAGCATGACAAGAGCTCCACATCCCATGTCATCAGAGAAATGCAAATTAAAATGAGATACCACAAAATACCTGTTTGAATGCCCCGACTCTTGACCACTCACACCACCAGTTGCTGGTGGGGAGGTAGAGCGAGAGGCACTCTCACATGCTGTTGGTAGGAATGCACAATGGTCCAGCCCCTTTGAAAGACAAGGTGGTGGTTTCTTATACAACTAAACGTATTCTTACTCTACGAGCTAGCAATCACATATCCTATTTACCTGAAGGAGTTGAAAACTTATGCCATGCAAAAACCCACACATGTATGTTTATGGCAGCTTTCTTCATAACTTCCAAAACTTGGAAGCATCCAGATGTCCTTCAGTAGGTGAATGAATGAACTATGGTACATGCAGACAATGAAATATTATTCATAGCTAGAAAGAAGTGAGCTATCAAGCCATGATCAGACATGGAGGGAACTTACATGCATATGGCTAAGTGAAAGAAGCCAATGTGAAAAGGCTACACACTGTATGATGTCAACTGTAAGACATTCTGGAAAAGGCAAAACTATGGAGACAGTAAAAATAACAGTGATGGCTAGGGGTTGGGAGGTGGGTAGGGATGAACAGATGGAGCACAGAGGATATTTAGGGAAGTGAAACTACTCTGTATGATACCGTCATGGTGGATACAGGTCGTTATACATTTGACCAAACCCATAGAATGTATAATACCTAGAGTGAGCCGTCTTGTAAACTATGGACTTTGGGTGACTATGATGTCTCAATGTTGGTTCATTAATTTCGACAAACGGACCACTTTGGTGAGGGATGTTGATAATGGAGGAAGTTGTGCGTGTGTGAGGGCAGAGGGTATATGGGAAATCTCTGTACCTTCCCCTCAGTTTTACTGTGAACCTAAAACAAGGCTGGAGGAAATTTGATAAATCTCCAGTTTGGGTGAGGAAACTGACCTGGCCAAGGTGTATAGCAACAAAACTTGGGTTGGAACCTCTATTCTTTCCATGGCTCCAAGAAGAGTCAAGCGTCCTGAAGCTGGTTCAGGAATACTTGAAATGCCCAACTGTCTTTGTCTTGACAGCGGTGTGCTCACGTAGAGACAATATCGTGGGGGTGGTTAAAAGCTCTGGAGTCATGTGAGCCTGACTAAAACCCAGAACTACTACTTACTTCTTACATACAAGGTAGTGTGACCCTGAACCCACTACTTGACTATATGAGCCTCAATTTATTCATCTACCAAATGGACAAATAAAATCTATTCTACAGGTTGAAGTGAGAGTTCAATAAGATAATACATGAAATGACCTTAGAGCAAATGGCATTTACTGCTGCTATTATTATCATTAGTTATTATTAGCTTGGAGCAAACAGGGTCACTGCTGTGGTGATAGGAGAACAGAATCTGTGTGGTTGTCTATTTTCATGAGCTGTCGTGAATGAGGGGTGGGCTTTGTGGTTGGAGGAGGAGCTTAGTAAGGGGGAAGGAACTGCAAAGGGAGGAAGGGTCCTGTGGCTTCTGTCCTGACCTGGTCCCACAAAATGGAAATGGAACAGCAGTTAGAGGTTTGGCGTTAAGTTAAAGTTACGCTAAAGACAGCGTGGGCCTGGGACAGAGGGCAGTGAGTGCAGCTGTGTCCCCGCACCCGCCTGTTTGCTACAGACCATGATGACAGGGGCTTTAGACTCAGGGCAGCTCCAGAAAGAAACAGCTGAGGCCAGAGGAGTGGGTAGGAGACCTGGACCCCTGGCTTGGATGGAAATACTGGGGGACATGAACATATTAACTATACCTGAGGATGCCCAGATATACCTGGGGAGGCCTGAGTATTAGGGCGGGAAGAATGAAGACCCAAATCAGCAGCTTGGGGCCTCTGTATTTATGTGAATTCATTAACACCCGGAGGCCTAATTGTTTCATGCGTCTTCTACTTTCAACTATGTAATAAGCTGGCTGAGAGCTGGGATGACCCTGAGTCTTATATTTCCGTACCTACACGGAGTCCGGTATGGTGTCTAGCACACAGGGGAGTGTTCAGTAAATATTCAGTAATTGATTCCTTGTCGATTTGTCTTGAACATGAGGCAGTAGAGGAGAAGCTTTTCCTAATCTTAAGTCATTTTGACATCTTTTTGTTATGGACGCACTAATGGAGACTTCCCCAAATGGCATCATAATAATATGATGTATGATATGATGAGATATGATGAGATGAGATGATATAATATAATGTATTTAATGTAATGTAATAGAATAAACTTATTTGTATTAAGTGCCTGTAATAAGCCCAGCATTTAACCAACGTTACCATTTAGCTGCCTAATAATGACACAACTTTTATTATTACTGTTATCTCAGTTTCATAGATGAGGAAACTTAAGCCCAGAAAGGTTATCTAACTTGTGTAAGGTCACATAGGTGTGTCTGCCAGGACATAGGAGTGATAGCTGTGGGGACTTCATGGCTCAGCGTGGTCTCTTGGTCCTGTTCAAAAGTGCAGTACTAAGCAGATGACGCCTCAGAAGCTGGTGACATAAACATAACTGAGGCTGGGTGGGGAACAGGAGCCTCAGCTTTTGGAATTGTGAGCTCCACAATGGCAAATCAGAGGCTATAAATGCTCACCCGCTCAGATACAAATCAGGCCTGTTGACACAAGTGCAGAGCTTCAGGGACCCCTGAATTCCTGTTTTATGATTCTTCCAGCCATTGAGTTTGGGGGAGAACCTAATGCATTCTATCCTGAAATGACAAGGTGAATTGGCCAACATAGTTTATGGCCTTCTCTGAGCACAGGGCGAGGCCATGGGAGTCGGGTGGGCACTTGCAAAACTGACCCTTTAGAGAGGAGGCTACTTGGCTGGTGCCAAATGCAGAGCAGAGACCCGCAGAGTGGGTGCAGGGGTCTGCTGGTCTGTCAACTACAGCCAGTGGCACTTTTCCTAGTCATGCTTCAAATGACACTGTGATCCTCTGTTTTGTGCACTTTCAGATTCTTTCCCCAGGCCTATTTTGCTACGTTATTATAGCTTGGCGTCAAGTTCTATGGTAAAGCGTTTGTCTTCTTCCATGCGGTTCAACACCCCAGCCAATGATCTGTCTTTCTTACTTCCCTTGAGTCAAGCTCATGGTGACTCTTGGCTATCCAGGTTATAGAACTCTCCTTAGTAATATTTTAGCCAATATTTTCTGAGGGCTACTGAATGCCAGAAACTATACTAAGCATTTTCCATGCATTACTTCATTTAACAGCTGCAGCAAACCGCTGGTACAGCTGTTCATACACGTGCCTCTAATACAGCCCATCAAAGATCTGGCTTCATGACTTACACAAGTGAATGTACTGAAATGAGATTCTGCTTCTTAGCTGAAAAACCACAGAACCTATAAACATCATGTAGATAATTACTCCAAAATATGGAGATAAAAATACAAGCACTTTATTTGAAAAAGCAAACACAAAAGATAGGTGTAAATTCAAAGTGTTTAAATGCTTCCATTTTGAATAATTCAGTTAAGAACCTATACAAGTTTGTTCCCAGAAGCTAATGCATCAATCCCTAGTCTCCACTAAGGATAAAGGAATTCTAAAAATTAACATGGTTTTCAATAACTCAGATTTCACTATTTATATAGAAACCTAGAGAGACCCATAATATCCAATAGCTTCAAAAGATAAGCTAAAGACTTTTTGATGTAATCAATTTACCAATGTTTAATATACACACAAGGAAAATACACTCACTCTATAATTTCTTATAAAATAGCAAGTAAGGAGTAGATGTAGGAGATGTAGAAGGGGAAAGAGAATTCAAAAAGTCCTTCTCTTCAGTAACTTTCACTTGAGAATCATTAAAAAGCAACCACTTCCCCTCATACTCCTTTAAGCTTTGCACTGCATATGAAATTTTGTTTTCAAAATCACTCATGCTAATGCCTGTTTGGCCATTGGATTCCTTGTTTCTATCAGATTCATGGGTCCCATTAGTATTGTTAGTCTCAGAATTTCTATTTTCAGCAAACGCTGTACTGGCAACTTTATCAGGATGAGATGCTTTGTTGTATAACTCATAACCTGCTTGAGTCTTTTGTCCTCTGAGAAGTCCAAGAGTGTCTACATTTTTTTTGTTCAAAACTTTACTTGGCTGGGTATTTCCACTGACTCTAATCGACACTTCTTCATCGTCATAGTTTTTGACCACACCCCTTGCTTCCTCCTCATTCAGTGGTTCTGGCTTACCTACTTCACACATTTGGTCGATCACAAAATTTTCCTCATCTAGTTCTAAACTGTTAAGGTCAGTGACTTTCACAGAAGCAGTATAATGCCCGCTACTAATTGTAATGCCACTATGCATCACAACTGCAAATAATCCATAGCTGTCATTGGTTGGCTTTGTGCTCCATTCTTCTAGTGACAGTTTAAGAGGTATCAGTAAAGGAGTGTTGATCTTGGAAAGTCCACCACCATAACAATCAAACTCGAAGCCACTAGCAGCAAAGCACTTCAAATGAATAGTTAGAACTTCAGGCATTGCGTCAAACAAAAGACTTCGTTCAGCTTCCGTATAATGATGGCAATTTTCACAGAAATATTTATTTTCTCCTACAATCCTCTCCACTGAAGCAAACTGGGAAATTGCCCATCTCAGGGTCTTCATGTCTGGTTTTGGCTCTGAAGAACTTTCAGGACTCTCCTCTGCTTTGGAAAGCTCATCTTCTTGCACTGGTACGATGACGTCTTGAAACTCTTCTCTTCTTTCTGTTAAACTTTCACATTCTAAGCAACGAGTCCTTATTACCAGCTGACCTTGAAATAGTTTCTCCACCAGCTCAAAACCAATTGGCTCTGCACCTTTGTTGATGGGCTTAACTTCCTTAACAGGCATAACATTCTTCCCTGGAGATTCAAGTCCACAACCATCAGCTGTATTATCATTCTCATACTTCCCCATGTCCTCTTCAAGACCACATTCATTTTCTTTAGGTTGTCCTTTGGATTCTTGGTTTGTTGTTATTTTACCCAGACTAAGGGATTTAGAAATAATGCTGGGTTGCTTAGCTGTAGACTTGAACCAGTTTCTCTTAACTCTTGATTTCTTTTGTGAGGGTCTTGCACTCTCATTTTCAGAAATGTACTTGGGGATGATTTTAGCAGGAATATCTGATGAATCAACTGTAGCTTTTCTTTTTGATCTGGTTTGTCTCTGGTTTGCTTTCAAAGACTGGTGGTCCTTAGAGACTTTAACGTTTTTCTTCATGTTACCAAGTTCAGTGTCACTCTTTCTTTTCCCATGTACTTTTGGCAGTTTTTCTTTATAGTCTTCAGAATGCCTCATACTGTCCATCTCCATGCTGTTATGACCACTCATTTCCTCTTTCGGATGTTTTTCTTCTACCTTAGTAGATAACTCTGCCACATTTTTTACTCCTTTTTTTAGGAGTTGGCATGTTTCTTGAATGTGTCCCAAAATACACTGTAATACTTCCTGTGCATCATGCTGTAGATATCCTCCATACATAGGGTTGAGTTTCCTGAGTGTGTTAAGTAGTCGCCTTGGCTGAGTAGCAAGTTTACGAGTATATTTCTCTGGATGTAAGAGAAAACTAGCCTGAAGCTGTTCGACTGAAAGGATCAAGGAATGTAAGCTGCATATTAGTTCAAAACTTACTGAAGAATCTCCTTTGCAGTTTCCCTTAGCTTTTTGACTGGCTTCATCTTTTAGGGCTTCTTTCTTCCTTGAAATACTATTAAATAAGTGCTTCACTCCAGATTTAAAACCAGGACAAAAATATAATACCTGAAGTATACTATTAAGATAACAAGTATTGCCGAGATTATTCAGTCCCACAAACGGTAACAAGTTTTTTCTCTTCTCACGGTTGACACGTGAGGACTGTGCTGCAGGAATAACTTGATCAATTTCAGATCCTCTGTATTCAGAAGTTTTTTTCTTCATTTCCTTGAGAATCTGTGAAATCCAAGGCTCTCTTGGTTTCCTTTTTCTGAAAAAACTTCAAGGGACGTCTGGTTTTTTTTGAGGGACTACCTCTTGAAAGCCTATTACTTTCACGAGGTATGACACGGGGCATTTTCTCTTCAAATCCCAAGGAGTTGAGGAGAATTCATTTATACAGGGACCCTGTAATCACCAAGCATATGTAGAATATAACATTTGCCCAGGGGCCGTCTCTTCTGCTATACCATTTCTTGCTCCTGGCTGTCCTTATCACTGGGGGTTGTGACATCACCAATGTTTCTCCCGTAACTATGGTCATGGCCCAGAGCGAGGTCCGCGGCGGTGACGCCGACAAGTCTAACCGGGCTGAGGGCGGGGGCGACAGGTGAGCCCCTGCCCCGAGCCTGCGGGGGCCCGCGACCCACGGAAAAGCTGGCCGGATCGCCCTCCCCGCAGGGGAGTGCCCATTCGCTCTCAAGAGCGGGAACCCGGGCTGCGGCTCGGTCCTGCCTGGGCGCCGGCACCGACTACATCCCCGAAGCGGCGCCCGCCCCCGTCCCCGCCCCCGTCCCCGTCCCCGCCCCAGGACGGCAAGGAGCGCCAGAAGCGGCTCCGCTCGCCCGGCGCCCGAACCGCTGGGGTCTTCCCCACGACGCCGCCGACGGGAACTTGGCGCATTTTCCTCAGTCTCAGGACTCGTGTGTTTTAGCCTCCGCCCGCGCCAGCGCTGCGATTGGAGGTGGCGTCCTACGAAAGTGCCGGTTCTAGTCTCCAGGCTGCAGAGACGCGAAAGGCTAGAGCCACCTCACGCCCGCCACTAGCCCTCCTGGCACGCACGGGCTCCGGAACCAGCCGGAGCGGTAGTTGCCCCAAGCTGGTAACGGGTTCTGCAGTTTCAAACAGCGCAGGCAACGTCACGGGCAGCTCGCCCTAAGTATCATTCTTCAAGAAAATGTGTAACAGCCCACTAGGGGCGGTCCCATTATCAAATCCACCAGGAAAGAGGATTCTTCTCTGGTCCTCAGGGGCAGACAAGTTGAATGGACAGGCAGAGACTTTTTGTTTCATTCAGGATGCATCACCACTGAACTGGGATGGTGACAGATAATTCCCCATCCCACCTCAACTCCGTAGGTAAAGTGCTCTCCTGTCTAAATATGTTAAATCAGCACACACATTCACTGCGGAGGATCCAGGTTACCAATGGCTCTTTTTAGTTGAGCAAATGGCTTAAAAGCACTAACCATCAGTGGAATTCAAGCTAGTTAAAAGGCAGAGTCAATTAAGAATCTTTCACGTGGGCAATAAAACAGATAGGCACAATTATTACATTAATCAGTGGTGCTCTAGGCCAGTACTTTCCAACTTCAATTGCACATGAATCACCTGGGGGTCTCTTAAACTGCAGAGTCTGGTTTAGTTTGGGGCAGGGCCTGAAGTTTTGCATTTCTGACAAGCTTTCGGGTGATGCTGAAGAGGCTGGTCCATGTGAACTTGGTGTCTCAAATTCCTTGTCACTGGGAAATGATCTGACACACACTTCAGTAGGATTTGGGCGTCAATGGTTTGGACAAAAGATAACTAGGAGAATTGCTCTGAAATACTAATTGGAAGAATTCATTTCTGATTCTTTGGCTTTGGTAAATGTTCCATCTACCAAAATAAATGGCACAGACTTATTTTCAGGTGTCAAATCTCTAGTGCCCATCTTGGAACCCCTTTAAAGAAGAGATTTTACTAAGCCGGGGGCGGTGGAAGAAGGATGGATTGGGAGTTTGGGATTAGCAGATGCAAACTATTATATACAGAATTGATAAACAACAAGGTCCTACTGTATAGCACAGGGAATTAGATTCAATATTCTTTGATAAGCCATAATGGAAAAGACTATGAAAAAAGAATGTATATATGTGTAGAACTGACTCATTTTGCTGTACAGCATAAATTAAAATAATATTGTAAATTAACTATACTTCAATTCATAATTTTTTTCAAAAGAAGTGATTTCAGGTGTCAAAAATGTCCCCAAAGAGAAAACTGTACAATTTAATTCTCTAATGAAGTCCTCTTGCCTGTTCTGCAGACCTCGGCATAATCCTAATTTTGTATTCCTTCCTTTTCTGTCCTTTTCCCAGCAATGGGATGTAGGAATAAATATTTCAAGAACAGGTCAATAACGGTGTGAAAGTAAAGATGGCCCATCATGATAAAAGTTCCAATTGAAAAAAAAAAAAAAAACCCCGAAACCTGACTTGGTCCAAGTTGCATTCTGGGAAATGGATTTTGAAACTAACTCTTTGGCAACCTTGAGAATGATGTGCTGTGTCACAGGGGAAAGATCCTTTTGAGAAGCTCTCTCATGTTTATAATTTCCTCTGAACCTAGACAGGAAAGGCAAGGACGAGCTGTCTAAGCCATGAGGATGGTCAGCCTCTCGGTCATTCCTCACCTGTTGAGGTCACTTGTGTTCCACACAATGTAGATTAATGTGTTCAAGTTTCCATATGAAGGTGAAAAATTATTGTGCCCCAAATGGTTCTGAGGTTAAATGAGTTTGGAAAGCTCAGGGTTAAAGAAAGTTTAACTGGCCTCCTTCCTCTAGGTCTTCTCCGAGACCTTAAAATGTTCATGGACGTTGGAACCTCCAAGAGGGGTCCACAGGACTCCGGCCTCCTAATCAGATTTGACCACAGACCTTGTTTTTTAAGAACTATCTCTTGAGATAAGGGTTTGGCAGACTCCACCTTGAGAAGTGCTGATCTAGAGGAGCTGGGACAAAGTTTGTCTTACTGACTCTGGATGAACAGGACACAGCCGTGAGAATGGTTGTGGGTATATGGTGTGGGGTTGGGAGTTTCTAGAAATCTCTGAGGTTAGTAAAAACCCCCTTTGGGCAAAATCAAAGTCTCATAGCCAATAGGAATAACAAGCTAAAAAAAGTCATTAATACTAATTATTTAAGGTATTAAATTGAGAAACAAACCACATTTGCAGGTGTCCAAAATCTTCTCTGAGACAAGTGGTGAATTTTGCCTTTTCTGTACCTTAGGGTTTTCATCTGTCTAATGGAGTAGTGATGTCCCCCTCACAGGATGGTCATGAGGACAAAGGACAATATGGGCAAAACATGTAAGACTCCTGTAGATGGTGGCTTTATTCCCATGATTATGATGAGTGTTTTTTGGAGGTAACACCTTCCCTTTATTACACAGGTTTCTGATGAACTAGTGGTAGGTTCCTATTAAGATCATCCGGGAGAACATTTAAAAAATATGCATGCCCAGACCACTACTCAGTCCCCATGAATCATAATTGGGTGATGATAGTGGGGAAGGATGCGTGTGTATATGAAAAAGTTTCTCCCCGTGATGGTTATGATACATCCAAAACACCTTCAGTGCGTTTAAGGCGAATTTCTAACTTGTGATCCCACCTCTCCTGTAGTAGTCCTGGGATGTGGTCCTTGGCATAAACGGTTTCTGTGGTTAAATAAGTAGAGATCTTATATACTAGTACCACCCTCCCCCTCCCTTCCCCTTTAGTAAAGTATCTGAGAAGTTCTGCAGTCCACACTGTTGGAAAACTTGTAACCTATTGCCTTCTGATCTCACATGACAGTGCAGCATGTATTTTTCTTGCAACTCTCGTCAACATCTTTGTTCAGCACATTTGAGAAATATTATATAGAGAGTTAGTCAGAAGAGAATTCTGTCCATATTCAGAAATCTTTCTGCACTGAAGACATAAGGGAGAGGCAAGGTCGCAAAGAGCAGCTAAAATTCCTCCTCCCCAGGGAGCTGGCTAGGCCTGCTTTTATTCTTCCTGCTGCTTGTTACTTACATGTGGAAAGAATATTGAAAACGATAAATGTGTGTTTTCAAGTAAGCAATTCTGGGTAAAGTCTGGGTGAGAGTCAAAGGACCAGGGAGATGAGCTACTGCAAACCTTAAGTGCTGAGACTGGACAAAGTTGGCTTTGAATCCTGGTTCCAGTACTTCCCAGCTTAGTGACCTTGGGCAAGTTACTTCACGTTTCTGTGCCTCACTTACCTTATATGTATATAAGAGCTTTAAAAAAGGGCATTATTATTAGTACTATTTATCCCTGTTCTTATAGAACTGGAAAAGCACACTTAAGCAAAGTGAGGGGGAGAATCAAGAAGTGAAATAGAATAGAGAATTCTGGAAACTTTCAAAATCAGATAAATCTTGTTCCCTTTACAAGTGAATTTATTTATTTTGGTAAATCATGACACCAAGTACCCTATTAGAATTTAGGGTTAGAGTTTGAGAGATGTGATTAACTTGAATTAGCTGGTTTATAGCAGTGGAGCGTGAATGACCCTTTCATCCAGCTCTTCATTCTAGTCAAATCCCAAACTATCAGACCAATTAATATACAAGAAACAGCTTGGGAGCCACTGCCAGTGGCAAAAAAGAGAAGGGACTGGGTGAACCTCAACAGTGCCGAAATAACTACCTGAGAAAGAGTAAACGACTTAGAGTTACGGTGAGGATGTTGGGGTGGGCCAGCTGAAGGGTAGATTTACAAACGCACACACGTTCTGCTGCTCCTGGAACTTAAAACAACAGCAACAACAACAACAAAAACGGGGGCTTCCCTGGTGGCGCAGTGGTTAAGAATCCGCCTGCCAATGCAGGGGACACAGGTTCGAGCCCTGGTCCGGGAAGGTCCCACATGCCACGGAGCAGCTAAGCCCGTGCGCCAAAACTACTGAGCCTGCACTCTAGAGCCTGCGTGCCACAACTGCTGAGCCCACACACCACAACTGCTGAGCCTGCAAGCCACAACTGAGTCCGTGCGCCACAGCTATTGAAGCTCAAGTGCCTAGAGCCCGTGCTGCACAACAAGAGAAGCCCCCACTCACCACAGCTAGAGAAAGCCTGTGCACAGCAATGAAGACCCAACACAGCCAAAAATAAATAAATGAATAAATAAATAAATCAATTAACACAACAACAAAAACCAAAACCCGGTAGAATAGAATAGAAAGTTTCAGAGTCCTTTGCATGTAGTATGACTGAGGTGGCAGTCTTACACACTCACACACATACCCACATGTGCATGTGGCTAGGTGTGTGTGTGCAATATGTATTTCTTATCGTGACTTGTGGTTAAAAAAGCTTGAAAACCTTTGCTCTAGAGGGCAGCCCACAGGGCCCTGAGCCAAGAAATAGATTATTTTGTGTCTAGGATGGCGCTGTGAGCTTACCCAGATCCCGCCCTACATTTTTGTAAACACTGGGATGATTGGGTGAGTGTGACAAGGACAAGCAAAGGAGAGGAAACTCAGACGCCAAGCCCCAGGGCAGTGATTGACTCAACAGAGCCTGGACACCAATGGGAGGACCGAGCCACTATCACAACCACAAAGCAAGGTGACGGCGCGGTGGTCGTGGTGGTTTCCATTCCCACTGTAGGAACTGTAGCCGAGGTAGCAGCCATAGACCGTTTACTGTGTATCTGCAATGCAGCAAACCCTCTAGTTTGTTCTCTACGTTCCTTATCTCACTTGAATCACACAGCACAACTTTGGGAGAGCCATTCTTAGTATTCCCATTGTAAGGATGAGAGAACAGAGTTCAGTCATAGAAAAGCGATTTTATGAGAACTGTTCATCTGGGGCTTTGAGAGAGGCAAAGTGAGGTATGATGAGTGGCCTTCTCTTGAGAAGTTTCTGTCTAGATAACGAAACGTTAGCTCATGAGCATCTCTGAGGAATGAACCACTTGCCTTCCTTCTTCTAAATCCCCCGATTCATTCGTTTTCTCCCTAGCCACAGGCTGTCAGGATGAAGAGGAGTGATAGAATTTTATTCTTTTCCATGCATAGAGCAAGGTACCAGATGGGAAGTCAACACTTTCAAGGGGAATTTTAATGGAAAACTGGAATATCACACCCAGTTTTGATCAGTCAACGCATATTGCCTATGAACGCCATTGATATTTACTGCCAACTATTTACTGGTCTCTTACTTACTATGTGCCTAGCTTCATGCTAAGTAATTCATGTACATATTATTTTATAATCGAGCAGGACCTTATGGGGCCTTTTTGGGGCTGACCTCTCCCCCATATTCCTTGCTTTAGTTCCTTTCTGAAGTACCTAGATAATAGTATCTGATGCACATTTCCTGAGTTGTTTGACAGACATGAAAACCCCCATCAAATGGAAGATATTAACTATTTGATGACCATGAGCACATAGCCCCAAGACCTAATGGCGCCTGTGGATTGATAAACCCTGTGACACCACCCTGTTCCCTTACCATCAACCAATCAGAGAATTGTGCACGAGGAGATCACGTACCCTGTGACCCCGCCCTCCCTTAGCTGGCCTTTAAAAATGTTTTCCTGAAACCCATCAGGGAGTTCAGTCTTTTTGAGCACTAGCTGTCCCAGACTATTTGTATGGAGCCTTACAATAAATGCTGCGTTTTCCTTCACTACGACCCAGTGTCAGTAGACTGGCTTTACCGCACGTGGGCAAAAGCAGAACCAAGTTTGGCTCAGTAACAATGCAGTCTTCAGAAACACCCTATGGAGAGGGTACTATTTTTGTGCCCATTTTCCAGATGAGGGAATGAAGGTGTGAGAGGGTAATAACTTGCCTTAGGTGAGACAGCTAATAAATGGTGGGGTTGGGCTTTGGGTTCAGCTCTGCCAGACTCTAGAGCCTGGGCTCTTCACCACCAAACAGTCATGATTCCTCCATGATATCCAGGGTATCACACACGTAAAGTGGGGATTAAATTAAAATGTTGATGATCACTCCCTGTCCTTAAAGAGGTTTCAGTACTGTTGAGAAGGTAAGACCTACACAAATGGAAAAATAGTTAATGATACCTTGCTGCTTTTATGCTGCGGTCAAAGGAGTACTAGAAAGCATTCATGGAAGGAGAAATTGCTGAAGCTGAGCTGGGCAGGATGAGCCAGGATTGGAGAAGCACAGAAAAATGGGTTGGTCTTGAGTCATTGAGCAGATACTAGACTCCTCGGTTTAGAGCAGAAAGCAGAGTTTCTTCAGTTGAATGGAGGGGGTCCCCATTTAAGGATTCTGAGGCCTTCAGCAAGTTCTTTACCTTTCCCAAGCCTCAGTTTCCCCATCCATGAGAAGGGGATGATATCCATCTCAGAGAGTTGGTGGGAAGATTAAGTGTACCTAAGTGCCTGGGAAAAGGAGGCATCTACTACATTCTCCTCTACACAACAGATTAAATAAAGTTTGCCAGTAGGACTGGCTGGCATCTTCCCTTCGCCATTCCAGTTGAAGATCTTAGAAAGAGCCCTACCTGCTGTGTGAAGCCCTTTACAACACGCCTCTGTTTGAGGTTTGTCTCTCCATCCAAGTTGGAAGTTTCCAGATGACAGATCCCACTGGGGTCCGAGGAAAAGAGGAGGAGTGTGTCGGCTGGGATGGTCTCATTGCATTGCATTTGGATGAAGTCCCCCACTTGCACGTCCTTCCAGCACTTCTGCGTGGAGCTCTGCTCTTTTCTGGGGTTGGAGAAAGACAGGGGCAGAGTGAATGTTAAAGCTCTCCAGAGCATGAATGAGTGAACGGAAAAGGTCCCCCTGCACCTAACATCCTCCAGGCAGCCTGTCACAGGACTGCTCTGTATTCTACCTCGCCCCAAATGACCACTATCATCGTCTCTAGAAAAGCGAAGCATGATCTATAGAATCCCACTAGTAAAGAGCCCTCCTTCTGACCATGTAGACTTTTGATTGACTGTCGGCTATTGACTGGTTGCTGTGCTCAGCCCTTGCTTTCTAGCAGGAGAAAAAATTTAAAGGATAAGGTGACTATATAGTCATATTAACATAGTATTCTTAATATACATCACTTCCTAGAATACCCAGTTATCGCTGTAGAAAGCAGGGTCACAAAAGAATGGAGTATAGGAAAGACTGCTTCTGGTTGTGGGTGGAGAGCGGCAGTGGGAAAGGTGAGAATATAGACCATTGTCTAGGAAGATCTGGAGTGGTGCTGAAATAGGAAGCAGGGAATTAGGAAGATGGCACCAGGAACTTTGATAGGATGGGCCCCACAGTGACCACAGGATCAGAGGGCTAAAGAAATCTGAGAAAATGATGTACTTTCTCTTCCTATCCAATTTATCAAGCTTGGGTAATAACAGGGGCAGCAACAATCGTGAATTTAACATTTCTACCGTGCCAAGCACTAGAATGAATTAATGAATTAATTCATTAATAAATGAATTAATAATTCATTTTAATGAATTATTAATTAATCAATTCATTAATAAATTCATTAATAAATGAATTAATACTTCATTTACTTGCATAATAACTCATTGGAGGAGACGTTATACCCATCTCATAACGAGGAACTTGAGGGTTCAAGAGAAATTTCTCAGGGCCTTACAAAAACAGAGCTGGACCCCAAGTTTGGGTGCAACCTGACACAAAACCCAGTTTTCACTGCTTGAATATCCTGCCTCCTGGAAATCATTCCCCTCTTTCCTCTCCAGTGGAATGGCAGCATCAGCTTTATAGCCCTGGCAGAAGGACTCGCTACTCCCCAAGGGGATACATTCCATTTCTAAGAGCCCTCAGTTTACGAAATTCTTCCTTCTGATTAGCCAAATGTTGAACTAATTCTGCTCTCCCAGGCAATCAGATTTACTCCATCTTCTACCATAAAAATATATATATATATATATATTTTTTTAAATGAATTTATTTTATTTTTGGCTGTGTTGGGTCTTTGTTGCCGCACGTGGGCTTTTCTCTACTTGTGGCAGGCAGGGGCTACTCTTCGTTGCGGTGCGCGGGCTTCTCACTGTGGTGGCTTCTCTTGTTGCGGAGCACGGGCTCTAGGTGCCCGGGCTTCAGTAGCTGTGGCTCATGGGCTCTAGAGCGCAGGCTCAGTAGCTGTGGCGCACGGGCTGAGTTGCTTCCAGGCATGTAGGATCTTCGCGGAGCAGGGCTCGAACCAGTGTCTCCTGCACTGGCAGACGGATTCTTAATCACTGCGCCACACAGGGAAGCCCTAAAAAAATACTTGAAAGTGTTCATCAAGTGTCTTTTGAAGCCTTTTGGACTTGCCAAGTCAAATTTAACTTTCCAAGTGCCCTCAATTATTCTGTGTGACACAGCTTCAAGGTCTGTCTTAGAGGAGAGGGCTCTTCTGACTAAGGCTGTGTTTGGAAATGTTCCTCTTAAACTGTGGGATCTGGGACCAAACCAATATTCCACATGTGGTCTTTTAAACTAAGTCCAGCTGGCTTGCAGCTGGATGCCTCTGAGCCCATCCAGGCCTGGAGAAGCAGGCTCTCTTTTGCTCTTTGTCTCCACTGATGCTCCAGCCTCTCTGGACATGTTACTGCTTCTGTTTTTGTTGGAATCTGAGCTGCCCTGGGCATGACAAGACCACTGTTCCACAGAGAAAGAGACGTGACAAATTTCACTTTTCTCCTCTGAGTTCGTAAAAGTCCTTGAGGAGGATAAGCGTTTGACGCCTTCCTCCTTTCTAGAGAACCCCAAGCAAGCCCTCCTAAGACCCCATTTTCCTTGTCAAAAAGATCCTTGCAAAGGACTCGCCCAGTTTCCTGAAATACATGCACATCCATCTGGAAGACTTTTGGAAGGCCAACCAAGGGAAGATGGGATCAGAGTCTATAAAATAATCAGGGATTACAATTAGGGAGCAGTCTTGTAACTGTAAAGACCCACAGAGTTCTGTGTCAGTGCCCATGCTCTAGGGAGCCCAGTGCAGCAGCCACTGGTTAACCGTGGGCAGTATCACCCAAACGGGGACCACTTGTGAGCATTTTGTGGGCAGTGCATCTGTAGCATTTTAATAATAATTATTTTAATGGAAAAAGGATGCAACAGGTTTCTAAGCACTTTTTCATTCCCTCAGCTTATTTTAGAGCAGATTATCATCTGCTCTACCTTATTATTTTTATTTTTATTATTTTTTACCATGAAAAATAGAGACAGTCCCCCCAGATCTGTTTCTTGCTGTCATTTCAGAAAAACATTTACCTGTTGATTCAGGGAAGAATTGTTGTTTTTTCTTTAGAGCAGCCTTGGGAACACCTGTTAAATGTCCAAATATAAAGCTACTTAAAGAAATTGGAATGGCAGATACTCTCCATTGGAAAAGGAATCTTGTATGGTGAAGGAGGGAGGCTTTCTCTATTGCTTTTTTTTTTTTTCCTTTTTGAGAGGACACTTAAAAAAAAAGGATCCTTGAATATTACAGCAAAATTGCTCCAAGGAATAAAGGATTATCACTCAACTTGTCTTTACACTTCTGCCCTTTGACTTCTGCCCTATTGGGTAATGCCTTTGGGGATGGCCCACCATTGGTTGCTTGCTGTAATCTCAGCAATCTGGCCGGTATTGAGATTAGATTCAGTGAGCACACCTTTGACTGTGAACAATATCCTGACTGCCAACACTTCCAGAGCACACTGGTTCAAACCAGAAGGTTTGCAAAAGCGAGTTGGGAACGCTACATACATAGACATACTGAAGGCGAGGCCAATGCACCTCCACCCGTGAACACTGATATTCATTCTTCTTCCTTCTAATAAAGGGCTCCACTGCATATTATGGGATGTGAGTTATTAATGGGATGGACGATGGATGTTATGCAGATGAACTTATGAAATATATGTGTGTGTATATTTGTGTGTGTGTGTGTGTGTGTGTGTATTTATGAGCAGTCACTTCTGTGAGTTTGGCTGGAGTGCTGACTTGTCAATTCCCATAATGATGATAGGTATCGCAAGGTCAATGGAACCACACAAGAAGCTATAAGTCAGACGGGTCTCTGTTTTCTTTCTATTATTCTTTGGGTCCCTGGGAGGTCCTGTCCAGTACTGCTGTCCTGTTAATAATCGCCTGTCTTTGCTTTAGATGTCATCTTCTCTTCCTTAGGATGACATGCAGTGGTGAAGGGACCCTCCCCAAAACAGAGATTGCCCATGTCCGGGTCGTGCTGCTCAAACAGAGGCACATACACCTCCAGGCACACATCTTGTCGTGTGTGTCCAGGAGCACTGAAGTTATGGGAACAACATGATTTTTGGGGTGTTCAAAATTTTTTGGGGGGGGACATAATGTAGTAATTTAGCTGGTACAAAATTTGAAGAATTTTATATTTATATTGACCCAAATGTAGTAATAGTATAGAATCAGAGACAGATTTTATAGGAATTTTGGAATAAGAAAAAGTGACTTCAGGGACATTTCCTTCTTGCACTGGGTTATTCTGTGCTGGTTTCCTGATCCTCTGGGGGCCCACTTTGTCTCCTCAACTGTGGAAAAGGCAAGGGTGCATAGCTCCAGGGTTGGGGCGTCCAGCCCGAGGAGGTGCTGAGTGGCTGAATCCAGCTGAGGCAGAAAAGCGGCGTGCTTCTGCGTTGAGGGATGCCCAGATGTGGCCACAGCTGGCTGGGAGCCACCTTCGGGAGTCATTCCTGGGTTAATCCAGCCCGTTCAGAACAGCTGCCCCGGGTGGACACATGCACACACTCCTGGTCATTTCCCTGCTCAGTGAGTCCACACCTGGGAACTGATTGCTATTTTAGTTTTGTGGCATGTTCACTGCTGCTTCAAAATAAGACAAATCGACGTGGCTGGGGACGAAGACTCCACCTGGCAGATTCTGCCTTGGGGAGAAATTAAGTGGTGCAGTGCTAAATGGCTTTCTGAGAGGAGATAGGGCTTATTAAGAGGTAAATAAACAGCAAGAGAGGTTTATAACCAACTGGATCCTGTGGGGAAGCAGGCGAAAGGGGGGGAATGGAGGAGGAGAAGGTGCTTCAGCTTCCATTTCTCAAATACTATGTGGGTTTTGTAAAAAGGGTTTCAAGGAACTAGAGTAGAGTGGATTTATCAGGAAGCTTAGTTGTCTGTGGGATTTCCCATTCAGTGTAAGATGATGAGCTGACCTGGGCTGTCCTTCAGGAAGCTGGAATGTCAGGCCCAGGATGGTCAGCATCACTACCCCAGGGTGAAAGGGGAAGCCAGTGAGAATGAGTGCAATCTAGGGATTAAGAGTGGGTTTGAATCTCAGCTTCAGCGCTTACTACCTGTGTGACTTGGGGAAGTTACTTAATCTTTCAGAGACTCTATTTCTTCAGTTGAAGGTGATTGGAAGGATTAGTGACATGACCCATGTAAGGGACTGAGATCTTGGTTTTGCACTTAGTAAGTACTTGATGAATACAAGCGTCTTTTATGATGTTGATGACAGTGAATGTTAATGCTATGGTGAGGGCTAACCACCACCGCCAGCCCCAGCATTTTCTTCTTCATGCTATTGGGATGCCTGCTTTATGTCTGTGATTACATTTCATGAATTGGGCTCAGGCACATAATGTGCAAACACAAGGAACTTAAAAAATCCAAACATTTTCCCCAAGTCCAGAAAAGAAGGACCCAAATTCAGCCTACTGAAGACTAAGGGCTCTGGGTGCTGGCTACTGGGCAAACTCCCAGAAAAATACATTGTTAAAATCAGGGCTGCCCATCAAGTTCTTTGTGGATGTTGACAGACTAGTTCTCAAGTTTATATAAAGAGGCTAAAGACCCACACTAGCCAACTCGATAATTGAAGGAGAGGATTGGCACTACCTATCCTCGAGACTTACTATAAAGTTACGGTAATCAAGACAGTGCGGTATTGGCAAAAGAAGAAACAAATAGATCAATGGAACAGAATAGATAGCCCAGAAATAGATTCACATAATTATAGTCAACTGACTTTTGACAAAGGAACAAAGGCAATACAACCGAGGAAAGATAATCTTTTCAACAAATGGATGTCCACATGCCAAAAAAAAAAAAAAAAAAAAGAAGAATCCAGACACAGCCCTTACACTCTTGACAAAAATTAACTCAGAATGCATCACAGACCTAAATGTAACATGCAGAACTATAAAACTCCTAGAAGACAACATAGCAGGAAACCTAGATGACCTTAGGTATGGCGATGACCTTTTAGGTAAACACCATAGGCACTATTCATGAAAGAAGTAACTGAGAAGCTGGACTTCATTAAAATTAAAAATTTCTGTTCTGTGAAAGAATGGTAAGAGAATGAGAAGACGAGCCACCATCTGGGAGAAAATATGTGTTTTGCAAAAGACACATCTGATAAAGGGTCATTATTCAAAATGTAAAAAGAAAAAAACAAACTCAACACTCAACAAGAGAACAAACAACCCAATTAAAAATGGACAAAAGATCTGAATAGACATCTCACCAAAGAAGATATACAGATGTCAAATAAGCATGACAAGAGCTCCACATCCCATGTCATCAGAGAAATGCAAATTAAAATGAGATACCACAAAATACCTGTTTGAATGCCCCGACTCTTGACCACTCACACCACCAGTTGCTGGTGGGGAGGTAGAGCGAGAGGCACTCTCACATGCTGTTGGTAGGAATGCACAATGGTCCAGCCCCTTTGAAAGACAAGGTGGTGGTTTCTTATACAACTAAACGTATTCTTACTCTACGAGCTAGCAATCACATATCCTATTTACCTGAAGGAGTTGAAAACTTATGCCATGCAAAAACCCACACATGTATGTTTATGGCAGCTTTCTTCATAACTTCCAAAACTTGGAAGCATCCAGATGTCCTTCAGTAGGTGAATGAATGAACTATGGTACATGCAGACAATGAAATATTATTCATAGCTAGAAAGAAGTGAGCTATCAAGCCATGATCAGACATGGAGGGAACTTACATGCATATGGCTAAGTGAAAGAAGCCAATGTGAAAAGGCTACACACTGTATGATGTCAACTGTAAGACATTCTGGAAAAGGCAAAACTATGGAGACAGTAAAAATAACAGTGATGGCTAGGGGTTGGGAGGTGGGTAGGGATGAACAGATGGAGCACAGAGGATATTTAGGGAAGTGAAACTACTCTGTATGATACCGTCATGGTGGATACAGGTCGTTATACATTTGACCAAACCCATAGAATGTATAATACCTAGAGTGAGCCGTCTTGTAAACTATGGACTTTGGGTGACTATGATGTCTCAATGTTGGTTCATTAATTTCGACAAACGGACCACTTTGGTGAGGGATGTTGATAATGGAGGAAGTTGTGCGTGTGTGAGGGCAGAGGGTATATGGGAAATCTCTGTACCTTCCCCTCAGTTTTACTGTGAACCTAAAACAAGGCTGGAGGAAATTTGATAAATCTCCAGTTTGGGTGAGGAAACTGACCTGGCCAAGGTGTATAGCAACAAAACTTGGGTTGGAACCTCTATTCTTTCCATGGCTCCAAGAAGAGTCAAGCGTCCTGAAGCTGGTTCAGGAATACTTGAAATGCCCAACTGTCTTTGTCTTGACAGCGGTGTGCTCACGTAGAGACAATATCGTGGGGGTGGTTAAAAGCTCTGGAGTCATGTGAGCCTGACTAAAACCCAGAACTACTACTTACTTCTTACATACAAGGTAGTGTGACCCTGAACCCACTACTTGACTATATGAGCCTCAATTTATTCATCTACCAAATGGACAAATAAAATCTATTCTACAGGTTGAAGTGAGAGTTCAATAAGATAATACATGAAATGACCTTAGAGCAAATGGCATTTACTGCTGCTATTATTATCATTAGTTATTATTAGCTTGGAGCAAACAGGGTCACTGCTGTGGTGATAGGAGAACAGAATCTGTGTGGTTGTCTATTTTCATGAGCTGTCGTGAATGAGGGGTGGGCTTTGTGGTTGGAGGAGGAGCTTAGTAAGGGGGAAGGAACTGCAAAGGGAGGAAGGGTCCTGTGGCTTCTGTCCTGACCTGGTCCCACAAAATGGAAATGGAACAGCAGTTAGAGGTTTGGCGTTAAGTTAAAGTTACGCTAAAGACAGCGTGGGCCTGGGACAGAGGGCAGTGAGTGCAGCTGTGTCCCCGCACCCGCCTGTTTGCTACAGACCATGAT
This sequence comes from Mesoplodon mirus, assembly GCF_964341445.2. NCBI lineage: Eukaryota > Metazoa > Chordata > Mammalia > Artiodactyla > Ziphiidae > Mesoplodon > Mesoplodon mirus. Next base: position 6,784,261 of record NC_138980.1, on the reverse strand, counting down.
GACAGGGGCTTTAGACTCAGGGCAGCTCCAGAAAGAAACAGCTGAGGCCAGAGGAGTGGGTAGGAGACCTGGACCCCTGGCTTGGATGGAAATACTGGGGGACATGAACATATTAACTATACCTGAGGATGCCCAGATATACCTGGGGAGGCCTGAGTATTAGGGCGGGAAGAATGAAGACCCAAATCAGCAGCTTGGGGCCTCTGTATTTATGTGAATTCATTAACACCCGGAGGCCTAATTGTTTCATGCGTCTTCTACTTTCAACTATGTAATAAGCTGGCTGAGAGCTGGGATGACCCTGAGTCTTATATTTCCGTACCTACACGGAGTCCGGTATGGTGTCTAGCACACAGGGGAGTGTTCAGTAAATATTCAGTAATTGATTCCTTGTCGATTTGTCTTGAACATGAGGCAGTAGAGGAGAAGCTTTTCCTAATCTTAAGTCATTTTGACATCTTTTTGTTATGGACGCACTAATGGAGACTTCCCCAAATGGCATCATAATAATATGATGTATGATATGATGAGATATGATGAGATGAGATGATATAATATAATGTATTTAATGTAATGTAATAGAATAAACTTATTTGTATTAAGTGCCTGTAATAAGCCCAGCATTTAACCAACGTTACCATTTAGCTGCCTAATAATGACACAACTTTTATTATTACTGTTATCTCAGTTTCATAGATGAGGAAACTTAAGCCCAGAAAGGTTATCTAACTTGTGTAAGGTCACATAGGTGTGTCTGCCAGGACATAGGAGTGATAGCTGTGGGGACTTCATGGCTCAGCGTGGTCTCTTGGTCCTGTTCAAAAGTGCAGTACTAAGCAGATGACGCCTCAGAAGCTGGTGACATAAACATAACTGAGGCTGGGTGGGGAACAGGAGCCTCAGCTTTTGGAATTGTGAGCTCCACAATGGCAAATCAGAGGCTATAAATGCTCACCCGCTCAGATACAAATCAGGCCTGTTGACACAAGTGCAGAGCTTCAGGGACCCCTGAATTCCTGTTTTATGATTCTTCCAGCCATTGAGTTTGGGGGAGAACCTAATGCATTCTATCCTGAAATGACAAGGTGAATTGGCCAACATAGTTTATGGCCTTCTCTGAGCACAGGGCGAGGCCATGGGAGTCGGGTGGGCACTTGCAAAACTGACCCTTTAGAGAGGAGGCTACTTGGCTGGTGCCAAATGCAGAGCAGAGACCCGCAGAGTGGGTGCAGGGGTCTGCTGGTCTGTCAACTACAGCCAGTGGCACTTTTCCTAGTCATGCTTCAAATGACACTGTGATCCTCTGTTTTGTGCACTTTCAGATTCTTTCCCCAGGCCTATTTTGCTACGTTATTATAGCTTGGCGTCAAGTTCTATGGTAAAGCGTTTGTCTTCTTCCATGCGGTTCAACACCCCAGCCAATGATCTGTCTTTCTTACTTCCCTTGAGTCAAGCTCATGGTGACTCTTGGCTATCCAGGTTATAGAACTCTCCTTAGTAATATTTTAGCCAATATTTTCTGAGGGCTACTGAATGCCAGAAACTATACTAAGCATTTTCCATGCATTACTTCATTTAACAGCTGCAGCAAACCGCTGGTACAGCTGTTCATACACGTGCCTCTAATACAGCCCATCAAAGATCTGGCTTCATGACTTACACAAGTGAATGTACTGAAATGAGATTCTGCTTCTTAGCTGAAAAACCACAGAACCTATAAACATCATGTAGATAATTACTCCAAAATATGGAGATAAAAATACAAGCACTTTATTTGAAAAAGCAAACACAAAAGATAGGTGTAAATTCAAAGTGTTTAAATGCTTCCATTTTGAATAATTCAGTTAAGAACCTATACAAGTTTGTTCCCAGAAGCTAATGCATCAATCCCTAGTCTCCACTAAGGATAAAGGAATTCTAAAAATTAACATGGTTTTCAATAACTCAGATTTCACTATTTATATAGAAACCTAGAGAGACCCATAATATCCAATAGCTTCAAAAGATAAGCTAAAGACTTTTTGATGTAATCAATTTACCAATGTTTAATATACACACAAGGAAAATACACTCACTCTATAATTTCTTATAAAATAGCAAGTAAGGAGTAGATGTAGGAGATGTAGAAGGGGAAAGAGAATTCAAAAAGTCCTTCTCTTCAGTAACTTTCACTTGAGAATCATTAAAAAGCAACCACTTCCCCTCATACTCCTTTAAGCTTTGCACTGCATATGAAATTTTGTTTTCAAAATCACTCATGCTAATGCCTGTTTGGCCATTGGATTCCTTGTTTCTATCAGATTCATGGGTCCCATTAGTATTGTTAGTCTCAGAATTTCTATTTTCAGCAAACGCTGTACTGGCAACTTTATCAGGATGAGATGCTTTGTTGTATAACTCATAACCTGCTTGAGTCTTTTGTCCTCTGAGAAGTCCAAGAGTGTCTACATTTTTTTTGTTCAAAACTTTACTTGGCTGGGTATTTCCACTGACTCTAATCGACACTTCTTCATCGTCATAGTTTTTGACCACACCCCTTGCTTCCTCCTCATTCAGTGGTTCTGGCTTACCTACTTCACACATTTGGTCGATCACAAAATTTTCCTCATCTAGTTCTAAACTGTTAAGGTCAGTGACTTTCACAGAAGCAGTATAATGCCCGCTACTAATTGTAATGCCACTATGCATCACAACTGCAAATAATCCATAGCTGTCATTGGTTGGCTTTGTGCTCCATTCTTCTAGTGACAGTTTAAGAGGTATCAGTAAAGGAGTGTTGATCTTGGAAAGTCCACCACCATAACAATCAAACTCGAAGCCACTAGCAGCAAAGCACTTCAAATGAATAGTTAGAACTTCAGGCATTGCGTCAAACAAAAGACTTCGTTCAGCTTCCGTATAATGATGGCAATTTTCACAGAAATATTTATTTTCTCCTACAATCCTCTCCACTGAAGCAAACTGGGAAATTGCCCATCTCAGGGTCTTCATGTCTGGTTTTGGCTCTGAAGAACTTTCAGGACTCTCCTCTGCTTTGGAAAGCTCATCTTCTTGCACTGGTACGATGACGTCTTGAAACTCTTCTCTTCTTTCTGTTAAACTTTCACATTCTAAGCAACGAGTCCTTATTACCAGCTGACCTTGAAATAGTTTCTCCACCAGCTCAAAACCAATTGGCTCTGCACCTTTGTTGATGGGCTTAACTTCCTTAACAGGCATAACATTCTTCCCTGGAGATTCAAGTCCACAACCATCAGCTGTATTATCATTCTCATACTTCCCCATGTCCTCTTCAAGACCACATTCATTTTCTTTAGGTTGTCCTTTGGATTCTTGGTTTGTTGTTATTTTACCCAGACTAAGGGATTTAGAAATAATGCTGGGTTGCTTAGCTGTAGACTTGAACCAGTTTCTCTTAACTCTTGATTTCTTTTGTGAGGGTCTTGCACTCTCATTTTCAGAAATGTACTTGGGGATGATTTTAGCAGGAATATCTGATGAATCAACTGTAGCTTTTCTTTTTGATCTGGTTTGTCTCTGGTTTGCTTTCAAAGACTGGTGGTCCTTAGAGACTTTAACGTTTTTCTTCATGTTACCAAGTTCAGTGTCACTCTTTCTTTTCCCATGTACTTTTGGCAGTTTTTCTTTATAGTCTTCAGAATGCCTCATACTGTCCATCTCCATGCTGTTATGACCACTCATTTCCTCTTTCGGATGTTTTTCTTCTACCTTAGTAGATAACTCTGCCACATTTTTTACTCCTTTTTTTAGGAGTTGGCATGTTTCTTGAATGTGTCCCAAAATACACTGTAATACTTCCTGTGCATCATGCTGTAGATATCCTCCATACATAGGGTTGAGTTTCCTGAGTGTGTTAAGTAGTCGCCTTGGCTGAGTAGCAAGTTTACGAGTATATTTCTCTGGATGTAAGAGAAAACTAGCCTGAAGCTGTTCGACTGAAAGGATCAAGGAATGTAAGCTGCATATTAGTTCAAAACTTACTGAAGAATCTCCTTTGCAGTTTCCCTTAGCTTTTTGACTGGCTTCATCTTTTAGGGCTTCTTTCTTCCTTGAAATACTATTAAATAAGTGCTTCACTCCAGATTTAAAACCAGGACAAAAATATAATACCTGAAGTATACTATTAAGATAACAAGTATTGCCGAGATTATTCAGTCCCACAAACGGTAACAAGTTTTTTCTCTTCTCACGGTTGACACGTGAGGACTGTGCTGCAGGAATAACTTGATCAATTTCAGATCCTCTGTATTCAGAAGTTTTTTTCTTCATTTCCTTGAGAATCTGTGAAATCCAAGGCTCTCTTGGTTTCCTTTTTCTGAAAAAACTTCAAGGGACGTCTGGTTTTTTTTGAGGGACTACCTCTTGAAAGCCTATTACTTTCACGAGGTATGACACGGGGCATTTTCTCTTCAAATCCCAAGGAGTTGAGGAGAATTCATTTATACAGGGACCCTGTAATCACCAAGCATATGTAGAATATAACATTTGCCCAGGGGCCGTCTCTTCTGCTATACCATTTCTTGCTCCTGGCTGTCCTTATCACTGGGGGTTGTGACATCACCAATGTTTCTCCCGTAACTATGGTCATGGCCCAGAGCGAGGTCCGCGGCGGTGACGCCGACAAGTCTAACCGGGCTGAGGGCGGGGGCGACAGGTGAGCCCCTGCCCCGAGCCTGCGGGGGCCCGCGACCCACGGAAAAGCTGGCCGGATCGCCCTCCCCGCAGGGGAGTGCCCATTCGCTCTCAAGAGCGGGAACCCGGGCTGCGGCTCGGTCCTGCCTGGGCGCCGGCACCGACTACATCCCCGAAGCGGCGCCCGCCCCCGTCCCCGCCCCCGTCCCCGTCCCCGCCCCAGGACGGCAAGGAGCGCCAGAAGCGGCTCCGCTCGCCCGGCGCCCGAACCGCTGGGGTCTTCCCCACGACGCCGCCGACGGGAACTTGGCGCATTTTCCTCAGTCTCAGGACTCGTGTGTTTTAGCCTCCGCCCGCGCCAGCGCTGCGATTGGAGGTGGCGTCCTACGAAAGTGCCGGTTCTAGTCTCCAGGCTGCAGAGACGCGAAAGGCTAGAGCCACCTCACGCCCGCCACTAGCCCTCCTGGCACGCACGGGCTCCGGAACCAGCCGGAGCGGTAGTTGCCCCAAGCTGGTAACGGGTTCTGCAGTTTCAAACAGCGCAGGCAACGTCACGGGCAGCTCGCCCTAAGTATCATTCTTCAAGAAAATGTGTAACAGCCCACTAGGGGCGGTCCCATTATCAAATCCACCAGGAAAGAGGATTCTTCTCTGGTCCTCAGGGGCAGACAAGTTGAATGGACAGGCAGAGACTTTTTGTTTCATTCAGGATGCATCACCACTGAACTGGGATGGTGACAGATAATTCCCCATCCCACCTCAACTCCGTAGGTAAAGTGCTCTCCTGTCTAAATATGTTAAATCAGCACACACATTCACTGCGGAGGATCCAGGTTACCAATGGCTCTTTTTAGTTGAGCAAATGGCTTAAAAGCACTAACCATCAGTGGAATTCAAGCTAGTTAAAAGGCAGAGTCAATTAAGAATCTTTCACGTGGGCAATAAAACAGATAGGCACAATTATTACATTAATCAGTGGTGCTCTAGGCCAGTACTTTCCAACTTCAATTGCACATGAATCACCTGGGGGTCTCTTAAACTGCAGAGTCTGGTTTAGTTTGGGGCAGGGCCTGAAGTTTTGCATTTCTGACAAGCTTTCGGGTGATGCTGAAGAGGCTGGTCCATGTGAACTTGGTGTCTCAAATTCCTTGTCACTGGGAAATGATCTGACACACACTTCAGTAGGATTTGGGCGTCAATGGTTTGGACAAAAGATAACTAGGAGAATTGCTCTGAAATACTAATTGGAAGAATTCATTTCTGATTCTTTGGCTTTGGTAAATGTTCCATCTACCAAAATAAATGGCACAGACTTATTTTCAGGTGTCAAATCTCTAGTGCCCATCTTGGAACCCCTTTAAAGAAGAGATTTTACTAAGCCGGGGGCGGTGGAAGAAGGATGGATTGGGAGTTTGGGATTAGCAGATGCAAACTATTATATACAGAATTGATAAACAACAAGGTCCTACTGTATAGCACAGGGAATTAGATTCAATATTCTTTGATAAGCCATAATGGAAAAGACTATGAAAAAAGAATGTATATATGTGTAGAACTGACTCATTTTGCTGTACAGCATAAATTAAAATAATATTGTAAATTAACTATACTTCAATTCATAATTTTTTTCAAAAGAAGTGATTTCAGGTGTCAAAAATGTCCCCAAAGAGAAAACTGTACAATTTAATTCTCTAATGAAGTCCTCTTGCCTGTTCTGCAGACCTCGGCATAATCCTAATTTTGTATTCCTTCCTTTTCTGTCCTTTTCCCAGCAATGGGATGTAGGAATAAATATTTCAAGAACAGGTCAATAACGGTGTGAAAGTAAAGATGGCCCATCATGATAAAAGTTCCAATTGAAAAAAAAAAAAAAAACCCCGAAACCTGACTTGGTCCAAGTTGCATTCTGGGAAATGGATTTTGAAACTAACTCTTTGGCAACCTTGAGAATGATGTGCTGTGTCACAGGGGAAAGATCCTTTTGAGAAGCTCTCTCATGTTTATAATTTCCTCTGAACCTAGACAGGAAAGGCAAGGACGAGCTGTCTAAGCCATGAGGATGGTCAGCCTCTCGGTCATTCCTCACCTGTTGAGGTCACTTGTGTTCCACACAATGTAGATTAATGTGTTCAAGTTTCCATATGAAGGTGAAAAATTATTGTGCCCCAAATGGTTCTGAGGTTAAATGAGTTTGGAAAGCTCAGGGTTAAAGAAAGTTTAACTGGCCTCCTTCCTCTAGGTCTTCTCCGAGACCTTAAAATGTTCATGGACGTTGGAACCTCCAAGAGGGGTCCACAGGACTCCGGCCTCCTAATCAGATTTGACCACAGACCTTGTTTTTTAAGAACTATCTCTTGAGATAAGGGTTTGGCAGACTCCACCTTGAGAAGTGCTGATCTAGAGGAGCTGGGACAAAGTTTGTCTTACTGACTCTGGATGAACAGGACACAGCCGTGAGAATGGTTGTGGGTATATGGTGTGGGGTTGGGAGTTTCTAGAAATCTCTGAGGTTAGTAAAAACCCCCTTTGGGCAAAATCAAAGTCTCATAGCCAATAGGAATAACAAGCTAAAAAAAGTCATTAATACTAATTATTTAAGGTATTAAATTGAGAAACAAACCACATTTGCAGGTGTCCAAAATCTTCTCTGAGACAAGTGGTGAATTTTGCCTTTTCTGTACCTTAGGGTTTTCATCTGTCTAATGGAGTAGTGATGTCCCCCTCACAGGATGGTCATGAGGACAAAGGACAATATGGGCAAAACATGTAAGACTCCTGTAGATGGTGGCTTTATTCCCATGATTATGATGAGTGTTTTTTGGAGGTAACACCTTCCCTTTATTACACAGGTTTCTGATGAACTAGTGGTAGGTTCCTATTAAGATCATCCGGGAGAACATTTAAAAAATATGCATGCCCAGACCACTACTCAGTCCCCATGAATCATAATTGGGTGATGATAGTGGGGAAGGATGCGTGTATACATGAAAAAGTTTCTCCCCGTGATGGTTATGATACATCCAAAACACCTTCAGTGCGTTTAAGGCGAATTTCTAACTTGTGATCCCACCTCTCCTGTAGTAGTCCTGGGATGTGGTCCTTGGCATAAACGGTTTCTGTGGTTAAATAAGTAGAGATCTTATATACTAGTACCACCCTCCCCCTCCCTTCCCCTTTAGTAAAGTATCTGAGAAGTTCTGCAGTCCACACTGTTGGAAAACTTGTAACCTATTGCCTTCTGATCTCACATGACAGTGCAGCATGTATTTTTCTTGCAACTCTCGTCAACATCTTTGTTCAGCACATTTGAGAAATATTATATAGAGAGTTAGTCAGAAGAGAATTCTGTCCATATTCAGAAATCTTTCTGCACTGAAGACATAAGGGAGAGGCAAGGTCGCAAAGAGCAGCTAAAATTCCTCCTCCCCAGGGAGCTGGCTAGGCCTGCTTTTATTCTTCCTGCTGCTTGTTACTTACATGTGGAAAGAATATTGAAAACGATAAATGTGTGTTTTCAAGTAAGCAATTCTGGGTAAAGTCTGGGTGAGAGTCAAAGGACCAGGGAGATGAGCTACTGCAAACCTTAAGTGCTGAGACTGGACAAAGTTGGCTTTGAATCCTGGTTCCAGTACTTCCCAGCTTAGTGACCTTGGGCAAGTTACTTCACGTTTCTGTGCCTCACTTACCTTATATGTATATAAGAGCTTTAAAAAAGGGCATTATTATTAGTACTATTTATCCCTGTTCTTATAGAACTGGAAAAGCACACTTAAGCAAAGTGAGGGGGAGAATCAAGAAGTGAAATAGAATAGAGAATTCTGGAAACTTTCAAAATCAGATAAATCTTGTTCCCTTTACAAGTGAATTTATTTATTTTGGTAAATCATGACACCAAGTACCCTATTAGAATTTAGGGTTAGAGTTTGAGAGATGTGATTAACTTGAATTAGCTGGTTTATAGCAGTGGAGCGTGAATGACCCTTTCATCCAGCTCTTCATTCTAGTCAAATCCCAAACTATCAGACCAATTAATATACAAGAAACAGCTTGGGAGCCACTGCCAGTGGCAAAAAAGAGAAGGGACTGGGTGAACCTCAACAGTGCCGAAATAACTACCTGAGAAAGAGTAAACGACTTAGAGTTACGGTGAGGATGTTGGGATGGGCCAGCTGAAGGGTAGATTTACAAACGCACACACGTTCTGCTGCTCCTGGAACTTAAAACAACAGCAACAACAACAACAAAAACGGGGGCTTCCCTGGTGGCGCAGTGGTTAAGAATCCGCCTGCCAATGCAGGGGACACAGGTTCGAGCCCTGGTCCGGGAAGGTCCCACATGCCACGGAGCAGCTAAGCCCGTGCGCCAAAACTACTGAGCCTGCACTCTAGAGCCTGCGTGCCACAACTGCTGAGCCCACACACCACAACTGCTGAGCCTGCAAGCCACAACTGAGTCCGTGCGCCACAGCTATTGAAGCTCAAGTGCCTAGAGCCCGTGCTGCACAACAAGAGAAGCCCCCACTCACCACAGCTAGAGAAAGCCTGTGCACAGCAATGAAGACCCAACACAGCCAAAAATAAATAAATGAATAAATAAATAAATCAATTAACACAACAACAAAAACCAAAACCCGGTAGAATAGAATAGAAAGTTTCAGAGTCCTTTGCATGTAGTATGACTGAGGTGGCAGTCTTACACACTCACACACATACCCACATGTGCATGTGGCTAGGTGTGTGTGTGCAATATGTATTTCTTATCGTGACTTGTGGTTAAAAAAGCTTGAAAACCTTTGCTCTAGAGGGCAGCCCACAGGGCCCTGAGCCAAGAAATAGATTATTTTGTGTCTAGGATGGCGCTGTGAGCTTACCCAGATCCCGCCCTACATTTTTGTAAACACTGGGATGATTGGGTGAGTGTGACAAGGACAAGCAAAGGAGAGGAAACTCAGACGCCAAGCCCCAGGGCAGTGATTGACTCAACAGAGCCTGGACACCAATGGGAGGACCGAGCCACTATCACAACCACAAAGCAAGGTGACGGCGCGGTGGTCGTGGTGGTTTCCATTCCCACTGTAGGAACTGTAGCCGAGGTAGCAGCCATAGACCGTTTACTGTGTATCTGCAATGCAGCAAACCCTCTAGTTTGTTCTCTACGTTCCTTATCTCACTTGAATCACACAGCACAACTTTGGGAGAGCCATTCTTACTATTCCCATTGTAAGGATGAGAGAACAGAGTTCAGTCATAGAAAAGCGATTTTATGAGAACTGTTCATCTGGGGCTTTGAGAGAGGCAAAGTGAGGTATGATGAGTGGCCTTCTCTTGAGAAGTTTCTGTCTAGATAACGAAACGTTAGCTCATGAGCATCTCTGAGGAATGAACCACTTGCCTTCCTTCTTCTAAATCCCCCGATTCATTCGTTTTCTCCCTAGCCACAGGCTGTCAGGATGAAGAGGAGTGATAGAATTTTATTCTTTTCCATGCATAGAGCAAGGTACCAGATGGGAAATCAACACTTTCAAGGGGAATTTTAATGGAAAACTGGAATATCACACCCAGTTTTGATCAGTCAACGCATATTGCCTATGAACGCCATTGATATTTACTGCCAACTATTTACTGGTCTCTTACTTACTATGTGCCTAGCTTCATGCTAAGTAATTCATGTACATATTATTTTATAATCGAGCAGGACCTTATGGGGCCTTTTTGGGGCTGACCTCTCCCCCATATTCCTTGCTTTAGTTCCTTTCTGAAGTACCTAGATAATAGTATCTGATGCACATTTCCTGAGTTGTTTGACAGACATGAAAACCCCCATCAAATGGAAGATATTAACTATTTGATGACCATGAGCACATAGCCCCAAGACCTAATGGCGCCTGTGGATTGATAAACCCTGTGACACCACCCTGTTCCCTTACCATCAACCAATCAGAGAATTGTGCACGAGGAGATCACGTACCCTGTGACCCCGCCCTCCCTTAGCTGGCCTTTAAAAATGTTTTCCTGAAACCCATCAGGGAGTTCAGTCTTTTTGAGCACTAGCTGTCCCAGACTATTTGTATGGAGCCTTACAATAAATGCTGCGTTTTCCTTCACTACGACCCAGTGTCAGTAGACTGGCTTTACCGCACGTGGGCAAAAGCAGAACCAAGTTTGGCTCAGTAACAATGCAGTCTTCAGAAACACCCTATGGAGAGGGTACTATTTTTGTGCCCATTTTCCAGATGAGGGAATGAAGGTGTGAGAGGGTAATAACTTGCCTTAGGTGAGACAGCTAATAAATGGTGGGGTTGGGCTTTGGGTTCAGCTCTGCCAGACTCTAGAGCCTGGGCTCTTCACCACCAAACAGTCATGATTCCTCCATGATATCCAGGGTATCACACACGTAAAGTGGGGATTAAATTAAAATGTTGATGATCACTCCCTGTCCTTAAAGAGGTTTCAGTACTGTTGAGAAGGTAAGACCTACACAAATGGAAAAATAGTTAATGATACCTTGCTGCTTTTATGCTGCGGTCAAAGGAGTACTAGAAAGCATTCATGGAAGGAGAAATTGCTGAAGCTGAGCTGGGCAGGATGAGCCAGGATTGGAGAAGCACAGAAAAATGGGTTGGTCTTGAGTCATTGAGCAGATACTAGACTCCTCGGTTTAGAGCAGAAAGCAGAGTTTCTTCAGTTGAATGGAGGGGGTCCCCATTTAAGGATTCTGAGGCCTTCAGCAAGTTCTTTACCTTTCCCAAGCCTCAGTTTCCCCATCCATGAGAAGGGGATGATATCCATCTCAGAGAGTTGGTGGGAAGATTAAGTGTACCTAAGTGCCTGGGAAAAGGAGGCATCTACTACATTCTCCTCTACACAACAGATTAAATAAAGTTTGCCAGTAGGACTGGCTGGCATCTTCCCTTCGCCATTCCAGTTGAAGATCTTAGAAAGAGCCCTACCTGCTGTGTGAAGCCCTTTACAACACGCCTCTGTTTGAGGTTTGCCTCTCCATCCAAGTTGGAAGTTTCCAGATGACAGATCCCACTGGGGTCCGAGGAAAAGAGGAGGAGTGTGTCGGCTGGGATGGTCTCATTGCATTGCATTTGGATGAAGTCCCCCACTTGCACGTCCTTCCAGCACTTCTGCGTGGAGCTCTGCTCTTTTCTGGGGTTGGAGAAAGACAGGGGCAGAGTGAATGTTAAAGCTCTCCAGAGCATGAATGAGTGAACGGAAAAGGTCCCCCTGCACCTAACATCCTCCAGGCAGCCTGTCACAGGACTGCTCTGTATTCTACCTCGCCCCAAATGACCACTATCATCGTCTCTAGAAAAGCGAAGCATGATCTATAGAATCCCACTAGTAAAGAGCCCTCCTTCTGACCATGTAGACTTTTGATTGACTGTCGGCTATTGACTGGTTGCTGTGCTCAGCCCTTGCTTTCTAGCAGGAGAAAAAATTTAAAGGATAAGGTGACTATATAGTCATATTAACATAGTATTCTTAATATACATCACTTCCTAGAATACCCAGTTATCGCTGTAGAAAGCAGGGTCACAAAAGAATGGAGTATAGGAAAGACTGCTTCTGGTTGTGGGTGGAGAGCGGCAGTGGGAAAGGTGAGAATATAGACCATTGTCTAGGAAGATCTGGAGTGGTGCTGAAATAGGAAGCAGGGAATTAGGAAGATGGCACCAGGAACTTTGATAGGATGGGCCCCACAGTGACCACAGGATCAGAGGGCTAAAGAAATCTGAGAAAATGATGTACTTTCTCTTCCTATCCAATTTATCAAGCTTGGGTAATAACAGGGGCAGCAACAATCGTGAATTTAACATTTCTACCGTGCCAAGCACTAGAATGAATTAATGAATTAATTCATTAATAAATGAATTAATAATTCATTTTAATGAATTATTAATTAATCAATTCATTAATAAATTCATTAATAAATGAATTAATACTTCATTTACTTGCATAATAACTCATTGGAGGAGACGTTATACCCATCTCATAACGAGGAACTTGAGGGTTCAAGAGAAATTTCTCAGGGCCTTACAAAAACAGAGCTGGACCCCAAGTTTGGGTGCAACCTGACACAAAACCCAGTTTTCACTGCTTGAATATCCTGCCTCCTGGAAATCATTCCCCTCTTTCCTCTCCAGTGGAATGGCAGCATCAGCTTTATAGCCCTGGCAGAAGGACTCGCTACTCCCCAAGGGGATACATTCCATTTCTAAGAGCCCTCAGTTTACGAAATTCTTCCTTCTGATTAGCCAAATGTTGAACTAATTCTGCTCTCCCAGGCAATCAGATTTACTCCATCTTCTACCATAAAAATATATATATATATATATATTTTTAAATGAATTTATTTTATTTTTGGCTGTGTTGGGTCTTTGTTGCCGCACGTGGGCTTTTCTCTACTTGTGGCAGGCAGGGGCTACTCTTCGTTGCGGTGCGCGGGCTTCTCACTGTGGTGGCTTCTCTTGTTGCGGAGCACGGGCTCTAGGTGCCCGGGCTTCAGTAGCTGTGGCTCATGGGCTCTAGAGCGCAGGCTCAGTAGCTGTGGCGCACGGGCTGAGTTGCTTCCAGGCATGTAGGATCTTCGCGGAGCAGGGCTCGAACCAGTGTCTCCTGCACTGGCAGACGGATTCTTAATCACTGCGCCACACAGGGAAGCCCTAAAAAAATACTTGAAAGTGTTCATCAAGTGTCTTTTGAAGCCTTTTGGACTTGCCAAGTCAAATTTAACTTTCCAAGTGCCCTCAATTATTCTGTGTGACACAGCTTCAAGGTCTGTCTTAGAGGAGAGGGCTCTTCTGACTAAGGCTGTGTTTGGAAATGTTCCTCTTAAACTGTGGGATCTGGGACCAAACCAATATTCCACATGTGGTCTTTTAAACTAAGTCCAGCTGGCTTGCAGCTGGATGCCTCTGAGCCCATCCAGGCCTGGAGAAGCAGGCTCTCTTTTGCTCTTTGTCTCCACTGATGCTCCAGCCTCTCTGGACATGTTACTGCTTCTGTTTTTGTTGGAATCTGAGCTGCCCTGGGCATGACAAGACCACTGTTCCACAGAGAAAGAGACGTGACAAATTTCACTTTTCTCCTCTGAGTTCGTAAAAGTCCTTGAGGAGGATAAGCGTTTGACGCCTTCCTCCTTTCTAGAGAACCCCAAGCAAGCCCTCCTAAGACCCCATTTTCCTTGTCAAAAAGATCCTTGCAAAGGACTCGCCCAGTTTCCTGAAATACATGCACATCCATCTGGAAGACTTTTGGAAGGCCAACCAAGGGAAGATGGGATCAGAGTCTATAAAATAATCAGGGATTACAATTAGGGAGCAGTCTTGTAACTGTAAAGACCCACAGAGTTCTGTGTCAGTGCCCATGCTCTAGGGAGCCCAGTGCAGCAGCCACTGGTTAACCGTGGGCAGTATCACCCAAACGGGGACCACTTGTGAGCATTTTGTGGGCAGTGCATCTGTAGCATTTTAATAATAATTATTTTAATGGAAAAAGGATGCAACAGGTTTCTAAGCACTTTTTCATTCCCTCAGCTTATTTTAGAGCAGATTATCATCTGCTCTACCTTATTATTTTTATTTTTATTATTTTTTACCATGAAAAATAGAGACAGTCCCCCCAGATCTGTTTCTTGCTGTCATTTCAGAAAAACATTTACCTGTTGATTCAGGGAAGAATTGTTGTTTTTTCTTTAGAGCAGCCTTGGGAACACCTGTTAAATGTCCAAATATAAAGCTACTTAAAGAAATTGGAATGGCAGATACTCTCCATTGGAAAAGGAATCTTGTATGGTGAAGGAGGGAGGCTTTCTCTATTGCTTTTTTTTTTTTTCCTTTTTGAGAGGACACTTAAAAAAAAAGGATCCTTGAATATTACAGCAAAATTGCTCCAAGGAATAAAGGATTATCACTCAACTTGTCTTTACACTTCTGCCCTTTGACTTCTGCCCTATTGGGTAATGCCTTTGGGGATGGCCCACCATTGGTTGCTTGCTGTAATCTCAGCAATCTGGCCGGTATTGAGATTAGATTCAGTGAGCACACCTTTGACTGTGAACAATATCCTGACTGCCAACACTTCCAGAGCACACTGGTTCAAACCAGAAGGTTTGCAAAAGCTAGTTGGGAACGCTACATACATAGACATACTGAAGGCGAGGCCAATGCACCTCCACCCGTGAACACTGATATTCATTCTTCTTCCTTCTAATAAAGGGCTCCACTGCATATTATGGGATGTGAGTTATTAATGGGATGGACGATGGATGTTATGCAGATGAACTTATGAAATATATGTGTGTGTATATTTGTGTGTGTGTGTGTGTGTGTGTGTATTTATGAGCAGTCACTTCTGTGAGTTTGGCTGGAGTGCTGACTTGTCAATTCCCATAATGATGATAGGTATCGCAAGGTCAATGGAACCACACAAGAAGCTATAAGTCAGACGGGTCTCTGTTTTCTTTCTATTATTCTTTGGGTCCCTGGGAGGTCCTGTCCAGTACTGCTGTCCTGTTAATAATCGCCTGTCTTTGCTTTAGATGTCATCTTCTCTTCCTTAGGATGACATGCAGTGGTGAAGGGACCCTCCCCAAAACAGAGATTGCCCATGTCCGGGTCGTGCTGCTCAAACAGAGGCACATACACCTCCAGGCACACATCTTGTCGTGTGTGTCCAGGAGCACTGAAGTTATGGGAACAACATGATTTTTGGGGTGTTCAAAATTTTTTGGGGGGGGACATAATGTAGTAATTTAGCTGGTACAAAATTTGAAGAATTTTATATTTATATTGACCCAAATGTAGTAATAGTATAGAATCAGAGACAGATTTTATAGGAATTTTGGAATAAGAAAAAGTGACTTCAGGGACATTTCCTTCTTGCACTGGGTTATTCTGTGCTGGTTTCCTGATCCTCTGGGGGCCCACTTTGTCTCCTCAACTGTGGAAAAGGCAAGGGTGCATAGCTCCAGGGTTGGGGCGTCCAGCCCGAGGAGGTGCTGAGTGGCTGAATCCAGCTGAGGCAGAAAAGCGGCGTGCTTCTGCGTTGAGGGATGCCCAGATGTGGCCACAGCTGGCTGGGAGCCACCTTCGGGAGTCATTCCTGGGTTAATCCAGCCCGTTCAGAACAGCTGCCCCGGGTGGACACATGCACACACTCCTGGTCATTTCCCTGCTCAGTGAGTCCACACCTGGGAACTGATTGCTATTTTAGTTTTGTGGCATGTTCACTGCTGCTTCAAAATAAGACAAATCGACGTGGCTGGGGACGAAGACTCCACCTGGCAGATTCTGCCTTGGGGAGAAATTAAGTGGTGCAGTGCTAAATGGCTTTCTGAGAGGAGATAGGGCTTATTAAGAGGTAAATAAACAGCAAGAGAGGTTTATAACCAACTGGATCCTGTGGGGAAGCAGGCGAAAGGGGGGGAATGGAGGAGGAGAAGGTGCTTCAGCTTCCATTTCTCAAATACTATGTGGGTTTTGTAAAAAGGGTTTCAAGGAACTAGAATAGAGTGGATTTATCAGGAAGCTTAGTTGTCTGTGGGATTTCCCATTCAGTGTAAGATGATGAGCTGACCTGGGCTGTCCTTCAGGAAGCTGGAATGTCAGGCCCAGGATGGTCAGCATCACTACCCCAGGGTGAAAGGGGAAGCCAGTGAGAATGAGTGCAATCTAGGGATTAAGAGTGGGTTTGAATCTCAGCTTCAGCGCTTACTACCTGTGTGACTTGGGGAAGTTACTTAATCTTTCAGAGACTCTATTTCTTCAGTTGAAGGTGATTGGAAGGATTAGTGACATGACCCATGTAAGGGACTGAGATCTTGGTTTTGCACTTAGTAAGTACTTGATGAATACAAGCGTCTTTTATGATGTTGATGACAGTGAATGTTAATGCTATGGTGAGGGCTAACCACCACCGCCAGCCCCAGCATTTTCTTCTTCATGCTATTGGGATGCCTGCTTTATGTCTGTGATTACATTTCATGAATTGGGCTCAGGCACATAATGTGCAAACACAAGGAACTTAAAAAATCCAAACATTTTCCCCAAGTCCAGAAAAGAAGGACCCAAATTCAGCCTACTGAAGACTAAGGGCTCTGGGTGCTGGCTACTGGGCAAACTCCCAGAAAAATACATTGTTAAAATCAGGGCTGCCCATCAAGTTCTTTGTGGATGTTGACAGACTAGTTCTCAAGTTTATATAAAGAGGCTAAAGACCCACACTAGCCAACTCGATAATTGAAGGAGAGGATTGGCACTACCTATCCTCGAGACTTACTATAAAGTTACGGTAATCAAGACAGTGCGGTATTGGCAAAAGAAGAAACAAATAGATCAATGGAACAGAATAGATAGCCCAGAAATAGATTCACATAATTATAGTCAACTGACTTTTGACAAAGGAACAAAGGCAATACAACCGAGGAAAGATAATCTTTTCGACAAATGGATGTCCACATGCCAAAAAAAAAAAAAAAAAAAAGAAGAATCCAGACACAGCCCTTACACTCTTGACAAAAATTAACTCAGAATGCATCACAGACCTAAATGTAACATGCAGAACTATAAAACTCCTAGAAGACAACATAGCAGGAAACCTAGATGACCTTAGGTATGGCGATGACCTTTTAGGTAAACACCATAGGCACTATTCATGAAAGAAGTAACTGAGAAGCTGGACTTCATTAAAATTAAAAATTTCTGTTCTGTGAAAGAATGGTAAGAGAATGAGAAGACGAGCCACCATCTGGGAGAAAATATGTGTTTTGCAAAAGACACATCTGATAAAGGGTCATTATTCAAAATGTAAAAAGAAAAAAACAAACTCAACACTCAACAAGAGAACAAACAACCCAATTAAAAATGGACAAAAGATCTGAATAGACATCTCACCAAAGAAGATATACAGATGTCAAATAAGCATGACAAGAGCTCCACATCCCATGTCATCAGAGAAATGCAAATTAAAATGAGATACCACAAAATACCTGTTTGAATGCCCCGACTCTTGACCACTCACACCACCAGTTGCTGGTGGGGAGGTAGAGCGAGAGGCACTCTCACATGCTGTTGGTAGGAATGCACAATGGTCCAGCCCCTTTGAAAGACAAGGTGGTGGTTTCTTATACAACTAAACGTATTCTTACTCTACGAGCTAGCAATCACATATCCTATTTACCTGAAGGAGTTGAAAACTTATGCCATGCAAAAACCCACACATGTATGTTTATGGCAGCTTTCTTCATAACTTCCAAAACTTGGAAGCATCCAGATGTCCTTCAGTAGGTGAATGAATGAACTATGGTACATGCAGACAATGAAATATTATTCATAGCTAGAAAGAAGTGAGCTATCAAGCCATGATCAGACATGGAGGGAACTTACATGCATATGGCTAAGTGAAAGAAGCCAATGTGAAAAGGCTACACACTGTATGATGTCAACTGTAAGACATTCTGGAAAAGGCAAAACTATGGAGACAGTAAAAATAACAGTGATGGCTAGGGGTTGGGAGGTGGGTAGGGATGAACAGATGGAGCACAGAGGATATTTAGGGAAGTGAAACTACTCTGTATGATACCGTCATGGTGGATACAGGTCGTTATACATTTGACCAAACCCATAGAATGTATAATACCTAGAGTGAGCCGTCTTGTAAACTATGGACTTTGGGTGACTATGATGTCTCAATGTTGGTTCATTAATTTCGACAAACGGACCACTTTGGTGAGGGATGTTGATAATGGAGGAAGTTGTGCGTGTGTGAGGGCAGAGGGTATATGGGAAATCTCTGTACCTTCCCCTCAGTTTTACTGTGAACCTAAAACAAGGCTGGAGGAAATTTGATAAATCTCCAGTTTGGGTGAGGAAACTGACCTGGCCAAGGTGTATAGCAACAAAACTTGGGTTGGAACCTCTATTCTTTCCATGGCTCCAAGAAGAGTCAAGCGTCCTGAAGCTGGTTCAGGAATACTTGAAATGCCCAACTGTCTTTGTCTTGACAGCGGTGTGCTCACGTAGAGACAATATCGTGGGGGTGGTTAAAAGCTCTGGAGTCATGTGAGCCTGACTAAAACCCAGAACTACTACTTACTTCTTACATACAAGGTAGTGTGACCCTGAACCCACTACTTGACTATATGAGCCTCAATTTATTCATCTACCAAATGGACAAATAAAATCTATTCTACAGGTTGAAGTGAGAGTTCAATAAGATAATACATGAAATGACCTTAGAGCAAATGGCATTTACTGCTGCTATTATTATCATTAGTTATTATTAGCTTGGAGCAAACAGGGTCACTGCTGTGGTGATAGGAGAACAGAATCTGTGTGGTTGTCTATTTTCATGAGCTGTCGTGAATGAGGGGTGGGCTTTGTGGTTGGAGGAGGAGCTTAGTAAGGGGGAAGGAACTGCAAAGGGAGGAAGGGTCCTGTGGCTTCTGTCCTGACCTGGTCCCACAAAATGGAAATGGAACAGCAGTTAGAGGTTTGGCGTTAAGTTAAAGTTACGCTAAAGACAGCGTGGGCCTGGGACAGAGGGCAGTGAGTGCAGCTGTGTCCCCGCACCCGCCTGTTTGCTACAGACCATGATGACAGGGGCTTTAGACTCAGGGCAGCTCCAGAAAGAAACAGCTGAGGCCAGAGGAGTGGGTAGGAGACCTGGACCCCTGGCTTGGATGGAAATACTGGGGGACATGAACATATTAACTATACCTGAGGATGCCCAGATATACCTGGGGAGGCCTGAGTATTAGGGCGGGAAGAATGAAGACCCAAATCAGCAGCTTGGGGCCTCTGTATTTATGTGAATTCATTAACACCCGGAGGCCTAATTGTTTCATGCGTCTTCTACTTTCAACTATGTAATAAGCTGGCTGAGAGCTGGGATGACCCTGAGTCTTATATTTCCGTACCTACACGGAGTCCGGTATGGTGTCTAGCACACAGGGGAGTGTTCAGTAAATATTCAGTAATTGATTCCTTGTCGATTTGTCTTGAACATGAGGCAGTAGAGGAGAAGCTTTTCCTAATCTTAAGTCATTTTGACATCTTTTTGTTATGGACGCACTAATGGAGACTTCCCCAAATGGCATCATAATAATATGATGTATGATATGATGAGATATGATGAGATGAGATGATATAATATAATGTATTTAATGTAATGTAATAGAATAAACTTATTTGTATTAAGTGCCTGTAATAAGCCCAGCATTTAACCAACGTTACCATTTAGCTGCCTAATAATGACACAACTTTTATTATTACTGTTATCTCAGTTTCATAGATGAGGAAACTTAAGCCCAGAAAGGTTATCTAACTTGTGTAAGGTCACATAGGTGTGTCTGCCAGGACATAGGAGTGATAGCTGTGGGGACTTCATGGCTCAGCGTGGTCTCTTGGTCCTGTTCAAAAGTGCAGTACTAAGCAGATGACGCCTCAGAAGCTGGTGACATAAACATAACTGAGGCTGGGTGGGGAACAGGAGCCTCAGCTTTTGGAATTGTGAGCTCCACAATGGCAAATCAGAGGCTATAAATGCTCACCCGCTCAGATACAAATCAGGCCTGTTGACACAAGTGCAGAGCTTCAGGGACCCCTGAATTCCTGTTTTATGATTCTTCCAGCCATTGAGTTTGGGGGAGAACCTAATGCATTCTATCCTGAAATGACAAGGTGAATTGGCCAACATAGTTTATGGCCTTCTCTGAGCACAGGGCGAGGCCATGGGAGTCGGGTGGGCACTTGCAAAACTGACCCTTTAGAGAGGAGGCTACTTGGCTGGTGCCAAATGCAGAGCAGAGACCCGCAGAGTGGGTGCAGGGGTCTGCTGGTCTGTCAACTACAGCCAGTGGCACTTTTCCTAGTCATGCTTCAAATGACACTGTGATCCTCTGTTTTGTGCACTTTCAGATTCTTTCCCCAGGCCTATTTTGCTACGTTATTATAGCTTGGCGTCAAGTTCTATGGTAAAGCGTTTGTCTTCTTCCATGCGGTTCAACACCCCAGCCAATGATCTGTCTTTCTTACTTCCCTTGAGTCAAGCTCATGGTGACTCTTGGCTATCCAGGTTATAGAACTCTCCTTAGTAATATTTTAGCCAATATTTTCTGAGGGCTACTGAATGCCAGAAACTATACTAAGCATTTTCCATGCATTACTTCATTTAACAGCTGCAGCAAACCGCTGGTACAGCTGTTCATACACGTGCCTCTAATACAGCCCATCAAAGATCTGGCTTCATGACTTACACAAGTGAATGTACTGAAATGAGATTCTGCTTCTTAGCTGAAAAACCACAGAACCTATAAACATCATGTAGATAATTACTCCAAAATATGGAGATAAAAATACAAGCACTTTATTTGAAAAAGCAAACACAAAAGATAGGTGTAAATTCAAAGTGTTTAAATGCTTCCATTTTGAATAATTCAGTTAAGAACCTATACAAGTTTGTTCCCAGAAGCTAATGCATCAATCCCTAGTCTCCACTAAGGATAAAGGAATTCTAAAAATTAACATGGTTTTCAATAACTCAGATTTCACTATTTATATAGAAACCTAGAGAGACCCATAATATCCAATAGCTTCAAAAGATAAGCTAAAGACTTTTTGATGTAATCAATTTACCAATGTTTAATATACACACAAGGAAAATACACTCACTCTATAATTTCTTATAAAATAGCAAGTAAGGAGTAGATGTAGGAGATGTAGAAGGGGAAAGAGAATTCAAAAAGTCCTTCTCTTCAGTAACTTTCACTTGAGAATCATTAAAAAGCAACCACTTCCCCTCATACTCCTTTAAGCTTTGCACTGCATATGAAATTTTGTTTTCAAAATCACTCATGCTAATGCCTGTTTGGCCATTGGATTCCTTGTTTCTATCAGATTCATGGGTCCCATTAGTATTGTTAGTCTCAGAATTTCTATTTTCAGCAAACGCTGTACTGGCAACTTTATCAGGATGAGATGCTTTGTTGTATAACTCATAACCTGCTTGAGTCTTTTGTCCTCTGAGAAGTCCAAGAGTGTCTACATTTTTTTTGTTCAAAACTTTACTTGGCTGGGTATTTCCACTGACTCTAATCGACACTTCTTCATCGTCATAGTTTTTGACCACACCCCTTGCTTCCTCCTCATTCAGTGGTTCTGGCTTACCTACTTCACACATTTGGTCGATCACAAAATTTTCCTCATCTAGTTCTAAACTGTTAAGGTCAGTGACTTTCACAGAAGCAGTATAATGCCCGCTACTAATTGTAATGCCACTATGCATCACAACTGCAAATAATCCATAGCTGTCATTGGTTGGCTTTGTGCTCCATTCTTCTAGTGACAGTTTAAGAGGTATCAGTAAAGGAGTGTTGATCTTGGAAAGTCCACCACCATAACAATCAAACTCGAAGCCACTAGCAGCAAAGCACTTCAAATGAATAGTTAGAACTTCAGGCATTGCGTCAAACAAAAGACTTCGTTCAGCTTCCGTATAATGATGGCAATTTTCACAGAAATATTTATTTTCTCCTACAATCCTCTCCACTGAAGCAAACTGGGAAATTGCCCATCTCAGGGTCTTCATGTCTGGTTTTGGCTCTGAAGAACTTTCAGGACTCTCCTCTGCTTTGGAAAGCTCATCTTCTTGCACTGGTACGATGACGTCTTGAAACTCTTCTCTTCTTTCTGTTAAACTTTCACATTCTAAGCAACGAGTCCTTATTACCAGCTGACCTTGAAATAGTTTCTCCACCAGCTCAAAACCAATTGGCTCTGCACCTTTGTTGATGGGCTTAACTTCCTTAACAGGCATAACATTCTTCCCTGGAGATTCAAGTCCACAACCATCAGCTGTATTATCATTCTCATACTTCCCCATGTCCTCTTCAAGACCACATTCATTTTCTTTAGGTTGTCCTTTGGATTCTTGGTTTGTTGTTATTTTACCCAGACTAAGGGATTTAGAAATAATGCTGGGTTGCTTAGCTGTAGACTTGAACCAGTTTCTCTTAACTCTTGATTTCTTTTGTGAGGGTCTTGCACTCTCATTTTCAGAAATGTACTTGGGGATGATTTTAGCAGGAATATCTGATGAATCAACTGTAGCTTTTCTTTTTGATCTGGTTTGTCTCTGGTTTGCTTTCAAAGACTGGTGGTCCTTAGAGACTTTAACGTTTTTCTTCATGTTACCAAGTTCAGTGTCACTCTTTCTTTTCCCATGTACTTTTGGCAGTTTTTCTTTATAGTCTTCAGAATGCCTCATACTGTCCATCTCCATGCTGTTATGACCACTCATTTCCTCTTTCGGATGTTTTTCTTCTACCTTAGTAGATAACTCTGCCACATTTTTTACTCCTTTTTTTAGGAGTTGGCATGTTTCTTGAATGTGTCCCAAAATACACTGTAATACTTCCTGTGCATCATGCTGTAGATATCCTCCATACATAGGGTTGAGTTTCCTGAGTGTGTTAAGTAGTCGCCTTGGCTGAGTAGCAAGTTTACGAGTATATTTCTCTGGATGTAAGAGAAAACTAGCCTGAAGCTGTTCGACTGAAAGGATCAAGGAATGTAAGCTGCATATTAGTTCAAAACTTACTGAAGAATCTCCTTTGCAGTTTCCCTTAGCTTTTTGACTGGCTTCATCTTTTAGGGCTTCTTTCTTCCTTGAAATACTATTAAATAAGTGCTTCACTCCAGATTTAAAACCAGGACAAAAATATAATACCTGAAGTATACTATTAAGATAACAAGTATTGCCGAGATTATTCAGTCCCACAAACGGTAACAAGTTTTTTCTCTTCTCACGGTTGACACGTGAGGACTGTGCTGCAGGAATAACTTGATCAATTTCAGATCCTCTGTATTCAGAAGTTTTTTTCTTCATTTCCTTGAGAATCTGTGAAATCCAAGGCTCTCTTGGTTTCCTTTTTCTGAAAAAACTTCAAGGGACGTCTGGTTTTTTTTGAGGGACTACCTCTTGAAAGCCTATTACTTTCACGAGGTATGACACGGGGCATTTTCTCTTCAAATCCCAAGGAGTTGAGGAGAATTCATTTATACAGGGACCCTGTAATCACCAAGCATATGTAGAATATAACATTTGCCCAGGGGCCGTCTCTTCTGCTATACCATTTCTTGCTCCTGGCTGTCCTTATCACTGGGGGTTGTGACATCACCAATGTTTCTCCCGTAACTATGGTCATGGCCCAGAGCGAGGTCCGCGGCGGTGACGCCGACAAGTCTAACCGGGCTGAGGGCGGGGGCGACAGGTGAGCCCCTGCCCCGAGCCTGCGGGGGCCCGCGACCCACGGAAAAGCTGGCCGGATCGCCCTCCCCGCAGGGGAGTGCCCATTCGCTCTCAAGAGCGGGAACCCGGGCTGCGGCTCGGTCCTGCCTGGGCGCCGGCACCGACTACATCCCCGAAGCGGCGCCCGCCCCCGTCCCCGCCCCCGTCCCCGTCCCCGCCCCAGGACGGCAAGGAGCGCCAGAAGCGGCTCCGCTCGCCCGGCGCCCGAACCGCTGGGGTCTTCCCCACGACGCCGCCGACGGGAACTTGGCGCATTTTCCTCAGTCTCAGGACTCGTGTGTTTTAGCCTCCGCCCGCGCCAGCGCTGCGATTGGAGGTGGCGTCCTACGAAAGTGCCGGTTCTAGTCTCCAGGCTGCAGAGACGCGAAAGGCTAGAGCCACCTCACGCCCGCCACTAGCCCTCCTGGCACGCACGGGCTCCGGAACCAGCCGGAGCGGTAGTTGCCCCAAGCTGGTAACGGGTTCTGCAGTTTCAAACAGCGCAGGCAACGTCACGGGCAGCTCGCCCTAAGTATCATTCTTCAAGAAAATGTGTAACAGCCCACTAGGGGCGGTCCCATTATCAAATCCACCAGGAAAGAGGATTCTTCTCTGGTCCTCAGGGGCAGACAAGTTGAATGGACAGGCAGAGACTTTTTGTTTCATTCAGGATGCATCACCACTGAACTGGGATGGTGACAGATAATTCCCCATCCCACCTCAACTCCGTAGGTAAAGTGCTCTCCTGTCTAAATATGTTAAATCAGCACACACATTCACTGCGGAGGATCCAGGTTACCAATGGCTCTTTTTAGTTGAGCAAATGGCTTAAAAGCACTAACCATCAGTGGAATTCAAGCTAGTTAAAAGGCAGAGTCAATTAAGAATCTTTCACGTGGGCAATAAAACAGATAGGCACAATTATTACATTAATCAGTGGTGCTCTAGGCCAGTACTTTCCAACTTCAATTGCACATGAATCACCTGGGGGTCTCTTAAACTGCAGAGTCTGGTTTAGTTTGGGGCAGGGCCTGAAGTTTTGCATTTCTGACAAGCTTTCGGGTGATGCTGAAGAGGCTGGTCCATGTGAACTTGGTGTCTCAAATTCCTTGTCACTGGGAAATGATCTGACACACACTTCAGTAGGATTTGGGCGTCAATGGTTTGGACAAAAGATAACTAGGAGAATTGCTCTGAAATACTAATTGGAAGAATTCATTTCTGATTCTTTGGCTTTGGTAAATGTTCCATCTACCAAAATAAATGGCACAGACTTATTTTCAGGTGTCAAATCTCTAGTGCCCATCTTGGAACCCCTTTAAAGAAGAGATTTTACTAAGCCGGGGGCGGTGGAAGAAGGATGGATTGGGAGTTTGGGATTAGCAGATGCAAACTATTATATACAGAATTGATAAACAACAAGGTCCTACTGTATAGCACAGGGAATTAGATTCAATATTCTTTGATAAGCCATAATGGAAAAGACTATGAAAAAAGAATGTATATATGTGTAGAACTGACTCATTTTGCTGTACAGCATAAATTAAAATAATATTGTAAATTAACTATACTTCAATTCATAATTTTTTTCAAAAGAAGTGATTTCAGGTGTCAAAAATGTCCCCAAAGAGAAAACTGTACAATTTAATTCTCTAATGAAGTCCTCTTGCCTGTTCTGCAGACCTCGGCATAATCCTAATTTTGTATTCCTTCCTTTTCTGTCCTTTTCCCAGCAATGGGATGTAGGAATAAATATTTCAAGAACAGGTCAATAACGGTGTGAAAGTAAAGATGGCCCATCATGATAAAAGTTCCAATTGAAAAAAAAAAAAAAAACCCCGAAACCTGACTTGGTCCAAGTTGCATTCTGGGAAATGGATTTTGAAACTAACTCTTTGGCAACCTTGAGAATGATGTGCTGTGTCACAGGGGAAAGATCCTTTTGAGAAGCTCTCTCATGTTTATAATTTCCTCTGAACCTAGACAGGAAAGGCAAGGACGAGCTGTCTAAGCCATGAGGATGGTCAGCCTCTCGGTCATTCCTCACCTGTTGAGGTCACTTGTGTTCCACACAATGTAGATTAATGTGTTCAAGTTTCCATATGAAGGTGAAAAATTATTGTGCCCCAAATGGTTCTGAGGTTAAATGAGTTTGGAAAGCTCAGGGTTAAAGAAAGTTTAACTGGCCTCCTTCCTCTAGGTCTTCTCCGAGACCTTAAAATGTTCATGGACGTTGGAACCTCCAAGAGGGGTCCACAGGACTCCGGCCTCCTAATCAGATTTGACCACAGACCTTGTTTTTTAAGAACTATCTCTTGAGATAAGGGTTTGGCAGACTCCACCTTGAGAAGTGCTGATCTAGAGGAGCTGGGACAAAGTTTGTCTTACTGACTCTGGATGAACAGGACACAGCCGTGAGAATGGTTGTGGGTATATGGTGTGGGGTTGGGAGTTTCTAGAAATCTCTGAGGTTAGTAAAAACCCCCTTTGGGCAAAATCAAAGTCTCATAGCCAATAGGAATAACAAGCTAAAAAAAGTCATTAATACTAATTATTTAAGGTATTAAATTGAGAAACAAACCACATTTGCAGGTGTCCAAAATCTTCTCTGAGACAAGTGGTGAATTTTGCCTTTTCTGTACCTTAGGGTTTTCATCTGTCTAATGGAGTAGTGATGTCCCCCTCACAG
Organism: Mesoplodon mirus; assembly: GCF_964341445.2. Classification (NCBI taxonomy): domain Eukaryota; kingdom Metazoa; phylum Chordata; class Mammalia; order Artiodactyla; family Ziphiidae; genus Mesoplodon; species Mesoplodon mirus. Next base: position 6,757,624 of record NC_138980.1, on the reverse strand, counting down.
GATGGTCATGAGGACAAAGGACAATATGGGCAAAACATGTAAGACTCCTGTAGATGGTGGCTTTATTCCCATGATTATGATGAGTGTTTTTTGGAGGTAACACCTTCCCTTTATTACACAGGTTTCTGATGAACTAGTGGTAGGTTCCTATTAAGATCATCCGGGAGAACATTTAAAAAATATGCATGCCCAGACCACTACTCAGTCCCCATGAATCATAATTGGGTGATGATAGTGGGGAAGGATGCGTGTATACATGAAAAAGTTTCTCCCCGTGATGGTTATGATACATCCAAAACACCTTCAGTGCGTTTAAGGCGAATTTCTAACTTGTGATCCCACCTCTCCTGTAGTAGTCCTGGGATGTGGTCCTTGGCATAAACGGTTTCTGTGGTTAAATAAGTAGAGATCTTATATACTAGTACCACCCTCCCCCTCCCTTCCCCTTTAGTAAAGTATCTGAGAAGTTCTGCAGTCCACACTGTTGGAAAACTTGTAACCTATTGCCTTCTGATCTCACATGACAGTGCAGCATGTATTTTTCTTGCAACTCTCGTCAACATCTTTGTTCAGCACATTTGAGAAATATTATATAGAGAGTTAGTCAGAAGAGAATTCTGTCCATATTCAGAAATCTTTCTGCACTGAAGACATAAGGGAGAGGCAAGGTCGCAAAGAGCAGCTAAAATTCCTCCTCCCCAGGGAGCTGGCTAGGCCTGCTTTTATTCTTCCTGCTGCTTGTTACTTACATGTGGAAAGAATATTGAAAACGATAAATGTGTGTTTTCAAGTAAGCAATTCTGGGTAAAGTCTGGGTGAGAGTCAAAGGACCAGGGAGATGAGCTACTGCAAACCTTAAGTGCTGAGACTGGACAAAGTTGGCTTTGAATCCTGGTTCCAGTACTTCCCAGCTTAGTGACCTTGGGCAAGTTACTTCACGTTTCTGTGCCTCACTTACCTTATATGTATATAAGAGCTTTAAAAAAGGGCATTATTATTAGTACTATTTATCCCTGTTCTTATAGAACTGGAAAAGCACACTTAAGCAAAGTGAGGGGGAGAATCAAGAAGTGAAATAGAATAGAGAATTCTGGAAACTTTCAAAATCAGATAAATCTTGTTCCCTTTACAAGTGAATTTATTTATTTTGGTAAATCATGACACCAAGTACCCTATTAGAATTTAGGGTTAGAGTTTGAGAGATGTGATTAACTTGAATTAGCTGGTTTATAGCAGTGGAGCGTGAATGACCCTTTCATCCAGCTCTTCATTCTAGTCAAATCCCAAACTATCAGACCAATTAATATACAAGAAACAGCTTGGGAGCCACTGCCAGTGGCAAAAAAGAGAAGGGACTGGGTGAACCTCAACAGTGCCGAAATAACTACCTGAGAAAGAGTAAACGACTTAGAGTTACGGTGAGGATGTTGGGATGGGCCAGCTGAAGGGTAGATTTACAAACGCACACACGTTCTGCTGCTCCTGGAACTTAAAACAACAGCAACAACAACAACAAAAACGGGGGCTTCCCTGGTGGCGCAGTGGTTAAGAATCCGCCTGCCAATGCAGGGGACACAGGTTCGAGCCCTGGTCCGGGAAGGTCCCACATGCCACGGAGCAGCTAAGCCCGTGCGCCAAAACTACTGAGCCTGCACTCTAGAGCCTGCGTGCCACAACTGCTGAGCCCACACACCACAACTGCTGAGCCTGCAAGCCACAACTGAGTCCGTGCGCCACAGCTATTGAAGCTCAAGTGCCTAGAGCCCGTGCTGCACAACAAGAGAAGCCCCCACTCACCACAGCTAGAGAAAGCCTGTGCACAGCAATGAAGACCCAACACAGCCAAAAATAAATAAATGAATAAATAAATAAATCAATTAACACAACAACAAAAACCAAAACCCGGTAGAATAGAATAGAAAGTTTCAGAGTCCTTTGCATGTAGTATGACTGAGGTGGCAGTCTTACACACTCACACACATACCCACATGTGCATGTGGCTAGGTGTGTGTGTGCAATATGTATTTCTTATCGTGACTTGTGGTTAAAAAAGCTTGAAAACCTTTGCTCTAGAGGGCAGCCCACAGGGCCCTGAGCCAAGAAATAGATTATTTTGTGTCTAGGATGGCGCTGTGAGCTTACCCAGATCCCGCCCTACATTTTTGTAAACACTGGGATGATTGGGTGAGTGTGACAAGGACAAGCAAAGGAGAGGAAACTCAGACGCCAAGCCCCAGGGCAGTGATTGACTCAACAGAGCCTGGACACCAATGGGAGGACCGAGCCACTATCACAACCACAAAGCAAGGTGACGGCGCGGTGGTCGTGGTGGTTTCCATTCCCACTGTAGGAACTGTAGCCGAGGTAGCAGCCATAGACCGTTTACTGTGTATCTGCAATGCAGCAAACCCTCTAGTTTGTTCTCTACGTTCCTTATCTCACTTGAATCACACAGCACAACTTTGGGAGAGCCATTCTTAGTATTCCCATTGTAAGGATGAGAGAACAGAGTTCAGTCATAGAAAAGCGATTTTATGAGAACTGTTCATCTGGGGCTTTGAGAGAGGCAAAGTGAGGTATGATGAGTGGCCTTCTCTTGAGAAGTTTCTGTCTAGATAACGAAACGTTAGCTCATGAGCATCTCTGAGGAATGAACCACTTGCCTTCCTTCTTCTAAATCCCCCGATTCATTCGTTTTCTCCCTAGCCACAGGCTGTCAGGATGAAGAGGAGTGATAGAATTTTATTCTTTTCCATGCATAGAGCAAGGTACCAGATGGGAAGTCAACACTTTCAAGGGGAATTTTAATGGAAAACTGGAATATCACACCCAGTTTTGATCAGTCAACGCATATTGCCTATGAACGCCATTGATATTTACTGCCAACTATTTACTGGTCTCTTACTTACTATGTGCCTAGCTTCATGCTAAGTAATTCATGTACATATTATTTTATAATCGAGCAGGACCTTATGGGGCCTTTTTGGGGCTGACCTCTCCCCCATATTCCTTGCTTTAGTTCCTTTCTGAAGTACCTAGATAATAGTATCTGATGCACATTTCCTGAGTTGTTTGACAGACATGAAAACCCCCATCAAATGGAAGATATTAACTATTTGATGACCATGAGCACATAGCCCCAAGACCTAATGGCGCCTGTGGATTGATAAACCCTGTGACACCACCCTGTTCCCTTACCATCAACCAATCAGAGAATTGTGCACGAGGAGATCACGTACCCTGTGACCCCGCCCTCCCTTAGCTGGCCTTTAAAAATGTTTTCCTGAAACCCATCAGGGAGTTCAGTCTTTTTGAGCACTAGCTGTCCCAGACTATTTGTATGGAGCCTTACAATAAATGCTGCGTTTTCCTTCACTACGACCCAGTGTCAGTAGACTGGCTTTACCGCACGTGGGCAAAAGCAGAACCAAGTTTGGCTCAGTAACAATGCAGTCTTCAGAAACACCCTATGGAGAGGGTACTATTTTTGTGCCCATTTTCCAGATGAGGGAATGAAGGTGTGAGAGGGTAATAACTTGCCTTAGGTGAGACAGCTAATAAATGGTGGGGTTGGGCTTTGGGTTCAGCTCTGCCAGACTCTAGAGCCTGGGCTCTTCACCACCAAACAGTCATGATTCCTCCATGATATCCAGGGTATCACACACGTAAAGTGGGGATTAAATTAAAATGTTGATGATCACTCCCTGTCCTTAAAGAGGTTTCAGTACTGTTGAGAAGGTAAGACCTACACAAATGGAAAAATAGTTAATGATACCTTGCTGCTTTTATGCTGCGGTCAAAGGAGTACTAGAAAGCATTCATGGAAGGAGAAATTGCTGAAGCTGAGCTGGGCAGGATGAGCCAGGATTGGAGAAGCACAGAAAAATGGGTTGGTCTTGAGTCATTGAGCAGATACTAGACTCCTCGGTTTAGAGCAGAAAGCAGAGTTTCTTCAGTTGAATGGAGGGGGTCCCCATTTAAGGATTCTGAGGCCTTCAGCAAGTTCTTTACCTTTCCCAAGCCTCAGTTTCCCCATCCATGAGAAGGGGATGATATCCATCTCAGAGAGTTGGTGGGAAGATTAAGTGTACCTAAGTGCCTGGGAAAAGGAGGCATCTACTACATTCTCCTCTACACAACAGATTAAATAAAGTTTGCCAGTAGGACTGGCTGGCATCTTCCCTTCGCCATTCCAGTTGAAGATCTTAGAAAGAGCCCTACCTGCTGTGTGAAGCCCTTTACAACACGCCTCTGTTTGAGGTTTGTCTCTCCATCCAAGTTGGAAGTTTCCAGATGACAGATCCCACTGGGGTCCGAGGAAAAGAGGAGGAGTGTGTCGGCTGGGATGGTCTCATTGCATTGCATTTGGATGAAGTCCCCCACTTGCACGTCCTTCCAGCACTTCTGCGTGGAGCTCTGCTCTTTTCTGGGGTTGGAGAAAGACAGGGGCAGAGTGAATGTTAAAGCTCTCCAGAGCATGAATGAGTGAACGGAAAAGGTCCCCCTGCACCTAACATCCTCCAGGCAGCCTGTCACAGGACTGCTCTGTATTCTACCTCGCCCCAAATGACCACTATCATCGTCTCTAGAAAAGCGAAGCATGATCTATAGAATCCCACTAGTAAAGAGCCCTCCTTCTGACCATGTAGACTTTTGATTGACTGTCGGCTATTGACTGGTTGCTGTGCTCAGCCCTTGCTTTCTAGCAGGAGAAAAAATTTAAAGGATAAGGTGACTATATAGTCATATTAACATAGTATTCTTAATATACATCACTTCCTAGAATACCCAGTTATCGCTGTAGAAAGCAGGGTCACAAAAGAATGGAGTATAGGAAAGACTGCTTCTGGTTGTGGGTGGAGAGCGGCAGTGGGAAAGGTGAGAATATAGACCATTGTCTAGGAAGATCTGGAGTGGTGCTGAAATAGGAAGCAGGGAATTAGGAAGATGGCACCAGGAACTTTGATAGGATGGGCCCCACAGTGACCACAGGATCAGAGGGCTAAAGAAATCTGAGAAAATGATGTACTTTCTCTTCCTATCCAATTTATCAAGCTTGGGTAATAACAGGGGCAGCAACAATCGTGAATTTAACATTTCTACCGTGCCAAGCACTAGAATGAATTAATGAATTAATTCATTAATAAATGAATTAATAATTCATTTTAATGAATTATTAATTAATTAATTCATTAATAAATTCATTAATAAATGAATTAATACTTCATTTACTTGCATAATAACTCATTGGAGGAGACGTTATACCCATCTCATAACGAGGAACTTGAGGGTTCAAGAGAAATTTCTCAGGGCCTTACAAAAACAGAGCTGGACCCCAAGTTTGGGTGCAACCTGACACAAAACCCAGTTTTCACTGCTTGAATATCCTGCCTCCTGGAAATCATTCCCCTCTTTCCTCTCCAGTGGAATGGCAGCATCAGCTTTATAGCCCTGGCAGAAGGACTCGCTACTCCCCAAGGGGATACATTCCATTTCTAAGAGCCCTCAGTTTACGAAATTCTTCCTTCTGATTAGCCAAATGTTGAACTAATTCTGCTCTCCCAGGCAATCAGATTTACTCCATCTTCTACCATAAAAATATATATATATATATATATTTTTAAATGAATTTATTTTATTTTTGGCTGTGTTGGGTCTTTGTTGCCGCACGTGGGCTTTTCTCTACTTGTGGCAGGCAGGGGCTACTCTTCGTTGCGGTGCGCGGGCTTCTCACTGTGGTGGCTTCTCTTGTTGCGGAGCACGGGCTCTAGGTGCCCGGGCTTCAGTAGCTGTGGCTCATGGGCTCTAGAGCGCAGGCTCAGTAGCTGTGGCGCACGGGCTGAGTTGCTTCCAGGCATGTAGGATCTTCGCGGAGCAGGGCTCGAACCAGTGTCTCCTGCACTGGCAGACGGATTCTTAATCACTGCGCCACACAGGGAAGCCCTAAAAAAATACTTGAAAGTGTTCATCAAGTGTCTTTTGAAGCCTTTTGGACTTGCCAAGTCAAATTTAACTTTCCAAGTGCCCTCAATTAACCCGTGTGACACAGCTTCAAGGTCTGTCTTAGAGGAGAGGGCTCTTCTGACTAAGGCTGTGTTTGGAAATGTTCCTCTTAAACTGTGGGATCTGGGACCAAACCAATATTCCACACGTGGTCTTTTAAACTAAGTCCAGCTGGCTTGCAGCTGGATGCCTCTGAGCCCATCCAGGCCTGGAGAAGCAGGCTCTCTTTTGCTCTTTGTCTCCACTGATGCTCCAGCCTCTCTGGACATGTTACTGCTTCTGTTTTTGTTGGAATCTGAGCTGCCCTGGGCATGACAAGACCACTGTTCCACAGAGAAAGAGACGTGACAAATTTCACTTTTCTCCTCTGAGTTCGTAAAAGTCCTTGAGGAGGATAAGCGTTTGACGCCTTCCTCCTTTCTAGAGAACCCCAAGCAAGCCCTCCTAAGACCCCATTTTCCTTGTCAAAAAGATCCTTGCAAAGGACTCGCCCAGTTTCCTGAAATACATGCACATCCATCTGGAAGACTTTTGGAAGGCCAACCAAGGGAAGATGGGATCAGAGTCTATAAAATAATCAGGGATTACAATTAGGGAGCAGTCTTGTAACTGTAAAGACCCACAGAGTTCTGTGTCAGTGCCCATGCTCTAGGGAGCCCAGTGCAGCAGCCACTGGTTAACCGTGGGCAGTATCACCCAAACGGGGACCACTTGTGAGCATTTTGTGGGCAGTGCATCTGTAGCATTTTAATAATAATTATTTTAATGGAAAAAGGATGCAACAGGTTTCTAAGCACTTTTTCATTCCCTCAGCTTATTTTAGAGCAGATTATCATCTGCTCTACCTTATTATTTTTATTTTTATTATTTTTTACCATGAAAAATAGAGACAGTCCCCCCAGATCTGTTTCTTGCTGTCATTTCAGAAAAACATTTACCTGTTGATTCAGGGAAGAATTGTTGTTTTTTCTTTAGAGCAGCCTTGGGAACACCTGTTAAATGTCCAAATATAAAGCTACTTAAAGAAATTGGAATGGCAGATACTCTCCATTGGAAAAGGAATCTTGTATGGTGAAGGAGGGAGGCTTTCTCTATTGCTTTTTTTTTTTTTCCTTTTTGAGAGGACACTTAAAAAAAAAGGATCCTTGAATATTACAGCAAAATTGCTCCAAGGAATAAAGGATTATCACTCAACTTGTCTTTACACTTCTGCCCTTTGACTTCTGCCCTATTGGGTAATGCCTTTGGGGATGGCCCACCATTGGTTACTTGCTGTAATCTCAGCAATCTGGCCGGTATTGAGATTAGATTCAGTGAGCACACCTTTGACTGTGAACAATATCCTGACTGCCAACACTTCCAGAGCACACTGGTTCAAACCAGAAGGTTTGCAAAAGCGAGTTGGGAACGCTACATACATAGACATACTGAAGGCGAGGCCAATGCACCTCCACCCGTGAACACTGATATTCATTCTTCTTCCTTCTAATAAAGGGCTCCACTGCATATTATGGGATGTGAGTTATTAATGGGATGGACGATGGATGTTATGCAGATGAACTTATGAAATATATGTGTGTGTATATTTGTGTGTGTGTGTGTGTGTGTGTGTATTTATGAGCAGTCACTTCTGTGAGTTTGGCTGGAGTGCTGACTTGTCAATTCCCATAATGATGATAGGTATCGCAAGGTCAATGGAACCACACAAGAAGCTATAAGTCAGACGGGTCTCTGTTTTCTTTCTATTATTCTTTGGGTCCCTGGGAGGTCCTGTCCAGTACTGCTGTCCTGTTAATAATCGCCTGTCTTTGCTTTAGATGTCATCTTCTCTTCCTTAGGATGACATGCAGTGGTGAAGGGACCCTCCCCAAAACAGAGATTGCCCATGTCCGGGTCGTGCTGCTCAAACAGAGGCACATACACCTCCAGGCACACATCTTGTCGTGTGTGTCCAGGAGCACTGAAGTTATGGGAACAACATGATTTTTGGGGTGTTCAAAATTTTTTGGGGGGGGACATAATGTAGTAATTTAGCTGGTACAAAATTTGAAGAATTTTATATTTATATTGACCCAAATGTAGTAATAGTATAGAATCAGAGACAGATTTTATAGGAATTTTGGAATAAGAAAAAGTGACTTCAGGGACATTTCCTTCTTGCACTGGGTTATTCTGTGCTGGTTTCCTGATCCTCTGGGGGCCCACTTTGTCTCCTCAACTGTGGAAAAGGCAAGGGTGCATAGCTCCAGGGTTGGGGCGTCCAGCCCGAGGAGGTGCTGAGTGGCTGAATCCAGCTGAGGCAGAAAAGCGGCGTGCTTCTGCGTTGAGGGATGCCCAGATGTGGCCACAGCTGGCTGGGAGCCACCTTCGGGAGTCATTCCTGGGTTAATCCAGCCCGTTCAGAACAGCTGCCCCGGGTGGACACATGCACACACTCCTGGTCATTTCCCTGCTCAGTGAGTCCACACCTGGGAACTGATTGCTATTTTAGTTTTGTGGCATGTTCACTGCTGCTTCAAAATAAGACAAATCGACGTGGCTGGGGACGAAGACTCCACCTGGCAGATTCTGCCTTGGGGAGAAATTAAGTGGTGCAGTGCTAAATGGCTTTCTGAGAGGAGATAGGGCTTATTAAGAGGTAAATAAACAGCAAGAGAGGTTTATAACCAACTGGATCCTGTGGGGAAGCAGGCGAAAGGGGGGGAATGGAGGAGGAGAAGGTGCTTCAGCTTCCATTTCTCAAATACTATGTGGGTTTTGTAAAAAGGGTTTCAAGGAACTAGAGTAGAGTGGATTTATCAGGAAGCTTAGTTGTCTGTGGGATTTCCCATTCAGTGTAAGATGATGAGCTGACCTGGGCTGTCCTTCAGGAAGCTGGAATGTCAGGCCCAGGATGGTCAGCATCACTACCCCAGGGTGAAAGGGGAAGCCAGTGAGAATGAGTGCAATCTAGGGATTAAGAGTGGGTTTGAATCTCAGCTTCAGCGCTTACTACCTGTGTGACTTGGGGAAGTTACTTAATCTTTCAGAGACTCTATTTCTTCAGTTGAAGGTGATTGGAAGGATTAGTGACATGACCCATGTAAGGGACTGAGATCTTGGTTTTGCACTTAGTAAGTACTTGATGAATACAAGCGTCTTTTATGATGTTGATGACAGTGAATGTTAATGCTATGGTGAGGGCTAACCACCACCGCCAGCCCCAGCATTTTCTTCTTCATGCTATTGGGATGCCTGCTTTATGTCTGTGATTACATTTCATGAATTGGGCTCAGGCACATAATGTGCAAACACAAGGAACTTAAAAAATCCAAACATTTTCCCCAAGTCCAGAAAAGAAGGACCCAAATTCAGCCTACTGAAGACTAAGGGCTCTGGGTGCTGGCTACTGGGCAAACTCCCAGAAAAATACATTGTTAAAATCAGGGCTGCCCATCAAGTTCTTTGTGGATGTTGACAGACTAGTTCTCAAGTTTATATAAAGAGGCTAAAGACCCACACTAGCCAACTCGATAATTGAAGGAGAGGATTGGCACTACCTATCCTCGAGACTTACTATAAAGTTACGGTAATCAAGACAGTGCGGTATTGGCAAAAGAAGAAACAAATAGATCAATGGAACAGAATAGATAGCCCAGAAATAGATTCACATAATTATAGTCAACTGACTTTTGACAAAGGAACAAAGGCAATACAACCGAGGAAAGATAATCTTATCGACAAATGGATGTCCACATGCCAAAAAAAAAAAAAAAAAAAAGAAGAATCCAGACACAGCCCTTACACTCTTGACAAAAATTAACTCAGAATGCATCACAGACCTAAATGTAACATGCAGAACTATAAAACTCCTAGAAGACAACATAGCAGGAAACCTAGATGACCTTAGGTATGGCGATGACCTTTTAGGTAAACACCATAGGCACTATTCATGAAAGAAGTAACTGAGAAGCTGGACTTCATTAAAATTAAAATTTTCTGTTCTGTGAAAGAATGGTAAGAGAATGAGAAGACGAGCCACCATCTGGGAGAAAATATGTGTTTTGCAAAAGACACATCTGATAAAGGGTCATTATTCAAAATGTAAAAAGAAAAAAACAAACTCAACACTCAACAAGAGAACAAACAACCCAATTAAAAATGGACAAAAGATCTGAATAGACATCTCACCAAAGAAGATATACAGATGTCAAATAAGCATGACAAGAGCTCCACATCCCATGTCATCAGAGAAATGCAAATTAAAATGAGATACCACAAAATACCTGTTTGAATGCCCCGACTCTTGACCACTCACACCACCAGTTGCTGGTGGGGAGGTAGAGCGAGAGGCACTCTCACATGCTGTTGGTAGGAATGCACAATGGTCCAGCCCCTTTGAAAGACAAGGTGGTGGTTTCTTATACAACTAAACGTATTCTTACTCTACGAGCTAGCAATCACATATCCTATTTACCTGAAGGAGTTGAAAACTTATGCCATGCAAAAACCCACACATGTATGTTTATGGCAGCTTTCTTCATAACTTCCAAAACTTGGAAGCATCCAGATGTCCTTCAGTAGGTGAATGAATGAACTATGGTACATGCAGACAATGAAATATTATTCATAGCTAGAAAGAAGTGAGCTATCAAGCCATGATCAGACATGGAGGGAACTTACATGCATATGGCTAAGTGAAAGAAGCCAATGTGAAAAGGCTACACACTGTATGATGTCAACTGTAAGACATTCTGGAAAAGGCAAAACTATGGAGACAGTAAAAATAACAGTGATGGCTAGGGGTTGGGAGGTGGGTAGGGATGAACAGATGGAGCACAGAGGATATTTAGGGAAGTGAAACTACTCTGTATGATACCGTCATGGTGGATACAGGTCGTTATACATTTGACCAAACCCATAGAATGTATAATACCTAGAGTGAGCCGTCTTGTAAACTATGGACTTTGGGTGACTATGATGTCTCAATGTTGGTTCATTAATTTCGACAAACGGACCACTTTGGTGAGGGATGTTGATAATGGAGGAAGTTGTGCGTGTGTGAGGGCAGAGGGTATATGGGAAATCTCTGTACCTTCCCCTCAGTTTTACTGTGAACCTAAAACAAGGCTGGAGGAAATTTGATAAATCTCCAGTTTGGGTGAGGAAACTGACCTGGCCAAGGTGTATAGCAACAAAACTTGGGTTGGAACCTCTATTCTTTCCATGGCTCCAAGAAGAGTCAAGCGTCCTGAAGCTGGTTCAGGAATACTTGAAATGCCCAACTGTCTTTGTCTTGACAGCGGTGTGCTCACGTAGAGACAATATCGTGGGGGTGGTTAAAAGCTCTGGAGTCATGTGAGCCTGACTAAAACCCAGAACTACTACTTACTTCTTACATACAAGGTAGTGTGACCCTGAACCCACTACTTGACTATATGAGCCTCAATTTATTCATCTACCAAATGGACAAATAAAATCTATTCTACAGGTTGAAGTGAGAGTTCAATAAGATAATACATGAAATGACCTTAGAGCAAATGGCATTTACTGCTGCTATTATTATCATTAGTTATTATTAGCTTGGAGCAAACAGGGTCACTGCTGTGGTGATAGGAGAACAGAATCTGTGTGGTTGTCTATTTTCATGAGCTGTCGTGAATGAGGGGTGGGCTTTGTGGTTGGAGGAGGAGCTTAGTAAGGGGGAAGGAACTGCAAAGGGAGGAAGGGTCCTGTGGCTTCTGTCCTGACCTGGTCCCACAAAATGGAAATGGAACAGCAGTTAGAGGTTTGGCGTTAAGTTAAAGTTACGCTAAAGACAGCGTGGGCCTGGGACAGAGGGCAGTGAGTGCAGCTGTGTCCCCGCACCCGCCTGTTTGCTACAGACCATGATGACAGGGGCTTTAGACTCAGGGCAGCTCCAGAAAGAAACAGCTGAGGCCAGAGGAGTGGGTAGGAGACCTGGACCCCTGGCTTGGATGGAAATACTGGGGGACATGAACATATTAACTATACTTGAGGATGCCCAGATATACCTGGGGAGGCCTGAGTATTAGGGCGGGAAGAATGAAGACCCAAATCAGCAGCTTGGGGCCTCTGTATTTATGTGAATTCATTAACACCCGGAGGCCTAATTGTTTCATGCGTCTTCTACTTTCAACTATGTAATAAGCTGGCTGAGAGCTGGGATGACCCTGAGTCTTATATTTCCGTACCTACACGGAGTCCGGTATGGTGTCTAGCACACAGGGGAGTGTTCAGTAAATATTCAGTAATTGATTCCTTGTCGATTTGTCTTGAACATGAGGCAGTAGAGGAGAAGCTTTTCCTAATCTTAAGTCATTTTGACATCTTTTTGTTATGGACGCACTAATGGAGACTTCCCCAAATGGCATCATAATAATATGATGTATGATATGATGAGATATGATGAGATGAGATGATATAATATAATGTATTTAATGTAATGTAATAGAATAAACTTATTTGTATTAAGTGCCTGTAATAAGCCCAGCATTTAACCAACGTTACCATTTAGCTGCCTAATAATGACACAACTTTTATTATTACTGTTATCTCAGTTTCATAGATGAGGAAACTTAAGCCCAGAAAGGTTATCTAACTTGTGTAAGGTCACATAGGTGTGTCTGCCAGGACATAGGAGTGATAGCTGTGGGGACTTCATGGCTCAGCGTGGTCTCTTGGTCCTGTTCAAAAGTGCAGTACTAAGCAGATGACGCCTCAGAAGCTGGTGACATAAACATAACTGAGGCTGGGTGGGGAACAGGAGCCTCAGCTTTTGGAATTGTGAGCTCCACAATGGCAAATCAGAGGCTATAAATGCTCACCCGCTCAGATACAAATCAGGCCTGTTGACACAAGTGCAGAGCTTCAGGGACCCCTGAATTCCTGTTTTATGATTCTTCCAGCCATTGAGTTTGGGGGAGAACCTAATGCATTCTATCCTGAAATGACAAGCTGAATTGGCCAACATAGTTTATGGCCTTCTCTGAGCACAGGGCGAGGCCATGGGAGTCGGGTGGGCACTTGCAAAACTGACCCTTTAGAGAGGAGGCTACTTGGCTGGTGCCAAATGCAGAGCAGAGACCCGCAGAGTGGGTGCAGGGGTCTGCTGGTCTGTCAACTACAGCCAGTGGCACTTTTCCTAGTCATGCTTCAAATGACACTGTGATCCTCTGTTTTGTGCACTTTCAGATTCTTTCCCCAGGCCTATTTTGCTACGTTATTATAGCTTGGCGTCAAGTTCTATGGTAAAGCGTTTGTCTTCTTCCATGCGGTTCAACACCCCAGCCAATGATCTGTCTTTCTTACTTCCCTTGAGTCAAGCTCATGGTGACTCTTGGCTATCAAGGTTATAGAACTCTCCTTAGTAATATTTTAGCCAATATTTTCTGAGGGCTACTGAATGCCAGAAACTATACTAAGCATTTTCCATGCATTACTTCATTTAACAGCTGCAGCAAACCGCTGGTACAGCTGTTCATACACGTGCCTCTAATACAGCCCATCAAAGATCTGGCTTCATGACTTACACAAGTGAATGTACTGAAATGAGATTCTGCTTCTTAGCTGAAAAACCACAGAACCTATAAACATCATGTAGATAATTACTCCAAAATATGGAGATAAAAATACAAGCACTTTATTTGAAAAAGCAAACACAAAAGATAGGTGTAAATTCAAAGTGTTTAAATGCTTCCATTTTGAATAATTCAGTTAAGAACCTATACAAGTTTGTTCCCAGAAGCTAATGCATCAATCCCTAGTCTCCACTAAGGATAAAGGAATTCTAAAAATTAACATGGTTTTCAATAACTCAGATTTCACTATTTATATAGAAACCTAGAGAGACCCATAATATCCAATAGCTTCAAAAGATAAGCTAAAGACTTTTTGATGTAATCAATTTACCAATGTTTAATATACACACAAGGAAAATACACTCACTCTATAATTTCTTATAAAATAGCAAGTAAGGAGTAGATGTAGGAGATGTAGAAGGGGAAAGAGAATTCAAAAAGTCCTTCTCTTCAGTAACTTTCACTTGAGAATCATTAAAAAGCAACCACTTCCCCTCATACTCCTTTAAGCTTTGCACTGCATATGAAATTTTGTTTTCAAAATCACTCATGCTAATGCCTGTTTGGCCATTGGATTCCTTGTTTCTATCAGATTCATGGGTCCCATTAGTATTGTTAGTCTCAGAATTTCTATTTTCAGCAAACGCTGTACTGGCAACTTTATCAGGATGAGATGCTTTGTTGTATAACTCATAACCTGCTTGAGTCTTTTGTCCTCTGAGAAGTCCAAGAGTGTCTACATTTTTTTTGTTCAAAACTTTACTTGGCTGGGTATTTCCACTGACTCTAATCGACACTTCTTCATCGTCATAGTTTTTGACCACACCCCTTGCTTCCTCCTCATTCAGTGGTTCTGGCTTACCTACTTCACACATTTGGTCGATCACAAAATTTTCCTCATCTAGTTCTAAACTGTTAAGGTCAGTGACTTTCACAAAAGCAGTATAATGCCCGCTACTAATTGTAATGCCACTATGCATCACAACTGCAAATAATCCATAGCTGTCATTGGTTGGCTTTGTGCTCCATTCTTCTAGTGACAGTTTAAGAGGTATCAGTAAAGGAGTGTTGATCTTGGAAAGTCCACCACCATAACAATCAAACTCGAAGCCACTAGCAGCAAAGCACTTCAAATGAATAGTTAGAACTTCAGGCATTGCGTCAAACAAAAGACTTCGTTCAGCTTCCGTATAATGATGGCAATTTTCACAGAAATATTTATTTTCTCCTACAATCCTCTCCACTGAAGCAAACTGGGAAATTGCCCATCTCAGGGTCTTCATGTCTGGTTTTGGCTCTGAAGAACTTTCAGGACTCTCCTCTGCTTTGGAAAGCTCATCTTCTTGCACTGGTACGATGACGTCTTGAAACTCTTCTCTTCTTTCTGTTAAACTTTCACATTCTAAGCAACGAGTCCTTATTACCAGCTGACCTTGAAATAGTTTCTCCACCAGCTCAAAACCAATTGGCTCTGCACCTTTGTTGATGGGCTTAACTTCCTTAACAGGCATAACATTCTTCCCTGGAGATTCAAGTCCACAACCATCAGCTGTATTATCATTCTCATACTTCCCCATGTCCTCTTCAAGACCACATTCATTTTCTTTAGGTTGTCCTTTGGATTCTTGGTTTGTTGTTATTTTACCCAGACTAAGGGATTTAGAAATAATGCTGGGTTGCTTAGCTGTAGACTTGAACCAGTTTCTCTTAACTCTTGATTTCTTTTGTGAGGGTCTTGCACTCTCATTTTCAGAAATGTACTTGGGGATGATTTTAGCAGGAATATCTGATGAATCAACTGTAGCTTTTCTTTTTGATCTGGTTTGTCTCTGGTTTGCTTTCAAAGACTGGTGGTCCTTAGAGACTTTAACGTTTTTCTTCATGTTACCAAGTTCAGTGTCACTCTTTCTTTTCCCATGTACTTTTGGCAGTTTTTCTTTATAGTCTTCAGAATGCCTCATACTGTCCATCTCCATGCTGTTATGACCACTCATTTCCTCTTTCGGATGTTTTTCTTCTACCTTAGTAGATAACTCTGCCACATTTTTTACTCCTTTTTTTAGGAGTTGGCATGTTTCTTGAATGTGTCCCAAAATACACTGTAATACTTCCTGTGCATCATGCTGTAGATATCCTCCATACATAGGGTTGAGTTTCCTGAGTGTGTTAAGTAGTCGCCTTGGCTGAGTAGCAAGTTTACGAGTATATTTCTCTGGATGTAAGAGAAAACTAGCCTGAAGCTGTTCGACTGAAAGGATCAAGGAATGTAAGCTGCATATTAGTTCAAAACTTACTGAAGAATCTCCTTTGCAGTTTCCCTTAGCTTTTTGACTGGCTTCATCTTTTAGGGCTTCTTTCTTCCTTGAAATACTATTAAATAAGTGCTTCACTCCAGATTTAAAACCAGGACAAAAATATAATACCTGAAGTATACTATTAAGATAACAAGTATTGCCGAGATTATTCAGTCCCACAAACGGTAACAAGTTTTTTCTCTTCTCACGGTTGACACGTGAGGACTGTGCTGCAGGAATAACTTGATCAATTTCAGATCCTCTGTATTCAGAAGTTTTTTTCTTCATTTCCTTGAGAATCTGTGAAATCCAAGGCTCTCTTGGTTTCCTTTTTCTGAAAAAACTTCAAGGGACGTCTGGTTTTTTTTGAGGGACTACCTCTTGAAAGCCTATTACTTTCACGAGGTATGACACGGGGCATTTTCTCTTCAAATCCCAAGGAGTTGAGGAGAATTCATTTATACAGGGACCCTGTAATCACCAAGCATATGTAGAATATAACATTTGCCCAGGGGCCGTCTCTTCTGCTATACCATTTCTTGCTCCTGGCTGTCCTTATCACTGGGGGTTGTGACATCACCAATGTTTCTCCCGTAACTATGGTCATGGCCCAGAGCGAGGTCCGCGGCGGTGACGCCGACAAGTCTAACCGGGCTGAGGGCGGGGGCGACAGGTGAGCCCCTGCCCCGAGCCTGCGGGGGCCCGCGACCCACGGAAAAGCTGGCCGGATCGCCCTCCCCGCAGGGGAGTGCCCATTCGCTCTCAAGAGCGGGAACCCGGGCTGCGGCTCGGTCCTGCCTGGGCGCCGGCACCGACTACATCCCCGAAGCGGCGCCCGCCCCCGTCCCCGCCCCCGTCCCCGTCCCCGCCCCAGGACGGCAAGGAGCGCCAGAAGCGGCTCCGCTCGCCCGGCGCCCGAACCGCTGGGGTCTTCCCCACGACGCCGCCGACGGGAACTTGGCGCATTTTCCTCAGTCTCAGGACTCGTGTGTTTTAGCCTCCGCCCGCGCCAGCGCTGCGATTGGAGGTGGCGTCCTACGAAAGTGCCGGTTCTAGTCTCCAGGCTGCAGAGACGCGAAAGGCTAGAGCCACCTCACGCCCGCCACTAGCCCTCCTGGCACGCACGGGCTCCGGAACCAGCCGGAGCGGTAGTTGCCCCAAGCTGGTAACGGGTTCTGCAGTTTCAAACAGCGCAGGCAACGTCACGGGCAGCTCGCCCTAAGTATCATTCTTCAAGAAAATGTGTAACAGCCCACTAGGGGCGGTCCCATTATCAAATCCACCAGGAAAGAGGATTCTTCTCTGGTCCTCAGGGGCAGACAAGTTGAATGGACAGGCAGAGACTTTTTGTTTCATTCAGGATGCATCACCACTGAACTGGGATGGTGACAGATAATTCCCCATCCCACCTCAACTCCGTAGGTAAAGTGCTCTCCTGTCTAAATATGTTAAATCAGCACACACATTCACTGCGGAGGATCCAGGTTACCAATGGCTCTTTTTAGTTGAGCAAATGGCTTAAAAGCACTAACCATCAGTGGAATTCAAGCTAGTTAAAAGGCAGAGTCAATTAAGAATCTTTCACGTGGGCAATAAAACAGATAGGCACAATTATTACATTAATCAGTGGTGCTCTAGGCCAGTACTTTCCAACTTCAATTGCACATGAATCACCTGGGGGTCTCTTAAACTGCAGAGTCTGGTTTAGTTTGGGGCAGGGCCTGAAGTTTTGCATTTCTGACAAGCTTTCGGGTGATGCTGAAGAGGCTGGTCCATGTGAACTTGGTGTCTCAAATTCCTTGTCACTGGGAAATGATCTGACACACACTTCAGTAGGATTTGGGCGTCAATGGTTTGGACAAAAGATAACTAGGAGAATTGCTCTGAAATACTAATTGGAAGAATTCATTTCTGATTCTTTGGCTTTGGTAAATGTTCCATCTACCAAAATAAATGGCACAGACTTATTTTCAGGTGTCAAATCTCTAGTGCCCATCTTGGAACCCCTTTAAAGAAGAGATTTTACTAAGCCGGGGGCGGTGGAAGAAGGATGGATTGGGAGTTTGGGATTAGCAGATGCAAACTATTATATACAGAATTGATAAACAACAAGGTCCTACTGTATAGCACAGGGAATTAGATTCAATATTCTTTGATAAGCCATAATGGAAAAGACTATGAAAAAAGAATGTATATATGTGTAGAACTGACTCATTTTGCTGTACAGCATAAATTAAAATAATATTGTAAATTAACTATACTTCAATTCATAATTTTTTTCAAAAGAAGTGATTTCAGGTGTCAAAAATGTCCCCAAAGAGAAAACTGTACAATTTAATTCTCTAATGAAGTCCTCTTGCCTGTTCTGCAGACCTCGGCATAATCCTAATTTTGTATTCCTTCCTTTTCTGTCCTTTTCCCAGCAATGGGATGTAGGAATAAATATTTCAAGAACAGGTCAATAACGGTGTGAAAGTAAAGATGGCCCATCATGATAAAAGTTCCAATTGAAAAAAAAAAAAAAAACCCCGAAACCTGACTTGGTCCAAGTTGCATTCTGGGAAATGGATTTTGAAACTAACTCTTTGGCAACCTTGAGAATGATGTGCTGTGTCACAGGGGAAAGATCCTTTTGAGAAGCTCTCTCATGTTTATAATTTCCTCTGAACCTAGACAGGAAAGGCAAGGACGAGCTGTCTAAGCCATGAGGATGGTCAGCCTCTCGGTCATTCCTCACCTGTTGAGGTCACTTGTGTTCCACACAATGTAGATTAATGTGTTCAAGTTTCCATATGAAGGTGAAAAATTATTGTGCCCCAAATGGTTCTGAGGTTAAATGAGTTTGGAAAGCTCAGGGTTAAAGAAAGTTTAACTGGCCTCCTTCCTCTAGGTCTTCTCCGAGACCTTAAAATGTTCATGGACGTTGGAACCTCCAAGAGGGGTCCACAGGACTCCGGCCTCCTAATCAGATTTGACCACAGACCTTGTTTTTTAAGAACTATCTCTTGAGATAAGGGTTTGGCAGACTCCACCTTGAGAAGTGCTGATCTAGAGGAGCTGGGACAAAGTTTGTCTTACTGACTCTGGATGAACAGGACACAGCCGTGAGAATGGTTGTGGGTATATGGTGTGGGGTTGGGAGTTTCTAGAAATCTCTGAGGTTAGTAAAAACCCCCTTTGGGCAAAATCAAAGTCTCATAGCCAATAGGAATAACAAGCTAAAAAAAGTCATTAATACTAATTATTTAAGGTATTAAATTGAGAAACAAACCACATTTGCAGGTGTCCAAAATCTTCTCTGAGACAAGTGGTGAATTTTGCCTTTTCTGTACCTTAGGGTTTTCATCTGTCTAATGGAGTAGTGATGTCCCCCTCACAGGATGGTCATGAGGACAAAGGACAATATGGGCAAAACATGTAAGACTCCTGTAGATGGTGGCTTTATTCCCATGATTATGATGAGTGTTTTTTGGAGGTAACACCTTCCCTTTATTACACAGGTTTCTGATGAACTAGTGGTAGGTTCCTATTAAGATCATCCGGGAGAACATTTAAAAAATATGCATGCCCAGACCACTACTCAGTCCCCATGAATCATAATTGGGTGATGATAGTGGGGAAGGATGCGTGTGTATATGAAAAAGTTTCTCCCCGTGATGGTTATGATACATCCAAAACACCTTCAGTGCGTTTAAGGCGAATTTCTAACTTGTGATCCCACCTCTCCTGTAGTAGTCCTGGGATGTGGTCCTTGGCATAAACGGTTTCTGTGGTTAAATAAGTAGAGATCTTATATACTAGTACCACCCTCCCCCTCCCTTCCCCTTTAGTAAAGTATCTGAGAAGTTCTGCAGTCCACACTGTTGGAAAACTTGTAACCTATTGCCTTCTGATCTCACATGACAGTGCAGCATGTATTTTTCTTGCAACTCTCGTCAACATCTTTGTTCAGCACATTTGAGAAATATTATATAGAGAGTTAGTCAGAAGAGAATTCTGTCCATATTCAGAAATCTTTCTGCACTGAAGACATAAGGGAGAGGCAAGGTCGCAAAGAGCAGCTAAAATTCCTCCTCCCCAGGGAGCTGGCTAGGCCTGCTTTTATTCTTCCTGCTGCTTGTTACTTACATGTGGAAAGAATATTGAAAACGATAAATGTGTGTTTTCAAGTAAGCAATTCTGGGTAAAGTCTGGGTGAGAGTCAAAGGACCAGGGAGATGAGCTACTGCAAACCTTAAGTGCTGAGACTGGACAAAGTTGGCTTTGAATCCTGGTTCCAGTACTTCCCAGCTTAGTGACCTTGGGCAAGTTACTTCACGTTTCTGTGCCTCACTTACCTTATATGTATATAAGAGCTTTAAAAAAGGGCATTATTATTAGTACTATTTATCCCTGTTCTTATAGAACTGGAAAAGCACACTTAAGCAAAGTGAGGGGGAGAATCAAGAAGTGAAATAGAATAGAGAATTCTGGAAACTTTCAAAATCAGATAAATCTTGTTCCCTTTACAAGTGAATTTATTTATTTTGGTAAATCATGACACCAAGTACCCTATTAGAATTTAGGGTTAGAGTTTGAGAGATGTGATTAACTTGAATTAGCTGGTTTATAGCAGTGGAGCGTGAATGACCCTTTCATCCAGCTCTTCATTCTAGTCAAATCCCAAACTATCAGACCAATTAATATACAAGAAACAGCTTGGGAGCCACTGCCAGTGGCAAAAAAGAGAAGGGACTGGGTGAACCTCAACAGTGCCGAAATAACTACCTGAGAAAGAGTAAACGACTTAGAGTTACGGTGAGGATGTTGGGATGGGCCAGCTGAAGGGTAGATTTACAAACGCACACACGTTCTGCTGCTCCTGGAACTTAAAACAACAGCAACAACAACAACAAAAACGGGGGCTTCCCTGGTGGCGCAGTGGTTAAGAATCCGCCTGCCAATGCAGGGGACACAGGTTCGAGCCCTGGTCCGGGAAGGTCCCACGTGCCACGGAGCAGCTAAGCCCGTGCGCCAAAACTACTGAGCCTGCACTCTAGAGCCTGCGTGCCACAACTGCTGAGCCCACACACCACAACTGCTGAGCCTGCAAGCCACAACTGAGTCCGTGCGCCACAGCTATTGAAGCTCAAGTGCCTAGAGCCCGTGCTGCACAACAAGAGAAGCCCCCACTCACCACAGCTAGAGAAAGCCTGTGCACAGCAATGAAGACCCAACACAGCCAAAATAAATAAATGAATAAATAAATAAATCAATTAACACAACAACAAAAACCAAAACCCGATAGAATAGAATAGAAAGTTTCAGAGTCCTTTGCATGTAGTATGACTGAGGTGGCAGTCTTACACACTCACACACATACCCACATGTGCATGTGGCTAGGTGTGTGTGTGCAATATGTATTTCTTATCGTGACTTGTGGTTAAAAAAGCTTGAAAACCTTTGCTCTAGAGGGCAGCCCACAGGGCCCTGAGCCAAGAAATAGATTATTTTGTGTCTAGGATGGCGCTGTGAGCTTACCCAGATCCCGCCCTACATTTTTGTAAACACTGGGATGATTGGGTGAGTGTGACAAGGACAAGCAAAGGAGAGGAAACTCAGACGCCAAGCCCCAGGGCAGTGATTGACTCAACAGAGCCTGGACACCAATGGGAGGACCGAGCCACTATCACAACCACAAAGCAAGGTGACGGCGCGGTGGTCGTGGTGGTTTCCATTCCCACTGTAGGAACTGTAGCCGAGGTAGCAGCCATAGACCGTTTACTGTGTATCTGCAATGCAGCAAACCCTCTAGTTTGTTCTCTACGTTCCTTATCTCACTTGAATCACACAGCACAACTTTGGGAGAGCCATTCTTACTATTCCCATTGTAAGGATGAGAGAACAGAGTTCAGTCATAGAAAAGCGATTTTATGAGAACTGTTCATCTGGGGCTTTGAGAGAGGCAAAGTGAGGTATGATGAGTGGCCTTCTCTTGAGAAGTTTCTGTCTAGATAACGAAACGTTAGCTCATGAGCATCTCTGAGGAATGAACCACTTGCCTTCCTTCTTCTAAATCCCCCGATTCATTCGTTTTCTCCCTAGCCACAGGCTGTCAGGATGAAGAGGAGTGATAGAATTTTATTCTTTTCCATGCATAGAGCAAGGTACCAGATGGGAAGTCAACACTTTCAAGGGGAATTTTAATGGAAAACTGGAATATCACACCCAGTTTTGATCAGTCAACGCATATTGCCTATGAACGCCATTGATATTTACTGCCAACTATTTACTGGTCTCTTACTTACTATGTGCCTAGCTTCATGCTAAGTAATTCATGTACATATTATTTTATAATCGAGCAGGACCTTATGGGGCCTTTTTGGGGCTGACCTCTCCCCCATATTCCTTGCTTTAGTTCCTTTCTGAAGTACCTAGATAATAGTATCTGATGCACATTTCCTGAGTTGTTTGACAGACATGAAAACCCCCATCAAATGGAAGATATTAACTATTTGATGACCATGAGCACATAGCCCCAAGACCTAATGGCGCCTGTGGATTGATAAACCCTGTGACACCACCCTGTTCCCTTACCATCAACCAATCAGAGAATTGTGCACGAGGAGATCACGTACCCTGTGACCCCGCCCTCCCTTAGCTGGCCTTTAAAAATGTTTTCCTGAAACCCATCAGGGAGTTCAGTCTTTTTGAGCACTAGCTGTCCCAGACTATTTGTATGGAGCCTTACAATAAATGCTGCGTTTTCCTTCACTACGACCCAGTGTCAGTAGACTGGCTTTACCGCACGTGGGCAAAAGCAGAACCAAGTTTGGCTCAGTAACAATGCAGTCTTCAGAAACACCCTATGGAGAGGGTACTATTTTTGTGCCCATTTTCCAGATGAGGGAATGAAGGTGTGAGAGGGTAATAACTTGCCTTAGGTGAGACAGCTAATAAATGGTGGGGTTGGGCTTTGGGTTCAGCTCTGCCAGACTCTAGAGCCTGGGCTCTTCACCACCAAACAGTCATGATTCCTCCATGATATCCAGGGTATCACACACGTAAAGTGGGGATTAAATTAAAATGTTGATGATCACTCCCTGTCCTTAAAGAGGTTTCAGTACTGTTGAGAAGGTAAGACCTACACAAATGGAAAAATAGTTAATGATACCTTGCTGCTTTTATGCTGCGGTCAAAGGAGTACTAGAAAGCATTCATGGAAGGAGAAATTGCTGAAGCTGAGCTGGGCAGGATGAGCCAGGATTGGAGAAGCACAGAAAAATGGGTTGGTCTTGAGTCATTGAGCAGATACTAGACTCCTCGGTTTAGAGCAGAAAGCAGAGTTTCTTCAGTTGAATGGAGGGGGTCCCCATTTAAGGATTCTGAGGCCTTCAGCAAGTTCTTTACCTTTCCCAAGCCTCAGTTTCCCCATCCATGAGAAGGGGATGATATCCATCTCAGAGAGTTGGTGGGAAGATTAAGTGTACCTAAGTGCCTGGGAAAAGGAGGCATCTACTACATTCTCCTCTACACAACAGATTAAATAAAGTTTGCCAGTAGGACTGGCTGGCATCTTCCCTTCGCCATTCCAGTTGAAGATCTTAGAAAGAGCCCTACCTGCTGTGTGAAGCCCTTTACAACACGCCTCTGTTTGAGGTTTGTCTCTCCATCCAAGTTGGAAGTTTCCAGATGACAGATCCCACTGGGGTCCGAGGAAAAGAGGAGGAGTGTGTCGGCTGGGATGGTCTCATTGCATTGCATTTGGATGAAGTCCCCCACTTGCACGTCCTTCCAGCACTTCTGCGTGGAGCTCTGCTCTTTTCTGGGGTTGGAGAAAGACAGGGGCAGAGTGAATGTTAAAGCTCTCCAGAGCATGAATGAGTGAACGGAAAAGGTCCCCCTGCACCTAACATCCTCCAGGCAGCCTGTCACAGGACTGCTCTGTATTCTACCTCGCCCCAAATGACCACTATCATCGTCTCTAGAAAAGCGAAGCATGATCTATAGAATCCCACTAGTAAAGAGCCCTCCTTCTGACCATGTAGACTTTTGATTGACTGTCGGCTATTGACTGGTTGCTGTGCTCAGCCCTTGCTTTCTAGCAGGAGAAAAAATTTAAAGGATAAGGTGACTATATAGTCATATTAACATAGTATTCTTAATATACATCACTTCCTAGAATACCCAGTTATCGCTGTAGAAAGCAGGGTCACAAAAGAATGGAGTATAGGAAAGACTGCTTCTGGTTGTGGGTGGAGAGCGGCAGTGGGAAAGGTGAGAATATAGACCATTGTCTAGGAAGATCTGGAGTGGTGCTGAAATAGGAAGCAGGGAATTAGGAAGATGGCACCAGGAACTTTGATAGGATGGGCCCCACAGTGACCACAGGATCAGAGGGCTAAAGAAATCTGAGAAAATGATGTACTTTCTCTTCCTATCCAATTTATCAAGCTTGGGTAATAACAGGGGCAGCAACAATCGTGAATTTAACATTTCTACCGTGCCAAGCACTAGAATGAATTAATGAATTAATTCATTAATAAATGAATTAATAATTCATTTTAATGAATTATTAATTAATCAATTCATTAATAAATTCATTAATAAATGAATTAATACTTCATTTACTTGCATAATAACTCATTGGAGGAGACGTTATACCCATCTCATAACGAGGAACTTGAGGGTTCAAGAGAAATTTCTCAGGGCCTTACAAAAACAGAGCTGGACCCCAAGTTTGGGTGCAACCTGACACAAAACCCAGTTTTCACTGCTTGAATATCCTGCCTCCTGGAAATCATTCCCCTCTTTCCTCTCCAGTGGAATGGCAGCATCAGCTTTATAGCCCTGGCAGAAGGACTCGCTACTCCCCAAGGGGATACATTCCATTTCTAAGAGCCCTCAGTTTACGAAATTCTTCCTTCTGATTAGCCAAATGTTGAACTAATTCTGCTCTCCCAGGCAATCAGATTTACTCCATCTTCTACCATAAAAATATATATATATATATATATTTTTAAATGAATTTATTTTATTTTTGGCTGTGTTGGGTCTTTGTTGCCGCACGTGGGCTTTTCTCTACTTGTGGCAGGCAGGGGCTACTCTTCGTTGCGGTGCGCGGGCTTCTCACTGTGGTGGCTTCTCTTGTTGCGGAGCACGGGCTCTAGGTGCCCGGGCTTCAGTAGCTGTGGCTCATGGGCTCTAGAGCGCAGGCTCAGTAGCTGTGGCGCACGGGCTGAGTTGCTTCCAGGCATGTAGGATCTTCGCGGAGCAGGGCTCGAACCAGTGTCTCCTGCACTGGCAGACGGATTCTTAATCACTGCGCCACACAGGGAAGCCCTAAAAAAATACTTGAAAGTGTTCATCAAGTGTCTTTTGAAGCCTTTTGGACTTGCCAAGTCAAATTTAACTTTCCAAGTGCCCTCAATTATTCTGTGTGACACAGCTTCAAGGTCTGTCTTAGAGGAGAGGGCTCTTCTGACTAAGGCTGTGTTTGGAAATGTTCCTCTTAAACTGTGGGATCTGGGACCAAACCAATATTCCACATGTGGTCTTTTAAACTAAGTCCAGCTGGCTTGCAGCTGGATGCCTCTGAGCCCATCCAGGCCTGGAGAAGCAGGCTCTCTTTTGCTCTTTGTCTCCACTGATGCTCCAGCCTCTCTGGACATGTTACTGCTTCTGTTTTTGTTGGAATCTGAGCTGCCCTGGGCATGACAAGACCACTGTTCCACAGAGAAAGAGACGTGACAAATTTCACTTTTCTCCTCTGAGTTCGTAAAAGTCCTTGAGGAGGATAAGCGTTTGACGCCTTCCTCCTTTCTAGAGAACCCCAAGCAAGCCCTCCTAAGACCCCATTTTCCTTGTCAAAAAGATCCTTGCAAAGGACTCGCCCAGTTTCCTGAAATACATGCACATCCATCTGGAAGACTTTTGGAAGGCCAACCAAGGGAAGATGGGATCAGAGTCTATAAAATAATCAGGGATTACAATTAGGGAGCAGTCTTGTAACTGTAAAGACCCACAGAGTTCTGTGTCAGTGCCCATGCTCTAGGGAGCCCAGTGCAGCAGCCACTGGTTAACCGTGGGCAGTATCACCCAAACGGGGACCACTTGTGAGCATTTTGTGGGCAGTGCATCTGTAGCATTTTAATAATAATTATTTTAATGGAAAAAGGATGCAACAGGTTTCTAAGCACTTTTTCATTCCCTCAGCTTATTTTAGAGCAGATTATCATCTGCTCTACCTTATTATTTTTATTTTTATTATTTTTTACCATGAAAAATAGAGACAGTCCCCCCAGATCTGTTTCTTGCTGTCATTTCAGAAAAACATTTACCTGTTGATTCAGGGAAGAATTGTTGTTTTTTCTTTAGAGCAGCCTTGGGAACACCTGTTAAATGTCCAAATATAAAGCTACTTAAAGAAATTGGAATGGCAGATACTCTCCATTGGAAAAGGAATCTTGTATGGTGAAGGAGGGAGGCTTTCTCTATTGCTTTTTTTTTTTTTCCTTTTTGAGAGGACACTTAAAAAAAAAGGATCCTTGAATATTACAGCAAAATTGCTCCAAGGAATAAAGGATTATCACTCAACTTGTCTTTACACTTCTGCCCTTTGACTTCTGCCCTATTGGGTAATGCCTTTGGGGATGGCCCACCATTGGTTGCTTGCTGTAATCTCAGCAATCTGGCCGGTATTGAGATTAGATTCAGTGAGCACACCTTTGACTGTGAACAATATCCTGACTGCCAACACTTCCAGAGCACACTGGTTCAAACCAGAAGGTTTGCAAAAGCGAGTTGGGAACGCTACATACATAGACATACTGAAGGCGAGGCCAATGCACCTCCACCCGTGAACACTGATATTCATTCTTCTTCCTTCTAATAAAGGGCTCCACTGCATATTATGGGATGTGAGTTATTAATGGGATGGACGATGGATGTTATGCAGATGAACTTATGAAATATATGTGTGTGTATATTTGTGTGTGTGTGTGTGTGTGTGTGTATTTATGAGCAGTCACTTCTGTGAGTTTGGCTGGAGTGCTGACTTGTCAATTCCCATAATGATGATAGGTATCGCAAGGTCAATGGAACCACACAAGAAGCTATAAGTCAGACGGGTCTCTGTTTTCTTTCTATTATTCTTTGGGTCCCTGGGAGGTCCTGTCCAGTACTGCTGTCCTGTTAATAATCGCCTGTCTTTGCTTTAGATGTCATCTTCTCTTCCTTAGGATGACATGCAGTGGTGAAGGGACCCTCCCCAAAACAGAGATTGCCCATGTCCGGGTCGTGCTGCTCAAACAGAGGCACATACACCTCCAGGCACACATCTTGTCGTGTGTGTCCAGGAGCACTGAAGTTATGGGAACAACATGATTTTTGGGGTGTTCAAAATTTTTTGGGGGGGGACATAATGTAGTAATTTAGCTGGTACAAAATTTGAAGAATTTTATATTTATATTGACCCAAATGTAGTAATAGTATAGAATCAGAGACAGATTTTATAGGAATTTTGGAATAAGAAAAAGTGACTTCAGGGACATTTCCTTCTTGCACTGGGTTATTCTGTGCTGGTTTCCTGATCCTCTGGGGGCCCACTTTGTCTCCTCAACTGTGGAAAAGGCAAGGGTGCATAGCTCCAGGGTTGGGGCGTCCAGCCCGAGGAGGTGCTGAGTGGCTGAATCCAGCTGAGGCAGAAAAGCGGCGTGCTTCTGCGTTGAGGGATGCCCAGATGTGGCCACAGCTGGCTGGGAGCCACCTTCGGGAGTCATTCCTGGGTTAATCCAGCCCGTTCAGAACAGCTGCCCCGGGTGGACACATGCACACACTCCTGGTCATTTCCCTGCTCAGTGAGTCCACACCTGGGAACTGATTGCTATTTTAGTTTTGTGGCATGTTCACTGCTGCTTCAAAATAAGACAAATCGACGTGGCTGGGGACGAAGACTCCACCTGGCAGATTCTGCCTTGGGGAGAAATTAAGTGGTGCAGTGCTAAATGGCTTTCTGAGAGGAGATAGGGCTTATTAAGAGGTAAATAAACAGCAAGAGAGGTTTATAACCAACTGGATCCTGTGGGGAAGCAGGCGAAAGGGGGGGAATGGAGGAGGAGAAGGTGCTTCAGCTTCCATTTCTCAAATACTATGTGGGTTTTGTAAAAAGGGTTTCAAGGAACTAGAGTAGAGTGGATTTATCAGGAAGCTTAGTTGTCTGTGGGATTTCCCATTCAGTGTAAGATGATGAGCTGACCTGGGCTGTCCTTCAGGAAGCTGGAATGTCAGGCCCAGGATGGTCAGCATCACTACCCCAGGGTGAAAGGGGAAGCCAGTGAGAATGAGTGCAATCTAGGGATTAAGAGTGGGTTTGAATCTCAGCTTCAGCGCTTACTACCTGTGTGACTTGGGGAAGTTACTTAATCTTTCAGAGACTCTATTTCTTCAGTTGAAGGTGATTGGAAGGATTAGTGACATGACCCATGTAAGGGACTGAGATCTTGGTTTTGCACTTAGTAAGTACTTGATGAATACAAGCGTCTTTTATGATGTTGATGACAGTGAATGTTAATGCTATGGTGAGGGCTAACCACCACCGCCAGCCCCAGCATTTTCTTCTTCATGCTATTGGGATGCCTGCTTTATGTCTGTGATTACATTTCATGAATTGGGCTCAGGCACATAATGTGCAAACACAAGGAACTTAAAAAATCCAAACATTTTCCCCAAGTCCAGAAAAGAAGGACCCAAATTCAGCCTACTGAAGACTAAGGGCTCTGGGTGCTGGCTACTGGGCAAACTCCCAGAAAAATACATTGTTAAAATCAGGGCTGCCCATCAAGTTCTTTGTGGATGTTGACAGACTAGTTCTCAAGTTTATATAAAGAGGCTAAAGACCCACACTAGCCAACTCGATAATTGAAGGAGAGGATTGGCACTACCTATCCTCGAGACTTACTATAAAGTTACGGTAATCAAGACAGTGCGGTATTGGCAAAAGAAGAAACAAATAGATCAATGGAACAGAATAGATAGCCCAGAAATAGATTCACATAATTATAGTCAACTGACTTTTGACAAAGGAACAAAGGCAATACAACCGAGGAAAGATAATCTTTTCGACAAATGGATGTCCACATGCCAAAAAAAAAAAAAAAAAAAAGAAGAATCCAGACACAGCCCTTACACTCTTGACAAAAATTAACTCAGAATGCATCACAGACCTAAATGTAACATGCAGAACTATAAAACTCCTAGAAGACAACATAGCAGGAAACCTAGATGACCTTAGGTATGGCGATGACCTTTTAGGTAAACACCATAGGCACTATTCATGAAAGAAGTAACTGAGAAGCTGGACTTCATTAAAATTAAAATTTTCTGTTCTGTGAAAGAATGGTAAGAGAATGAGAAGACGAGCCACCATCTGGGAGAAAATATGTGTTTTGCAAAAGACACATCTGATAAAGGGTCATTATTCAAAATGTAAAAAGAAAAAAACAAACTCAACACTCAACAAGAGAACAAACAACCCAATTAAAAATGGACAAAAGATCTGAATAGACATCTCACCAAAGAAGATATACAGATGTCAAATAAGCATGACAAGAGCTCCACATCCCATGTCATCAGAGAAATGCAAATTAAAATGAGATACCACAAAATACCTGTTTGAATGCCCCGACTCTTGACCACTCACACCACCAGTTGCTGGTGGGGAGGTAGAGCGAGAGGCACTCTCACATGCTGTTGGTAGGAATGCACAATGGTCCAGCCCCTTTGAAAGACAAGGTGGTGGTTTCTTATACAACTAAACGTATTCTTACTCTACGAGCTAGCAATCACATATCCTATTTACCTGAAGGAGTTGAAAACTTATGCCATGCAAAAACCCACACATGTATGTTTATGGCAGCTTTCTTCATAACTTCCAAAACTTGGAAGCATCCAGATGTCCTTCAGTAGGTGAATGAATGAACTATGGTACATGCAGACAATGAAATATTATTCATAGCTAGAAAGAAGTGAGCTATCAAGCCATGATCAGACATGGAGGGAACTTACATGCATATGGCTAAGTGAAAGAAGCCAATGTGAAAAGGCTACACACTGTATGATGTCAACTGTAAGACATTCTGGAAAAGGCAAAACTATGGAGACAGTAAAAATAACAGTGATGGCTAGGGGTTGGGAGGTGGGTAGGGATGAACAGATGGAGCACAGAGGATATTTAGGGAAGTGAAACTACTCTGTATGATACCGTCATGGTGGATACAGGTCGTTATACATTTGACCAAACCCATAGAATGTATAATACCTAGAGTGAGCCGTCTTGTAAACTATGGACTTTGGGTGACTATGATGTCTCAATGTTGGTTCATTAATTTCGACAAACGGACCACTTTGGTGAGGGATGTTGATAATGGAGGAAGTTGTGCGTGTGTGAGGGCAGAGGGTATATGGGAAATCTCTGTACCTTCCCCTCAGTTTTACTGTGAACCTAAAACAAGGCTGGAGGAAATTTGATAAATCTCCAGTTTGGGTGAGGAAACTGACCTGGCCAAGGTGTATAGCAACAAAACTTGGGTTGGAACCTCTATTCTTTCCATGGCTCCAAGAAGAGTCAAGCGTCCTGAAGCTGGTTCAGGAATACTTGAAATGCCCAACTGTCTTTGTCTTGACAGCGGTGTGCTCACGTAGAGACAATATCGTGGGGGTGGTTAAAAGCTCTGGAGTCATGTGAGCCTGACTAAAACCCAGAACTACTACTTACTTCTTACATACAAGGTAGTGTGACCCTGAACCCACTACTTGACTATATGAGCCTCAATTTATTCATCTACCAAATGGACAAATAAAATCTATTCTACAGGTTGAAGTGAGAGTTCAATAAGATAATACATGAAATGACCTTAGAGCAAATGGCATTTACTGCTGCTATTATTATCATTAGTTATTATTAGCTTGGAGCAAACAGGGTCACTGCTGTGGTGATAGGAGAACAGAATCTGTGTGGTTGTCTATTTTCATGAGCTGTCGTGAATGAGGGGTGGGCTTTGTGGTTGGAGGAGGAGCTTAGTAAGGGGGAAGGAACTGCAAAGGGAGGAAGGGTCCTGTGGCTTCTGTCCTGACCTGGTCCCACAAAATGGAAATGGAACAGCAGTTAGAGGTTTGGCGTTAAGTTAAAGTTACGCTAAAGACAGCGTGGGCCTGGGACAGAGGGCAGTGAGTGCAGCTGTGTCCCCGCACCCGCCTGTTTGCTACAGACCATGATGACAGGGGCTTTAGACTCAGGGCAGCTCCAGAAAGAAACAGCTGAGGCCAGAGGAGTGGGTAGGAGACCTGGACCCCTGGCTTGGATGGAAATACTGGGGGACATGAACATATTAACTATACCTGAGGATGCCCAGATATACCTGGGGAGGCCTGAGTATTAGGGCGGGAAGAATGAAGACCCAAATCAGCAGCTTGGGGCCTCTGTATTTATGTGAATTCATTAACACCCGGAGGCCTAATTGTTTCATGCGTCTTCTACTTTCAACTATGTAATAAGCTGGCTGAGAGCTGGGATGACCCTGAGTCTTATATTTCCGTACCTACACGGAGTCCGGTATGGTGTCTAGCACACAGGGGAGTGTTCAGTAAATATTCAGTAATTGATTCCTTGTCGATTTGTCTTGAACATGAGGCAGTAGAGGAGAAGCTTTTCCTAATCTTAAGTCATTTTGACATCTTTTTGTTATGGACGCACTAATGGAGACTTCCCCAAATGGCATCATAATAATATGATGTATGATATGATGAGATATGATGAGATGAGATGATATAATATAATGTATTTAATGTAATGTAATAGAATAAACTTATTTGTATTAAGTGCCTGTAATAAGCCCAGCATTTAACCAACGTTACCATTTAGCTGCCTAATAATGACACAACTTTTATTATTACTGTTATCTCAGTTTCATAGATGAGGAAACTTAAGCCCAGAAAGGTTATCTAACTTGTGTAAGGTCACATAGGTGTGTCTGCCAGGACATAGGAGTGATAGCTGTGGGGACTTCATGGCTCAGCGTGGTCTCTTGGTCCTGTTCAAAAGTGCAGTACTAAGCAGATGACGCCTCAGAAGCTGGTGACATAAACATAACTGAGGCTGGGTGGGGAACAGGAGCCTCAGCTTTTGGAATTGTGAGCTCCACAATGGCAAATCAGAGGCTATAAATGCTCACCCGCTCAGATACAAATCAGGCCTGTTGACACAAGTGCAGAGCTTCAGGGACCCCTGAATTCCTGTTTTATGATTCTTCCAGCCATTGAGTTTGGGGGAGAACCTAATGCATTCTATCCTGAAATGACAAGCTGAATTGGCCAACATAGTTTATGGCCTTCTCTGAGCACAGGGCGAGGCCATGGGAGTCGGGTGGGCACTTGCAAAACTGACCCTTTAGAGAGGAGGCTACTTGGCTGGTGCCAAATGCAGAGCAGAGACCCGCAGAGTGGGTGCAGGGGTCTGCTGGTCTGTCAACTACAGCCAGTGGCACTTTTCCTAGTCATGCTTCAAATGACACTGTGATCCTCTGTTTTGTGCACTTTCAGATTCTTTCCCCAGGCCTATTTTGCTACGTTATTATAGCTTGGCGTCAAGTTCTATGGTAAAGCGTTTGTCTTCTTCCATGCGGTTCAACACCCCAGCCAATGATCTGTCTTTCTTACTTCCCTTGAGTCAAGCTCATGGTGACTCTTGGCTATCCAGGTTATAGAACTCTCCTTAGTAATATTTTAGCCAATATTTTCTGAGGGCTACTGAATGCCAGAAACTATACTAAGCATTTTCCATGCATTACTTCATTTAACAGCTGCAGCAAACCGATGGTACAGCTGTTCATTTAACAGCTGTAGCAAACTGAGGATATAGTTTTAGGGTAAAGAATACATTGTATTTCGATGTTAGGACAGCCCTGGCAAAGCCTAAATTCTACCCTGTCAATCATCTCATATCCTTTGGGTTTCCCAGAGGGATGATATATGGAGGAAAATGATAGTAGAATGGGGATCAAATAGCTACTATATTAAGAGTCACACAAATATGATATTTGAATGTACATTCTATGTTAGAAGCTGGGTTGGGAGAAGTGGCTTAGGCTCTGGGCCAGATGAAGCCACCTAAATCCCTCACCTAAATCTAAATCTTGGTCTGGGTGTGCTCAGGAGTGCTGTGGAAACGGAGTTAGGGGAAAGAGGTCCAGGCTCTAGAAGGGTTTCCCAAATTCAGATTTTAAATCCTGCCACATAGAATAGAAGAGAAATGAGAGAGCAGAGCCTAAGTTTTTGCTTTGAAAACATTGTTACACTGCCCACTGGTAAATGTGGCGCAGTGAATGTCCGTGACTTTTGCCAATAAAATAAACAATTCCTCCCTTGTATGGGTGGGAAATGTAGCAAGAAAGGTGAAGGCTGAGGTTGGGCCTGACATTGAAAAAATTAGAGTTGAAGTGACTGGAAATTTAAAAAATTACGTAGTGCTAATTACGGTGCAGACACTGAGTTAACGGTTTATAAGGATTATTTCATTCAACCCACATGCCCCTGGGAGATACTGGCCCTACTTTATACAAGTTGAAATGGAGGCTGTAGTGATCAAGTAACTACAAGTGTCCACACATTTAGTAAGTGGCAGTTCTGAGACAAGCCCAGGTGTAATACCAAGCATTCAGTATGATGTCACATTTTAAACATCCTTGCTGAGACTGCTTTATGCACTCTCCTTTGGCACTGCACCGTTTAGTTGTTTCTATAGCTCTGCTACGTTCAAGCCCTCTGACATGTCATCTCACATCTTTTCACAAAATTTACCATAGAGAGACTATGACCACTATTTAAAGATGAGACAAATGGGGACACAACTGCCTAAGTGGCTTCATTTAGGTCATGTAGATAATTGGTGACAGACCCAGGATGAGGACCTCTGGTTTCCTCATTCTCAGGCTTTCCTATGGGGGCACTGGCACGGAAGGAAACTGACATACAAATAAAAACAGGCTGCAGGCCAGGCATCTGCCTTCTCCAACAGAGCTTTCCACAGCCGGGAAACCAGGCCTTCAGTGCCATGCTGTCAGAAGACTGGCTGCAGTCCTGTAGCGTCTGTGATTCTTTTTATGTTATAGCAGCCACCTGACTTACAGAAAAGAGAATCTTCAAGTCTTGGTAAAAAGTCAGAATTTAAACGCTTCTAGGGAATTCCCTGGCGGCCCAGTGTCTAGGACTCGGAGCTTTCGCTGCCAGGGCCTGAGTTCGATCCCTGGTCGGGGAACTAAGATCCCCCAAGCCATGCGGCGAGGCCAATAAAATAAAATAAAGTTTCTAATCGGAATCATTTCTCTCTTAAGCTCCTGATATCTCTTGATCCTGGTCTTTTTGATACCAGCATAAATCACACATACAACCTTTAGGTGACACATGAATAGGCTGTGAGCTGACCTGTTTTCTTTACCTATTTGAATGCTGCTCGTCCTTCAGTGCCCTCCTGAAATGTCACCTCTTCAGAGAAGGCTTCCCTCGGCTGGCTCTGATGTTTCTGGCAGGCAGCTGTGTCACTGCGGCCCATGCATGACTGTGACCCTTTGTCCATAGGCAAGGGACACTGTAGCTGTTTACAAGTTCCTCATGCTCTCTGGACTGAGAGCCCCTCGAGGGTACATGGGGCCTTCCATGTTGATATACACATCCTCGGTCCAGACGTAAGACTTACTGAACAGATGAATAATTGTGTGCTCAGCTGCTGAAACAGTGGAAGGCTTTTACTGCATTACAATATGGGGACAAAAACCTTCACGGATTCCCTTGGTTCCCACTTCTGCTTCCTTGTTGCCTGTTTTCTGAATACAAATAAAAATATATGAAGCTGGATGGAAAAATACAATTCTCTTGCTGGGTATGGTTTCTAGATTCATTAAATTGAGCCCTGGGAGAAACTAAGCTAATACAATTCTGAAGCTAATCTCTCCTTGAAGTCATTCCATAAATCTGATTAATGGGTCACCTTTAGACCACAAGCACAGTTGCTATCTTAAAAGAAAATACTCTAACAGGATTGTAATTCTGTAAATAAGGCTTCTGCTGTTTGCAAAAAGATTCTCTCACAGTATAAGCAAGTCTAGGCTGGATGATACATGGGATTAAGGTGAGCAAAATTCTTAGGGTCCTAGTACTCAACTGTACAAAAATGAGGACATTTGACATCAGTTTCTCAAATGTGTGAATCTGAGACAAAATGGATAGAACTAGTGCTTGAGATATAAGCTTTTATGCTGCTTCTCAGAAAAAAAAAAATTGTCCTCTCAGATCTTGTATTCTTTGCCTGACATCCCGTCATGTATTTTGTTGGCCAAAAAGTTCAGTCGGGGTTTCCAGTAAGATGGGATGACAAACCCGAACAAACTTTTTGGCCAACCCAATATCCTCAACGTTTGGCAAAAGGAAATGTTCCCTCAGCATCATCACTTAAGATAATAATAATATCTAGCATTTTCTAACTTCCTATTCTGAGGTTTTTCATAGAATTAATCCACTTCAGGGTTAGAAGAACTTTAAGGATATATATTACAGAATGTCCCAAAGTGTGTCTGCCCCTGTTAATATGTGGAAAGCAATTCACAAGGAGTTGAGGCTCAAAACTATTTTAAGGTGATGATGTTGAGGACATGGTGGTGGCCTCTCCAACATGTGTTTCTCCTTCTCTTGGAAATACCTCACTTTTTAAATTTGGATTTTTCACCTTCCCTTTGTAGCCCATATGCTTTCAGGGAAGTGAACCTCATGCTGGGCTCTATTGCTCAGGTATAACCTAATTAGCATAATCTCACCTCCTGCTCAGAGGGATTGGTTCAGGAATGGGCATGTGACCCACTGGGGTCACTGAGAGATGAGGAGGATCTGGGGAGTAAGCTTCCTGGACCTTCCAAGAATGCTTCTGGAAGTGCTTTTCTTTCTCCCTTTGTGGGTTATAATATGTAGATGTGAGGGCTGGAGCTGCTGCAGCCATCTCATTGCTATGAGGGAAACCTACCTGAGGGTAAAGATGACACAGAGGGGGACTGAATGAAAAGGAGAGCTAACTGCTGCAGCTAGGAGGCTGATTGGCTGAATGAACCATGCCTGATCACCTGCCCACCTCAGCATATTTGTAGTGACTTAAGAAACAAAGTCTCTTCATTGTTAAAATTGTTTAAGTTGAGGTTTCTGCTTCTTGCAGTAGAGAGCATCTCAACTGACACAACAGAATATATATAAAACTGAATCATCTTGCTGTATACTTGAAATTAACACAACATTGTAAATTAATTATACTTCAGTTAAAAATATGAATTTGTATATCCATTATCAATAACCATAAAGTCTTCCCAAGTACATATTGCATGATATGTGCTTTTCTTTTTTAAAAAAAATTTATTTATTTATTTATTTTTGGCTGTGTTGGGTCTTCATTTCTGTGTGAGGGCTTTCTCTAGTTGCAGCCAGCTGGGGCCACTCTTCATCGTGGTGCGCGGGCCTCTCACTGTCGTGGCCTCTCTTGTTGCAGAGCACAAGCTCCAGACGCGCAGGCTCAGTAGTTGTGGCTCACGGGCCTAGTTGCTCTGCGGCATGTGGGACCTTCCCAGACCAGGGCTCGAACCCGTGTCCCCTGCATTGGCAGGCGGATTCTCAACCACTGTGCCACCAGGGGAGCCCGATGTGTGCTTTTCCAAGGTAATTTTTCCGTCCTGACAATTATGATAATCAAGTATTGAAATAAACTGAACTTAGAACCTGGTTTTCAAATACTCTCTTTGTTAAACTATGATTCACCAAAATAGTGAAGAATGATCAAACCCATTATTATCACTAAACTTTTATCTATAATAATTTTAGAATGATTTCTCTGAAATTATATTATTAAGAAATAAATAATATTATTTGTTTAAAAAAAAAAACAAACCTGTATGTCCCTCCCTGCCAGTGAGCCTGGGGATAAATGTCTCTTTTTTTCTGGATTGTTATCTCCTCAGTTTTCTGCCATTTTCCTGGAAGCTATTTTGAGAACAGAATGACAACAGCCTGGCCTGTATCAGGCCAGCACCCAGCACAGGTCAGTCTGTGGTCTGATTGACACTGAGATTATCCCCAAGAACAGGCCTATTTTTCTGGGATGCTCAGGGCAGAGGATTTCTGGCAAAGCAGGGAGAAGAGAACCAGCCTCACTGAGGTCCACCTGTATCCCTCCCCAAGGAACCAGCCTCACTGTGCATCTTCTATGAGAAAAACAACAAAGGAGAAAGACAGAAAACAAAAAGTGATGGGGTGGATTTGTGACAAGAGAAAAACAATGTTTTCTTAAAAAAATCAGTCTCTTTAGGAAAAGTGGCACACTCCAACAGTTTTTTTTATTTTCTCTCTTTATGATTTCCTTACTCAAAGGTGAGGAATGACTCAATCTCAACTCTAGTTATTCAGTGGGCTAACAATACTCAAGACAATTAGATCCAGCTGAAAAAAAAAACCCCAAACCTTCAGATTAATATTTTTAGATGTGCAATTTTGGTCCTGTAGGCAAACAGAACAGAAGCTCATTTTTGCTGAGGAGAAGGTACAGAAGTTCTCTTAGGGGGCCCTGGAGACAGCTGAGTCCCTTGCATTACATGATCTCCTTAGAAGCTTCCCCAGGCTACAATATTCCGAGTGGAGTCTGGCTCATAAGCTATCATCAGCCAGCTCCAAGTCATAAGCTCCATGTTCTCCCCCGGGGAAGAGAACTTCTTAGAAAGAAGCAGCCCTTAAACAGCTGTAGGGCACACATCGGGGCAAGCCCCTTTCACTCTAAGAAGGACCCGAGCAACTGCAGAACATCTTTTTTTTTTTTTTTTTTTCATACCCTCCAGCCACACTTGGTTCCACCTGACCTGGGGACTTTGCACGTGACGCTTCCTCGTCCGGGATGTCCTTTCCTACTCTGTCACCCTTCATTTTTTTTTTTTTTTATCTCAGTAGCTCACATTATTATCATTAAGCTGTATTTATTTATTTTTTATTTTATTTTATTTTTTTTCTGCTTTATAACAAATTTAATCAGCTATACATATACATATGTTCCCATATCCCCTCCCTTTTGCGTCTCCCTCCTGCCCTCCCTATCCCACCCCTCCAGGCGGTCACAAAGCACCGAGCTGATCTCCCTGTGCTATGCGGCTGCTTCCCACTAGCTATCTACCTTACGTTTGGTAGTGTATATATGTCCATGCCGCTCTTTCGCTTTGTCACAGCTTACCCTTCCCCCTCCCCATATCCTCAAGTCCATTCTCAAGTAGGTCTGTGTCTTTATTCCTGTCTTACCCCTAGGTTCTTCATGACATTTTTTTTTCTTAAATTCCATATATATGTGTCAGCATACAGTATTTGTCTTTCTCTTTCTGACTTCACTCTGTATGACAGACTCTAGGTCCATCCACCTTGTTACAAATAGCTCAATTTTGTTTCTTTTTATGGCTGAGTAATATTCCATTGTATATATGTGCCACATCCTCTTTATC
This sequence comes from Mesoplodon mirus, assembly GCF_964341445.2. Lineage (NCBI taxonomy): Eukaryota > Metazoa > Chordata > Mammalia > Artiodactyla > Ziphiidae > Mesoplodon > Mesoplodon mirus. The sequence goes on along the minus strand of NC_138980.1, from coordinate 6,719,206 downwards.
CATTCATCCGATGATGGACACTTAGGTTGTTTCCATCTCTGGGCTATTGTAAATAGGGCTGCTATGAACATTTTGGTACATGACTCTTTTTGAATTATGGTTTTCTCAGGGTATATGCCCAGTAGTGGGATTGCTGGGTCATATGGTAGTTCTATTTGTAGTTTTTTAAGGAACCTCCATACCGTTCTCCATAGTGGCTGTACCAATTCACATTCCCACCAGAAGTGCAAGAGTGTTCCCTTTTTTCCACACCCTCTCCAGCATTTTTTGTTTCTAGATTTGTTGATGATGGCCATTCTGACTGGTGTGAGATGATATCTCATTGTAGTTTTGATTTGCATTTCTCTAATGAGTAAAGATGTTGAGCATCCTTTCATGTGTTTGTTGGCAGTCTGTATATCTTCTGTGGAAAAATGTCTTATTTAGGTCTTCTGCCCATTTTTGGATTGGGTTGTTTGTTTTTTTGTTATTGAGCTGCATGAGCTGCTTATAAATTTTGGAGATTAATCCTTTGTCAGTTGCTTCACTTGCAAATATTATCTCCCATTCTGAGGGTTGTCTTTTGGTTTTGTTCATGGTTTCCTTTGCTGTGCAAAAGCTTTGAAGTTTTATTAGGTCCCATGTGTTTATCTTTGTTTTTATTTCCATTTCTCTAGGAGGTGGGTCCAAAAGGATCTTGCTGTGATTTATGTCGTAGAGTGTTCTGCCTATGTTTTCCTCTAAGAGTTTGATAGTGTCTGGCCTTACATTTAGGTCTTTAATCCATTTTGAGCTTATTTTTGTGTATGGTGTTAGGGAGTGATCTAATCTCATACTTTTACATGTCCCTATCCAGTTTTCCCAGCACCACTTATTGAAGAGACTGTCCTTTCTCCACTGTACATTCCTGCCTCCTTTATCAAAGATAAGGTGACCATATGTGTGTGGGTTTATCTCTGAGCTTTCTATCCTGTTCCATTGATCTATCTTTCTGTTTTTGTGCCAGTACCATACTGTCTTGATTACTGTAGCTTTGTAGTATAGTCTGAAGTCAGGGAGCCTGATTCCTCCAGCTCCATTTTTCGTTCTCAAGATTCCTTTGGCTATTTGAGGTCTTTTGTGTTTCCATACAAATTGTGAATTTTTTTGTTCTAGTTCTGTGAAAAATGTCAGTGGTAGTTTGATAGGGATTGCATTGAATCTGTAGATTGCTTTGGGTAGTAGAGTCATTTTCACAATGTTGATTCTTCCAATCCAAGAACATGGTACATCTCTCCATCTATTTGTATCATCTTTAATTTCTTTCATCAGTGTCTTATAATTTTCTGCATACAGGTCTTTTGTGTCCTTAGGTAGGTTTATTCCTAGATATTTTATTCTTTTTGTTGCAGTGGTAAATGGGAGTATTTCCTTGATTTCACTTTCAGATTTTTCATCATTAGTATATAGGAATGCCAGAGATTTCTGAGCATTAATTTTGTATCCTGCTACTTTACCAAATTCATTGATTAGCTCTAGTAGTTTTCTGGTAGCATCTTTAGGATTCTCTATGTATAGTATCATGTCATCTGCAAACAGTGACAGCTTTACTTCTTCTTTTCCGATTTGGATTCCTTTTATTTCCTTTTCTTCTCTGATTGCTGTGGCTAAAACTTCCAAAACTATGTTGAATAATAGTGGTAAGAGTGGGCAACCTTGTCTTTTTCCTGGTCTTACTGGAAATGGTTTCAGTTTTTCACCATTGAGGACGATGTTATCTGTGGGTTTGTCATATATGGCCTTTATTATACTGAGTAATTTCCCTCTATGCCTACTTTCTGGAGGGTTTTATCATAAATGGGTGTTGAATTTTGTCGAAAGCTTTCTCTGCATCTATCGAGATGATCATATGGATTTTCTCCTTCAACTTGTTAATATGGTGTATCACATTGATTGATTTGCATATATTGAAGAATCCTTGCATTCCTGTGATAAATCACACTTGGTCATGGTATATGATCCTTTTAATGTGCTCTTGGATTCTGTTTGCTAGTATTTTGTTGAGGATTTGTGCGTCTCTATTCATCAGTGATATTGGCCTGTAGTTTTCTTTCTTTATGACATCTTTGTCTGGTTTTGTTATGAGGGTGATGGTGGCCTCGTAGAATGAGTTTGGGAGTGTTCCTCCCTCTGCTATATTTTGGAAGAGTTTGAGAAGGATAGGTGTTAGCTCTTCTCTAAATGTTTGATAGAATTCGCCTGTGAAGCTATCTGGTCCTGGGCTTTTGTTTGTTGGAAGATTTTTAATCACAGTTTCAATTTCAGTGCTTGTGATTGGTCTATTCATATTTTCTATTTCTTCCTGGTTCAGTCTCGGAAAATTGTACATTTCTAAGAGTTTGTCCATTTCTTCCAGGTTGTCCATTTTATTGGAATAGAGTTGCTTGTAGTAATCTCTCATGATCCTTTGTATTTCTGCAGTGTTAGTTGTTACTTCTCCTTTTTCATTTCTAATTCTATTGATTTGAGTCTTCTCCCTTTTTTTCTTGATAAATCTGGCTAATGGTTTATCAATTTTGTTTATCTTCTCAAAGAACCAGCTTTTAGTTTTATTGATCTTTGCTATGGTTTCCTTCATGTCTTTTCATTTATTTCTGATCTGATCTTATGATTTATTTCGTTCTGCTAACTTTGGGGTTTTTTTTGTTGTTCTTTCTCTAATTGCTTTCGGTGTAAGCTTTGGTTGTTTATTTGAGATGTTTCTTGTTTCTTAAGGTAGGATTGTATTGATATAAACTTCCCTTTTAGAACTGCTTTTGCTGCATCCCATAGGTTTTGGGTCATCGTGTTTTCATTGTCATTTGTTTCTAGGTATTTTTTGACTTCCTCTTTGATTTCTTCAGTGATCTCTTGGTTATTAAGTAGTGTATTGTTTAGCCTCTATGTGTTTATATTTTTTACAGATTGTTTCCTGTAATTGATATCTCGTCTCATAGTGTTGTGGTCGGAAAAGATACTTGATACGATTTCAATTTTGTTAAATTTACCAAGGCTTGATTTGTGACCCAAGATATGATCTATCCTGGAGAATGTTCCATGAGCACTTGAGAAGAATGTGTATTCTGTTGTTTTTGGATGGGATGTCCTATAAATATCAGTTAAGTCCATCTTGTTTAATGTATCATTTAAAGCTTCTGTTTCCTTATTTATTTTCATTTTGGATGATTTCTCCATTGGTGAAAGTGGGGTGTTAAAAGTCCCCTACTATGATTGTGTTACTGTTGATTTTGCCTTTTATGGTTGTTAGTAATTGCCTTATGTGTTGAGGTGCTCCTATGTTGGGTGCATAAATATTTACAATTGTTATATCTTCTTCTTGGATTGATCCCTTGATCACTGTGTAGTGTCCTTCTTTGTCTCATGTAATAGTCTTTGTTTTAAAGTCTATTTTGTCTGATATGAGAATTGCTACTCCAGCTTTCTTTTGATTTCCATTTGCATGGAATATCTTTTTCCATCCCCTCACTTTCAGTCTGTATGTGTCCCTAGGTCTGAAGTGGGTCTCATGTAGACAGCATATATACCGGTCTTGTTTTTGTATCCATTCAGCCAGTCTATGTCTTTTGGTTAGAGCATTTAATCCCTTTACATTTAAGGTAATTATTGATATGTATGTTCCTATTACCCTTTTCTTAATTGTTTTGGAGTTGTTACTGTAGGTCTTCCAAAGGTTTTTTTTTAAAGAAGCATGAATGACAGAGGAATTTAATTTTAAAATTGCCTTCAATAAACTTGACTAGAATTAGTTTAATCCCACTACTTTCTATATGCTTTTAGTTATTTCATCCCCTTCACTTTTATAGAATAAGGAAATATTAAAACTGAGTTACTAGGATATGAATCTGAGATGTGCTTTCCTTTTCCTTCTGCTCCCAAGTACTTATTGGACATCTACTATGTGGTTGTATGTAATGAGATGAGGAAAGACTCTGGAATCAGGTGGTTTAGGATTAATCTCTGGTTTGATTGTAATTCAGCTCCCCCTTTTGGAAAAATTGGTATGATAATAACACACTTCTCACAGGGCTGTTGTGCAAATCAAATGAGGCACTACATGTAAAATCCCCTAGGAAAGTATTTGACATTTAGCAAGCTCTTTTTACAGTGAGCCAGGCAATACCATGCATATAAAGGAAGGGCTTTTCTCAGGCTAGGGAACCAGACTAGACCACACTCTGCATTTAAGTGCTAATCCTTATGCTGCTCTCTGAGGATGAGCATAAAGAGGGAAAAGAAAGATGAAACTAATTTAGTGAGAGTGATCAGTGAAAGTATTATGGGGGAGATTGGGCTAAGAAAATGTTATGTAATCTCGACAACAAAACAGGTCTCAGTTACTTAAATCTTGCCTGTTATCGTTATCCTAATCTATAGAGATAATATCATTTGTAGATTGCCTGAATTATTTTGATTATTAAAGTCCTTCTATAGAAAAAGCGCTATCATTGTATTCACAAACTATAGCTGACTCCCAAGTGTTTGAATGGGTGTTTCTGCTAGAGACTCCACACTTAGCTGCAGGAAATTAAAATGATTGTTAATTAAATTTATAATAAGCCTTGAAGACAGAGATCCACAGTTTGAGCAGTGAGAGAATTTTTCTAACAGCAGAATATTTATTTATTTTTGGTGAAGGAAAGTTGATTCGTCATACTCTCCTTATGTGGTTCTTATGTCATTCTTTGAACTTGTAAAGTTGAACTGGAAACATAAAAATTTACTTTCAATTCACTCTTTTGCCTTAGATAATTTTTAGGTGGCTGTAGATATATAAAGGAGAAATTAATTTTTCTTTTCAATGGATTTGGATAGGCTCTGTTTACAGGAATTCTTTTTAGACTTTTATCTTCATTATGTGGCCCTTATAAAATATAAATTTACTTAAATCAGTGATTATTTTTTGATGGAAATGTTCAATTTCATGTAAGTAAATAGGTAGTAATTGTGGTATTAAAAGCACCTGGGTTGGATCTAAGTGTCCCTGTTGTTTTTTGGCTTTCCTATATAAACTGATCTAAGTAAAAATAAAGCTATGCTTGGGCATGTAAAGAGAGATGAAGTAATTCACTCTGTGTAGCTGTGAGTTTGAATAATAACAATGCACAGTCACAAATGAGACCATCAGTTTCATGTGCTCACTGTTAGAATAATAATCTCCAGGTTATTATTGCTTGTAATTCAAGCAAGATTTCATTTTCAGAGGACATGAATGGATATTTTACAATGGCATTAAAGTAGTTTTTGGTGGTATGAATTTGTTTTTATTGTGCTATAGTACTGCCACTGATATACTTTCTCAGATTACTATACTGAAAAATTTCTTTAGATGCAGCTTAATAGCTATATTTTTATTGAGCCCTTTTTATTTTCCAGACACTGTAATAGTATTTCATATGCTTGCTTGGGGTCATACAACTACAGTAGGCCCTCCATATCTGCAGTTCCGTATCTGTGGATTCAACCAACCACAGACCAAAAATATTTTTAAAAAATCTAGAAAGTTCCCTAAAGCAACTATTTACATAACATTTACATCATATTTACAACTGTTTACATAGCATTTACGTTGTGTTAAGTATGATAAGTAATCTACAGATGACTTAAAGTATATGGGAGGATGTATGTAGGTTATATAAAGGACTTAAGTATCTGCTTATTTTGGTATTTGGTGGCTGGGGCGCTGGAACTAATCCTCTGTGGATACTGAGAGATAACTATAGTAACTGTGGAACTAGAAAGTTTGTATTAATACTTAAATTGTAAACCCATGCTATTATTCTGATACTTCAAGGCAAATAGTTAAAGAGTTATATTTTCTATAAGACCAAAACTAAATCTTTTCAGAGGCATAGTTTATAAGTATTCATATTTTAAGCTACCTTTGAAAATAAATTATGATAAATATATAGTTTTGATCACATTTTATTAAAGAGGAATATGTCAATGCATGTAATTCCACATTATTTAGTTTTTAAAGGATATTTATTTTAAAACTAATAATATGTATTTAATAGAATGTTCACTATAAAAAAAAGATGAGAAATAGAAAAAAAATAAAGAGGAGAGTGTTATTCTCTTAAAATTTTGACATATTTTCTCCATTCCTTTTTTTCTCCCTTCCTCCTTTCTTTCCTTCCAATTTTAAAAAGTGCACTAAGTTCTTATTTTGTGCCCATGCCTGTACTAAGAGTTGGAGGTTCCAGAAGTAAACAAGACAGAAGTTACCCTTTTCCTCATGGATGGAATAGATGTATGAAGGCATTATTTAAAATAGTCTGCCACTTAAGTTTCTAGGACATATTTGGGTTTTAGTTTTCTCTTTTATTATTATATTTTTATATTAAACAATTCTTTTCGTGTGCTGAATAATTGTGTGTCAAGTTGACTGGGCCACAGTGCCCAGATATTTGGTCAAACATTGCAATTGTTTCTGTGAAGATGTGTTTGGATGAGATTAGCATTGAAATTAGTGGACTTTTAGTGAAGCAAATTGCTCTAATAATGTGGATGGACCTCATGCAATCAGTTGAAGAGGAGTCAGTCCTCCTCTTCCAATCAGTTCCCCGAGGAAGAGGGATTCTGCCAACAGATGGCCTTCAGACTTGAATTACAACATCAGCTCTTCCCTGGGTCTCTAGCCTGCTGGCTCCCCCTGCAGATTGTGGACATGCCAGCATCCATAATTGCATGAGATCTCTATTTCTATATCTGTATCTATATCTACATCCTGCTGGTTCTGTTTCTCTGGAGAACCCTGATGAATACACTTTGTAATTCATTTTTCTTGATTTTATGTGAGAAAGTACTATCTCACTCTAATATTTAGTAAATTATCCACTAATAGTTTCTATTTTTCATATTAGGGCTAATTTATTTTCTTTTACATTCATCTATGTTATTGCATTTAAATAATTAATGTAAAATTTATTTGTATGTGTGTGCATACATGCATGTGTATGTAAGAGAGAGGGTTTCAACTTGATTTTCTTCCAAATAATTGATTATATCAGGGCTACTTATTTTTGAATGCTTAAACACACACACACACACACACAAATAACATCACTTGTAACATTTCTAAGCGCACCAAAAAGTACAATAAAGAAAGTTAAAAAGAAATCTCAGTAGCTAGAAACAACTTTCATAACTGTTAGTGAACATTTTAGTAGTCGTTTCTCCTTTGTGCATATTGATCTACCAAAATAGAAGGAAAAGAAGGATGGAAGGGGAAAAACAAAACAAAGAAAGAGAACTATAAAGAAAAAAGAAGAAAATATTTTAAATATAATTTAATTATACAGGCCATATTTTTAAATTAAAATTTCATTTTAATTTAATTTTCTTAAAAAAGAATCTGAAGAAAAACAGAATTAGTTCTTGTATCAGTCAGGTCTCTCCAGAGAAGCAGAACCAGTGGTGGATAGATAGGTGAGAGAGAAAAAGAGAAACAGATGGGGAGGGGTTTCAAGGAACAGGTTTACACAGTTTTGGGTGCTGGCAAGTCTGGTATCTGTAGGGCAGGTGGGGAGGTTGGAAACTCAGGCAGGAATTGATGTTCCAGGCTTGAGGCAGAATTTCTTTTGTTTTCGGAAATCTCAGTCTTTGCTCATAAGGCCTTCAGTTGATTGGATGAAGGGTCATTGAAGGTAAGCTCCTGATCATTGATGGTATTTTCCTTGAAGTCAGTTGTTTATAGATGTGAACTACATCTATAAAATATTTTCACAGCAACACTGAGATCAGTGTCATTTAAATAATGAGCTACTATAGTCTATTTAAGTTGACACAGTTGACACTTTAATGTGTTCCTAAAAGATCACACTAAACTTAAGAAAAAGATTATAAAAAATTATAGGTTGAAATTCTTAGGTATTTGTACTATGTTATTTAGATATTTTCTGTTCCCTTTCATAAAAGATATTTTATTGTCCCAGTTTCATTTTCCTCATTTCTGCCTAGTCTACTTTCCCTCGATTCATCTTAGTTATATTATTATCTTGTTAAGGTTTATGTCTATAAATATATATGTTAATGTTTGTAACCATAATTCCCATAGCTTTAAAAACTTGATTCTGTATTCAAATTGACTTATTATTTTTTTTCAGTTCCTCTATTCCTTAATTATTTATTTTAACCTATGTCTTCGTTGGATTTCATACTCAAGTGAGTTTTTTTTTGGCTTGTTTTATTTTCTAAGATGGCCTCTATTTCCTAGTTTCTCGCATACTCGTGCATAGTTGTCTGGGAATAATATTCTTTCCCTCATCATATCTTATACATTGTGATAGTTTCCTGTGGCTGCTATAACAAATTACCACAAAGTTGACGACAAAATAAGAGAGATTTATTCTCTCACAGGTCTGGAGACTAGAAGCCTGAAGTCTAGCAAGGCAGCAGTCCCACTGGGGGTTTAGGGAAGAATCTGTTCCTTGCCTCTTTCAGCTTCTGATGGCTGCCTTAGCCTTCTTTGTTTTGTGATTATATCATGCTGCTGCCTGATTCTGTCGTGGCCTCTGTATGTCTGTGTGAAAGCTCCCTCTGTCTCTGTTTTACAAGGACACTTATGATGGCATTTAGAACCCACCTGGATAATCCTGGGTAACCTCATCTCGAAATCTTAATTTAGTCAAATCTTGCAAACACCTTTTTTCTAAACAAGGTAACATTTACAAATGCCAGGGTTTAGAACTTGATATCTTTGGGTGACCATTATTCAACCTACTACACACATTAACCCACTTTATTTTGGCATTGAGTATTGCCATAGAGTAGTCTGAGGTAAATCAGTTTTTCATTAGTACATTATTCAGTTTTCTTGCTTAGATGCATATGAGATTCATTCCTTATTTTTTTGTTTGTTTGTTTGTTTTTTGTTTTTTTCTTGGTACGCGGGCCTCTCATCGCTGTGGCCTCTCCCGCTGCGGAGCACAGGCTCGGGACGCACAGGCTCAGCGGCCGTGGCTTACGGGCCCAGCTGTTCCGCGGCATGTGGGATCTTCCCGGACCGGGGCACGAACCCGTGTCCCCTGCATCGGCAGGCGGACTCTCAACCACTGCGCCACCAGGGAGGCCCATTCCTTATTTTTGATGTTCAGTAATGTCTCAATATATCACTGGAATACTGTATCAATATATGGGATGCTCTTTTAATCTACATCTCATTATCTTTTCTTTATTTCAAGGAGAGTTTTATTTCATCCCGAATTTTTTTTCTTTTGCATTTTGGGACTCTTCTTTGGATATGATTTGTGTATCCTCCACATTTATCATTTGCTCTGTGCATTTTCTTGCATACATCTTGTGGTGGTTTGTTTCTGGTTACTGTTTATTCCTTAAGAAGGCTGGCTCCTTCCTAAGAATAAAGTGAGGAGGGGTGTGTGCAAACTGGAGCAGTCCATGGCTCTAACATGGTTCTGTTGCCTTATACCATTTATCACCATACCTGTTAACCCTATTATATTTCCCCTAATATTTTGTTGTTGAAGCAAAATCTTTGAAAGATCCCCAATCTATCTGTTGTAGTCCTAGGTAACACTTTCTATTTCTCCTTGACTGTACTTTTCTTCTTCTAGGAGGCTTGGTTATAGAGCAGAGCTTCCTAAGGTTGTGAAATTCCTTTATCCACCATTGAGATTTTTAAAAATCATATTGTCCGCATGAGTTTTACATAGTATTTTTCTTTAGATCAACTTACTTCTGTAATTTAATTAATCTCAGGAAGAGATCTTATACCAGCACGGTGAATTAAACTCTAGGATCATTTGCCATAAGGAGTAACAGTAAATTAATACAATGAAAACACATTGCTTCTGAAGGCGTGCCTACCCTTTGTGAGATGAGTGTGACACATTTTAATGAGATGATAAAGAAATACTGTTATCAAACAAAGACAATCTTTGAGCCTACTCGGAAAAATTGAAAAGAATTGAGGGAGGAATAACTATGACTCAACTAGAGCAGTTGCATCGTTTAGCCACTTTATTATATTTTCATGTAAAATTTGAAGACAAGTTTCCACTAATAAAAAGATTTAAATTCACTATCCTAGGTTATACCTACAACTTTGAAAGATGGAAAAATAATGAAGCAGAAGTATGCTAAACTCCTCAGTTTTCCCAGAGATAGTCACTGAATGCTATCTCTTTCTGGCATTATTTTAAAAATAAAAGTATGTAGAGATATATTTTTTAAAACCTAAAAGAAACCATCAAATTTCAGAATATATAAATATAAATACATATATATACATATGTATTTAACTTACTAAAAGTCAAAGATTTGTATTTGAATAAAAAAAGCCATCTGCAGTATATTTCATTGTTATATATTATTACTTACAGGAGATATACCTAAAACCAAAATTATGTGAAGTTTAAAAAATAAAACAATTGTCAAGGTATAATGGGTAAAAACAAATAAAGCAAAGGCATTAAATCCAGCAGTTATGCTTCTATGTGTTTATTCAACTGATTTGAAAACCTGCCCACACAAAAACGTACATTCAGAGAACACTGGGGCGAACTGGAAAAACTCCCAATGGAGAAGATGAAACAATTTGAGACACAAAATAAAGAAGTATTGCATTATAACCCAAAGTGTAAATTAAACATCTATGAATCCATACTGATGTAATTAATTGATTGAAAAAAATAAATTGAACAGAATACACAAATCCCCTGTGAAGAACTGTTTCGAATAACCTATATGAGAATTCACTCTTAAGGAGTATAACCTCCAACTTTTTACGTTAGCTATGTATAGTGACTTCCTTCCAAAGGGTATAGTATGGAGATGGCAGAATAAAGAGTCACTTTACAGTGCAGAAACCTGGCAAACAGTGTCTCAACCAGGTGACCAAGGTTAGCACCCACAGGTGTATATCATCTTATAGTACCTCTTCTTAATATGATATGGTGAAAATGGCACTTTACCTCTGTAATCTTCTCTAAATTCCATAACCCTACTCCAATCATGAGAAATATATCAGATAAATCACAGCTGTAGAACATTCTACAAACTGCCTGATCAAAATTATCGAAAACTGTCAAGGTCATCAAAAGGTAAGAAAACTCTTAGCCAAGAGGAGATGAAGAGACATGATGATTTAATCTAATATGGTATCCTGGATGGAATCCTAGAACAGGAAAAGGATATTATGTAGAAACTTAGGAAATATGAATAAAGTATCCAGTTCTTTTTCATCTTTCTACTTGCTGACTACTATATGTATTAGCTTTTTCTCAAGTTGGCTTCCCTCCGGGTTACAAGAGAGCTAACAGCAGAATTGGTATAACATACATTCTTGTTTACAAACATCAAGAGAAAGAAAGAGAAGCATCTTCCTCAAGCATGGAATATAAGATTATCCTTTCTGTGGAGTTGAGCAAACCATTAGGAATATGCAGATAAATGCTCTCTCAGGCTTTTGACAAAGGATGAAAATAAAAGCAAGGATTTAGAAAACTTGAAATATGAATTAACAGGCTATATGTAGTATACAAATATAAATGTTTTGTGTTACAGAGAGTCCAGGAATTTTTAAATAATGTTGACTATTGTTGGGGAGGGGGAAATTTCCCTCTCTACCCCCCTTGAGTTCTTATGGCTGGACTAATAATAACATTGAAACAGGACAGATAAACAGGAGAAAAAGAAGCAAATTTAATTCATGCCAGTGGATGTCTTATAGAAATGGGATCTAAGAAGTGGCCAAAGCAGGCAGCTTTTATACTTTTTAGAAAAAGAAACAATAAATTGGAGAGAAATTGACAGGACAGAGAAACTTAAGTTGGGTGGTTAATTAGTAAAGAATTTAAGCCAAATTTGGGCTTGGGTAGTAAATTAGTGAAGAAGTAACAAAGTTAGTTTATACAGGCTTCTTGGCCCTGAATTCCCTGTCTCTGGTGATGAGGATGTCTTTCTACCTCTTGTTACAGGAAGAGTACTTTACACACTGGAGATTTATTTCCTGCTTTCAGGGAGGTATAGAGGAGGGTCAAAGTGTCCTCTTGCATTGGCCATTTCTTAAATAACTTTAATTCAAAATAATCAATATTCTGCTGAGGTATTTTTGGGTGGACTGCCCTGGGTCCTAACACTATTTACATTCTAGGTCACTAGAATAAGTTCAATGAATTTTCCAAAGTAGAAGCCATACAGTTTACATTTACCATTATCAATACCATATGCTAAATATGAATGTTTAAATAGAAAGCACTAAGACATTTGAAATAAAAAAAAATAATCTAAACACTCAACATAAGGTAGACACGAAGCTCAAATTATATACCATTTAGTAAACAATGTCAAAGAAATCATTAACGTAAAAATTGTATGTCATGCTACAAAAATCAGGTGAATGTATGTTCTTAATGCTGTTTATTGTTAAATAAGAAAAAATAAGAATTTAATTTTAGAAATTAATAAAACTGTAGTAAAATAAACAGAAGATCTTAGTAAATCTAGAAGGAGAAACTTGTAAAGTAGAAAACAGAAAAGCAATAAAAATAATAAATTCTAAAAAAAAGGTAAATTCCAAATATACACAGTTCAACATTAGAAATATAACTAGCAATCCAGAGGAAATCAGAAATTCATGAGGCTAGTATATATAAGTTATATGTATTAAATATTTCAAAAGCTCTGAAATGAACTATTTTCTAGGAAAATTTAAATATAAAAAATAATTCAAGAATAGACTCATGATTATGAAAGGATTTGTGAAAAAATTTCACAAAAATTATGTTTTCTACAAAGTCATTAATGGCCTTCACTTTGCTGAATCCATTGGTGAGAGCTTCTAGAATAGCACTATCCAATAGAAATATAAGGTGAGTTACACATGTAATTTAAAACTTTATATAGATGTGTTAAAAAAGTAGAGAAATGAAATTAATTTTAATTATATATTTTATTGATATCCATGTATCTAAAATATTATTTTAATCCACATAAATTTTTTTTTTTTTTTTTTTTTGCGGTATGTGGGCCTCTCACTGTTGCGGCCCCTCCCACCGCAGAGCACAGGCTCCGGACGCACAGGCTCAGCGGCCATGGCTCACGGGCCCAGCCTCTCCGCGGCATGTGGGATCCTCCCGGACCGGGGCACGAACCCATGTCCCCTGCATCGGCAGGCGGACTCTCAACCACTGCGCCACCAGGGAAGCCCCACATAAAATTATTAATAAGATATTTGACACTCCTTTTTCATGTTAAACCATTAAAATCAGTGTTTAATACAACACATCTCATTTTGGACCGGCCATATTTTAAGTGTTTAATAGCTTAATGGCTGTTGCACTGGGCTCTGTAGTTCTCATGTTTAAGTAGCATTGCTTTTGCTTAGAGGGAATGTGACCAGATCTTGTGGAAGTGAAGAGTTCTCATTTTTCATTAAGCAGCCTTGGCAAGCATGGTTGTATCTGTCTGTAGTTTTATTTATGTTAAGAGAATGAAACAGACGTACACTATTTTTTTTGAAGAAAATTGGATGGTTGAACATAAATGAGGATGATTTTAAGAAACCTGTAACAAATCAGTTGAAGTATGTTTCTAAGTCTCTTTTTTTTATTTTTTATTTTTATTTTTTTTATTAGTTTCTGCTTTATAACAAAGTGAATCAGTCATACATATACATCTGTTCCCACATCCCTTCCCTCTTGCGTCTCCCTCCCTCCCACCCTCCCTATCCCACCCCTCCAGGCGGTCACAAAGCACCGAGCTGATCTCCCTGTGCTATGTGGCTGCTTCCCACTATCTATCTACCTTACGTTTGGTAGTGTATATATGTCCATGCCTCTCTCTCGCTTTGTCACAGCTTACCCTTCCCCCTCCCCATATCCTCAAGTCCATTCTCAAGTAGGTCTGTGTCTTTATTCCTGTTTTACCCCTAGGTTCTTCATGACATTTTTTTTTCTTAAATTCCATATATATGTGTTAGCATACGATATTTGTCTCTTTTCATTAGGGAGAGATAGATAGACAGAGAGGGAGAGAACTGTTTTCCAGTGTCCACTTTGGCTCTTGGAAACCATGCGACTTTAAGAAAGAAGCATACTTTTTTAATGTCCAGTTCAAAAATTAGAAGACTCTTGCAATGTAAAGTTTGGGCAAGACCAGATTTCAAAATTCTATCGCTCTTGCACCAGTTGGGTACCTTATACATAAGTTAATGGTGTAATTACAATGAATAACAAAATAATATTGAATTCCACTTAGAGATCAAAGGCTCAGCTCTTTCTTTGCTAAAAAAACGGTTAGAAAGTTTAAAAGAAGTTTGAAAGACGTAGTAGTATTGATCTGAACATTTAACCTTGACTAATCAGAAAATAAAGAGAAAGAGAAAGGAAGCATAATACATTTATTTATTAATGCCTGTCACTTTGTACCACCTATAATTATGTTATACTCCTCAAAACTAACTTTTTTTCCTGTTAATCTACTTATAATAATAATTATTTTGTTAATTAATCTGTCTTTTTACCTCTGTTGCTTGGCCTGTATCTTTGTTTCTTGCTTTTTAAATTTGGACCTTTCAGCTTCGACCAGTATTTTTGTTCTTTAATTGTTTCTTTTTCTATAATAACATTATTTTTGTTCTTTTCCCACCTTTTGTTTCTTTCTTTTTAAAATTTCTTTTCTCCTCTCTCCCCCTCTCTACCACCCTAACCTTCCCTCCCTCCCTTCCTTCTTTCCTTCCTTCTTCCTTTTTTTTCTATAATTCATTCTAGGAATTACAGATTGTCTAAAACTGAAGGCAGAGTCTGACAACTGAAGTGTATAAGTGCTTTAGTATTCAATGAATGGGCCACAAATGTCCTTGGGTGACTCAGGGGTGGTCATTGGTGGGAGAGGCTAGGATAGCTGAAAATACTCTTGGTCACTTGCCTCAGTGTGCTACGTAAAATTACCATTTTTTAAATATGCCATGAAATATTTGAGAAGCATTGCCTAAGACTACACCAGTTAAATTTAAATAAATTGTGTCAAAAATCAGAATAAACAACTTCTTGTCATGAGTTTTGAAGGTTAGACTATAATATTTTTCAGTGAAAAAGGATATAAAAGATGAGTGGTAACAGTAGTTCAGGACAAATGCAGCAACAAAGAATAACTTCCAATTTTCAAGTTTCTTAGATAATTTCCTTAATTTTTTGAAATTTATAACTTAGCTTTAAGATTCTGCCAGAGGTAGAATGGCAGTCACATTCTACTTAGTCAAAGTGCAACTGAAAATGGAAATACAATTAATGCTGCCACCCAAATGTTAGCCTATCACTGAGGCATGGAAGCCTACCAGTGGGAATTGTAATCACACAAGACTAATTATCAGGACTTTGTATTTCTACATAGAGAATGAGGACAATTTTGGGAAAATGCTTTGTTTCTGTTTTTGACTTAGGTTCATGGAAATTGCCATTTTTCCTTCCAGCTGCATTCTTGGTTCATATTTAAATTTGACCCTTAGTGGCAATATTGAATGTCTCTGGTCTTAGTACCTTATTTCAAATTTATGTCACATATTTTCAGAGTTTTAAACGATATAGGTGTTTTCCCAGCATGGCCCTTTGACTCTCTGGAACGTTACATTTATATAAGATTAATAATGGTTTGAAGGAAGTAACTATTTCAGAAGAAGGTGGCACGGAAATTGAATTTAGACATATGTAGACAATACTGTTTAGAATATATGACAATTTTAAACAGCAATTCTCAAACAGTATTCAATGGTTCTTTCAGAAGGGCAAAGGATACTGCGGACCGTATGCTAACTACCTGTATTTACTGATCAGAGTAAAAGGAACACCCTCTGAACTGTCAAAACAAATACTGAGAATGATGCTGGTTTTGGCAAAACATCAGTGGGGGGGCTTACATCTTTTTGTTAAATATTGAAAGGAAGTTATTCAGATCAAAATAGAAAGTGTAAGTCTCATTATCCAGAACTCTAGATTATCTAGACAATCCTCATGGACCATTACTCATATAGGAAGGACAGTAGATTTGTTTTTCATTTGTGTTTTTGGACTATCACTGAGCTGGGCTTGGACGTAAAGTGTCGGTCTAGGTTTGAAGATTGGTGGTGATGCTAACTCATTAGGATCATGCTGGCTTTTGTTTAATTTAATTTTAATCAGGATCTGAGCATAACCACAGGTATGCAGTAGTTAAGGATATAAACATAGGGAGCTCTGCAAGTAGCCAACACCCTCCTGGTTCCTGGGAGAGATAAGCCTAAAGTTCAGGGGCCAACACAGCCCATGTGGAGGTAGAAACTCTCCAGGGCAGAGGAGCTCTGAGGCCTGGTCCACTGCAAGGGAAGATGCCAGCATGCAAGAGTCCACTGACTACTGTAGAAGAAAATGGTAATGCAGTGGTTCTGAAGCTTAACATCAGAGTCAACTGGAGGCCTTATTGAAGCATAGATTACTGGGCCCATAATCTAGAGTTTCTGATTTAGTAGATCTGAGACAGGTCCGAGAACAGCCTTTCTATCAAGTTCTCAGGTAGTGCTCCTATTGTTGGCGCAGGGACTACACACTAAAAACCATAGTTCACGATCGGCCTATTTTCATTTTTCTTCCTTGCTTTGTCATCAAATCTACAACCTGAGTATAACCTGCCAGAAGGTACCTGGGAATAAGCCATAAAAACTAATGTGTACATTCTGGAAAAAGTAATTAGATTTGAATTGGTCCTACCAGAATTAAGCAGAGGATAATTCAGACCCAAGCCCACTTCTCTCTCAGTTTCACAAGCAGAGGCAAGCAGTTTGACAAGCAGGATTTAGAAATGCTATTGGCCATGCCAGTTTTTAGGAATATAAATAGCAGACTCTTCTAATCTTTGCCCATGAATATTGATATGCATCAGAAACTTTAGAGGGTCAACCAACTTGTCACTGAAATCATTGTTACAGTGAATCAGTGAATGTACTTACAGAAGCAGCAGTAATTGCAACATTGAAGATGGCCCAGTTTAAGATTTTTTGTTGTTGTTGTTTGTTTATCAAAACAGGGCCTGATCTCATGATCTGCATTTAATATGGTGGTGGTGAAGCCCTAATTCAGTTAAGGGGACTGAGTTAAGTTTGTTTAGCCCTAATGTTAAAAATAAGTAGCAAATAGTTATTGTGAAAGTATTTTTGACCAAGAGAAAATTCTGTGTAAGAAATTTTAGCAGTAGGAAAGCAGTTAAAGATGAACTTTTTCTGAAAGGATTAAAATCTAGTTTAAAACATAAATCGAACTTAAACCTCTTTTCAAAATGTAGACAATGTCTTGACAGTATATTTCAATGAGCAAGGACTTAAGGGTATCTGATAAATCCCTGCAAGATCTAAAATACACAGATTCAGGTATTTCTTGCTAGAGTTCTCAGGGGTGGCTTCTTAAATTCATTTCTAATTAGAATTTTAATTAATCTGAACATATCATGCCCCTTCTTTGAGTTATTCTTGGTATGGATCAAATTAGAAATGCCAGCAATTCCTTGAGATTTCTAATTCCAGTTTCAAACAAGAGTAGTATAATCTGTAGAGGTATTCAAAACATTTTGCTAAGAAACAGCCAAACTCTTAGCTATTAATTATTTGAATTAATTCTTTCAAAAGTCATGTCTCTGAAGAAAAACTTGGTCAATTGATGATTAAAAAAAATTCTTTAGTGTGCAATTTGATCTATTTTTGTAAAATTTAAAAATCTTCAAGGAATTTTGAACTCATGTAAGTTTCAGGACATGTTTCTCAAATCTTTTTTTCTGTTCAGGATCCAATGATATTCCAAAGAAGGAACATAAGTTTTTTTACTAAAATTTGAAAGAAAAAAAGAAACAATCCCATTTACTTTACATGTGATACCAGGGGGTTCATTAAAAATGAACTGTATTTTGTATAAGATAATTCCTACAATGGGAAATATAAGTAACTATCAGTATTTTCATGTTTTATCCCTGTTAGAGCCATTCAGTTTATGGAATAATGTTGACTGACTTAATGACTCATTTATTTATGAAAAAATATTTATTGAGTGTCCATCACTGCCTAAATCTGGGAAGAAAGTACTAAAAGAGATAGACATGGCTCCTCCCCTCATAAAATACAGATCATAGGGGGAAATACAGCCAATAAGCAAATACAAAAAAAATAAATTAACAGTTACAAATTATGATAAATGCTCTGATGGAAACAGTGCAGTGGATATCGAAGAGAAAAAATGGAGGTCAGCAGTAATTTAGAAAAATGGCTAAAAAAGTCTGCTTTGTAGGATCAAATTCAATGTGGAGAGAAAGAAAAGAGTATGAATAAAGACAGAAAAAAAGTGTTCTAGGCTGTGCTGCATCTTCTTAATCTGAGGTTGTTAAACTTTACCTCTGATGCTCTGAATTGATTCAAGTTTATCCATTGTGTTCCTCTGCTTTACAGTACTAACATCTGATGTAAAGCCAGGAGAATTAGGGGCCCAAGTCTCTACTACTGTAAACTTTTTCCACCTGAAACACCACAGGTTTCAACAGTTTATATGAGATACGTGCTGGTGGAACATGAATCTTACTGTTTACTACCGGATACCACACAAAAGTGAAATCGTAGGCATGAAGCTGTTAGTTTACCTTTCTGAGATTCTGCTGCTAGTTCTTGATTCCAAACAGAGCTCCCATGACTTATCTTGTTTCCTATACTTTTTCTACTAAAAGATACATTTTTCAGGAGTGTAGAGGTTATATTTATTGTTATAAATTATTTTGAAAATTTATAACATTACTACATGCACAGTGCAAAAAGAAAGCCATGCAAGTATATAAATGTTAAATCTCCCTTTATTATAATATTATATAATTAATACTTATTTACAGTTAATCATAGTTATTTTAATCAATTAGTTAAAATTAATAGTTACATAAGGGCCTCCCTGGTGGCACAGTGGTTGAGAGTCCACCTGCCAAGGCAGGGGACGCGGGTTTGTGCCCCGGACCAGGAGGATCCCACATGACGCGGAGTGGCTGGGCCTGTGAGCCATGGCTGCTGGACCTGCGCGTCCAGAGCCTGTGCTCCGCAGCGGGAGAGGCCCACGTACCGCAAAAAAATAAATAAAAAATAAAATAAATAAAAAAAATTAATAGTTACATAATTATAACTACTAATTAGTTTGTGTTATTCTTCTAGACCAATTATGTTGTGCATATACATACACACTGAAGATATACATTCAATTATATGTATGTATTCTGTTTTATTTAATTAGATTACATTAAGTCTTGCATTACAGTAAGCACTCCAAAAATTCCCAGTCTTAAAACAATGGTTTGGTTTTCTTATTCACATGACATGTCCAAGATGGGTTGGCAGAGATCTGCTCTTTGTAGCTGCAGAGACCCAAGTTCATGGAGAAGCTACCATGTGGGACCTTGCCAGTCACAGTGCCAGAAGGGGCGCCCAGGTGGAGAGCAGTAGGGTAAGGGAACCCAGGAGAACTGCTCTGCCATATGACCCACAGTCTCATAGAACTCTTAATGTCTCAAACCAGCAATTAAATGCTTTGTCCCAGAAGTGACCCATGTCACTTCCACTCACAACCCATTGTCTAGAACTAGTTGTCTGTTTCCACTGAACTGTGAAAGGCCAGGAACTGCAATCACACTCAGTCTAGAAGATGGAGATTAAGAAATATTTCAACAGTTCTAGTGATGACCACGGTTTTCCTTCATTTACTTCTTTTTTTCAAGAATATGCCATGAACATTCTCACTTTTTACATATATATATATATATATATATACACCTATTTTTATACTTAATTTTTCTTAACCTATTAAATCACAATTAGGTAAATACAACATTAAAGGTAGTCACTTCTATTATTCTTGTTGCATTTGTTAAGGAAGACATATCTGAAAGAATTTGTGTAATTCTGAAAGCTTAGAGACTGACTCAGACTAGACAAAAAATTTATTTGGTTGTTATGTTGAAGGGAGCCTTCTAGAAATCAAGGAGGGAGAGTTTCTTCAAATTAAACTGACATTGAATACCAATTTAAGAATATAGTGATACTAACAAACTACAGATGCCCATTCAGATGTGTATTCAGCTGTCAGCTTAATCAGGTGTTGTCACTTAAGTATGGGTGGCCAAATTCAAAGTATGAGGTAATAAAGGGAAGGTCTGTCTGCTAGTTAGAAAACACAGATTTCACACCCTAAGAATTTATCAGGGTTTTATCTCATAGTGTAAAACTGTCATTGAAGTATTTACAGATGATGTACAGGCTCACCTTGGTCATACATGAGAGATTTTAATGGGTAGACAATGGTCCCTTGTATTTGACAACTGTTCATTGGATACTACTATATGCTAGGCATTGTTCTAGCCACTGGGGATATGGTTGCAGATGAAAAAAATACCCATTACTTTTATTTTTTCTGCAAAGATATTAAACTTTGAAATACTTAGTTGTGTTATTCATCTTTTGCTGTGGCAAAAACAACCCCAATACCACAGTGACATATACCAATATGTATTTATTTCCTGTTTATGTTACGTGGCTCTGTGAAGGCTTTGATTCTGTTTAGATTGCTTGAGCTCCATATATCTTCTCTAGAACCCAAGCTGAAAGAATAGGTGACCACTGAACATTCAGTTCTCATGGTATTTGTCTCAGAGCAAGAAATTCAACACAAAATGACATAACTACTGGTCAAGCTTTTGCCCAGGTGCAACAATAGTCACATCCATTCACATTTCTTTGAGTAAAGCCAGTCACATAATTAAGGCTGAGATTGGTGGGGCAGGTAACTATAATCTGCCTGCAAGGAAGCATGGGAGGGGTGCAGAGGAAGCAAAAAATTGTGAGCAATTTAATTTGTTTATTGTTTAATACAATTCACCCCGGTAGTAAATATTATTCTAGTAGTTACTTTTTGTTCTACTTGGTATCACTATTTCAGCAGTATTATACACATACACAATAATATAGGAATTCATTTCCACAAGTGCTTCTCATTACTTTTTAAAAAGCTTTTTTTAAAAAAGCTTAAAGACCTAAATGTAACACCTGAAACCATAAAATTCCTAAGGGGGAACATAGGCAGAACACTCTTTGACATAAGTTGTAGCAATATTTTTTTGATCTGTCTCCTAAGGCAAAAGAAATAAAAGGGAAAATAAACAAGGTGACCTAATTAAACTTAAGAAAAACCTTTTTCATGGCAAAAGAAACCATCAACAAAATTAAAAGACAACCTACAAATGGGAGAAAATATTTGCAAATGATATGACCAATAAGGGGTTAATATCCAAAATATATAAACAGATCATACAACTTAATTTATATATAAGAGAAAATACCCAAACAACCCAATTGAAAACTGGGCAGAAGACCTGAGTAGACATTTTTCCAAAGAAAATATACAGATGGCCAACAGATACATGAAAAAGGTGCTCAACGTTGCCAATCAAGAGAGAAATGCAAATGAAAATTACAATGAGATATCACCGCACACCTGTCAGAATGGCAATCATCAAAAGACCACAGATAACGTTGGCAAGGATTTGGAGAAAAGGGAACCCGCATACACTCACTGTTGGTGGAAATGTAAATTGGTGCAGCCACGATGGAAAACAGTACGGAGGTTCCTCAAAAAACTAAAAAAAGAACTATATGATCCAGCAATCCTACTACTGGGTATATATCCAAAGAAGACAAAAACACTAATTCAAAAAGATATATGCACCCCAAGGTTTGCATTATTTACAGTAGCCAAGATATGGAAGCAACCTAAGGGTCCATCAATGGTGAAGAAGACGTGGTGTATATACATACAATGGAATACTACTCAGCCATAGAAAATAATGAAATTCTGCCATTTGCAACAACATGGATGGACCTAGAGAGTATTTTGCTTAGTGAAATAAGTCAGCAGTGAAAGACAAATACTCTGTTACCATTTATATGTGGAATACAAAAAATAAAATGAATGTATATAACTATACAGAAACTGACCCACAGGTATAGAGAACAAACTAGTTGTTACCACTGGGGAGAAGCAAGTGGGGGCAAGATAGGGGTATGAGATTAAGAGATCCAAACTACTATGTATAAAATAGATAAGCAGCAAGGATATGTTGTATAGCACTGGGGAATATAGCCATTAGTTTGTAAAAACTTTAAATGGAATATAATCTACAAAAATATTGAATCACTGTGTTGTACACCTGAAACTAAAATGATATCGTAAATCAACCATACTTCAATTTAAAATTTGAGGACATTGAGAGGCCAATTTTAATAGGAACTTTCTCACCACTCATTTATTCACTGATTGAACAAATTTATTGAGTGTCTACAATGTCCCAAGCATTGTTCTAAGCACTAAGGTTTCAGAAATGAATGAAACAGATAAGCTCATAGGGAGAATATTCTTGTTGGGGAAGAGATACAATTTTAAAAATGAATAATTAAATATGTAACAGATGATGATGCATACTATAAGGAAAATAAAGATGAATAAGAATTTTGAGAGAGCATGGCTGCAGCAGTTTTAGGTAGGGTGACCAAGGATATTCTGGTGAAGTGATAGTTGAACAAAGACCTGAATGAAATGAGGGAACAAGACATGTGGCTATTTAGGAGAGGGAATAGCAAGTGTAAAAATCTGGGGGCATGATCATGCTGATAGCGTTTAAGGAGGAACAGAAATGTGTCTGGATTACGGTAAGGGGAGACAAGTCAGATTCTAGGTCTGAGAGTAGTGCAATGCAGTATCACAGTGGGCTTTACCAGCCATGGTAAGAAATAGTTGTTTTATTTTGAATAAGATGGGAAATCATTAGGAGGGTTTGAGCAGATCCTGTTGCTCTACTAAATTCAGATGTCATCAGTCAGTTTTCTTTCTCTCAGTTCAGAAAATTTGTTTAGCTTGAAAATGATGTGTTCTCTTTTCAGAACCTTGTTTTGTGCTTTTCTTAAATATATTGATGTGCTCTTGGGCTCTTTTTAGGTTTGGTCATATTGTTATCTTTCTCCTTCAGAATCTCTAGTATCTGTAAGGGCTCATTTTGCTTGTCCATTTCCTCTTTCATGCTGATAGGGTGCCACTGAGCTTGTGGTGATTTTCCTTTGTATGCCAGTTGCTTGGTACCTTAAATGTTGGCATCCCATGAGTGAGATAAGTTGCAGGACTCTGAGTATATGTAGGTTGGTATTATAACAGCTGACAAGCTGCAGTCACCTCTAGATACACAGGAAAAAGCTTCCCTGCTC
This sequence comes from Mesoplodon mirus, assembly GCF_964341445.2. Lineage (NCBI taxonomy): Eukaryota > Metazoa > Chordata > Mammalia > Artiodactyla > Ziphiidae > Mesoplodon > Mesoplodon mirus. The sequence continues at coordinate 6,695,934 of NC_138980.1, read as the reverse complement.
CCTGTTCTCGTCTCAGTCTTTTAGTCTAATGGAGAGGTTGGTCTTCATCCACTTCTCCATCACTTACTGAGGGCTTGGTCTCCAAGGAAAACAGGCCTGTTTTGGCAATCTGTATCCTGTCTCAGGCCTCTCTGTTGCTGTTCTCCTGGTCCAGAGAGAGTGTCCGTCTCCGTGAGGAGGAAGACAAAGTTGTAACCTCACATTTACCCTCCTAGGCTCCGCCTACCTTTTCTTCTCAGTAGGGGCTTGTTTAGCAAAAGTGAACAGGTGAGAACTGAGAGGCTAACCAAGGTGGGAGTCATTCAAGCCACCATCTTCCACGGATCCTTGTGCTGTGGAAATAATTGTATTTCCAAGGAACTTTCCTAACTGCTAGATGAAACTAATACTTCTCAATCATTCGAATATACCAAAAAATTACTTTTAAAATGCCATTTTCATTTTACATGTTTATTTTGTAAACATGAAGAACTCAAGGAGTGGGACTTCCCTGGTGGTCCAGTGGGTAAGACTCCATGCTCCCAATGCAGGGGGCCCAGTTTCGATCCCTGGTAGGGGAACTAGATCCAGCATGCTGCAATTGAGACCCAGCACAGCCAAAATAAATAAATAAATATTAAAGGAGTATAATCATTAGTGATTAAAATGTCTGTTAGAACAATGCTATTTGCTTCTAGTTTGATTACTACTGAAAATATACTGTTCAATTTCTTGAAAATAATCAGCTCCATGCTGACTTTGCAAATGTGCAGGCACTGTGTTTCTAGTTAGTTGGGGGTATGACTTCAGAGTGGATTCTTTTTGTAACAGCAAACAGTTATGCCAAGTGACTTGCTCAAAATGGGTATGAAAGGATGTAAAACATTTATAACGCATCAGGGACAAGGTATTAAGTAAACCTGCCCTAGCTGGAAGCTTATGAACCATATTTTATGACTTCAGTTCAATTAAAAAGATAGAAACAATTGTGCAAATAGTGGGAATCATTATTCTTGAGTTTTTGAAACACCTGAGTGAAGAAATGACAGGTGAAAACTTTAAAGAGAGAAAAATGTGTAGCTCATTGTGTGACCAATGGAAAAGCATAATTTTTTTAGTAATTTTTTATTTCACTGTCAAAAATTTAAAGACAATGAATTATGAAGAAGGTGACAAAACATATCAACCATAAACTGCTTCAGGAAATATTACTAATAACAGTTCAGAGTTCAGAGGGTTTCTTTCTAGTTTATAGATGCTTGTATACATGTGTGTATATATAAAACATACATAGTTTATTTTTATTTTTATTCATTTGACATTTTATGTAATACTTTTGTTTTGTATTTCAAATTATATCCTGATTACTTTTTCATAATTACAAATACTTAACCTATAGTAAAATATTAAAACATGGTTGGAGGCCAAATCCGAAGTGTTAGAAAATATGGAGCATGTTGATCTTAGAATTATCTCTCACAAGATTGAATTAGAAAATTCCACCTGCACCGTCATGTGTTTAAGAGTAATAGTGTGGCTTGGTGTGTTTATTTATTTTGATGCGGTCATTATACAAATGGCTTTTTCTTTGTATTTGAAGGTGAGTCTATCTATATGAATCACTAACTAGATAAAGTGAACACTTATGGGTAGTCAAAATAATGCATTCCCTGAATCATGAAAGTGTTTATTTTTGAGGTAAATGGAATTCATAAAAGAAGTAATTTCCATGGCACCAGTGAATTAAGATCAGTAAGTCCATACTTATTTTCTTAAAAGGATCATGGTTCACATTTTGTTAATTTATGTCTACTTTTTCAAATAGCACATTATTATGCAAATTTTATTTTACAGGTAATTAAAATATTGAATAATTTATTCTATTTCATTACATGAAAACTTAGGGCATTAAAAATACGTTGCAAATATTTACCCTAAAGTATGAAGCTAGACCATATAGTTGTTAGGCTGAAATTTTCCAACTGCATTTTTTCCCCCATTTCAACATGTTTTTCTCTTAATTCCCAAGGGAACTTGTTAGACAAAGTGCAGGTTTTATTGCAAAAATAGCTCCACAGTGACTAGGGATATACTCTTGAACATTCTGGCTAATACTCAATCATTTCTTTCTCAATAAAATAGAGATTCTATTACTACACAGATATGTACAGTTCTAATTTGATTAGATGTATTTTACTTTATTTGTGGTTGACAAAAATGAATATATTCAAGTGGTGAACCCATATAAATGGGAGACTGTGATTTTAAAATTATTAATGCTGTGAGGTTGATACAATGATGGTTATTAAGAAGATCTGGAGGACAAGCTTCTAGACAGATATTCTTAAATGTAGTTATCCAGTTCACTTAATTTTTTTGTGCTAAAACTCAGTTTTCAAAAAGGTAAACCCACTATTCTCTTAAAAATATAAAATGAACACATATTCAGAATTTTATTTGCTTCATTAATTAGTGAGGGAACCAATAAGATGTTAAAACCAGTTTAAAAAAAATTGAAGAACTGATGTGTGTGTGATTCTATGTGTGTGTGTGCATGCATGCACATACAGGAATGTAAAAATGAAGTTGCTAATAGATGTAAAACTGGTTAACATCATATAGGACAATAAAACAGTGTCATGTTGATCTATTCTACAAGGTATAAATAATTCTGATTCTCCACCAGATGATCTTCATTTGCATTGTTATGGGTAAGGATAATTTGCATTCCTATCAGATTTCTTCAAGTTATCTTCTGCCACTAGAGAGATGTAAAATAATCTACTCAATAGAAAGTTACATGTTCAACTAATAGAATCAAATAATTCCCAGAGGGGATGCTAGAAAACATGGACATACTCCTTAAAGACACCCAGTAATCTCTTTGCCCATTCATTTCCAAGTTTTGAAAAATTTTTCCTGACATTTGTGATTTAATTGTGCTTTGGAGGAATAAAGTTTGAATGACCTAGTTTTCCAGATTTGCTTTTCAAGGTAGAACAACAAAACAATAATGGGTGAGAGAACAATATTTTTTAAAAGGTCATTAAATCCATATTCAAATGTCTAACCAATAGCTAGGAATTCCTGGTTAAATATGCCCAATATTTATATAATATATTTTAATTTTAATATATTTAATTTATATAATTAATATTAATGCTTGGTAAATATTTTAAGTATCATGTGACTCAATACAAATGCAACACAATGCTTGATGGTCTTTTAATACCATTGACCAACTTGTATTTCTGATTTGAGAGGCTGTTCTGAATTCCTAGCCCAGACGCTTTGGCTTTGTTGAGCAACTGTGGAGAAATGAGTTAAATGTATGTGTGCATGTGGGTGTGGTGGGAAGGTTATACACATCTGGTGTAAAAAATGACCCATGTTTTATTGATATTGACCCTCAACTTTTGTCACCTTGTGTAGTTTTCAGTGTTATAGATTTCACAGCCATTTTATCTCCATCTTTCTAATCACTAGATTAACAAAATTATTTTTGCTACAGTGTAATTTGTAGAGTCTTTCCCTTCTGATATATACCTTTCAGAAGATAAGTGTACAGTCCAAAGAAAATAGAATCTATTAGTTTACAACATTTATCACTTTTCTTTTTTCAGTTTCTAAATATACCTAAAGAGATCCATGTGTCATTATAGCAGTCTTATCTGAGAGTAAGCAGTGCATTTTACCTTTTACCTTAAGATTAAGCCTCTCATCTGCTGCAAATTCTTTAGGACTTTGTGCATTCGTTTTTGCCTCTCTATGCAGCCCCTTTATTTAAAAGCCCTTTTGTTTAAAGCACACTATTTGCTCCTCCATCTCTGAACAAAAATAAAATGAAACATCAACCAAAAACCTGCCCTCATGCTTATTACTGCTTTCAGCTGCCTCCATTTTGTCACTCTCTTCCATCCTTCTGGAATTTCTAGGTCAAGTAGTATATAATTATTTTTCCCACATCATCACCTCATTCCTACTCTTCAGCCAGCTGACACCTGGCTTGTATTTCTACTACACAGAGAATCTTGCAAAGTCCAGGGGCTTATTTTCTAATTGCTAAATCCTATGACCTATTTTAGTTTGTCCTTAGACCTTTTCTTCAGTTTTTCTTGACCAAGTCCTCCTGTCTTTCTTCCTTGATGTAATCTTGTCTTGGTTTCAAGAAAACTGTTCTACTTTGCCATTAGCCATTCCCCCGACCTCTGTGCCCTTAGATTTCCTCTAAAATTTGGCCCCTTCTCACTTTCCTTCATTTCTTAGACTTTGACACTCTCTGAGATTTTATCCTTGATTCTCTGCTTTTTCTTCCTCTTCTCCCTGGGTAATAACATTTGCTTCAAGATTTCAAGTACCGGACCATCTCAAGCAATTAATTTCCAACTACATGACTCCTGCACCTGATCTCTCTCCTGAGATCCACTTCTGTATTTGTAACAGAATTTTTGCATTTCCAATAGATGTTTCTTAGGAAATTCAAACTTGAAATGTCCAAAATAGAATTCACTGTCTTGATATTAATTCCTTATTTCTATTTCCTATCTTGGTTAATGACATTACTATTGACTTTAAAATATACAACAGAGACTGCAGTCATTCTTAACTTCTGTCTTTCCACTCATTTCCCAACATAATTAATTATAAAGCTTATTGATTAGGCCCCTTAATGTTATCCCTATCATAACTGTTCAAACTGCTGTCTCTTGTCTTAACCACTGAAAATATCAAAATTTGGTAACAAATCTCTCTTTAGCTCTATTAGCTGCCTCATCCTTTGCATTCTATGCTCTTGTAACATGGAATTTTTCACAGTTCTTAGATCACCCATGAGTTTCAAAACTCCAATCCTTTTCTCAGTCTGTGCTCTTTCCATAGATTGTCTTCTCATATTTTCTCAGTATTGCGAACTTATTCCTCAAGACTAAGTTGAAATACTACTTTCTCTGTGGACATTCTCTTGAATGTCCCAGGTAGATCAGGCATGATTCCTCTGAGCATGGTTCTGTTACAGGCCTGTGCACTCTGTATGTGTGCCTCGCTTCCCCACTGTGTGAGTGCGGCTTATTTATCCTTGTATTCTCAGCCCCTTTTGCATGTCTTATCCCGTGGTTGATTCTCATCAATGCCTTTTGACTGAATGGGAAACATTATTTTAGAGTGAAAGATTTGCCATTATTGAGAGATTATGGAATAACTTCTCAGTGTAACTTCCTCTCCCTCTTACTCTTAGAAGGGGTCTTGGAGATCTTTTCAAGTGAATAAATGTGTTTTCTGTGTGGGAACATAAAGCTAGTCAAAACGGACTCATTCCTAAGGGTTTGTTCTTCAGAAACGACAGAGTTTTCTTTAGGGTCTTGGATTTTTGTCAACATACATCATTTCAGTGCTTTAGGCCACACGTCCTTTGTGGTTGTGCATAAAATTCCTCGTTGTCAGCTAACTCCTGTGCTCTGCTGCACGGTTGCCACATATTTCAAATTTTGAAAAATGTCAGCGCTAATGGCACAGGGTTTCTAAACTTTAATTTTGACTCATCAGATGCTTCCATTGATAATCACAAATACCACACACCTGAAGAAAGCGATTTTAATTTATCATAACTTTTGACAAAAAGTATGAGTATAAGAAAGATGACTGGCTTCTTTATGAAACTCTGACATATATACTGTAACAGTTATGGTTTAAATGGCTTTCCTGTGTCCCGTATGACCACATGGTCCACAGGAAAGGTTGGCCATTTGGCAAAACTGACTTCTCAGGAGGAGACATGCATATTTTGATAAAATAATCTTATGATCCAAGGTCAGTGAGCAATTGATGAGCTACGTGCAAGTTTATATCTCTTTTTATCTTGTAGCTACACATCAGTATCGTATTTTTTTGAAATATAATTCTTCACGCAGAAAAATGTTCCATGTGGCAACTTCAAAGACAACCTGCTGAGAAACCAAGAGAATATTTAATAATGTTCATGAGCAATGAGGCATGAATGATCAAATGAAGGTCTTCCTAGTTATCTATTGATTATTCTATCATGGCAGGTAACTTCAAAACGACACACAATCTTTTGAACATTACCTCCATCTCCTAATATTTCTCCCTATCACTAGAAGAAAATGACTTTTCTTGACCTTCCATAACAGGCAAATGTATTTTGTATTATTTATTGATCTTATAATATTCTAGGGAGGGTAAATGGGACTCATTAGGTTCAAATGAGTTATAATTGTAGGAAACATAAAGGTAACTCTTTAATCCTCCTATACTTGATATGGAAAAAAAATCCATTTCTCACAGAAAGGACTTCCAGAACACTATCAGGACTTAGAGTTTAAATTCAAAATGAGTTTTTATTTTATATTCTTTAACATCATAAGGGGAAGTGTGCCATTTGGCAAATATACCTTAATATACAGGGAACTAGTAAATATATAGGAAACTAGTAGCTAGGTTTCACCTTAGCTTACCAGTCCTCATGGTTACCTCCATTTCCTAATTGACAAAAGAATTCTAAAAATTAGCTTTGAAACAGAAGAGGAAAACATACATGCTCAATAAACCCTATTCAGATGTGGTAATAGTCTTCAAAAATGGCAGTAGCCATAAAGGCAATAAATAAATGATTTAGTTTGAAATTAGAAGGGACAGCAAAAGCACAATCTACTACCTTGCTAATCCTTGTGGGAAATCATTCCATTTACTGACTGTAGCTATTATATATACACACTGAATGAGGTCAATTTAAAATTATTTAATTTGATAAGGAAAATTTCTATATAAGCCCAAAATAATGAACATGTAATTAAAAATACATTACAAAAAAGATGAAGGCAGGGCTTCCCTGGTGGCGCAGTGGTTGAGAGTCCGCCTGCCGATGCAGGGCACACGGGTTTGTGCCCCTGTCCGGGAGGATCCCACATGCCGCGAAGTGGCTGGGCCCGTGAGCCATGGCTGCTGAGCCTGCGCGTCCAGAGCCTGTGCTCCGCAACGGGAGAGGCCACAACAGTAAGAGGCCCGCGTACTGAAAAAAAAAAAAAGATGAAGGCTATTGTTGTTCCTTGGTGTTCATTTTCCATGTGGGAAATCTGATTATATGCTGGAGCATTTTTCCGTTGTACCAAATTCTGGTCAATAAACATTTCATGCAATACCCTTAAAATTGTTTAACACCTTGTCTCCCACTACAGTTGCTTTGTTGAGTTCACAGATCTGTACTTGTCTCTTTTTACATCATAAGGCAGCAAAAGCAAAAGCTGCTCTAAAAAATAAAATTGGTTTATTTTCATAGTTAACAATTTAATTAATTAAACTGCTTGTTTATTGCTTATTGGGCTTTAAAGAAAGAGCTGAGTGCTGTAGTAGAAAATAAAGAGGACATGCCTTACAAGGCTGAGACTGGACAAGATAACCTATATACATGTGTAAATGAATAGCTGTTATATTGGTTCAAAGGGCTTATGATTTATGATATATGCACATTTATAAAATAATAAATCAGTATATAGAAATAGTCTTCTTGTATTTGCTTTGATTCATTGCAACAATGTCTTTATTTTTTTCACAGCATTTACAAAACATAACCTAGGTGAGAGCTATAATAATCGTTTTTCTGTAGTACCTTCCTTACCCTGAGATTTATCAGTTTTAAAAAGTTAATAAAAATAACCCTTTCTTACATTTATGCCGCATCCTTCTAAAAGCTTTATGATTCACCATTATGCTCATTTCCATGGCAACCATTTAAGTCAGGTTCTCAAAACTAAATATTATAAAGGAAAATAGAAAATCCAGATGAAGCTTTGGAGTTTTCTTACCTGGGAAGATCAGTTATGTCCAACATGTGTTCCAAAGGTCATTACTTTGATGAGACTCTTTTTAGACCAAAGAGACAGTCGATGTTATGTTCTTAGCTTTCTCAAGAAAAAATGGTATCTTTCAAAAAACTAAGGTCTGAGGAAAACAAGTTTTGTGACACTTTCCTAGCCCCTGCCCTATAACCAACTGCTCTTTAGTCATAGGAGATATTTATAAATGTTTGTAGATTCAAGATATTCTCAGAATTTCTTAGTTCAAGCGGGTAAATGAAATTGGGAGATTAATGAGTGTTTATTCATTCTACATATATTTGTTGAGGGCCTATCATGTATCATATACTGTTCTTGGCACTGAAGATGAAGCAGTGAACAAGAAGGATAGGTTTTCTGTTTCATCGTGGTTATATTTTAGCCGGAGGAGAAAAAATATTAAAAAGTAACAGTGATAAGACCTATGAAGAAAATGGTACCAGGTGATTTGGTTTGAAGATGGAACATGAACATTTGGTATTAAGAGAACATGGCATTTCAGAGACATTGAATATAAACTGCGGGTAAAAATTTTCCTAGTGCTTCATGAATTTCTGGAACTGTAAGCAATACCTGTAAGAAACAATAAACCCTCTCACCCCTAGGCAACCACTCATCTACTTTCTGTCTCTATAAATTTGCCTAATTGGGATTTTTCTTTTTTTAAATAAAAAACCTCACATTATCTGTATACAAAATTTATGCACTTGTTGAAAATTTAAAATAATAGTGAAGTACATATATATGTATATGCAGGAAATAGGTGTGTGTGTGTATTCAGGAAATACATATCTGTGGGAAGTATTTATATATCTGTAGGAATAGGACATTTCCAAATAAACTGGCTCATCAACAATTGACAGACATGATTTACATTTTTTTTTGTATTGGATTAATGAGTAATTAAAATAATGAAATAAACTATTGAGTTTTTAACAGTAAACACATTTTAAATGTTAAGTAATCATGAATTTAAAGAAAGAAGTTAGGGCTTCCCTGGTGGCGCAGTGGTTGAGGGTCTGCCTGCCGATGCAGGGGACACGGGTTCGTGCCCCGGTCCGGGAGGATCCCGCGTGCCGTGGAGCGGCTGGGCCCGTGGGCCATGGCCGCTGAGCCTGTGTGTCCTGAGCCTGTGCTCTGCGGTGGGAGAGGCCACAACAGTGAGAGGCCTGCGTAAAAAAAAAAAGAAAAAAAAAAAAGAAAGAAGTTAATAAAGTTAACTTAGTTCAAGAAACAGTGAGACTTTTATTAGTTTAGTTTGAAAATTACGTTTTCCCCTGAGTGAATTTAAATGAGCTTCATTGGCTGTTAAAAGCCATTAATCAAGCTTTTAGTTGTATTTGGACAGTATTTGGCATCATTCAGGTAGCCTTTGTGTAAATTATGTAGTTTCTGCATCTGTGCTTTTTCTATCTTAGCTAATGAAGGCCAACGTTCAAGAATAGTGAATTTGAAGGTGATCTACTATTTTCTCCTAATGAGTTAATATTTGATTTCTCAACATTAATTTTTCTTTAAACCTCAGGTAATTATGGTTAATGGAAATAAATCATGTTTTTTCTTTTCTATTGTGGATCATAAAAAGCAATCCCTGTCACTGTCAGTGATATGACTGTTGTTTGCTTGCTGTAATCTGAATTTTGAAGAGACTCTTCACTTTTATCTGCGGAGTGAGATGTGTGAAATTGCAGGTAACAAGTGGCAGGGATGATACTGAATGAAGATGCAAATACAGACAGACATAAGAAATCTTCATGATTTGTCCTCCTTTAATTTGATAGTTTTTATAGTGCTTTAGCTGCCCATTTTGATTTTACTGTTTCATCAAGGGAAAGGTGGTTAACAACCTCAGCAGGCAGAAGAGATGAATAGGGAAACACAATCTCAGTATTTATATTAGGAAATATCCCAAAGAACTTATTATTCTGCTTTCACTAATTCTTATTGAGCTGAGAATTACCTTATTATCACTTTATATTGTCACTCAAGGAGAGGCTTTTGTAGAAATTATTCCCAATCAACTGCCAGTGACCACCCACATGCTAGTCATCCTCTTGCCTTCTCCCTACATATAATGCCTCAGAACAGGTGGTGCCTGCTCTCGGAAACAGACTGACTCCATGGGTTAAATTAAACGTGCCTCAAGATTCTAGTTGTCTTTGCCTGTAATTCAGTAGGTGGCAGTCTTTTCATTTTGACTAAAGCTAGGACCTGAATTACACACAGACTTAGAGAGAGGAGGCAAGGCTGGTATTAGGCATAGAGAAAGTGTCCATGGTGGTATGATTTGGGGAATCGAAACATCTTCTTTCCCTGGAAATTGTTTTCTCAACAGGCACTCACATAGCCTCGTCAGTTAGTTGTTGCTCCTGAAGAGCCTTTTAAAAATGGTTCTATTCATTAGAGCCATTGGAATGACTTTGTATCAGGAAAAAAAAAAAAAAAGTGCGTTTGTGTGTAGAGAGGGAGCATGCAGTGGTGTGAAAGAGGGGAAGAGAAAATTTGGGATTCTGGGTCCTTGTCCTTGGGTAAGGATACCAAGTGATGGTGAAAGTAGGCAGTGGAAAGAGGAAAGGATCCACATTTTCACGCTTCCTCACACCCATATTGTCTGCGGCTATACCTAAGAAGACACACTCTGCTCATGTTTAGGGAAGAATGAACTTTATTTTAAATATCTGCTTGATGTGTAATCTTTTAATCAGGAGTTCTCATACCTTCTAATCCTTAGTATATGCTTAAAAAGCAATGTTTGCTCTGTAACTCTAATGTTTATAAATGGTACTAAACCATAACATCTTCCTAACTAACATTTCTGGATTTGTGTATTAATAAAGTAACTTAGCCTTCCATAGTCATTGCAAAACAATTGTAAAAATTTTTTCTTGTGTGTATTATTTTTTTGTTGCTTAACTTTTACTCACACACACACCCCACCAACAATAAAAGTATAGCTGAAGCCTTACCACGTAGTATGTTGAAATGATAATATTTTTGAGCATGGAAATGATTCTAGGTATTGTCTGTTAATATTAGAACATCAAATAAAATAACTGAATCTAAAATATTTTTGAGCACTTGAGTTAGAGCTTACAAATTAACATATTTCACATTCATGCTTTTGACACACACAAAAAATCTTTTTGAAAAGTGTTAACGAGAACTTCTCTAAGCTGTTACTACTTTGGTAAAATCAAGGTTTTTGGAGTCCAGTCATTTAACCACCTGGAAATATATATAGCCCATCTCAACATCATAAGAATTATGACCGAATGCCTGGCTGCAATCCAGATACATTGTCCATCCATCCATTCAATCATCCGTCCATGCACGTATCCATCTATCCAGTTATTCATTCGACATTCATTGAAAGCCTAATAGCTATACAGAGTGATGAACATGGCAGAAAGGACCCCAGTTCTCCTACAGCCGTTATCCTACAGGGAAAAAAATGAACAAACTACAAGTAAATAAATACATAAACTAGATAAATTCCATGGTTTCAAAGTGACATATACCTGGATGTATATGGATATATATCGGATATATCATGGGCATACATGTTGGTATTTTTGGAAGGGCAGTCAGGGAATTCTCCCAGTGGAGAAAACCAAGCTGAGATCCAATTGTTGAAAAAGAGCTCCCTTCAAAAAACAATGGGAAAACATTCTAGGCAGAGGGAACAACATGTGAAAAGATATTGAGGTGGAAATAAGCTAGAAGGCTATTTATTCATTCACTCAACAAATATCTACTGCATGCTCAGGATGTGCCAGGCACCCCCATTGTGGGGGACTCTGCATTTTGCCAGTGGCATTTCAATTGTGTCTTTTTCTAACAAAGGTAGATGTAAAGTGCAGATGAGAATCACGCCACGCAAGGTCAAATTCTGACTGCCAGTGGTTATTTATACGACTTTGGAGAAGTTACTGAATTTATCTAAGTCTCAGTTTCCCGTCTGTAAAATGAGGATACTAATAATACCTATCCAATAGGATATTTGTGGGGTTAGCTGAGTCAATTTTTATATGGACTATATAGATATAGTTGGAATAGTGCCTCGCACATAGTAAGTCCTCAGTAAATGTCATCTACTATTTCAGTGCCTACTGATTTAATTTACTTTTTTTTAACATCTTTACAGGAATATAATTACTTTATAATGGTGTGTTATTTTCTGCTTTATAACAAAGTGAATCAGTTATACATATACATATGTTCCCAAATCTCTTCCCTCTTGTGTCTCACTCCCTCCCACCCTCCCTACCCCACCCCTCTAGGTGGTCACAAAGCACCAAGCAGATCTCCCTGTGCTATGCGGCTGCTTCCCACTAGCTATCTGTTTTACGTTTGGTAGTGTATATATGTCCATGCCACTCTCTCACTTTGTCACACCTTACCCTTCCCCCGCCCTGATATCCTCAAGTCCATTCTCTGGTAATCTGTGTCTTTATTCCCATCTTGCCCCTAGGTTCTTCATGACCAATTTTTTTTTCTTATATTCCATATATATGTGTTAGCATACGGTATTTGTTTTTCCCTTTCTGACTTACTTTACTCTGTATGACAGACTCTAGGTCCATCCACCTCATTACAAATAACTGAATTTCGTTTCTTTTTATGGCTGAGTAATATTCCATTGTATATATGTGCCACATCTTCTTTATCCATTCATCTGTTGATGGACACTTAGGTTGCTTCCATGTCCTGGCTATTGTAAATAGAGCTGCAGTGAACATTTTGGTACATGCCTCTTTTTGAATTATGGTTTTCTCAGGGTATATGCCCAGTAGTCGGATTGCTGGGTTGTATGGTAGTTCTATTTTTAGCTTTTTAAGGAAGCTCCATACTGTTCTCCATAGTGGCTGTAACAATTTAAATTCCCACCAACGGTGCAAGAGGGTTCCCTTTTCTCCACACCGTCTCCAGCATTTATTGTTTGCAGATTTTTTGGGGATGGCCATTCTGACTGGTGTGAGATGATACCTCATTGTAGTTTTTTGTTTTTTGTTTTTTTTTTTGCATTATGCGGGCCTCTCACTGTTGTGGCCTCTCCCGTTGCGGAGCACAGGCTCTGGACGCGCAGGCCCAGCGGCCACGGCTCACGGGCCCAGCCGCTCCGCGGCATATGGGATCCTCCCAGACCGGGGCACGAACCCGTATCCCCTGCATCGGCAGGCGGACTCTCAACCACTGCGCCACCAGGGAGGCCCTCTCATTGTAGTTTTGATGTGCATTTCTCTAATGAGTAAAGATGTTGAGCATCCTTTCATGTATTTGTTGGCAGTCTGTGTATCTTCTTTGGAGAAATGTCTATTTAGGCCTTCTGCCCATTTTTGGATTGGGTTGTTTGTTTTTTTGATATTGAGTTGCATGAGCTGCTTATAAATTTTGGAGATTAATCCTTTGTCAGTTGCTTCACTTGCAAATATTTTCTCCCATTCTGAGGGTGGTCTTCTCTTGTTTATGGTTTCCTTAGCTGTGCAAAAACTTTTAAGTTTCATTAGGTCCCATTTGTATATTTTTGTTTTTATTTCCATTTCTCTAGGAGGTGGGTCAAAAAGGATCTTGCTGTGATTGATGTCATAGAGTGTTCTGCCTATGTGTTCCTCTAAGAGTTTGATAGTGTCTGGCCTTACATTTAGGTGTTTAATCCATTTTGAGCTTATTTTTGTGTATGGTGTTAGGGAGTGTTCTAATTTCATACTTTTACATGTCCCTGTCCAGTTTTCCCAGCACCACTTATTGAAGAGGCTGTCTTTTCTCCATGGTATATTCTTGCCTCCTTTATCAAAGATAAGGTGAACATATGTGTGTGGGTTTATCTCTGAGCTTTCTATCCTGTTCCATTGATCTATATTTCTGTTTTTCTGTTTTTGATTTCCTCTTTTATTTCTTTAGTGATCTCTTGGTTATGAAGTAGTGTATTGTTTAGACTCCATGTGTTTATATTTTTTACAGATTTTTTTCCTGTAAATGATATCTAGTCTCATAGTGTTATGGTCAGAATAGATACTTGATACGATTTCAATTTTGTTAAATTTACCAAGGCTTGATTTGTGACCTAAGATATGATCTATCCTGGAGAATGTTCCATGAGCACTTGAGAAGAATGTGTATTCTGTTGTTTTTGGATGGAATGTCCTATAAACATCAATTAAGTCCATATTGTTTAATGTATCATTTAAAGCTTATGTTTGCTTATTTATTTTCATTTTGGATGATCTGTCCATTGGTGAAAGTGGGGTGTTAGAAGTCCCCTACTATGATTGTGTTACTGTTGATTTTGCCTTTTATGGTTGTTAGTATTTGCCTTATGTGTTGAGGTGCTCCTATGTTGGGTGCATAAATATTTACAATTGTTATATCTTCTTGGATCGATCCCTTGATCATTATATAGTGTCCTTCTTTGTCTCTTGTCATAGTCTTGATTTTAAAGTCTATTTTGTCTGATATGAGAGTTGCTACTCTAGCTTTCTTTTGATTTCCATTTGCATGGAATATCTTTTTCCATCCCCCCCACTTTCAGTCTGTATGTATCCCTAGGTCTGAAGGGGTCTCTTTTAGACAGCATATATACAGTCTTGTTTTTGTATCCATTCAGCCAGTCTGTGTCTTTTGTTTGGAGCATTTATTCCATTTACATTTAAGGTAATTATTGATATGTATGTTCCTATTACCATTTTCTTAATTGTTTTGGGTTTGTTATTGTAGGTCTTTTCCTTCTCTTGTGTTTCCTGCCTAGAGAAGTTCCTTTAGCATTTTTTGTAAAGCTGGTATGGTGTGCTGAATTCTCTTAGGTTTTGCTTGTCTCTAAAGGTTTTAATTTCTCCATCAAATCTGAATGTGATCCTTGCTTGGTAGAGTAATCTTGGTTGTAGGTTTTTCTCCTTCATCACTTTAAATATGTCCTGCCACTCCCTTCTGGCTTGCAAAGTTCTGCTGAAAGATCAGCTGTTAACCTTATGGGATTCCCTTGTGTGTTATTTGTTGTTTTTCCCTTGCTGCTTTTAATTTTTTTCTTTGTATTTAATTTTTGATAGTTTGATTAATATGTGTCTTGGCCTGTTTTTCTTTGGATTTATCCTGTATGGGACTCTCTGTGCTTCCTGGATTTGATTAACTATTTCCTTTCCCATATTAGGGAAGTTTTCAACTATCATCTCTTCAAATATTTTCTCAGTTCCTTTCTTTTTCTCTTCTTCTTCTGCGAACCCTATAATTCGAATGTTGGTGCATTTAATGTTGTCCCAGAGGTCTCTGAGACTGTCCTCAATTCTTTTCATTCTTTTTTTTTTATGCTGCTCTGCAGTAGTTATTTCCATTATTTTATCTTTCCAGTCACTTACCTGTTCTTCTGCCTCAGTTATTCTGCTATTGATCCCTTCTAGAGAATTTTAAATTTCATTTATTGTGTTGTTCATCACTGTTTGTTTGCTCTTTAATTCTTCTCAATCCTTGTTAAATGTTTGTTGTATTTTCTCTATTCTGTGTCCAAGGTTTTGGATCAGCTTTACTATCATTATTCTGAATTCTTTTTCAGGTAGACTGCCTATTTACTCTTCATTTGTTAGGTCTGGTGGGTTTTTGCCTTGCTCCTTTATCTACTGTGTGTTTCTCTGTCTTCTCATTTTGCTTAACTTACTGTGTTTGGGGTCTTCTTTTCACAGGCTGCAGGTTCATAGTTTGCGTTGTTTTTGGTTTCTGTCCCCAGGGGCTAAGTTTGGTTCAGTGGGTTGTGTAGGCTTCCTGGTGGAGGGGACTAGTGCCTGTGTTCTGGTGGATGAGGCTGGATCTTGTCTTTCTGGTGGGCAGGTCCATATCTGGTGCTGTGTTTTGGGGGTGTCTGTGGCCTTATTATGATTTTAGGCAGCCTCTCTGCTAGTGGATGGGGTTGTGTTCCTGTCTTGCTAGTTGTTTGGCATAGGGTATCCAGCACTGTATCTTGCTGGTCTTTGAGTGAAGCTGGGTCTTGCGTTGAGATGGAGGTCTCTGGGAGATTTTTGCCGTTTGATATTACATGGAGCTGGGAGGTTTCTTGTGGACCAGTGTCCTGAAATTGTCTCTCCCACCTCAGATGCGCAGCCCTGACACATGGCTGGAGTACCAAGAGCAGCCTTTCATACACACGGCTCAGAATAAAAGGGAGAAAAAATAGAAAGAAAGAAAGAAACAAGATAAGATAAGATAAAATAAAAGGGCCTCCCTGGTGGCGCAGTGGTTGAGAGTCCGCCTGCCGATGCAGGGGATACGGGTTCGTGCCCCGGTCCGGGAGGATCCCATATGCCGCGGAGCGGCTGGGCCCGTGAGCCATGGCCGCTGAGCCTGCGCGTCCGGAGCCTGTGCTCCGCAACGGGAGAGGCCACAACAGTGAGAGGCCCGCGTACCGTAAAAAAAAAAAAAAAAAAAAAAAAGATAAAATAAAATAAAGTTATTGAACTAAAAAATAATTATTAAGAAAAAATTCTTTTAAAGTAATAAAAAAAAAACAAAAATGGACAGACAGAACCCTAGGACAAATGGTAAAAGCAAAGCTATGCAGACAGAATCACACACAGAAGCATACACATACACAGTCACAAAAAGAGAAAAATGGATAAAAATATATATATCTTTGCTTCCAAAGTCCACCTCCTCAATTTTGGATGATTGGTTGTCTATTCAGGGATTCCACAGATGCAGGTTACATCAAGTTGATTGTGGAGATTTAATCCTGTGCTCCTGAGGCTGCTGGGAAAAATTTCCCTTTCTCTTCTTTGTTTGCACAGCTCCCGGGGTTCGGCTTTGGATTTGGCCCCACCTCTGCGTGTAGGTCGCCTGAGGGCGTCTGTTCTTTGCTCAGGACGGGGTTAAAGGAGCCGCTGATTCGGGAGCTCTGGCTCACTCAGGCCGTGGGGAGCAATGGGTACGGATGCGGGTCAAGCCTGCGGCGGAGGAAGCTAGCATGAGGTTGCAGCAGCCTGAGGTGCACTCTGCGTTCTCCCAGGAAAGTTGTCCCTGGATCACGGGACCCTGGCAGTGGTGGGCTGCACAGGCTCCCAGGAGGGGAGGTGTGGATAGTGACCTGTGCTTGCACATATGCTTCTTGGTGGCGCCAACAGCAGCCTTAGCGTCTGATGCCCGTCTCTGGGGTCCGTGCTGATAGCCGCGGCTCACGCCCGTCTCAGGAGCTCCTTTAAGCGGCGCTCTTAATCCCCTCTCCTCGCGCACCAGGAAACAAAGAGGCAAGAAAAGGTCTCTTGCCTTTTCTGCAGCTCCAGACCTTTTCCCGGACTCCCTCCCGGCCAGCCGTGGCACACTAACCCCCTGCAGGCTGTGTTCACGCGGCCAACCCCAGTCCTTTCCCTGGGATGCGACCAAAGCCCGAGTCTCAGCCCCCAGCCCCCGCCAGCCCCGGGATGGCAGTGAGTGCTGGTCGGCACTGATCCTCTGTGCGGGAATCTCTCCGCTTTGCCCTCTGCACCCCTGTTATTGCGCTCTCCCCCGTGGCTCTGAAGCTTCCCCCCTCCGCCACCCACAGTCTCCGCCCGCGAAGGGGCTTCTAGTGTGTGGAAACCTGTCCTCCTTCACGGCTCCCTCCCACTGGTGCAGGTCCCGTCCCTATTCTTGTGTCTTTTTTTTCTTTTTTCTTTTGCCCCACCCAGGTACGTGGGGAGTTTCTTGCCTTTTGGGAGGTCTGAGGTCTTCTGCCAGCATTCAGTAGGTGTTCTGTAGGAGTTGTTCCACATGTAGATGTATTTGTTATGTATTTGTGGAGAGGAAGTTGATCTAGGCGTCTTACTCTTCCACCATCTTGAAGCTCCTCCCGTAATTTACTTTTAAAATACTCATAAATTTTCTGTTTAGTAAATAGCTCAAACATTTGTTCTAGGAGTTCTGCTTTGAAATTTGCCCTTTGTTTTCCTCTGAAAATAGTCAGAATGTTGGACTATATGCAGTTTATTCTGAATTCTCCGTGATTCCCCAAACAGCACCACTAACCTAAACCATGTTTGAAAAGCAGTTCCTCTGTACTTGAAAAATCAAACCACTTAAAAGCAGCTTTCTCTTCACCTTTCCTTACTCCAGTTAATTTTTATATTAACACTGCTCTTTCTAATTCAATTGCAGTTCTTACTGACACCGAGTTGAATATTTCTACTTTCTTTGACAGGTAGGAATCATACCATACCTACCTTACTGTTTTGGGGAATTGAAGAGTTAATGAGATAATAATATGTAATTTTACTGACACATAGAAAACATGTTAGCTATTGTTATTTTGTCTCAATATTGTGGTTCTATCTCCTTGTTCTTATTTGGACTTTTAAGTATTCCTGCTTGTACATGCTGAAATAGGTTTTTTGGTTGTTTTTTTGATTTTGTAATAACAGTTTGGGTATTTTTTTCTCAGTGACTTTCTTAAGCTTGTTCTTATTCTTCTTTGCTTTTATTGCCCTTGTCCTCATACGTATCTACAACTACATTCTGGAACATGGTAGAGAGTGAGTTTATTTTGAATGAACGGATGAATGAATGATACTTTTGGCATCTTTAAAAAACTGGTTGTATTCATGAGACCTTTATATAATCCTAGTGATTTAATTAGCTTCTTTCTCCTTTTTTAAATCATTTATCTAGTGCCTGGAATAGAGTTGATGTGTGGTATGTGTTCAATATTTGTTGAAGCAATGAATTAATATGTTATGGCATTTTCAAAATTTAGTTTTGAATGGATTAATTTATGAGCTAGTATTCATAAGTGAAAATGCATAAAATATTTTAACTTCAAAATTTCTATTTATCTTAAAACTGGTGACTTTTGCAAAGTAACAGAAAAAGAGTATGTCTACTGTGGATATGACTCATATTGTATATATAAATGTAAATATGATATGGTTTATATTCCTCTTAGATGCTGATCTTTTTTTTTTTTTTTTTTTTTTTAAGAAACCAGAACTGTATTATGTCTTCGGTGATTTCAGAGTGCAATCCAGTAGGTGAATTAGCCTTTTTATCGTTTACAAGTTGTTTAATTCAGGAAAGTAGATTTATTAAATTTTAGTAAACAGATATTTATTTATATGACTCTAGAGTCAAATACTCCACCTTTAAATTCTAACTTTGATATTTACTAGCAGTATGACCTTGAGTAATTGGCTTAATTTCTTTGTATATTGATTTCCTTTTTTATAAAGTGGGAATGATATTGGCATAATCTTATTGGTTTGCTGTGTGTTAAATGAATTAATCTATGTCATGTGCTGAGAGCAGTGCCTTGTATATAATTAGCAATATTTAAGAGTGTTAGCACGATTTCTAGTATTTCTGTTAATACTGTACACCAAACATTATACTTGGTTCTGGATTCAGGAGATATTTGGCAAATATGCGTGATAAAACTGTATGCAAGAAGCAGAAAGAGGGCTTCCCTGGTGGCGCAGTGGTTGAGGGTCCACCTGCCGATTCAGGGGACAAGGGTTCGTGCCCCGGGTTCGGGAAGATCCCACATGCCGTGGAGCAGCTGGGCCCGTGAGCCATGGCCGCTGAGCCTGCGCGTCCGGAGCCTGTGCTCCGCAACAGGAGAGGCCACAACAGTGAGAGGCCTGCGTACAGCAAAAAAAAAAAAAAAAAAAAAAAAAGAAGCAGAAAGAAAGCAGTGCTTTGATTAGCAAATGTTCCCTTTCAGCTGACAAAGAGGCACAATTCTTCTGTGGTTCTGCTTTGTTTTTCTTAGGTGTGAAAAATAAATGACAGTCCTGCTGAGTCTAATGAGCTGTATATGATACCTGAAGTCATATGTTGGCTTCTGTATGTGATGAAAAGAATTGAATGTTAGTTTATATAAAATTCAGGTAATTTTTTTACTAGAATTCTAATATTTCAAAGTAGTCTCAAATTTTTAGGAAAGTACAAATAACTTTTTGTCACTATAACATTTGAGAGGAGGTGATCTGACCTGATGTCTCCTGACCCCCTACTGGTTTAATGTGTGTATATTGTATTTATTTAATATATTACTTTAGAATTTTTCCTATGATATCTGTGGTTTTGAAATTTGTCCTTTATCCTCTTGAACCAACCAGAATGTTGACCTACATGCAGTACATTCCCGATTCTCTTTATAGCATCACAATAAACTACCAAGATCAGGAAACTAACACAGATACATTACCATCATTTAATCCTATTCAAGTTATACCATTGTCCTTATAATATCTTTTATAGCAAAATAATCCAGTTCAGAACTTTTTACTACATTTGGTTGTCATGGATCTTTATTCTCCTGAACTATGGAAGTTTTTTTTTCCAATTTTTTTCTTGACATTCAAGACCTTGACCCATTAAAGATAAGCCTAGTTATTTTTTTCAGATGTTCTTCAATTTGTGTTTGTCTTTTGCTTACTCATGATTATATTAAATTCTGCATTTTTAGGAGCAATATTGCAGAATTGATTGTATGTCTGATGCATCCTGTCAGATGGCACACAGTTTTTTTTGTTTTTTTTTTTTTTTTTTTGGTATGCGGGCCTCTTACTGTTGTGGCCTCTCCCGTTGCGGAGCACAGGCTCCAGACGCGCAGGCTCAGCGGCCATGGCTCATGGGCCCAGCCGCTCCGCGGCATGTGGAATCTTTCCAGACCGGGGCACGATCCCGTGTCCCCTGTATCGGCAGGCGGACTCTCAACCACTGCGCCACCAGGGAAGCCCTGGCACACAGTTTTGATCTGTGGTGTTACTAATGCTGTTTGCTTTGATTACTTAATTAAGGGGGTGTCTACCAGTCACTGTTTTCTCTTTTGAAATTAATAAGTATCTGTGCACCTTAGTCTTTAACCATTACTTATCAAATTATGGACTCATGGTTTCCTACTTTTGTCAATGCTTTATAATCCATTAATTTGATTATTTATTTTGATACTCAAGTTTGCTTCAGATCTAGGCAACAAGAGTCCATCCATGCTGTTCTTTATGTCCCTTTGACATGGTCTAATTATTTCTTAAATACATATCCACTTTAGGCACGCAAAAACTTGTCTCTGGCTCATTCTACTTTTTGTGCCTCAGCTCTGGAAACGGTCATTTCTACAAAGGGTCCTACGTCCTTTTGGTGAAGAATGATATTTGGTGAAGACCTGGGCATTAGGTATATTTATTGCTAGGGTGTCATTCATCCTAGAGCATCTCTTTGAACACAATATGCATTGCATGCATAGGTGTATATACACTTACTTTTATGTTCATTTGTATATCTATCTGTATATGTTGAAAACCATGAATTCACACCATACTCCCAATTGCAGTCCCCCACCACATGGGTCATAATAGAGTTCTCCTTTTGCGTATTTGTAACTCCATCTTCTGACAGTAGGAAGACTGGCTTGCATCATCCTTATATATTTATTTATATGACCAATACCCTCTATACATCCAATCTTCTATTACCATTGCCACCCCTTCTGTGTGCTGATGCCCCCTTCACTATGCTCAGCTCTGACTCCCCACTCCTGGATGCCTGCTCACACTATGTAGACACCCTTCTTCTCACCCTGCATGGGCTCCCACCATGCTGGACCACACCCTCATGGGGATACTTTCCTTTCCTTTCATCAAGTGGTGCCATAAACTCCTGACTACACCTTCCCTCCCTCCACCCTATGGATGACATTCCCATCCCATGTGATCCTATGTAGACCCTGGCACTCCGTACCAGGTCGCCCCTTTTCAGATTTGCCTTCCTTGTCTTGCACAGGCTCTGATACTCTGCCTGGGGTCCCCCATCTATGGCAGTACTTCAACCTGTCCTTCTCTGGACCAACACATTCTTCCTCTCCCAGTGTGTGAATACCTACTTTGCTTTGCTGTACTTAATGGATATAAGAATTAACTATTAAAGAAGCTAAGAAAATGGAAGGGAAGGGAGAGGATGGAAAAGGAAGGGAAAGAACAAGCCAGATTATAATTAGAAATTAAACTAATGAACCCTTTTAGAAGGATGCAAAAGAAACGTTGCTTGTGGCTGCAAATGAAAGTTGAATTAGTTTATATTGGTTCTTAATAGCATTGGTTGGTTTACCAACATGCATACCTCCCACTCCCACATCCCTAATTCTCCCTTCTTTGATTAATTTCGTGTTACCTAGAAAGAGAATTAGTTACATCAGTATCTGTAGTGTCATGGTGTGTCTTTTGGGTGTCTCAGTATAGGGTGCGTGTAGCTTAGTATAGAAAAAGGAAACTTCAAATAGTAATCAGAAGATCAGGGTTGCCCCTTTCTCTGGGTGGTCTGAAGCAATCATCTCATCTTCCAGTCATAATTCTCCTTACTTATAAAGTAAAACGGGCTGATAATCTTTGAGACCTCATGGAAAACTAGGATTATATTAATAAATAAGTGTGCAATGTAGTAATTCAATAAGTATTTACTGCATGACATTGGGATTGATTCTTTAATCAATATATTTTATTATTTGATTCCATGTATGTAAGATGTTCAGATGAGAAAGATCAAAGAAATAGTAAACAGATTAGTGGTTTTCAGGGACTGCAGGGAGGGGGCAAAGGGAATAACTGCTAATGTGTATGGGGTTTCTTTTGGGGATGATTGTAATATTCTGGAATTAGATAATGGTAATGGTTGCACAACTTTGTAAAATATACTAAAAAAACCCAAACTGTAAACTTTAAAAGGGTGAAATTTATGATATGTGAAGTACATTTCAGTAAATGTGTCATTTAATGTATTCTATAATGGGAAAGTTGTGGTATAACATGGCAGGGTTTGGGCACTAAAACCAGTTATATATATATAAGCATCTTTCACACATTAGAAATATGTGGGTTGAACCATTATATGTTGGTTACTATAAAAAAGCAAAAGTAGCCACAATTGGAATTGAGCCAGTTGTAAGAATTCTGAAATTTTAGAGAAGATACAACCAAAGGAAATGTAGTTCACATGGCTAAAAAGACCAATAAG
Source organism: Mesoplodon mirus (assembly GCF_964341445.2). Classification (NCBI taxonomy): domain Eukaryota; kingdom Metazoa; phylum Chordata; class Mammalia; order Artiodactyla; family Ziphiidae; genus Mesoplodon; species Mesoplodon mirus. Next base: position 6,673,150 of record NC_138980.1, on the reverse strand, counting down.
GGCAAGAAATAAGTGCTGGAATGCTAAGCAGCCTTAGAGACTAGGAAACGTGACATTGACATGGGAGAAAGTTTATGACTATAAATATATTTTGAAAAAAACAACATAAACTGGGTGAAAAATAGCAGTTGTATTAGCCACAGTGTAATTCTTCAAATATGTAAATACACACAAAATGAAAATGTTAGGGTCTGTATCCTTTAAAATGTTGATATATTGGTATCCTTTCTTTTTTTTTTTTTTTTTTTTTTTGTGGTACGCGGGCCTCTCACTGTTGTGGCCTCTCCTGTTGCGGAGCACAGGCTCCGGACGCGCAGGCTCACCGGCCATGGCTCACGGGCCCAGCCGCTCCGCGGCACGCGGAATCCTCCCGGACCGGGGCACGAACCTGTATCCCCTGCATCGGCAGGCGGATTCTCAACCACTGTGCCACCAGGAAAGCCCTTGGTATCCATTCTGTTTGGGGTAGTGAGGTTATGTATAGTTTTAAACATATATGGTCTTAAATATTTTCCAAGTGATAACATAAGTAGCTTTTATGCTTATAGAGATAAAAATGTATGTTTTTGGAAAAAAATGGGATTCTGATAGTGAGATATGGATAATACTAAAATGAAATATTAACTGAAATGCTTCATTTATCAACATGCATTGAAAGTGATCTTGCCATTTCTCTTTACAGGTATTTAGTGTTGTTGGCCTTACAGCTAAATGCTAGTAGCATAGTCATTAAGTATTGTGACAATCAAAAATACTCCCCTCACCACATTTCTGAATACCCTGTGAGACGGATAGTTACATTCCTATTTAAAAATAACTAGGTAGCCATATGTATTCATTTGGCTACATTTAGGTAGCCATATGTATTCATGGATATTTTACCCTCGTTTTTCCTTCTTCCATCACAGACTTTCTTTTTGGGTCATTTCCTTCGTTTTAAAGTATATTAATAGAAATTTCTGTAGTAAAGTTCTGTAAAATTGATCACGTTTTTGTTTATTGAGAAATGTTTTTATTTTACGCTTGTCCTTGAAAGCTAGTTTTGCTGGAAATACAGTTTTAGGATGACTTCCCCCCCCTTCCCCTCCACCTCAGCTGTTGGGACATAGTATGCCACTGTATTCTTGTTTTCATTATTGCTCTTAAAAGGTCTGCTCTTAAAAGGTCTCTATTTTTGTTCCTGCTCGATTAACCTTTTTTATTCTGCTTAAGTTTAATATTTTATTTGTATTTTGTGCTCTTTAGTATCACTACAATAGGTCTAATATTGGATCTCATTTAATTTATACTCTTTAGTTTATAATTTACTTTTATCTCCATCCTCAGTTCTGAAAAATTCCTAGCCATTATTTTTTCAATACCTCTTCCCCTCCACTCTCTCTATTCTTTCCTGATAGAACACTGATTATATATGTTTGACCATATTCTGTTCTATATATTCTCTTAATAACTCTCATATTTCTCATCTTGTCTCTCAATACTTTACTTTGAATAATTTATTTAGATATATATTTCATGCAATTATTTTCCCTTTAGTTGGTTCCTAGTCTACTCTTTGTCCACTTATTGTTTTTTGTTCCAATAATTATATTTTTAAGTGATAGAAATTCCCTTTGAATTTGTTTTCTTAGATATGACTGGTCATTCTTAATAGCCTCCTATTGCTTGTCATTCCATCTTCTAAAATATATTTCTGTATTAGCTATTATCTATTCATTTTGACAAGTCTAAAATCTTAAAATCTTGGGAGTGTCTGCCCATTGTTTATTTTTGGTTTTGGTGTCAATCTCATGCAGACTTTTGTTTTCTTGTACATCATTTTTTAATGTTAGTTTATATGCTGAGGTTAATCTTTGAGAATCCCAAGTGTCTAAATTAGGGACAATTTTTATTTTCAGAGAGGATTCATAATTGTTCTTCTGATTGCCAGGAATTTGTCACACCCTTGGATCACTGTAATTCTCTGAAAGGGGGTCTCTGGGTCTACATCTTTCTTTTGTAGCACTTAAAGCTCAGTCTTATATTTGTCCTGGAATTGGCATTGCCTCCCTCTTGGCTCTTGCATTATTTGTGGCTCTCAGGTATCAGCTTTCTCTTCCTCTCTTCCCCTCCTGCTTGGGAAATGCCTTTAATTTTTTCAAGGGTCTAGTTATATGCTAGTTACAAATCAATTCAGAGAATCTAGTCCATTAAGATATTGAAAGCAGAAAGCCCCTCATACCTTTATGACTAGAGAAGTTTCTATTTATCGTCCATGTTGCTAATTAAAAATTTTGCATCTTAAATTTTCTTCTTTTCACTTGAAATCTAAATTCTAAAGTGTTGTGGTATAGTTAGCTTTTCTAATTAGTCCTTTTTTTTTTTTTTGCGGTACGCGGGCCTCTCACTGCTGTGGCCCCTCCCGTTGCGGAGCACAGGCTCCGGACGCGCAGGCTCACAGGCCCAGCCGCTCCGCGGCATGTGGGATCTTCCCGGACTGGGGCACGAACCCGTGTCCCCTGCATCGGCAGGCGGACCCTCAACTACTGCGCCACCAGGGAAGCCCTAATTAGTCCTTTTCTATTTCTCTTTTTACATATTTGAATTCAGGAAAAGTTTTTGTTTTTTTTTAATGAATACACTGCTGCTTAAAAAGATTCATATCATTTCCCATAAGTCAAATCTTGCAAATATGATTATGACAGGGTCATGAATCTCTCTAACTACTCTCAATTAGTTTGTTATACATGTGTTTATTCTGCTGTGATTTAAAAAAAAAAAAAGCCTTTATTTTTCCCAGCTGACTTGTGAAGAGAATCATTGTTAAAGAAATATAGTTCTAATACCTGAAACATGTAGAATAAATGTGAGAAAGCAGAGATTAGTTGGGGTACAATGATGCTTTAACTTAGATTTATTTAGGTGAGTGTGGTACTCTTGATTCAAATTGGTGTCCTTAAATATTATTTACAAGAAGAAAACAAGTGCTGGAAAGGTCCAGATTAAATGATTAAGTTGATGGCAATATCACCAGCATATGGAGAATTCTACTTTATCTTGAGATGAAATTGTTCTGAAATATTTAAAGCAAAATATCAGCTCAAATTAATTTGCTTCCATCACATCTTTCTCCTAGCTGCAAAAATAAATGTTGATCTCTGAGCATTTTGCTTCTCATCTGAAGCTTTTATATATATATATAAAGTAAACAGCCTGCTTAGATTGCATTCTTGGCTTCAGCTGTGACCTCCCAAGAGTACATCTAAAGACCATTGGAAGCCTCAATTCTCTTTGGATTGAGGTTAAAAATAGGTTTTCACATGAGAAAGAGAAATGGTGGATAGCATTTAGAAAGGAGACATAAAAATCTTAACTGTTAGGACTTGATTATCCAATCCTAGAAACATCCTCTGAACTGTGAAGGAGGTAGATATAAGAGAAACAAGTTGAGATCTTATTTCACGCAGTATATGGCAAATTCTCTGATTTTATTTGTACCCATGTTGTTTCCTGTATTAGACTGGGAGACCTTGTGGGCAGGGGTCTGTTCCTACATATCTTGTCATACACATCTGCCACAGTACAAAAGGTGTCAAAAACGAATGGATGAAGAAGATGTGGCACATATATACAATGCAATGTTACTCAACCGTAAAAAGGAACGAAATTGAGTTATTTGTAGTGAGGTGGATGGACCTAGAGTCTGTCTTACAGAGTGAAGTAAGTCTGTCATACAGAGTGAAGTAAGTCAGAAAGAGAAATAAAATACTGTATGCTAACACACATATATGGAATCTAGAAAATTGGTACTGATGAACCTAGGGGCAGGGCAGGAATAAAGATGCAGACGTTGAGAACAGACTTGAGGACATGGAGGGGGAAGGGTAAGCTGGGATGAAGTGAGAGAGTGGCATGGACATATATACACTACCAAATGTAAAACAGATAGCTAGTGGGAAGCAGCCGCATAGCACAGGGAGATCTGCTTGGTGCTTTGTGACCACCTAGAGGGGTGGGATAGGGAGGGTGGGAGGGAGACGCAAGAGGGAGGGGATATGGGGATATATGTATACGTATAGCTGATTCACTTTGTTATAAAGCAGAAACTAACACACCATTGAAAAGCAATTATACTCCAATAAAGATGTATAAAAAAAATAAATAAACATAGTGGCCAAGTTAAAAAAAAAAAAGGGGTCAATATATGTCCATAGAGCTGAGTTGAATTGAAATTGACTTTCTCAGAAGGTTAACTGGGGAAAATGAAGAATTTAGAGGTGTTCCAAAAAAAGTTATTTGTGATATCTCTCTAGCAGAGGACTAATGTAAGCCAGGGGCTGCTTTTTGGGAGTCCTATGCTGGTCAAAGTTTGGCTAGTTATCTCTTGTCTATTAAAGTAGCATCCTAATTGGTCTGTTTGCTTCCAGTTTTGATGTGCCACAAGTCATTTTATACAGAGCCACCAGAGTTGTAATATTAAAACATAAATCATCCCCAGTTTCAAAACTCTTCAGAGCTTTCTCTTAGCACGATCTGTGGGGCCCTGCATTGTCTTCTCCCTGCAGTTACAGCTGATGCCACCTGGCTCGCTCTCTCGAACTGTGTGCCTCAGCCACACTGGCTCCTCTCTGTTCTTTCAGCAGCTCCTGTGGACCTGCTTTGTCTTCTTACTGTCAAGCTCTCTCCTAGACTTTTCATGTATTAATAATAGAATAAATGTTCATCTTTTAACTCCTTCAGTCTCAGATCCAAATGTAATCTGAGAGAGACCTTTCATATTCTAAAGTAGGCCTAACCCAGATTCTTTCTATACATCACCCTGATCTATTTGCTTTGTAACATTTGTCACAATTTTGATATTCTTGCTCTTATTACATTTTACTTGTTTTGACTTTTTTGTCTCTTGACCCTAGACTAATGTCCCTGATGACAGAGGCTTTCCTCTTTGGTTCTTTTGTGCATCTCCAGCACTTACTAAAGTTACCTGAATATAGTAGACACTCAGTAAAAGTTTATGAAGGACTGAATATATGAATAATGTATGTAAGTCTAAGTTCTTAAGTTTAATGTCATAAGGCATTTCCCCCTTGGTTACAATTATGTATGTTTCCTTTAACCATCCCACTGGAGCTGCTAGTTAGAAGAGATATGGGTCCTCTTTATACAGTCTTGAAGTCAGGGGCAGATTGTGAAACACACACATGACTAAATGGGATGCAGTGAAATGATAAATGCTAAGTAATGTGGAATTTAGGACCAAAGAGAGCTTTTGCTATTGAGTGTCATTGCTTCTAGGCCCTCTCAGAAGATAGAGCTAGAAAATACATGTGTGAATACCAACCTGTGTGTGCACACATAACATGTATTTATATATATAATCATATATAATGCAATGTCCATCTGTATCAATGTTACACTAAACACGAATTCACCCTGATGTCTCTGACTTTTATCCAGTACCACATGGATTACTCTAGTCTTCTTCCCTTGCTTATCTGTAACCTTTCACTCCAACAGTGGGAATCCTAGCTCCAACCATCTGTCATCCATTTACTTATTTGTTCAATCCCAGTACACTTGTCCTGTGATTTTAGAATTGTTAATCCATATCCCTATGGAAAACCACTTTAGCAACTACAGTGCATAGCGTGCTTGCCTACAGTTCCTTTTGTCTTTAGTTTTACAGTCTAACATTGTTTCGCATGTTACTTAGGGCAGCACTTTTCCTTGCACCCACTTCAGAGGTGTGTCATACATTTTTACACAGTTAGATACTTTTGCCAGTGTCCGCATCGCATCTTGGGCTCCTCAATCTCCTAATTGATTTTTTTTATTTGTATATGTTAAGGTTCATTCTTTGTGCTGTAAGAATCTTTGAGTATTGATAAATGCATAGTGTCATATATGCAACATTACATTGCTATACAGAATAATTTCACAGCCCTAAAATATCCCCTATTCTTCACCTATTCAAACACCTGCCAACTACTGACCTTTTTACCATTTCTGTAGTTTTGCCTTTTCCAAAGTGCCATACAAATGGAAATGTATAGAATGTAGACTTTTTAGGCTGGCTTCTTTCACTTAACAATATGTATGCAAGATTCATCATTGTCTTTGCATGGTTGAATAGCTCATCCCTTATTATTGCTGAAAACATTCCATTGTATGGACATATCAAGTTTGCCTGTCCTTTCACCTATTGAAGGACATCTTGGTTGCTTCCTATTTTTGATGATTATGAATAAAGCTGCTATAAACATTCATGTGAAGGCTTTGTGTGGACATAAATGCCAACTCATTTGGGTAAATCCTAAAAGCCTGATTGCTAGGTTGTATGGTAAGGCTTTACTTAGCTTTATAAGAAACTGCTAAACTTCCAAAGTGGCTGTACCATTTACGTTCTCACCAGCAATGAATAAGAGTTCCCGTTGCTCCATGCAAATTGGTAGTGTTAGCGTTTTGGATTTTAGTCTTTATAATAGGCATGTAGAGGTACCAGTTATTGTTTTACTTTGCGTTTTCCTAATGACAAATGATGTTGGACATTTTTTTTCATATGTTATTTACTACCTCTATATCTTCTTTGGGGAAGTGTCTGTTCAGAAATTTTGGCTATTTTTAAATTGTCTTGGCTATTTTAAAGTTTGTTTTATTGTTGAGTTTTACGAGTTCTATGCATATTTTAGATACAAGCCCTTTACCAGATATTTGATTTTCAAATATTTTCTCTCAATCTTTGGCTTGTCTTTATATTCTTTCAACAGTGTCTTTCACAGAACAGTGTTTAATTTTAATGAAGTCCAACGTATCAAATACTTTTCAGGAATTATGCCTTGGTGCTCGGCCTGAGAACGCATCACTAAACCTGAGGTCACACACATTTTCTCCTGATGGTTATTGTTCAGAGTACAAACAATTTATAGTGCAGGAAGCTCCTGTGATAACTATAATAAATAATTTTTAAAAAAATTCTCACCCAAGGGGGCTTCCCTGGTGGCGCAGTGGTCGAGAGTCCGCCTGCTGATGCAGGGGACACGGGTTCGTGCCCCGGTCCGGGAAGATCCCACATGCCGCGGAGCGGCTGGGCCCGTGAGCCATGGCCGCTGAGCCTGTGCGTCCGGAGCCTGTGCTCCACAATGGAAGGGGCCACAACAGTGAGAGGCCTGCATATCGCAAAAAAAAAAAAAAAAAATCTCACCCAAATCTTTATGTTTTATTAATAAGCAAGATGATGATTTTTAGTTTTGTACAGGACATGATCATGAAATACTGCTTACATAATGTACAGAAATAAAATCAAGGGCATTTGTAAAATATTTCCAATTGCAATGCTAGCCAATTAAGGATTAATTTTCTTTCATTACTCTTAGACCTGCACAGATAATAGGTCAATTCCTCCTGCTTTGTGTGTAGATAATTCCCTTTATCATTAAGTGGAATTTTATGTGTAAGAAACATTTAAACTTTATAGGGAGAAACCATTATCAGCTGTCCAGTAGGCCGAATTCTCTCAACCAGTAGATGTCATTCTCCCTCTATTTTAATGTGCATTTCTAACCACTACCTTTAGTTATGTGTTTTGACGACAGGTTAGGAAACCCGTTTCATTTTGGTCTGATCATTGTTAAATTATAGTTCTCTTGATCATTGTTCCAAGTTTGTATCTTTTCCCTTCCATGATAGGAAGAGTGCCAGAGTATGAAATTGGGGCAGTCTGACAGAAGTGGCAGTTGATAAGCTTCTGTCTTTCAGTCACTTAGCCCTTGGTGTGGAATATTTATCTACTTATTCATTCAATTCACAGTAAAACGTTGATTAACCTGAAATGGAGAGACATTCTGTTATCTGTCTTTCAGAGTTAGGGCATTCCATGATGTTTTTTGGCGTAAGGATAAACAGGAAATAGCTGTTTATAATTTGGGTAAGGTTCAAAAAAAGCAGTCAGGAAATGCAAGGACCATGTTTCCTTCGTGTGTTATTACAGCCCTTCGGATGCAGACAGCTGTAGATGTTATCTCTCCCTTGAGAGGACCATGGCTCACCAAGTCCCAGTTAATTGCCTCTGCTTCTTGCTCTCATCACACTCTGTAACTACTATAGTGGTGCATGTATAATCCTGCAATATCTATGTCTGTTTACTGTACTCATTAAAGAGTAAGTGTTTGGAAGGTAGACACACCACCCCTGCATTAACCCACATTAATTTAATGAGTAAATATTTACAGGTATCTGATTGTTTCAAGCACATTTTAGGCCATGGAAACACCATGGTGAATGCCACAGTGATTGCTTGTAGGACACTGAGGGGCAGGGAGAGTCTGGACAAGAAAATAGCCAATGACTGTCCAAGATAAAAATGTTACAAAAGAACTAAATAGAGAGCATTGTGGAAGTATATGGAAAGAACATCTTTCACTCTTGGAGAATCAAGATAGGTTTTCCAGAAAATATAGTACCTAAGCAGAGTTCTTAAGTATAATAAGAAATAGCCAGGAGGAAGGCGCTAGGGTGGAATAGCAAAAGACAAAACAGAATTTCAGGAAAAGTGCATTTACTTTCTTCATTATTTTATTCCCGGTACTTAGAACCATAAATGGTAGATACATTATAATTGTATGAATGAGTAGGTAAATTTCAAGAATCCAAGGTTGGGTTGAAGAGGCTAAGCTCTCCTAAACATAGAAAAATTAATATGCCTGCTATTTTAAATAGCCTCATAGTCATATTAGCAAGAGAAGAGAAGAAAAAAACACTTTTCCCCAACTACTGGATTCTCTAGAAGACATAATCATTTTGGAGAATATATTTTTAAGATGTATTATTCTCAGTGAATGGCCATAATGGTAAATGTAGTTCTCATGTGCATTTTTAAATTTTGGAAAATATGGAGGTTAAATACATGTACTTTGAAATAAGATTATGTTTTTTAAACCTAAGTCATGCCATTTATTAAGCTTTTAAGCCCCTAATAACTATTCACTTGATTTTCTCTATAACTTACAAAAAAACAGGAAAAAATGATTATTTCACTTGAGTAGGTTTTTTTTTTTTTTTGCAGTACACAGGCCTCTCACTGCTGTGGCCTCTCCCATTGCAGAGCACAGGCTCCGGACTCACAGCCTCAGCGGCGATGGCTCACAGGCCCAGCCACTCCGCGGCATGTGGGATCTTCCCGGACCGGGGCACGAACCCGTGTCCCCTGCATCGGCAGGCGGACTCTCAACCACTGCGCCACCAGGGAAGCCCGAGTAGGTATTTTTATAATTCCATTGTTCATAAATGTCATGACTTATCTATCAATTTGGATAGGTATTTAGCATGGTTCACCCCATTTTTGTGGTGTGTCTCCAATCAGCTGTCTAAAATGAATACCAAACATCCTTAGTGCTAGTAAAATGTATTTTAATAATACGTTTATAGTCCTCAGATTTCATAAGTTTAAAAGATTTGTGTAGTTGTTGAAAAGTTTGGAAGAAAATAGGAATTATTTCCTCAAGAAATGGAGTAAAGGGTTTGAGTATAGGTATGCTTCTGAGGTGTTTATGTAGTAGGAAACTTTTAAGGTATGAAACCTTATTCTTTAAAAATAGTGTGATAAAATATCACAGTATATATTGGAATACTTGGAATAATCAGTGACTTTCAAGTATATTTTTTACAGCTCTTTCACGAGTGGTCCAATTACAACGGCCCACGAGCTCTCATGCATCTCACCCCTTGAAATGGGTGTCCCAAAGTCTTCTCTAATAAAAGAGGTCAGAATCCCTTGAAAGGGCAGTGCTGGAAGAAAATAGAGCTAACTTAAAGAGTCTCCATTGGCCAAGAAATCTGAGCACAGTTTCAGTAAAAATGACAGCGGCAAAAACCATCATAGCTATTATGGCTGATTGAAATAACTTTAGTTTGTTAAGGTTACTGTGTTCATAAGGATAATTAGAAAAGAAAATAACGAGTATAAAAAAAGTTACATAGTGTTAAAAAGGTTCAATAAGCATGACTTATGGATGTACCAGCAGTTCTTTAGAGCTGGCATTCATTGTTTTGCAGCTGGCATCTGTTTTGATGACCTGGCATTTGAACTCTTCCAGTTGTTAACTTTTAAATAGCACTCCTTGTTTCAAATTTATATTCATGAGTCAGGATGTATACACACACACACACATGCATAAACACACGTGTGTATATGTGTGTATGTATACATATTTTAAAAAAATTTTATATTCATTAGGTATTTGTCTACATATTACATCTAACAAAATTATTTTCTAACTGTATAAGCAGTGAAGCCTGAACATAGGGAGTTGTAAATTAAGACAAGTAGTCCTTGAAATCTAAGACCTCTATCGTATGGCAAGGAATGATAAGTTCCTACACAGTTATCAAGTAGCAAAAGTTATACAGCCTGTTCCTGGATAATAAATTAGCAAATTTCTCAAAAAAGACAGCTAACTACATAGACTCAATCTCTTACTTTCTAGGATATGAAACCTCTACATGGCCCTGCTAATTATAATATTATATTAATAAGGGATGCATCAACTTTTAAATAATTCTAACAAGTCAGGTCAATATGGCAAACTGACAGAACAATGGATTATGTCATGCAAACTCTATTTTTATTTATTTATTTATTTATTTTTAAAATTAATTTTTATTGGAGTATGGTTCCTTTACAATGTTGTGTTAGCCTCACTGCATGACAAAATGAATCAGCCATACACATACAGATATCCCCTCCCTTTTGGACTTTCCTCCCATTTAGGTTACCACAGTGCGTTCGGTATAGTTCCCTGTGCTATACAGTATATTCCTATCAGCTGTCTATTTTATACATAGTATCAATAATGTATATGTGTCATGCGAACTTTAAAAGTGGGACTTTAAAAGTTCATCTTACCCTTACAAAAGGCTTTCACAGTCATTTTCCTGATGGACATTTCAAACTAAGCCTGTGTATTTTTGTAGGGTGACGTAAAACTAGTTCAAAATAGTTCACAAATTCCTTAAACCTTTGGTGTTATTTTTAGAGTAGATTTGTCTAAGTATAGAGCTAACTTGTATGATACTTGTATTTGTGTGGTTTGTCTGCTTTACATGGTTTGAAGCATCCAAAAGAATCAGGTACACGGTGGCAGGCAGAATAATGCCAGACTCCCCTGACAATGTCATTTCCTAATCCTCAGAACCCGTAAATGTGTTACCTTACATGGAAAAGGGGACTTTGCAGATGTGATTAAGGTAAGGACCTTGAGATTGGGGGAATATCCTGGATTATCTGGATGAGCTCAAACTAATCATGAGTCCTTAAGATCAGAGAACATTTTTCTGCTGTGGTCAGAGGGACATGTGACCATGTAACAGGAGCCAGAGAGATGCAGTATTGTTGGTTCTGAAGATGACCATGGGACAAGTAATGTGGGGGGCCTCTAAAAGCTGGAAATGGTGAGGAAACAGATTCTCCCTGATAGACTCCAGAGAAGAACAAAGCATTACTGACACCTTGATTTTAGCTCAGTGAAACCTGTGTCAGAGTTCTGGCTGTCAAAATGGAAAGAGAGTATATCTGTGTTGTTTTCAATACTACAGTAATTTGCTGCAGCAAAAAAATATATATCAAATGTGCCGTATAGTTTAAATTGTTTAATGGAGTTTACTTAACTATGATTATATCCAATGATAAAATACTTAGATACAATTCACCTCTAAAGCTTTAATTTAGTAGATATTTATTATGTAGTGGATACTTATGATTTATTATTAGACATACAATGTGCCTAATGATCATGAGTTCTAGGTGAAGATATTAACAAACAGAATGTTATTAAGACGTTTGCTTATTATTTTTTGCCTTTAACAAGGAGCTGCAAGAAACAGATAACTCAGAAAAGTATTGGTCAGTGCATAAGCATGAACAAAGGGGGAAGGAGAGAGTTTAGAATTTCAGGGTTGGAAGAGGACCGATTGGAAACTGAGTCTCAGTTCCTTTGGGTAGAAGATAACACAGAGATGGGCTTTGCACTACGACTGCAAGTTAGAACTCGTATGGTTTCTTTTGGCCTATGAATTGCAAGGGGAAGGGACATATGCAGTCTGTCAAATCCTCTCTTTCCCGGAGCTGTGATCATGGGAGCCTGTGTCATGATGGTGCTTCCATCAGCCTGAGTCCTGGAAACATGCCATTAGGCAGAGGCCCCTTGCCAATACAGAGCGTGACCTACCTGAACCTGATGGGTAGTCAACTAATTCCATCCTTGAACAAACCACTGCTGTCAAAAGAATAACATGCTGAGTCGTTTAGGCACAGGCTATGGGACTTGCTGGGAGATGAGGCATGCCATCAGATCACCAAGTTTGGGGTGAAGGAAAGGAGTTGGTTTTTACAAATCTAGCATTTAATGGATGTTCTGTTTATAGAAGTGGTTGAATAGAGGAGGGACAGTAAAATTAATACTTATCTGATCGACTAGTAATTCCACGTCATCAGTGTCATCTATGCCTAGCTCCTTGATAGTTCTATTTTCTTTGGATTTATACCAGTATTCTTCAAACACTTTTTTTTTCTTACATGAGAAAAATTGAATTGACTTTCAGTCACTGTCAGTGTGACAAACTAACCCAAGTCAAAACTGAATTCTCAAATTAAAACTCATCAGTTTACATGATATGCTGTAATGATAAATACTGATGGTTCACACTATTTCATAAACTCTACAATGTAGAAGAATCTCAGAGAAAGACTGTACCACATGAGTGCAGATTACCTTCAAAATGCAGAATATATATTGGGCTTCTTATAAAATGTCTAAATATTTCAAATACTCCAAAAAGCCAGTTCCTCACCACCTCCTAGTTTATACTAACTCTAAAAACTCCAGTTAGTTTGCATATTATAACTGTGAAAAGTACTGTCCTTGGAATTAATTTTCTTATTTACTGCAGTGGTAATTATGGATTGCATGCTCAAACTTCACACTTCTAGAAAAGAAGTGTACTTAACAAAACCCCCAGGATTAATGTATAAATGCACTTTTTTGATCTATTTCAGCCTGACTCTGAAATTACCTGTATTTGGAATTTACCTTGGAGATATTATAATAAGAGCTTCGATGTGACTTTAAAATAAACAAAAGGCCATCCAAACAAGTTGATTTTATTGCATTGGTTTTAGCAGTGAACTGTATAATTTGTTTCCCTGCCAACAATATTTTGTTTGGTTAGGCTTGCTGAAGGAAGAACCGAGTAAAATCCTTTTTTGAGTAGAGGAATATTTAAAGGATGGAGAGGCTTCTTTAACAGCTAACCTTAAGTATGGCTTTCATCTGTAACCTGCACAGCCAACTGTACAATTACCTTGCTTTTATAATCCAAAGAGGCCAGAGGATTTGGACAGCTTTGCACCAACACCTTGGCTGATAGAGCATGGAGTCTAAATGCTCCTGAATTATAGCTGCTCTCCAAACTATATTTTAAAATGCATCCAGTAGGTTTAAATTTTACACTAGCCTTCTCACTAACAACTTGATCTTCAGTTCTCCCCTGCTTAGCTCCATTCTCCGTATTACAGCTAAAACCAGCATGGCATTGTCACACTTCTGCTTAAAACATTTTGGTGGTTCTTCATCGTCCATGGAATAAAGTTTTAGATCTTTTGGTCTTCTGTGTCCTAGTCTCTATCTACTTCTCAGCCACTTGCTGCTGAAATGATACCACGTTATTGTGAATTCTTTACATACCTTGTGTGGTTTCTCTCTGTATTTGCTCCTGTGCCTCCTGTCTGGAATGCCCTTCTCACCCTTTTTTCAATTAGTCTCATTCTGATTCTTCCTTCAAGATTCAGGTCAAATGCCATAACCTCCAAGTACTTCCTCTGAGCCCTTTCTTTGTGCTCTTACAGCAGAAGAATGGTACTTAATCGTCTTGTGTTGAGATTATCTATTTGTATTTCCCTCTTTGGATAAACTCCTTGAAGTACCTGACTGTTGAGAGTGTATATAACCCAGCTCTGTTCCCCAGCCACTCCTCCTCCTCATGCCCCACTCCTGCCCACAGGCATCTACTCATTTCCTAGCATAGGGCCTGGATATAAAAAGTGCTCAGTGGGAATTCCCTGGCAGTCCAGTGGTTAGGACTCTGCACTTTCATTGGCAAGGGAGGGTGCGGGTTCAATCCCTGGTCAGGGAACTAATATCCTGCAAGCCGCCGCGTGGACAAAAAAAGAAAAAAAAAATTGCTCAGTAAATACTTGTTGAACTGAATGAAATAGATTTGCCTTAAAACATCCTAGAAAAGTAAGGAGAGCACTGGAATTCAAGGACTGATGTAGTCAGTTCAAAAAGATATGCAAGAGCAGCATTAATGAAGTGAGACTCATGGATTTGAAGCTTATCCAAATCCAGACTCATGGATTTGATGCTTATCCAAATCCATTTTCTAACTGTATCTGGCTGACTGTCTACGTCTTAGAATATTCCTGACCAACAACGTATTTTCAATTTTCTATAATGGCCAAGCTTCTATTCTTCTTTTAACCCTCAGTTGAAGTATTATCCCTTTGGGAAATCTCACATTCGCCAGTTATCTTTTCACACTTTTTTCTTGCCCTTGTACCTCACTGCATAAATAACTCTGGTACTTATAATATCATATTGTAATTGCTTATTCATCTGTCTCTCTGCACTTTCTTTAATTCAGTGCTCCTTGAGGGCAGGATTTTCTTTTTTTTTTGTTATCCCCGTACCCCCTTCCATCTGTTGATTAATACAAGGCTAAAAATTGGATGTTGGATAACCATTTAGTTTCATTGTGGTGGTCTCAGCCACTGTCTCAGAACTGTGCTCCATGGGTGATAAGGAAGACTGAGATTTAGAGCACAACTGACAAATTATCTCCAGCTAGAGGAACAAAAAAATCTAAGTATATGATGCCTTCAAGGACAGCAAGCATTAGACTCTCATACCAACTTCCAACACATGCGCTGTAGGGTCTAGAGACCTAGTTTTAAACCTCGCTTCACCACTTAAGTGGCCTTGAGTAATTTATTTGATATTTATTTCTCATCTGTAAAATGGATTTCATTCATAAAGTTTAGTCTGGCCTCTTTTGGCTAGAGGTGTCAGAAATCCAAATCCAACTCCATTGACCAGAAAAGGAATTGACTGGTCACGTAACTGAAATCCAAGTGTAGTTCTGGCTTTAGGCATAGTTTGGTGCGGAGGTTTCAAAAGATGTTGCTGAGACAGTGTTTCTCTTTTCACCTCTTGGCTTGGTTGTTCTCTGCTCAGCTTCATTTCATACTTTCTCTGGATCAGGCAGGAAGGCCTCTGCCATCTCCACTTACATCTCCACAGTAGAAAGCCCAGAGGAATTGTTGCTCACAGAGGCCTAGGCAGATCTGATTAGATCTGCTTGGGTTATGACTGCGGTCAGGCAAATGAAGGCATTCTAGATGGCCAGTTTGGGGTTTGTGCTCCCTCCCTTTGTTTGAAGAAGGTAGGGCAGCATGACTGAACACACCCAGAGGACAGAGTATAGGAAGGATATTCCACAAGAACTATAGAAAAGGAGGAGCCATGCTACACCGACACTATTACGTTTTTTATTCTAACAACTATTTATTATGCTCATCTCTCAAAAAATTGTTACAGGGATTAGAGATAGTTGATGTAAAGTGCTCAGCTCACAATTTAGCACATAGCAAACACTCAAAAAAAGGTGACTGTTATTACCATTAGTTAATTGAACCAAAGACATTTTGTTACATACTTAATAATCCCATACCTGCTATTCATTTACATTGAAAGTTTCTAAAGGGACGATGGATTGGCAGGTTGACTTCTAGACATGTGTAGATAATGTAATTGTTTCAAAATACCTTTTGCCATTCAGATATGAGGACGTTAATCAGCTTTATTTCTTTGAGAACATTAAAATAGCAGCAACAGTAATAATAACAAAAATTTTAAAACCTGTCTTCTCTTTGCACCTAGAAACTTCCAGGTATTATTTTTTACCCCCAGAGCAGTAAAAGAATGAAACCTCAGTCTTTTGGTATAAAAATGATTTTTTAAAAATTTATTTTATTTTTGGCTGCATTGGGTCTTTGTTGCTGTGTGGGCTTTTTCTAGTTGTGGCGAGCAGGGGCTACTCTTTGTTGCAATGTGCGGGCTTCTCACTGTGGTGGCTTCTCTTGTGGGGCATGAGCTCTAGGCGTATGGGCTTCAGTAGTTGTGGTGCACGGACTTCAGTAGTTGTGGCTTGTGGGCTCTAGAGCGCAGGCTCAATAGTTGTGGCACATGGGCTTAGTTGCTCTGCAGCATGTGGGATCTTCCCGGACCAGGGCTCAAACCCATGTCCCCTGTGTTGGCAGGTGGATTCTTAACCACTGCACCACCGAGGAAGCCCTTTGGTGTAAAAATGATTCTTACTATGAAACCCTTCCATCTTTGAAGCAACCTCTCCTTATAGTATCCTCACATGAATTTAATCTTCTGTGGAAAGGTCATATGGTTGAAAATCAAGATGGCAGTCAGTTGTGCCCAAGCATCATGAGAAGATGATCCTCTGAAGAGGCTTTTGCATTTGTCCCATTGCTGGCTTTAATCAGTGCCCTAGAGATAAAGAAGAATCTGAAAGACTTGCTGGCTTCAATGAAATGTAAATTCTGGGACAAGGTGGAGATTTTGGAGCTGGTTCAGAAAGCTCGGGTGCCCTACCCAACAAAGAAACAACCTACCAGTAAGGAGAGCATATTTTTTAAACAGGCTCCTGCTTCCATCTGTGACTTTCAGCTTGATATTTAACATGTCTGGTTGTTAGTCTCCACATTTCTAAAATGGGACAAACTAACTACTAGGGTCAGAAAAATAGACAATGCTTTTAAATATGTACTCTGATCTTTCCCTAGAGGCCTTCAGAAAACTCTGGATACCTCTTAAGTAACTCATTCATTAAACAAATAAAGAATTGAAATAATGCTGCATTGTTTGCTTGATAAAGTTAGACAAGGCAATTGCTACTAGAACTCGTAATTCAGAAATCCTAATACAGAGCTAATAATAACAAATTATGAGGAACTTCCTGCCAGGACATTAAAACTTTTGGTCAATTTTAATCAGTGTTTAATCCTTTGAATTGTGTTATAAGTTACAGAGCAGAATCCTGCTCTTCTTTCAACTTTCTTTTTCCCATGTGCTACACTTCCTGCTCTATCCTTAAAAGAGAAACAGAGAGGATGAGAGTAATAGTTAGAAATTAGACTATATTATAAATGGATGAACAGGACTGTGAGCCCCTTGGGAGACCTTGAAGATATTGGATGTTTTCCTACTGTGCACAGAATGGATCAACGTCATCTGGATATTGCAAATGGACCCCCAAAGGCCAGAGGACTTTGAGACATCTAGGTTACACTAAGAAAACTTTTTTTTATGACTAATGTATCTATATAAATGGTATTTCATCCCTACTCACTTTGGTGCCTCCCTTGACGATTTCCAGGCAACTGTTCTCTGCATCGCTAAAGAATGTGGTACTATTGCTACAATTTCCTAGAACCTGGGCTTCCTCTGTGGATTTGAGCCCTGTGATTCAGCACGATGGAGGTTTGTGTTATAGGCCTGTCTGGAAGAATATGCCCATTACAAAGTCCTACACCATATAAACATGCTTGAATGATACTGGCCCCTTATTTTAGCCTTACAAAGGATCACAGCTGAAGGGAGGAAAATCAACTCAAGCAACCCTGTCTTTTGCCTCTTCTTAGACATGTTTCTTACACTGTCTTTTTTTTTTTTCCCCAGTTCTGGTTTCTGCTGTTTGGTTTGATATTCGGATAAGCACAGACTCAAGAGGGAACAGAACTGCAGGGCTGCGTTCTTTGATGTATATTAAAGTCACCTCTGTGAGAAAGAGCTAGAAAGCGCTGAGGTACCAGAAAATAGGAAATTATAACACACAACTTACTAAGTCTACCAGCACTACAGTATATCTTTATGGTAAGCTATTGATCGCTTGGTTTTAGAGGTACCATGCTGAATCTGTGGCTCAGTTTGTGGCATTGACTAAAAGCAAAGCTCCATAAGACACTGAACAGTGGTTGTTCCAATTGCTATTTTCCCCCTGTATTTTAAACTACAAAAACATGCCCAGACCTAGTTTGCATTTTTGCCTGGAACCGCTGTTTATAATTCGAGTGATTCAACACAAGTCATTGGAGCTGAATGTGTCATGTCATGCAGTAAAAATTAAAATATACCTTATTGTTTTATGGGAACATGCAGTTCCAAAAAAAAAAAAAAAACCTGGGGTAAAAAAGACCAATTTATGATTTAAACAATGAGATGCTTATTTAGTGAATAGAACATGTTAGTTCAGGGATCAGTAAAATGATAGGCAGATGGTGCTGTCAGGACTTTACCATATTTTGATGGTCTCAGTGCACATGAAGTTAAAGAGGATTTTATTAATATTGTCCTACTTTTAGTATAACCATACCATCTCAGTGATGATATCTATAAAGCCCACTTTGAATCAGAAACCTGGTCAAGGGAATCTGATGCCTTTTTTCATTCATTTGGAGACAAATCCTTACCAGCTTCCACAACCATCAAACTAGAGATACTAGAGATTCATTTTATTTTCTGACTTTAAACACATAGATTCAAGTTTCACTTTTTCTCCCTCCCTGTTTTCCTGAAGGTTATTTTCTTAGGACATTTAGTCTGGGTTGATGTTGTGGTAGTCCATAAAAAACATGATAGAAATGTGAATTAGGGAGATTGAATAGGCACATGATGGGTATTTATACACCTGGAATTTGGATAAAGAGATAAGAAGAAATCAAAGCCAGTTACAAAGTTTTGAGCCCAGGTCCAGTATTTTTCTAATACTAGAAGTACCTCTCAGGCAAAGAACTTGAAATGACTTACAGGGGAAGATAATGAACTTGGTTTTGGATATGTTGCAGTAACCTCTAAAATTAAAACATATGACAAAGAATAATAATGGTAATAGTACCTTATGTACATTTATTTGTACCATAAACTACTAAGTTCTATGTACATATTAATCATTAAAACTTTTATGAGTAGATGATGTTAATTCCATTTAAGAGAACAGGAAACTGAGAATCAGAGAACTTAACTGACTCTCCCAAGCTCACACAACTAGAAATACACAGAACCTTAGTTTAAATCAGGTCTGTCTGACTATCCTGTTACATACTGTCTCAGTGAAATAGAACAGCATAAAATAGCATAACTTTTTTTTTAACATCTTTATTGGACTATAGTTGCTTTACAATGGTGTGTTAGTTTCTGCTTTATAACAAAGTGAATCAGCTATACATATACATATGTCCCCATAACCCCTCCCTCTTGCGTCTCCCTCCCACCCTCCCTATCCCACCCCTCTAGGTGCTCACAAAACACCGAGCTGATCTCCCTGTGCTATGCGGCTGCTTCCCACTAGCTATCTATTTTATATTCGGTAGTGTATATATGTTACTACTCTCCCTTTACCATTGATCCAAGGTTGAATTTTCAGTTCTCCTGTATGATGCCATTCCAACATTTTGATTCTTTCTACTTTTAAATTTGCTATTTTCCTGATAGATTTACATTGATTTTGAATTAGTGGTCCTTAGAACCTGAACTAAAAATAGTCTGCCTTTGTAATTCGGTTGTCAGTCAAGATGAACTTGTTTGTACTCCTGTTGAGATGCAGACGACTAAGTGACTATCAAAAACCCTTTGTCCTTTTCTGTGTCAATAGAAGCATTGTATGGTGGCTGCCCAGACAGGAACTACACTTCCCAGCCCCTTTGGCCTCTCTACAGGGCCATGCATCTAGTTTTCATTAATGTGAGTGGAATTGCTGTGTGCCTTTTCTGGTTTATGACCTTTAAAAAGCTGGTGTGGGTCTTTATCCCCTTCATCTAGTGGGGTATGGGCACTAACAAGGTTCTGGAGATGTAAGAATGGAAGAACTCTGGGCCCAGATCACTGTGCAGAGAAGAGCCACCTGCCAATATCCCCTACTTTGCACTGAGGAAGAAATAAGCAACTACTGTGTCTGAGACATTAGAGTTTTGGACCTCTTTTTAGAGTATTCTAGTCTAACATTACTAACATTTCTATTATCAATGAAATGGGTCCTATTTTATAATAGTAATAGTGGAATATAATTCTATATTATCTTCTATAAGACATGTTCAGACGCCTAGTGGTTCTTCCAAGCTACCTGGCATCTTAAGTTCTTTTGTGGCCTGGATTTAGGCTTGGGTTGTGAACTGTGCCCTGCATCCTCAACTCAGACTTCTTTCTGTTTGAAAGTGCAGAAGAAATTTTGATTGCGCTCTTATTTATCATATAATGGTCCATGGCATGGTGAATGAATGTTTATTGAAGTCTTGACATATGCTTAATCACTGAGCCTGAGATGGGCTTTTTAGTGGATCCATCGGAAGGAAAACACACTTCTTTTTACAAATGTCCCCGAATACTATGCAGCCTATTTTTTCACAACCAGATAATTTTGTTCTTTTCAAATTCCTATCAGTCTTTGAAATTTAATTTTTCATATGCAGAAAAGTTATCTTGCTGCTACAGAGGTCTCTGAGAGAGAAGCTTATGGTCAGGCAAATCCTGAAAGGAATTCTACAGGAAGACTTGGGTTAGAAAGTCGGTCACTTAGAGGAGTCTGTGGACAATATTCACTCTCTTTTACTTTGTGTACTTCAAAAGGGCAGTCTCTGATTCTGGCGTTTCGAATGCACGTTAAGAGACGTATTTTCAAGCACGTTCTCCAGAGGTCAGGAGAAAACTTTCAATTCAGCTTTTATTTGAATTTTATCATCTCTTCCTTTTTGTTGCTGTTGTCCAGCAGTAACACTCCCCAGTTCTGGCTGTGTGTCTAGGGTCTTCAGTTATTGCCGTCTTCAGGCAATGCCAGAGAGTAGCGTTTGAAGAACAAGCTGTGAAAGCTTAAAAAATTAATCTACCTAAAGGCTGGACCGAAAGCTTTTGCTAGAGAACAACTTTCACTTTAAAAACCAATTACTAAGCTCTCAGAGCAGAGCAGAAGCAAAAAGCAGAGCAGGCAACAAGGGCAGTTGTTATAAGGAAACCCAGATGCTTTTCCTTGAGCCTCTGAAGGTTTCCTCATACATTTCTCTGTCACTTCTTGGCAAGGCAGTCTCACCCCTGGACCAGGACCTGGAAAGATTCCACCTATATTTTGCATCAGTTTGCTTTACGATTTTATTTTTTCTGTAAGAAGTAGGTTGTTTATTTTTTTTTTATGATCACTAGAGTTAGATTAGGTTGGGTTCAAATTCCAGCTCTGAGGTTTTCTAGGTCCATGGTCTTGAGTCTCAGTTGACTCACCTGTAAATTATAGGTAATCACATTTATTACAGTTACTGTGAGTGGCTGCACGTGAAGGGCTCCACTCAGTTTTTTGCTTTTGTAAATGTTCAGTAAATATCAGCCCTTCCTGTGTTCTTCGGGGTGGTTGTTGATGGTAGAGGTATACCTTTGTGAATTCCCTGTTCCCTTCTGATTAATGCCTTCTTCTCCTTTAGAAGTTGTAATGTATTTAATCCAGTTTTGTATTGAGTATCACGGATAACATTTTATATCGTTAGTATGGCTCTCTCCCGCTCTTCCGTGATACATATTGTTTCATAGTTAGCTGGGTGATCCCATTTCCACTCACATCCAAGCTGTTTGGAAGGGGGCATTACTATAACATACATTTGATTGAAAATGATAAATGTTTCTTAAATGGTCGCAGTTGAATACCTTGTTTTTCTTCCATTTTTTACAGCAGTTACAGCTGTAAAGGTAGCAAGGAAAGTTCCGTTAAATAAAAATCCTGGTGTATATTTTGTGAGGTAGTTAAAACTTTTACATTACTGAGAGCAAAAACAGTGTGATTGTCCAGGACCTGGTGTGAACCCAGAACCAGACTGTTGTGGATTTTAATCCTGCCTCTGACCATTCATAGTTGTGTGACCTTTTCGGATCACTTGTGATTCTTTGTGACTCCATATTTTCATCTGTGAAATGGGCATAAAAATAATATTTACCTCTTAGGACTCTTGTGAGAATGAAATTATTGAATGTATGTAAAGTGCTTAGAATAGTACATGATTCATAATAAAGTTTTTATGTTTTGGTTGCTGTTTTGTTACTGTTGTTGTTAACTGTTGTTCTTACAGATTTCACTGCTGTATAGCTTGAGGAGGAGTTAGCTACAGTGTTTGTAGGGTCATTTGCTTGTAGTATAAACTTTAAATAATGTGTGTTTCACATGGCATTGGGGAGCCATTTAAAGTTTTTAAAGGCATAGGGAATAGTGAGATCAATGATTTCCATTTAAAATATATCACTCTCTTGGGACTTTCCTGGTGGTCCAGTGGTTAAGACTCCTCACTTCCAATGCAGGGGGCCTTGGGTTCGATCCCTGGTCAGGCAACTAGATCATGCATGCTGCAACTAAAAGAGCCTGCATGCTGCAACTAAAGATCCCACGTGCCACAACCTAAGACCCGGTGCAGCCAAATAAATAAATAATTTTAAAAAATAAAATAAAAGTAAAATATATCACTTTCCCTGGGGCAGCCCAGAGTAGACTCGGGCAGACTTACTAGGAGACTGTCAAAACTCTGAGCATGAAAAAAAGTAGTATGTACTAGGCTAGAGCTGATGAATATGACAAGAGTGGATAGAATTAAAGATATTTAAGTGGTAAGGTTTACATAATTTTGTGATTAAATGGATATGGAAGTCAAAGGAAATGGAGATTTCAAGAATAATATTTAGGTTTCTCGATAGCACAACAAGATGAGTCAAGGATCCAATGACTGTGTAGAGAAATGAACAAAAATAGGTGTAGAGATGACATGGTCATAAGTTTTAGTTTGGACACATAGAGTTTGAGGTGCTCTAGCATCTGCAAAGGAAATGTCAAATGATCAGTTGGACACAGTGGGTTGGTTCTCTGAGGTTGGTTCTCTCACCATATACATTTCTATTAAAGCCATGGGATCTCTGAGGCACAGAAACTTGAGTGAAAAGAAGAGGTGAATTAGGAATCTGCCTTGAGAAACACCACCATTTTATGGCCAGGTAGTGAAGAAGAAGAGAGGAAGGGAGAAAGGTAGGGAGGGAGGGAGGAGAGAAAGGGGAGAGGGAGAGAGATTTCCCAGAAAGGAAGGAAAATTGGGAGACTGTTATGCACAGAAGCCCAGGAAGGAGAGGGACTGATGGAAATCAGTTTGGGGTGGTGTAAGGAGTGAAAGGAAAGTGAATAAATGACACAACAAGAATAGATGTCTCTCCAAGAAACTTGGGTTATGAAGGGGAGAAGAGAGACAGGACAGGGTTCAGACAAATGTAAGGGGCCAGATAAAATTTTTAATTAATTAATTAGTATTCTTAAAAGGGGTAGCTTGGGGCTTCCCTGGTGGCGCAGTGGTTGAGAGTCCGCCTGCCGATGCAGGGGACACGAGTTCGTGCCCCGGTCCGGGAGGATCCCGCGTGCCGCGGAGCGGCTGGGCCCCTGAGCCATGGCCGCTGAGCCTGCGCGTCCGGAGCCTGTGCTCCACAACGGGAGAGGCCACAACAGTGAGAGGCCCACGTACCACAAAAAAAAAAGGGGGGGGGAGTAGCTTGTTTATTTAAAGCCAGTGGAAATAATCTAATTAAAAGAGAGTTTAAAGATTTTGGAGAGATGATTATAGAGAGGGTAAGATTCTTGTAAAAAATGTCAGGGGTGAGTACAAGAAATAGGTACAGAAGGGAGTAACTCTAGAGTAGTAGTTATTGACTGTGAGTGATTTAACCCATAACTTCCTCTTCCACCCCTCACGGCATTTGGGAAATTCTGGATATATCTTTGATTGTCACAAGTGGGAAAACGGTGCTACTGGCATTTAGTAAGTTGAGGCCAGGGATGGTGCTAAACATCCTACAACATACAAGACAGTCCCCACAACAAAGAATTACTCTATTCAAAATGTCAGTAGTGTTGATGATGAATAAGCATGTTTAGAAGAACAGACAACTTCAGTGTAAGAAGAGAGCAGAGGAATAGAATGGAGCAAGAAGTGGGCATATTTTTACATCCAGTGTTAACCACATAGTGACTACCCAATAAATATTAGCTGTGGTTAATTAAACTATGTCTCTAGTAACGTCTACTTCCTAGTAACACGGGAATAATGAGCAATTTTTTAAAAAGGAATTAGCTGAATTCATTACAGAGTTACTATAATTTGTTTTATAATATGAAATGTGAATATTATATGTGCTCTTGACCTCCCGATGTTGAATTCTACCTCCTTTTAAATTTTATAAAGTTTTATAGACAACATCTGTGACGAAGTCAGCACAATTAAATTTGAGCTACTTGATAGGAATAAATTAGATTCATTTTTCTTAAATATTGCTCAAAGCTGTCTGATGATTTTTAGAGAATTATGACATAGTGGATAAAAACTAAGGTCCAAGAAGCCTTAACCACCAGTTCTAAGCATTTACTAGCTGAATGACTCTAAGTACAGTATGTTACTTAACCACTGTGGGCTTTATCATCTTTACCTATAACATGGGAATAGGACCATTCTTCTTACAAGTGGCTGTAAACACCAGTGACTGTTGTCTGCAAAGCATCCATCACGGGGCTGAAATAGCACATTTTAGTGATTGATGCTGCTGATAAGGATTTCATTTAGCTTACTAAGCACATAATAAAATAAAATTCATCTGTCAAAATGCTCACTGTACATATTGGGCATGTAAAACTGTTTTTAGGTGTTCTTGGTAAATAAATAAATATTCCCCAAATCCTTATTTCCACATCAAGTTTAAAAGATTGTAAATCTGGGAATTCCCTGATGGTCCAGTGGTTAGGACTCCGTACTTCCACCACAGGGGGCATGGGTTTGATCCCTGTTGGGGAACTAAGATCCTGCAAGCAGCGAGGCCTGGCCAAAAAATAAATAAATAAGTAAAAGATTGTAAATCTGAAAGACAGAAATTGGTTATTCACCTCTGATTTATATAAAACTAATTTTTCTTTGTTTAATACTACTTCTGTTATGGTAAACTCATATACTGATGTGTAGCAACACCCAGAAACTGTTGAGAGTGAGCAGTTATATTTTCTACAAAGTAAAATAAAACAGAACCTCACAAATTTTCAGCTTGATTCCTGTTAAATGGGTCTTGGCAGTTTGTGTGGTTTCCTTTTTGCGCTAAGAAGGGCAAAACAACAAGAATCCCCATGTGCAGGCCTGGTCTCAAATCAGTATTGAAAATATACCTGCAGTCAGGCACCAAGGCTAGAGTCACATAAAGACTAAAATAGAGAGGCATGGGCATAAGCCTGTACTGATGTTCTGGGCCTCTGTTGCAATCTGCCTTTTCAATCTTATCCTGATCAATGCCAAAATGTGAAGAGCAGTGTAGTGCATGTTTATTTTATTCCCTTCTCTCCCATTTGATAATAGCATCCCCTTTTCCTTTTGGGGAAATCACCTTTGCCCTGTGCAGTTTTGTTGGGATTACCAATTAAAGCATTGTGCCTTCTCTGGGCATAATGTCCCAAATAAGACCAATTGGATGTGTTCCTCTGAGAATTCGAGCAGATTCCCTGACTGTTGTCTTTTTTTGAGTCTGGCTCACTAGCGTTATCTTTGAATCTGTGTGCTACGTAACAACCTTCTAGTTAATTTCTTAACGTCTGTAGTTATTCAATGTTGATTTCTGTTGATTACAAACAACAAAATCCTAACTGACATAGGCAGTACTACTACTGGAGGCTGGATAAACAGTCTTGGGACCAAGAAGTAACTGAATAACTATAGTTGTTTAGCAACTAAGGGTCAGTGAGAAGAGCTGTGTATCATTCTTATATTCTAGATGAGAACGTCTATGTATGTCTTTGACAAATTCTGGTGTGTGGTTTTATTTCCATTACTACATGAATATCTTATTCACTTCCTGACAAATCTTTTCCATTTTTCTAAGACTCTTTTGCTTGGATCAGAACATGATTCAATCAAATAAGACACACTTTTGTTGAATGAACACATTTATTCCTAATGCTTTGAGTTTGCAGTTGCCAAAAGGAAATCAATCCAACCCATTCATACAAATAGATTGGGCTACATTCTCTCATCTTTCATCATTGTGTTCAAGGTAGAGCTATGCTTTTATTTCAAGAATGAAGAACAGATTTCGAGGAGAGATAACTTGTTACTGAAGAATTCCTATATAATCAGAAGCCTTAGAGGCAAATAATAATTATAATTCGGACTCAAGAGATTGGAGCCACTTCAATAATAGTACTCATCAGATTTTTTGTTTTTCTTCTCTGGACTATTTAGGAGCAACAGTTGCTTAATGTCTTGATGGACATAACCAACGTAAACATGGTGATTATTCCTGGCACGATGTCATCCTTGCAGATCACCAGATTGAAGGCTCCAATTGCTTGCCTTGTCTCATCTAAGCAAAAACAAATCTTTCCCAAGATGCAATAACACACGGTTAGGATGTGCAAAAAAAAAAAAAAAAAAGTGGGATGATAGTCTATCTGCAAATTACTTCTAGAAAGGAAAAATTTATTATTCTTTGGTTTTGTCCTAACAAACTTTCTCTTATTAATAGAAGACTGTGAAGATACATGCCAGGCTAACTGCAGAGGGGATTATAAAATGGTTTATTGTTCTCTCCAAGGAAATAGGTATGCAAATATAGCAGAACTAGATATGAATAAACAATATGGTAGGCTCAGTTTTTATTATTAGTTAAGTCCACCTCTGAGAATAGAAAATTTTGGTTCTTTGTAACTTGTAAAGGAGGATCACTTTTGCATAGAAACCTAGATATGTTTATAAGGTTTTTTCACTATATTTTACTTCATGTAATAGTCTTTTGTTAATAGGAAAAAGCAAAAAGAACAGAGAATTAGGATTAGAAGAGACATCAATGTACAATTCAACACAATTTTTATATACATGAATATATTTGAAAGGCCAGAATGATAGGATGTGGATATTGGAAAGAGAATCAGTTGTATAATATAAAAATATACAACCGAAAGTCAGAACACTTAGAATCTAGATCTAGCTTTGCCAAAACTTAACTATAATGGCTTTAAGTCAGTTATTTAACCCAATATCCACTGCAGTTTTCTATCTGTAAGATAGCTGAACATTAGACCTGGAATTTCACCTAGTTGGCTCTGAGTCAGATCTAGTACAGACAAATGTTTGTTTCATCATCAGGGAATTTTTATAAATTGAATGTGATGCATTTCGTCAGGGGAGAGTCTGCAGTTCTCCACAAGCTCTATCACTCTCTGATGTCTTATATTTCTATTACCTGCCTGGTCCTTGAAGAGAATTGATTCTGTATTCCCTTCAGGAGATGTTCCCTTAGGATAGTTATGTTCTCAAAATCTTATGATTCTGACTCTGTAGGTTTGGAGTGGGTCAGCTAGCCCTGTTGGAGCTTACTTAGTATAAGTGAATAGCAAAAAGATTGGGGGGCCAAATTATACATTTAATTTTATCCTATAGTCAAATATGATTTTAGAATGAATTTCTGATTTCCCCAGATATGTCTACAAAAATGTGTTTATTTATATGTAACCTCAGATAAATGTATGTGTAGTATACATATGCAAGAGGTTTTCAGTATAGCTCAAGGAAAGTTATGCATTCTGAAAACTGATTTAAATTTATGCCATCAGTTTCAATCTGAATGGGCTATAGAGTTAAATGAAACAAACTCAAGTCACTAAATATTGAGTCATAACTTATTTCATGAAACAGTTTTCATTTTGATCATATGTCTCAATATTGTTTTCCTAGAATTAACTCTAAATAAAATCAGTTTTTCTCCTTTCAAGTTATTCCTGAGCAGAAAGTTCTTTGAAGTTTATTTTCAAAACAAAAACAACTCATGCCTCCACTAATAGAAATGATAGGTAAGTTGCATATTCACGTTGAAAAGTATGTTTTTAATCATGCATTTGACAACAGCATCTAAGTCATAAGCATTCACTGTGAAAATGGTGAATAAGAACTAATTGGTTTTTTTCCCCCCTCTCCTTTTACCACTTAGACTCATCATCTTCAGAGTAATGGCATATTAGCATATTACTCAATGATATTTCATTGGAGGAACCTATTTCTACAAGTGACAGTGTCTCTCCTTTGCATAATATTGTTAATTTAAAAGTTACTATTATATTCACTATTTTCTTTTATTGTCAGAAAACAAACATTTATTAAGCATGTACTGTTTGCAAATCGCCATATACAGTGCTAATAAGATATGGAGGCATGTGATAGTGATACTGCCCCATGGGTCTTAAAAATATAGTTAGGAAAGCCAGTGTAAAAATAAAACCAATAAACAACACAAGTTAGAGAATTCACACAAAATGCTGTAGATACTGTTGCTTATCGAAGTACTGCTTACATTTTCTCTCATGAACAAGGGAGCCAGTCTTCACACTACCATAAAAACGCATCCTTGGATATTTTCCTTTGAGTAAACTTTCCAACTTAGCCATGAAAGAAATGAAATTTTTGCATATTTTTTGCATTATCTTCTGTTGGAATATTTCTCTTTCTGCCTCCCCACCAGGACCAGGGTCATTAAAAACAGGGAGGTGCCAGATGCCACTCCCTTGTTCCAAAGGAGGGACACTGTGAAAGGGGCATGTTGTGGGCAGTGGAGAGGTCTGTTGTTAATGCTGAAACCTGGTATAGCTCTTTACTCCCAAAGTGAGAGCCTTCTGTCACTGGGTCTAGGGAAAGTTCCATCTCATAATAGAGCTGCAGTAAACATTGGTAACCTGGCTCACCTCCCAAACTGCTGCATGTGGCTTGTCTCTGAACTCCTGGCACACACCTCCAGTCCTCCTCCTGCCACTTCTCCTTTGCCACTTGTCACATGTATGGAAAAGTGCAAAGTCCTTTAGATCTTCTGATTCAAAACTTCCATCTTCTTAATAAGTACACAATTCCAGCAGGACAACACTGTTGACATTCTATTTCTAACTTTTAATGCATCCAAATCACAATCCCAGCCCTGCATATAGAAGCAAAGCATTTTCAATCTCTTCTGAATGTGCTGATGTCCTGGCAATAACTCTATTTTTCTTTTCTGGTAGCTCTCAAATGCTGAACTGAAAATAATTTCATGCAGTAGGAAAGAGCACTGGATATATACACAATTTTTTTTTTTTTTTTTTGCGGTACGCGGGCCTCTCACTGTTGTGGCCTCTCCCGTTGTGGAGCACAGGCCCCGGACGCGCAGGCTCAGCGGCCATGGCTCACGGGCCCAGCTGCTCCGCGGCATGTGGGGTCTTCCCGGACCGGGGCACGAACCCATGTCCCCTGCATCAGCAGGCGGACTCTCCACCACTGCGCCACCAGGGAAGCCCCTATATTCACAATTTTAAAATAATTAGTTGCAAGAGATTTTGGAGCATATCTAGTACTATCTTCTGTATAGCACACTAACACAGTTGATTGATTACCTAGCCTATGCTTGAACGCTTCTAGTGACAGAAAGTTCATTACATTGCAGCTTTGTGTTTTCACTTATGGACAGCTCTAATTGCTAGGCATATTTCAACTCAGATTTCTTTTTTTCATGTAGTGTTCTACTGACAACACTTCTGAAACCTTACTTGTCCTGAGTAGTCATCCCTGATTGTTTGAAAGTTTGTTCTTATGACAGATTCCAAACACTTCACTTAATCCTACTTAGGAGGCTCTCAATGTTCTGAGCAATGTCTACTTGATGTGACCAGTACAGCGTGTGGTACCCTGTCTGTCCCTTGAGCTAGACAATAGTTCTGTTTTGTAGTCTTGGATTTCATTAGCCTTTTAGCAACCAGTTAATTGAAATGTCCATTCGTAGGCGATTGTAATCTTATTTAAACATTTCTTCTATCCTATATTTGGACAGTTGATTTATTTTGAGCAATTGACTTTTTCAACTTAAATGCCAAACTTTACATTTACCTACTATCTCATTTTAACCTTACAATGATCTTGGGAGATAGGGAGGAACTATATTAGTTTCATTTTTATTGATAAAAATAGTGTCTCACAAAGAACCTTCTCTAAACTCAAATAG
Organism: Mesoplodon mirus; assembly: GCF_964341445.2. Classification (NCBI taxonomy): domain Eukaryota; kingdom Metazoa; phylum Chordata; class Mammalia; order Artiodactyla; family Ziphiidae; genus Mesoplodon; species Mesoplodon mirus. Next base: position 6,643,001 of record NC_138980.1, on the reverse strand, counting down.
CAAGTTAGTGGTAAAGTTAAGTACCAGAACGTATGCATTTTTGATGTGGTGAGAAAATGTCCAACATTGACTAATGACTTAAAAATGCATTTATGTGGTAAGCTCTGTTGGTAACACATAGTTGAGAAAAGGAGTAAAACTGCTGATATTTAATCTATTTCACTCTTTTGATTTCATTCTTATCAGAGATTCCTTCATGTTTCTATATACCTCCTTAATTATTGGTAGAATTCTTCTCTATCCAATTGCACAAATCAGTCATGTAACAAAAAAGATCTATATTTGTTTTTGCTTTATCCCATAGAGATATAGGCGTTGCATTTTAGATCCGCATGGTTCTTCCCAAATCTACAGCTGTAACATGTGCTTGTCTTACTAAACTGAACATTTGCTCAGTTTGAATCTCAGTTTCGACTGTTTGTATCCAGTGTTTAAATGAGAATTCTCTGGTGACCAAGCTGGGAATTAATGCACATTTTAGCTCTTACTTAAGAGGCACAATTAGAAGATGAGAAAATAGAGTTTCAGTGACTTGAGAGTAGCACCTCCTTTTTTCCAGAAGATTCCTAAATATTTTGCTTAGTTGTCTCTTCTGCAAATGTTTCTGTATTAAATGGCACATTCCTCTGAGCCATCTGTTTATCACTCTCAAAGCAACAGTGCAGTCACTTTTTTAAGGACATGAAATAGCTGGAAAATGCTTACCTGAAAATATATTCTTTCTTTACACTATCATGTGTAACCCTGATGTGATGGCTTATTATGCATTTCCATATAGAGATTGGTGTGGGCAGGTGTTACTGACACATTTGTCATTTCCAGCTTAGAGCTACAAAATTTCTTGTCCAAGGACACAGAATCAACTAACTCAGTATTAACGTTCAAAAAACGCCAAAGACAGTTCTGTTCTCTTACGCATTCCATTTGGTCTAATTGAGCTTCGCTAACCTTTTCTCTTTGACAGAACAACTTTGAATGCATGTCAGGAGAGAGCTTTATAAATATTTATAGAATAAAACAGCTTGTTTGGATATGAAATGAGTGTAGAGACAGGAATTAAAGCCAGTCAGACTCTAACTTTCTGATGTGGAAAATGTGTGCTGGGAGAATGCCCAACATCAAATTTTAAATAATAACCAATTTTGCTTTTAGTGTTCAACTTAATGTAGTGTTATATTGAACTTGCATTTGTCCATTACTTGTAAAAATTTTCTGGAGGGATAGGTTTTATTTATTATTCATTCATTTACTCATTAATTCACTTATTCATTTGTCTGTACATTCATTCATTCCTCAAATTTCTAAGAATGATTTAAGGTCATTTAAAGAAATATATATGACATATTTTAAATTGTACTCAAGATATCCAGGCAAAGCAAGAAAAATATGATAAATACAGGGATGGCATCTAAAACAAAATTACACTCTATAAGGCATGAACATTTGCATTAGGAGGATTATAAAGTAGGTCCTGAGTTTTCTAGTAATCAATACAGAGGGAATGCTGATGAATTACATGTTTCATTTTCATATAATACATTTCTTTTCATATAATAAACGCAAAATAGTTTATTAGAAGAAGCACAACATCTTTCTGGATGTCAGACTAGAGTGAAGCTTTTCCTCTGGGTATTGTAAGATAATAAGAAAAAAAAAACCTCTGATAACTCCCACATGATAAACACAGCTTATAACTATGCCTTATACTTTTATTATTTATGCTTGAGAATTGGAGGTGGGGCATCTGTGTATTTTGTGTTTTTTTCAAATGAGTCGTCTGTTTTGGCATTGCTGGTGATAATATATGTCTTCAGTGGTACCTCATCTCCTTGTTGCTGTGCATTTTAAAATGCATGTCCTTGTCCCTTGCCATTGTTTCCCCCACTCCCTCTTGCACAAGACTTTATCTCCTTACTGTTCCTCTGCCTACCTCTTGATAAGATCCACAGTGTCCAATCAATGAATGGTAATTTACAAGGAAAATTCCTCCTTTTTCCCAGAACCATCTTTCATCCATTGTCCCCGAAAATGGCTGCATTTTGGCCAGCCTCCTCATGCTAATGCCCTATAACACAAGTTAGATACTCCTTAAAATCCTTCTGCCAGGGATTTTCTAATAAAAGCTCATGCAAATGATGCTGTGTTTGGCTTTCTTCCTTACCTAGAGCAGGGGTGACTGGTGATTAGTAAATGGTCAAAAATCTTTGTGGAATGAAACAGACCTTTTAAGAATCATATAAAAATGATTCTAAATCTAAAATGATTTAGATGGTTTAAGTCAACAGCCCATCTGAATACTTTGTTATGTCTATTTTCCAGTCAACTCCAGTAACTAAGAAGAGTTTTTCTTTCATATTCCTAAGTTATCAAGTTTAAAATTCTTTGCCAGTAATTTATTTCTCTTTTTACACGTAGATTTGTGTTATGAAGTTGAATGGCTGAATCAAAATATTTCCTTATGAGAGTAGAGTTATTAAATAGGCAAAGAGCTGGCTAGTCAATTTAATTTTCTGGTAAGATACCATATCTCTCTTCCAGTAAATCATGTAGGAGCTAGACTCTAAAAATGTGAAGAGTTTATATATTTTATTGTCCTACTTGACATGGATCAGAATGAGTCATCACAAATCATTCTTTTTATGTTGTAGCATCCTATAATACATAGACTTCCCAGAACTATGTAAAGGTTAAAATACCAAGTCAGAGCTTGCTTGTTATATTCATATGGGTATTAATAGATGTAGGAGTGAGGAGAGAGGAATAATTTTCTGAGAGTTTAGAGTTGTGAATTTCTGCACTCACTCTCTTCCAAAAATTGTTCATTCATTCCTTAGACAGGAACAGTGATGGGCTTTGGGGGAAGAAGATTTCAGAGTTGAATAGAATATAGTCTCTTGTTTCAAGGATGTCACAGTGTCACGGGACAGAAAGTATTGTTGCAAGTTCTAAAATCAGGAAGTATACAATATTGTAGGCACATAAATCTATGAGGTGGAGTGCCAATGCCCTCATCGTATTATCTGAGTGTTAAAGATTGACAAGTCATAGTTTACAAATTAGAGAGGAAGGAAAATAATTCCAGAAATAGGGAAAACAAATTTCAAGGGCACAGAGACATTGAAGAGAATACTACCCTGAAAGCTAGTGGTGGGAGAAAGAAATGAGTATTTAAAAATTTAAAAAAAAAAAAAAAAGCACAACGGAGCTTACTTAACAGTAATAGTGGACTTTCATGGGCTACATGTTCCATATTACCCAAATGATAATATTTGATGAACTTGACAATTTTATCCTTTCATTAATGTTACAGGTTTAAAGTTTAAAAAATAAAAATATATTTCTTGGAAGGTTAAATAATTTTTCTTCTAAAATGGCCATTGCTTTGCTTAATATTTAATCATGATAATTATTTTGATCTCTCTGTTTTCATCAAATATCATTAATGTAAAGTTTTAGATTGTTCCTCAAATTGGAGGGTTAATAATGGTTGATAAAACCTGAGAAAACCACTTTGGTAAGAATTCACATGTGAGGAATGAGTGGAGTGAATAGGTATAGTGGGAAGAGGCAATTTGCTAAAAAGAGAAGCAGAGGAATCATTTTTTTTAATGTTTATTTATTTATCTAGCTGCACCGGGTCTTAGTTGCGGCACGCAGGATCTTTAATTGCGGCATGTGATCTCTTAGTTGCGACATGCCTGTGGGATCTAGTTCCCCGACCAGGGGTTGAACCTGGGGCCCCTGCATTGAGATCGTGGAGTCTTAGCCACTGGACCACAGGGAAGTCCCCAGAGGAATCATTTATGCTTTAAAATGAATCCTTTGAGTATTTCATTATTTAGAGGTTCATTTTTGTAAATAAAGCCCTTTTAAAAATAAAAGGATAGGGAATTCCCTGGCGGTCCATTGGTTAGGACTCCTTGATTCCACGCAGGGGGCTCAGGTTCGATCCCTGGTCAGGAAAATAAGATCCTGCATGCCACACAGTGTGGCCAAAAAGCAAAAACAAAAAACAAACAAAAAACAAGGGCAACAACATTCTTTTTTTAAAAAAATAGAGCAGTTAAAATAATAAACTTGGAATCTTGGAGTGAAAATACCCAGATCATATTCTGGCTTCAACATTTACTAATTTCATGGGAGAAGAAGTGCTGTCCTCTCCAAAACTTTTTTTTTTTTTTTTCTGTTTCTCTAGGGAGAGAAATCTAATTCCTCAGACTCTGGATCAGTGGTTGGACCATTGTTATTAGTAATTAGGGTCTTTTTTCTACTGCAGCTCTTTTTCCTACTTTCTCCTCCTTATCTCTAGGACCTGTGTGAGACCAAGGCCCACACTACAGGGGAGGGCCAGTTACCCATCCTGTATCTCTGTGCTTCCTCTCAGAGCATTCCTCAAGCCTTAGGGACTCATCATCGCTGGGTTCCATTCTTTGACATAGAGAAGGCTGTTTAGGGCTTGGGTGTAAGCTGTGTGTTTGATCTAGGTTACAAGAAAGTCTCACATTTGGGTATCAGTGTTAGCTCACCTGATGCTAAAGTGATGTTTTGGGTTCCCATTTATTAGTGAAATACATATTTATCTGCCTTAGCAATTATATAGAAGAAGAGGGTGTTTGGTGGAAAGGAATTGTGGGGCTCTTAGGTTCTTATTCAAATTCCATCAACTAGTACTTCAAGCCCTACCTTGATTACTAATATTAGCATTTGAGGATTAGATATCCAGACACTTAAAAAATGACACTATATAAACTTGGACTTGTTAAATAATTTGTCACATCTTTTTTAAAAAATATATTTATTTATTTATTTGGCTGTGCCAGGTCTTAGTTGGAGCATATGGGATCTTTAGTTGCAGCATGAGGGAACTTTAGTTGTGGCATGTGGACTCTTAGTTGTGGCATGAAGGATCTAGTTCCCTGATCAGGGATCGAACCTGGGCCCCCTGCATTGGGAGCACAGAGCCTTAGCCACTGGGCCACCAGAGAAGTCCCTATCACATCTTTAAAATAGGATTAACTCTAGGTCAAAGGGTTTAAGGAGTAAAATGAGCTACTATATACCATCACCTGTTGGCATATAATAAGGGCATAATAATTTTTTATTTATTAGACTCTAAGCAATTTGAGGGAAGGAAATTGGCTTGTTCACCATGGTTTCTTCAGTGCTTACCATATTGTCAGCTTATTGTGTGTGTGTGAACACTTAAATGTGTGTGTGTATACTTCTTGAATGAATATGAGAGTTAAAACTTTTTTACGGTGTCAAGTAATAAGATAATCACCTATTTTACATTCTGGGATATATCTTCTGATTGATATGGGAAGAGAAACAGAAGAGACATTTTATGGAGTAAAACAAAGAGATCTTAGTATTGGAGTACAATTTGACAGCTCTGGGCAACAAAGGATAATGGGTATCTGAAGAATTTGAGGAGAGTCAAAAGGTAGGATACCCATTTATGACATAGTTTTAGATATAATTTCAATTTAACGTTTTCAGCCCACATTTGTGTGCATTTATGTGTGTACATATTGTATGTATTATATACTATAAACGTGTATGTTATACAACTGTAAATACCACTTGAACGTTAAATAATTATCAAATAATAATCAAATGATATATTAAAATTATTTTCCCAAATCAGAATGCCAACAGACTTGATTAGACTAGACTACATAACTGGAATAATATTTAAAGCATAGTTCATAAAGTACAATGTATAAGTTTATTTTAAATCAGTAGCTATATCTATGGATAATTCATACTCATAAACAGGATATTTACTGTCAGAATCTTTTAGTCTGATCTGTGACTTTTCCAGTGCAGTGCCAGAGTAAACTGTTGCAAACATTCTTTATTATCTGCTTACAAATTGGTTGCTTGAGCTACTTAATTTCCTAAATGAAAGACAGAGGGAATAAAACAAGTACAGGAGAAAAATTGTATGTGATTCTATTTTTAATCTTCATTATATTTTTGGTCACATTGTCATTAAAGATGCTCCCAGTAAAGAGAGTTTTGCTTCAAATATGTAATTGTGAACAGTAATTGTGAACAAGTAACTCCAAAGATTTTGGAATATTGCTTTATGTATAATTTGATTAAAATTTTAATTATTTCCTTGTTCTTTAAAATGGTCAGTAATATCACTCAGCTATCTATTTCCTTTTTAGAATGCAAATTTTAGGACTTTTTCATTACTTTAAAAAAATTTTTGGTATCCTGAGTCCCCACCTGATAAATGAGTTATTTGAAAATTTATTCAGCAGCTTCCTCTCTATTAGTCTGTTGTCAAGAGCATTTGTAGTAGTCACCTTTCCAGATTTCTGCTTAGGACATTGACAACTGTGTATATACCTCCTCCCTTCTCCCCCACCAGTGTCCATAAATGATTGGTCATAAATGACCTAAACTAGCTCAATCAGATTATTTCTCAAGATAATTTGGAATTACCGTGTAGTGAGAGAACTAACATTAATTTGGAAGCTGTGGGGCTGCTATGTGACCTTGGAAGCAGGGAAACTAGTTTTAGGGAGAAAAGAATAAAGCAAATGCATGGGAAAAAAAAAAAAGAGAGAAGAGCAGCTGTGTAGAGAGAACAAGAAGGTGAAGGAGAATGAGAAAGAGAGAAAGAGAAGCAGACAGGTACCAATGCATATTAATTAATGAGTCTTCATCTCAAACAAATAGAGTGCATTCATTCTTTATTTTCTTTGTTTGTTTAACATGTATTTTTGTTACTGTGTGGCAGACACTGTTAAGATTCTGATGATAAAGTGGTAAACATGGGTCTCTTAAGTCTCTTTTTCATGGAGATTTTATTCTTGAGAGACCGATCCTTCATGAGTAAACAACCTATTAATTTAGGATTATGGTGAATAATATGAACTGATACAGAGAGTAATGAAGGGTTAACTTGTGGGGAGTGACAAAAGCAAAGTCCTCTGTGATGAGGTGACATTTTTAGAACCTAGAATAAGCAACTAACACCACTCATTTTCTATTTTTCCATTTCTTCTCCTAGAGTTTCTAGCATTAATGATGTGATCATAGTTACTGTAGGTAGTAGCATGATCACATGTTTTGCTACTGGTAAGAGAGATTAATATCTTTTCAACTTCCAATTTCACTTCCCTGGCTGTCCTAGCACTTGACTCCTAAGCAGATGCCACATGTTTTGCTTTTTGTCTTCATTAGAGAAGCTCCTGCCCATTCCTGGTACCAATCTTGTTAATTTTTAGAGTAATTAGCAGATCCCCAAATCATTTCACTGTCTCATGCAGTTTGGGCAGATCTCCAAAGCAACTCTCCTCCAAACGGTGACTCAAGAATCCACATACCTTCCATCTTCTAGCTACTGTCTGGAACACGTGGCCTTCAAGGTTACTACAGCAGAGGAAGAGAGAGATGAAGGAGGCACACCAGCTCCTAATTATCTTAGACTGGAAATGATACTCATTATTGCCAATCAAACTTATTTGGCTTGAATTAATTACATGGTTTCAGCCTAACAGCACTGGGACTGGGAATGTGAAGGGGAATGGGGATGTTTATTGAACATTAACAATTACTTCTATAAAGGACATGTTTTGAAAATAGAACTACAGGCTTTAGTGATGAATGGACTATAAGGGTGGGAGAGAAGAGGGTTCAACCTATGTAATTGGGGGAAAGGTAGGGCAGGGCTATTGACAGTACAAACCTGACTTTAACTCAGAAGTGTGCTTTATTTATCTGTATCCATAACTGTTATTGCTTGGTAACATTATTTGTACTTGATTTAGTAATATGATAATATATCTGTTTTATAAAGTTATTTTTATTTCATAAAGGTGAAGTACTTATTTTTTGTACACTGGATTTTCAACTTCTCAGGTATATATAACATATGTAATCTCTATATATAACCTATATATATATAACATATATCCAGGGTTGAGAACCTTTGGTATTGGCCCTTACAGACCACTGTAGCAAAAAACGAACAAACAAACAAAACCCAAAAAAACAAACAACAACAAGAACAAAACTGGGCTTTTCTTTGAGAGTAGAAATTATGGGATGGTTTTTGGGAGAGGAGTGACATGATTGGTGTTTTAACATAACTGCTTTGGCTGCTTTATTAAAAAACAGATTGCATGGTATTTACAGCAACAAGACTAGTAATATTAGCAAGAGTGTAGGTAATGAAAAGAAGGGAACAGGATTAGAAAGGGAGTCCTGGGGCACACTAAATTAGAGAAATGACAAGAGAGTAAGAAATAGTGGCCAATGAAGTAGATGAAAAATCTGCCTATGGTGTCTTATAATCTACGTGAGTAACGTGTTTCAAGGAGTATGAGGAATAAAGTGTGTGTCCCCAAAGAATGGATTCTCCAGCAGCCCACTCTGAGACCAGTTGCAGTATATGCCATGTTTATTAGGGAACGCTGGTGGGAGGAAAACCTGTGGGAGGAAGAGGAAGAAAGCAGCATGGGGCAGAGAGAGAGATGGAGCTGCAGTGATCTGGTGACAGCCTAGCTTGATCCCGCAGAAGTAAAATGGCTCATCATAGTTGTCCCTTGTTAAATTGAAATTGTTGGACTTTTAATGCCCTACCACAATTTGTCATTAAATATGTGTTTCCCTGGGAAGGGTATAACCTTGAGCCAGGTGACTCTTTGCAGCTGAGGCAATTACTTAAGGGTCTGACGGCCACAGGCTGTTGGCTGACATCCTTCTTAATGGCTGAGGCAACAAGTCCTTTCTTGAGTGGTGCATCTGTGTGCCCACTATCATCCACTCTTTGCACTCAGATTCCAACATAGATTTGATCTGAATGAGTCCACTTATATGCAGAGTTTTTCAGTAAGTACAGTACCAGTATTTTCATTTTACAGATTTTTTTTTTTTTTTTTTTTTTTGGTACGCGGGCCTCTCACTGTTGTGGCATCTCCCGTTGCGGAGCACAGGCTCCGGACGTGCAGGCTCAGCGGCCATGGCTCACGGGCCCAGCTGCTCCGCGGCATGTGGGATCTTCCCGGACCAGGGCACGAACCCATGTCCCCTCTATCGGCAGGTGGACTCTCAACCACTGAGCCACCAGGGAAGCCCTACAGATCTTTAAATTAACTAAATATGGGGAAAGTTTTGTGTTTGATTAGAGATCACAGTGCATGGGATTAAAAGAACTAGAGTTTGAGTCTTGATTCTATCCATACTGTTTCAGCTTCCTGCCCTTGTGTGTGTCCTTTATCAATTCCTTTGTTTTTGAGGCAGAGATAGCAGTACGTGGACTTTTGACTGTGTGTGTGTTGGGTGGGTCTGTGCCCATATATATATATATATATATATATATATATATGTATTTGCATTTGTTGTTTGTTTTGTTTTACTTTTATTTGAGAGAGCAGATCCTCCATGATTCTGATTGGTTTTGGGGTCACAATGACGGCTCATTTTCTTTCTCCTCTGCTATATATTCCAGATTTCCCTCAACAACAGTTAGCATCTCTGGTGATTTCAGGGCTTGTCTGGTAGCATGGCCCAGAACCTCATTTCTGGTCACCATGCTCTTCTCAAATTAATGTTACTTCACTTGTTGATTTATCATAAAAACTTGGCAGGAGAGTATCAAGTGACCCCTGAGTGTCTCACTGGAGCCCAAAATACTCCTTCTTGACCTCATTGCGTAACAGTAAACCTGTCAGGGTGGCGACTCTTTGATGTCTGGTCTCTGGACATAAGGAGTCCCAAATGCTTAGGCAGCATCTATAGTTTATAATTCAAAGGGACTCTTGCTTGGTCCCCTAGCCTTATTTAGTTACTAAGACCTCTAATTCTGCAGTACCTAGAGTTTTGGGGAGAGAAATTACAAATCCCTCAAGTGACAATTAAATCCTAGGTCTGGTTCTTAACTTTCTTTGGCTTGCTGCAGGAGGCAAGAGCTTATTTGTATACCACCAAAGAGGCTCTCTGACTCTCACACTTGGCTTTCAATTGCCTGTTAATTGCTCTTAGCTTTTATTGTCTTTTTCTAGCTCCATCAATGGAGCTTAGTAATAGCCACTTAATTCCATTATCATTATAGTTACTATTTCCCCATATTTTTCAAATGCCTGATGCAGTGTGTTAGCTCTTGCCGTCCCTTGCACTAGCACATCATTACAATTCACTACCAGTGAAAATTGTAACAATTGGGGCATTTTGTTTTACCAGCGTCTATTTGTGTTATATCCATCACCAATGATGTGACCCTAATTGCTAGGCAGACAGTGACTTAATCCAGCTACAAAAATCCATTCTATTGCCTAATTTTTTTGTACCACTCCTGTTACATACTAGTGCATGTTGAACTTTCTGGGAATTGGACCATGAGATGGGTTTAGTGTGCCGGCCATTTATTAGGGTGGGATCCTGGGCAAGATTGCTTTATACAGCTGAGGCAAACTATGAAGAACTGACCCTTGTAGGACATTTGGTCCTGTCCAAATCATCTATAAGATATTTGGTCCATAAGACATTTGGTCTATGGCAAAAGGTCTTTGAAATTTGGTGCTGTCCAAAACGTCTGTGACCATATTTAGTTAATGCCACTGGGTTTTGGACAAGACCAAATATTAAGGACCTTTTGGCATGGACCAAATGTCTTATGGACGTTTTGAACATGACCAAATGTCTACTAACTGAACTGACAGATGAAGATGGTGGGCCACCACTACTCCTAGCAGCTGGGGTAAGATCACTCAGCAATGTAGAAGTCATTAGCGAATATTAAATATGCTTTTCTGATAATATTTTATTGTCATTCTTTTCAAAAATTCAAATCAAAACCAACTTGACTTCTATTGGAGTCATATTATATTAGGAAAGGTACAGGTTAAGTTGCTTTAACTAAGAAACCCTACTATTAAAGTGCCTGGAACTTTATTTCGTTTTCATGTAACAGTCCAGTGCAGTCATCTACCATGTTTGCTTTATGTAACCAAGGAAGATCCTTTAATTCTCACCATCTATCAACCTATAGGAAGGAGCAAAGCCTAGAGGATACACATCCACTCCTTTTAAAGGCAATATGCAGGCACTGCACACTTAATTTCTTCTCATATTCCAATGGCCAGAACTTTAGCCTATGGCCAAACCCAGATGCAAGGGTTGCTGGGAAATGTAGTTTAGCTGGGTGGCCACATACTCATCCAAAACTTTATGAGAAGGGGGGAAGTTATTCAGGAACAACTTAAAATCAGTCATACCTGTACCATGCAAAATAATCTCCACAGGTAGAAACTTACATTCAGCCTTCCATGAGCTTTTACCTATTTTAAGAGTAACTCAAAATAAAAATTCTTTGTGATAGACCTCACATTCACACTAAGCAGTCTAACCTAGAGCTTGCAGTAACCACTGTATTATTACTATTCTGTAGCAACATTTTGATGGCAGTGTTTGGTTTTCTAAGTTTTCTCCATCTTCTATCCTGAGTTTTATGTATTCCTGGTTATTTCAGATATTTATAGTATTTGTCTCTGACTCACCCCTTTATTTCCTCTGATTCCATTGTAAGGCTTTGGACACAGTGTAAATGTAAGCAATATTTAGAGATAGGTATATAGACTGAAAGAGTTTGTATTGAGGTTAGCTACCACTTTTGCATTTTTATCAAGTTTAAAGTCCCCAAAAAGTCAAAAACAAGAGACATCTACATATTGGTTTGGCATAGTATCATTGCTATCACAGCAAAAGATGAGGACAAATAATACCTGAAATAATGTCTGAAGGTTGTGTTTGAAAATTTGGTTTAAAAATTCTGGGACAGTCTTTTTTTTCCTTCAAATTTTATCTTTTGAAGTCTGGGACTAAATTGGCATCAAAGTTAGTGAAAACAGATTGGTCCTGTAAGATATTTTGGCAAAATTTATCCGGCAATTTTAAATGTTTATTCCTTGATTTGGTAATTTCCATTTTGGGAACTTCAAAGATTTGACACTAAACATGAGAAAATCAATGCATAAAAATATTTATATCAATATAGTTTATAATAGTAAAACTGAAAAGAAACTAAATGTTCAATTAGAAGAGAATTGTTGAATAAACGTATTCATTTGATAGAAAATTGGCAACTATTAAAAATAACATGAAAAATATTCATAATATTAAAAATCAGGATACTGATTAGCTAGCACATATTCTACATTTACTATATGTTAGGTGCTTTTCTAAGTACATTAAATGTGTTAACTCTGAATTTTCATAAGATCCCTGTGAAGAAGACCCTGATAGTATCCCTATTATGCAGATGAGGAAGTCTAGACACAGAAGATTTATAGTATCTTGATCAAGGTCATAAAGAAAGTAAATGACAAAGATGAGTTTTGAACCCAGGCGCTGAAGCTTCAGAACCCATATTCTTAACTGCCAGGAGATGTTGCCTTATATGAAGAATATAGTGACTATGCCTTGTGGGGTAAAATTCTATTTTGTCTGCTTGAGGAAAGCATTGATTGATGTGACTTGAAATTTGTCTTGGAATTAATGGGCTCATTTACGTAAGGTGCCAGGGAGGTTTTTGAAGAGAAAGAATTAAGACCTAACTCCTTTCTCCTAAGCCAGTTGGACTGAGGTGGCCCTGAGTGATGCTCTGGGATCAGGGAAGAGCAATTATGACTCCAGAGATAAACTTTGAATAAAAGCAGAAAAGTACAGAATGACCATGTGGGCTCTCCACTGCTCTAAAGCTATAGGTCGAAAGGGAATGATGTGCTTCTATGGTTGATACAGGGATGAATGATATAGGGATATGCCCTATGCTAGCCAGGCTTGTGCCCTGCAAAGTGGATTTTGTGACTGAATCCAGTTATAATCCTGGAATCCAAGACTAATGGTAGTGCAAAGATGTTTATCTTTAGCTCCCATCACACTGATGGAAAGTTCGTCCTGTCTCCCACCTTGAAGAAGCCCTGTGATCTGCCTGGAGGGCAATAACTTCCTCAAAAGAAGGCTCAGGCCCAAGCATTAGTATTGGAAACATACAGGATTATGATGTATTTCAACATCCACAGTGGCGACTCTGCCTTTCTCCACTTTTCAATTCAACCCCCGGCATCCGTTTTGGGAACTGTTTGGACCAGACTAATCAGCTCTGGTTGTTATTCTGGAACCTTTCATCTTCAAGGTAGTACATACATATTCTGGCTCAAGTAAGAAAATGAGGGCAAACAGGACTTGTCCTTTGGATGCGAGAATTGCAGGTGAAGTTGTGTGTGTTGAGTGTGTGTGTGTGTGTGTGTGTGTAAACATGGCCTGATTCCAGCTTAAGTATTGTGCTTTGGAACCAAACTGTAAAGATAAACAGTATGATTACAAGAGATGATTGATGCTTTGCAAAACAAACAAACAAAAATTATACATGAGGAAGAAAGATGGGAGGAAGTACAGCAAAACGTTAACATTGATTGTTTTATGATAGTGTTTTTTTTTTCTTTTTCCCTGTTTTACTGGACATTTTTGAACATAAAAGTAGAGAGAGTAGTGTAATAAACCCCGTGTTTCTATTACTCATCTTGAGTGATTTTCAACATTTTGTCATTTTTGTTCATCTTTCTCCCAACTATTGTGGGGAGGATGGTGGATAATTTTAAAGTAAACCCCACACATTCAACTGAGGACATTTCTTTTTTTTTTTTTTTTTTTTTTTTCGGTATGTGGGCCTCTCACTGTTGTGGCCTCTCCCGTTATGGAGCACAGGCTCCGGACGTGCAGGCTCAGCAGCCATGGCTCACGGGCCCAGCCACTCGGCGGCATGTGGGATTCTCCCGGACCGGGACACGAACCCGTGTCCCCTGCATCGGCAGGCGGACTCTCAGCCATTGCACCACCAGGGAAGCCCAGGACCTTTCTTTTTATGTCTATCTGTTCCTCACATTTTTATTTGTTAGTTTATATTTTGTACTAAAACTCACTTTTTGTTTAAGTCCAGTATAATATGTTTACTGTGGAAAGTTTGGAAAATAGAGAAAAGTATTAGGAAAACAAACCATCTGTAATCCAACTTTCAAGACGTAACCACTGCTAACATATGACCATGCTGAATTTATACTTTTATACCCTATTTTTTTCATGTCTTAAATCTTCAAAGATACTTTATGGATATATATGATGGTGGTTCTTGAGGTATTAAAAATGTTGTCTATGTTCAACCTTTTCTTTAAGGAATAAGCGTTACTTTTCTAATGAAAAATAAAGGTAACATTCTTTATCATTTTATCTATAACTATTGTCGGGGAAAGACACGTTTCCTTAGGTTCTCTTCAAACTATTAATAGCTCTTAAACATATTTATTTGTCTCAGTCTAACATTTAAAAGTATATGTATAGCTGATTCACTTTGTTATAAAGCAGAAACTAACACATGATTGTAAAGCAATTATACTCCAATAAATATGTTAAAAACAAAAATAACAAAAAAAAGTATTTCTTCATCAAATCATTGTACCTTTTGAAGAAGAATCAACGTTTACAGAAGCAATTTTACTTGCTAACTACATAGAGGGGACATGATTTCAGCATTTCACTTGAATAATGCACTGCCTTCTAAACAGATAACATAAGGACCTTAGGGAAACACCAAGGATATGCATTTACGATCTCCGTACACAGTGAAATCTCAAGGAACTCAGCCCTTTACACACTTCATCTCAAAATGCCCAGATCAACTATGCATTAAAATTGAGTGGTTCAGGGAAATGCTCACCAATGTCATCTTTATAACCTCTTACAGGGAGCAAGGTTAATTCTATAAAGTTGTCCCCTGCATTTTAATACGTCTTTAGTCTGCACTTTGGGCATGTGAAAATTAAATTAAGGGAAACAAATTAAATTGCCGAATTCTATCATATGGTTTTTTTTTTTTTTTTTTTTACATTTCTCTAAAACTAAAATGATTTAGGTTTTGATTTGAAGGTTGTTTGGGTTGCTTTACTGTAGAAGATCACCGAGACAAGTTTGTTCATCCCGACAACAGTCCATGACTCCAACCAGCAAATGCCTTGCTTTTCCTAATGCTGATTTCATGGGTCTGGGTAAGAATAATAGAAGGCAAGGTGCATGATAAATCTCAGTAAACAAATCAGGGTGTATGTTACCTTTGGGAAGTTCAGATACTTAGTAGTAAACCTCTATTACTCTTTGGAGTGGCCCAATCAGGATAACTGTGTACTGCTGTTCATATGATACACTCCAAGGGGGTGCCATTCACTGTACTATCTTGTCAATGGTACCTTTTAAAGTTACATAACGTATCAGGAAAAAATCCTGTCACAGTGGTATAATGGAAAAAAACATTGTTCTGAGAGCAGGAAGAGTGTGATTCCTTACCTGACTTTGCTAGTGTTGAGCCATTATCTTGTCAAACATCATAAAGAATAAAAGCATAATTTCCTCATCTGGCTAATCAATTTATATCAGTAATGGGTGTTATACTTTAGTGACTATTTTTACATTTTGTTTAAGATCATATTGACAAGAATTAGACACCTAAAATGATAGCAACTGGCATTTTAAAAATACGTCTTTGTAAATAGTGCTGCTGCGAACATGGGGCTAAGACATGGAAAACAACCTAAAAGTCCATAGACAGATGAATGGATAAAGGAGATGTGGTACCTATATACAGTGGAATACTACTCAGCCATAAAAACAATGAAATATTGCCATTTGCAGCAACATGATGGATCTAGAGATCATGTCAGACAAAGACAAATATCATATGCTATCACTTAACACGTGGAATCTAAAAAAATGATACAAATAAACTTATTTACAAAACAGAAATAGGCTCACAGACATAGAAAACAAACTTATGGTTACCAAAGTGGAAAGGGGAGGGATAGATTAGGAGTTTGGGATTAACATATACACACAATTATATATAAATTAGGACCTACTGTATAGCACAGGGAACCATACTCAGTATCTTGTAGTAATCTATAATGGAAAAGAATCTGGAAAAGAATACGTATATGTGTGTGTGTGTGTGTGTGTGTGTATACATAGGTAGATAGATAGATATCTGAATCACTTTCCTGTACACTTGAAACTAATACAACATTGTAAATTAACTATACTTCAATTAAAAAAAGAATACACCAAAGGAATCACAACAGGAAAAAAATAGCTTTGAGATATAATTCAACTATTTAAAGTGGAAAATTCAGTAGTTTTTAACATATTCACAGAATTGTGCAACAAACTACATGATTTTAGAACATTTGCATCACCCCAAAAAGAAACTTCATATCCATTAGCAGTCAATCCCCATTTCTCTCCAACTTCCCCTACTCCCATATTCCAGTCTTGGGAAACGGCTAATGAACTTTTTTGTCATTATAGATTTACTTATTCTAGACATTTCATATAAATGGTATCATGCAATGTCTAGTCTTTTGTGACTGACTTCTTTCATTTAGCATAATATTTTTAAGGTTTGTCCATGTTGTAGCATGTATCAATACTTCATTCCTTTTTATTGCTGAATAATATTTCATTGTATGCATATACCACCTTTGCTTATCAAATGGACAGGTGACAGACATTTGGGTTTTCCTCATTCTTTGACTATTATCAATAATGCTGCTGTGAACATTGTTGTATAAGTTTGTGTGTGTGTGAGAACAGATGTCTTTATTTCATTTGGGTATGTAGCAAGGAGTGGAATTGCTAGGTCAAATGATAAATCTGTGTTTAACATTTTGAGATTTTAGGTTGTTTTCCAGTGTGGCTGTACCATTTTACAATCCCACCAGCAGTGTATGATGGTTCCAATTTTCCACATCCTAAGAACAGTTGTTATTATCTGCCTTTTTGATTACAGCTATCCTAGTGGGTGTAGAGTGGCATCTTATTATGTTTTGATTTGCATTTCCCCAGTGGCTAATATGTGCTTATTGGGCAGTTATATTTCTTCTTTGGAGAAATGTCTATTCAGCAATCCATTTTAATTGAGTGTTTCTCAAATAATAATTTCTTAGTAGAAACTTGAGAGTACTCAAATTCTTAATAAGTGAGATATACTAGACTTGTTTATCCTAAGTTTAATCTAACATTTTATGTGATGTGTATAATCTGAAGAGGGTACACAGCCCATAGTATCTCTCCCCACCAGACTATGTACTCCAAGAAGACAAATACAGTCTGTTTTAGTTATTAGTGAGTTTTTAGCAGCTAGTACTGTACTTTTAATATGAGAGATAATAAAATTTATTTGATGGATAAATGAATGGAGACATGTCTTGTTCAAAAACACCAACCTGTTCTGCTCACCTGGGCCTGTTTATATGATCTTTTCTATCCCCACTAGGTCAGGTTTATCCTGAAATTATTAAAAGTAACAGTAAAATCTTAATCACCTGCAACTTAAAAATTATTATAATTAACCAAAAATATACTTGATTCAAGAGAATACCACCCCTATGAAGAAAAGAAGATGATTCAGATCATATCTTTGGGTCTTTCCAAGTATGGCATTGTGATATAATAAGAAATATATATTTGATCTTTGTCTTTGGTTCTTAGCACAGAACAACTAATATAATAAAATAAAATAAAGTTGGTTTTTTTCCCCTCAGTTCCTGAAATAGCTCCAAAGTGATAAAGGTAAAAGGAGCATCTTTTGTTATTCATAACAAGTCCTTTTCAACTACACCTGCATTTATTTTAATGAGGTGACTTTTGGAAAGTACCTAGGATAGGAAGCTGATTACTGTGAACAAACCATGTGATTAGAGAGTTGGCACTTTTGGCCCCAACCCCCAATCCCTGGGGAGGGGAGAGGAGCTGGAGATTGTTAATCACCAGTGGCCAATAATTTAATCACTCATGCCTATTTAGTAAAAACTTCATTAAAAACCCTAACCAAAGAGGTTTGAAGAGTTTCTCGGTTAGTGAACAAGAATGCATCCAAGTGCCAGTAGGGTGGTACACTCCAAACTCCATGGGGGAAGAAGCTCCTGTGCTTGGGACCCTTCTGGACCTCAGCCTGTGTATCTCTTCATCTGGCTGTTCATTTGTATCCATTAATGTGTCCTTCATAGTAAATTGGTAATTGTGAGTCAGCTGTTTCCCTGGGTTCTGTTAACCATTCCAGAGAATAATTGAACCCGAGGAGAAAGTCATGGGAACCTCCAATTTATAGCTGCTCATGCAGAAGTACAGTAAGTCTCCTACATATGAACCTTCAAGTTGCGAACTTTCAAAGATGCACACGTGCCTCTGGTTCTAGCTTGGAACCAGAACCTGTGCCATCAACGTCAAGTGTCAGTGACATTGCAACTTGCCCTCCGTCTCCTATTGCTGATGATCATTCAGCTCCACCATCTCCCCACCTTCTCTCCCTCCTCCAGTCAGTAACTCTTCTTGCCTGTTCACTCGATGCCAGCCCCAGTATCCCAGCTATTGTACTGTATTACTGTACTTTTCAAGGTACTGTACTGTAAGATTAAAAATGTTTTCTTTATTTTTTGGGTGTTTGTTTTTTATCTATTATTTGTGTGAAAAGTATTGTAAACCTATTACAGTACAGTACTATGTAGCCAATTCTGTTAGTTGGGTACCCAGGCTAACTTTGTTGGACTTACGAACAAATTGGACTTATGAACGTGTTCTCAGAACGGAACTTGTTCATATGTAGGGGACTCACTATATAGGTGACAACCAGGGCCTTGCAATTGGCATCTAAAGGTGGGGGCAATCTTGTGGGCCCGATCCCTTAAAATGTGATGTCTGTATTAATTTCAGAAGGATCCCAAGCACAATAGCCATTTTGGCAGGTGTGAGGTGATATGTCATTGTTGTATTGATTTGCATTTCCCTGATGATTAGAGATACTGAGCATCTTTTCATGTGCCTTCCTTCTTTTGTAATATCTTTTCTATATAAAGTTCTAAAATGCTCATATTTAGCATAACAATGGATATAATAGATTTTCTTCCTTCTGCTTCATATATGTTTACTATTTATTTTATATTATTGTGTATTTTTTTTCCACTTTGTTTTTTGTTGGTTGGACCAAGCTGCTTTTTTCCCCCCAATCTCTTTTGCTATTTTGGAGTTTAATTGTTCATTCTATTTCTCTAATGTCCACCTACGTTTGTTAATGGCAAAATACATGTGTCATTTTATGAAAGTAATTTATTAATAATTCTCATAATAAACTATGTTTTTCAATTCCAAGAAGAGACATTGAGAACAGTCTACATCTGTATCCTACTACATTTTAATGTTTTATTTATTTTTTCTGAGATATTTAGTATTTTTAGTTCCAGATTATTGTTTTTTATCTTTTTTAAAAATTATTTATTTATTTTTGGCTGCATTTGGTCTTTGTTGCTGCGTGCGGGCTTTCTCTAGTTGTGGCGAGTGGGGGTTACTCTTTGTCGCGGTGCGTGGGTTTCTCATTGCAGTGGCTTCTCTTGTTGCGGAGCACGGGCTCTAGAAGCGTGGGTTCAGTAGTTGTGGCACGTGGGCTCAGTAACTGTGGCACACGCAGGCTCTGTAGTTGGCACCCGGGTTTAGTTGTTCCACTGCACGTGGGATCTTCCTGGACCAGGGCTTGAACCCGTGTTGCTTGCATTAGCAGGTGGATTCTTAACCACTGCACCACCAGGGAAGTCCCAGATTATTGTTATGTTTTCCCCAGTAGTATTTCTTTTCTATGCCAAGAATCCTTACTTGGCTCTTAAATTACATACCCTCAACCACTATATTATTGTCCATTTAGATTCAACTGTGTATACTGCAAAGTTCATTGTTCTACTGTCTTTCAGTTTTTTATCTTACTTTGAGGTCTCTGCCCTAACATTTGTGTTTTTGGTTATATTTTTTCCTGAGAATTTTTCTCAGAAATTTTTCTTTAATTTACTTAATGATATTTTATTCCTGGACCACCTATTATTTTTAGCTAGTACTCTCAGATTCATCCTGCAAGTCTTGCTTCCCATCTCTTCTATTATTAGTTTTTGTATTATGTCTTTCTCTTAATCTTCCAGACCACTAATTTGGATTTCAAAAATGCCTATTCAATTCCTCATCAATTTGTCCTTGAATTTTATAGTTGTATATCACTTTCTTTCACATAAGCTTTTTTGTGCTAATTTTGAATTCTTTAATTGCTCTTATTGTTTTTTTCTGTTACTCAAGTTACTGTCTTTTTCCCCAGTAGTTCTGTTTCACTGAGTCTCTCATTCTGTTTTTTTCTGCTTATGTTTTCCTTATCTAGTGGCCTTTTTTTTTTCCCCTTTGTTTGCTTCTTGGTGCTGAGGTTGAATTTCTGGAGCATGTTGAGTCCTAACCATCTGTAGTATCTATCCGGATAATCTTGGTTGAGCTAGTGAGCCAGGCAGCAACTTGTAAGGCTCCTTCTTGAGTCTAGATCCCTGAGGAAGCTTCTCTGCTTACCAACTTCATTATTGCTAAAACTGGTGTTCCTCATCTTGTGAGAGAAGAGAGGTTTTCATGCAACATTTACTCCTTTTTAGGTCCTCTGATCCAGAGTCACATCCAGCCTCCAAGACACTTTACTTATGCAGGGGCAGTATGTCAGTATTTCTTCACCATGTTTGGTTAGATACTCATTTTAGAGGTCTCTCCAGACCATCACCAGACTCTCACTTCTTCCTTATCTCTTGAGAAATCAGCACGACCAGAGGACTTGACTCTATCTTTGAAAAACCAGCTTAATTTGGGAGATGATCTGTTGGATTACACTTCATGAGCAAGGGAACCAGAGCCAATTTCAATTTGTCGTTTTATAAGAATCTCCTTCTATCCATCAGTTCTTCAGAAGTTATTACCCATATAGGAACTGAAATGTGTTTTCCATTCATATATTTATTCTTTGTTTCTGAGAACCAGTGAGCTACATCCATCATTAGGTATCTTTTGCAGTGAAAAACAACAGTAAATTTCCTGCTTTTGAGTAGAGTTAAAGTCTGAGAGAAAAGTCTTTTTTTTTTTCATTTACTTGAAATACCAACATGATTATACTGTTTATAGCACAACCTGTAGTCATTGAAGAGAAAAACTAACTTCAGAATGGTAAGACACATATAAGTCAATGTATTCACATGACTACCATATTTATAGAGTCAGTTAGCTACTGAATATCTGATTTGGATCAGTTCCTATGTCAGAGATGATTGTTTGTAGGTAACACCAGCTATTGCAAATAAGTAGGTGCTGGAAGGAATTCATCTTCTTGAGAAGCATGAATTTATTGAATACCTGTACAAAGAATTGTATTGTCTTGAGAGATTATGTTGGAGAAGGGATGGGCAAAGAGGAGAGTGAAAGCAGTAAGAGTTTAGACCCTACCCCTGAGTACCTCATACATCTAAGTATATAGAATATATTATATCTGTATAATGAAGATTATATTAGAAACCTGTACACGAATGGATGATTACAAAAAGACACACTTAAAGATATATATTGAGAGACCATCTATTCAATCCTTGCAGTGTAGAAGAAAGATCAGAAAACTGTGGGCTTAAATCCCAACTTGCCTACTTATTAGCTGAGTAATCTTGAGTCTTAAAAATAGAAATATAGTTAGGGAGAAATAAGATGGTTCTGTTTCATAAATTTAATTTTAGAATTATATATACCAGAATGCAGAATTAAAGCTGTATAACTTCTGTCTTCCTATTCACAATCACTGGAAAGGCATATTAGTTATAACGTCACTTAAAGAACAAAAATAGCTAACATATATTGAGCCCTAACCATGGATCAAGCATTGTGCTAAATACTTTACATGTATTATCTCATTTTACCCTCACAACAGTCTTATGTGTTACATACTGTTATTATCACTGTTTTACACATGGGAAAATTTAGGATTAGACAAGTGAGTGTGTATGAGTTTATGTGCCTGGATATGGGCATGGACAGTAGAGATGCGTGTGTGTGTTTGGTTGTATGTTAAATTGTCTTGCAAAGCTTGCTGCAGACACTTTTTCTTTTCTTTTTAAACTAGTTCAGTATGATGAAAATTGACAGTGCGAAAAATCTTGGCTCTTATTGGAATTGGTAAACTGGCTTCCCATTTGAGCTTTATAGTTGTGTTCACTCTGATGTCAATTTATGATTCTTTTAATGCTAAAATCAAATCATAGGATATATATCTAAACTTAGCACAACTTGAAAAAGATGAAACTAGAAACTAGTACGTATTACTGATCTCAGTTAAGACAGTCAGCACTTGCCTGCCCAGTACTATTGCCTAAAGCCCAGGTTACATTTTATTCCTACTGCTTTAGGGCCTCCTATATATTTCATTCCAACTAAAGCATAAAAAAAAAAAAAAAAACTGAGATCTTAATAGAAAATAAAGAGATTCTTGACAGCATTTAAGGGTCACTATACATTTACGTGATTTATAATCAAATATTAGACTATCTCTTATACTGTTGATTCCTCATTTTGCAATTCCTATGTTCCCATACTAAAGATGACCAAGAACAAGCTTTATGATGCCTAAATAGTGATATAATTGAATTGCCATGTACACTAATGAGATTAATTTAGAAAAATATTTTCTAACCTTTAGATTTTAAAATAACAAAACACTTTTCAGAAAAATAGCATCTTATTTGGAATTAGCTGGTGGATTTAAAACAAATTCTTCAACACCCTTTCCTCCAAAAGGAGGAGTCTAAGTCTTCTTGCTTTGTCTGTGGGCTGGCCTTACTGACTGTCTTCTAACAAATAGAATATGGCAATAATGATCATGAGTAACTAGGTCAAAAATGACCTTGGGGTTTTCTTTCTGCTCTATCTCTTGGATTACCACTCTGGGAAAAGTTAACTACTATGTCATGAAGATCCTCAACAGTGTTACGGAGAGTTCCACACAATGAGCAACTGAGGCCTCCACCTAACAGCTGTATGAATGACTCATCTTGGAAACAGATGACTGTAGCATTGGCCAGGAGCTTAACTGCAACCTCATGAATGACCCTGAACCATAACCACATAGCTAAGCTAGCTCCCACATTACTGACTCTAAAAACTGTGGGAACACATAAATATATTTTAAGTAATTACATTTAGGGATAAATTTGTTACACAGCAATGATTAACTAATAAAAGGACCAATATATAAAATAGTTTCAAGTGGGACTGCTACTTTTGAAGATTGTTATTTAGGAACCAGGAGAAACTTGTCTCCCTAGGGCTACTTCTTTTTGTCCAGCTCAGGTCTGTGAAACACCTTAGCATGGATATAATGACTTACAGAGCATTAGATTGTGGCCCATTGGTATAGAAGCCTCTTCTGTGTTCTTGAGATGATGATTCAATTTGATTTAATTTGCTAAATCAGAAATATCTTCCTATAATGAAAGGAAAGAAGAGGCTTGATCTACAACATCCTAACTTTCCCTAACTCAGTACACCAGGTTAGAAATTACCTGCAGACCAAAGGTAGTTAGTATTCCCTTCCCAGTGTTTGAACATGGAGAAAAGCTCTCTGATATTCTGCATAATGTGTGTGCATATACTAGATGCATGCATGTGTGTATGTGTGTGTGCATATCCTGGAATTATATTTATTTATCCTTAAAACTCTTAATAATGATCTATGAAGGCTATTTTGGTGTAGCAAGACCAAAATTCAATACTGGGTATGCCACGATCCAGTCATATGAACTCTGGAAAATTATTCATCTCTTTGGGGCTCAGTTTTCTTAACTGTAAAGTAAGGATAATAGTGATATCTCAAAGAATTTATATTCTTGGTAATATATATGTGTATGTCCTAGTACAGTTCCTATAACAAAGTAGGCACTTAATAAATGATTCTTGTTTTCCTCTTGTCCACTGCTTTTCACTTTTTCCTTAATGCAGAAATCTCAACTTAAATAGCAGTTCATAGTCTTCTCCCTCTTCCCCCACTCCCCAACTTTCTCTCTCCTTCTCTCCTTCTCTTTCTCTCTTCTATTTTGCTATAAAAATAAAGCAGCTTAAAGCTAATATAAATTAGAATCATGTGTTATACATGTAGAAACCACATTAGCTGAGATTTTTGCCATAAGTTTTCTTTCTTTTCCATGGTTCATTATTTCTATTTCTGTTTTAATGTGCTTTATTGTATATGTGAGATTTTTTTTTTGGATAAGCTGACTACAGTCCTTTTAGACAGTAGGCAAGGCATATAAATAAATAATAATGGTTTTTAAAAACTATGGTTTTATAGGTTGGAAAGGCTGTTATATTAATCAAAAAGAAATTATAACTCAAAAACTCTGAGCATTCAAGAACCGTTTTGCTGTGACGTTTTCTTGAACATACTCACTGGCTGAGAATGGAACTTATGAATGCCTTCCGAGGACTCTCAAGTCTGTAACAGTAATACATTTATATATTTAAAACTTTTTCTTACTCTAAATATTGAGGACTATACGAAACCTTCTATTGATCTTTTGGTTGATGCTGGGGAAAATATTATAGAAATAAAAAGACATAGAAACAGATGATGATATTTATATGAGAAACAAGTGAATTCAAGGCAAAAGGCATTAGATAAATAAAACAGGAATATTTGACCTAGTTTAAATACAAATCACTGAAAAGTTACAAAAATGATATATAATCATAATACAAATAATATAACCCTAGTATCAAAGTGTATAAAGCGTCAGTTGTTAAAGAGAAAAGGATAATTTGATAACATACATTAATTTATTCAATCATTAAAAAATATTCTGAATACTTTAGCTGTTTGTACTAGTCATTGGGGATACAGCAATAAACAAAACAAAAAAAGTCCTTGTATTCAAGGAGTTCACATTTTGCTTTATGGAGAATAACCACATACCAAACATATATCCACTGGGTCAGATGAGGATATGTAATTAGAAGGAAAATAAGGCACAGTAAAGAGTGATGGGATAGGGCTATTTTATATCAGGTGGTTAGGGAACACTTCCGCAAAGATTTGATATTTGAGTACAGATCTCAAAGAAGCACACAAGCCATGCTGATATCTCAGGCAATAGCATTTCAGGAAGAGGACACAGCAAATGAAAATCCCAAAGTAGGAGCAACAGGAGGCCTGATTGATTAGAGTAGATAGAGCCAGTATGAAATCAGAGCAAACAAGAGGCCAGATATCCCACCTTTTATTTATCTGGGAGAAATAAAATGAAAAAAAAAATTGATGGGCTCCCCTATAATCTCTGTTATAATTTCTTATCAATCAGTGAAGTTATTGCTGTTAGCTAAAAGCATGGATCAGTACACTATGGTTCGTTGAGACACCTATAACACAGCATGGTACTGGCCTGTCAGCATGGAGTAATGAACAGAACTTGTAAACATATAGAACAATTTAACACAAATGTTCAACAAGTACATGCTTAGTAGGATACAAGCTACAGTAGCTAACTGTTGTTATTCACAACTAATAAGTATAATATTTTGCTTGAGGTAGGAGTATTGACAATA
Source organism: Mesoplodon mirus (assembly GCF_964341445.2). NCBI lineage: Eukaryota > Metazoa > Chordata > Mammalia > Artiodactyla > Ziphiidae > Mesoplodon > Mesoplodon mirus. Next base: position 6,617,522 of record NC_138980.1, on the reverse strand, counting down.
TTTAAATTTTGACAGTATTTGGAAACTTTTTTTATAGCTGGACGCTCTCATGATAATGACAAATGACAGTTATATCACAATTTCCACTCAAAGGTTTTGACACAAAGTTTGCCACAAACCTTTTAAATGACATAAATATGTCACACACAAGTAAAAACAGCTACCTATCATGTAAAAAGCAGGAGGCAACTTGTAAAAGACCTCAAGAATGTACATATGTAGGAAGGTTCTACACTTAAGAAAATGGTAAGCTTCTTAGATGAAAAAAAACATCTTCTCAAAGCCTCTTAGATAGCCTCATCCACCAGAGGGCAGACAGCAGAAGTAAGAAGAACTACAATCCTGCAGCCTGTGGAATGAAAACCACATTCACAGAAAGATAGACAACATGAAAAGGCAGAGGTCTATGTACCAGATGGAGGAACAAGATAAAACCCCAGAAAAATAATTAAATGAAGTGGAGATAGGCAACCTTCCAGAAAAAGAATTCAGAATAATGATAGTGAAGATGATCCAGGACCTCAGAAAAAGAATAGAGGCAAAGATTGAGAAGATGCAAGAAATGTTTAACACAGACGTAGAAGAATTAAAGAAGAAACAGAGATGAACAATACAATAATTGAAATGAAATATACACTAGAAGGAATCAATAGCAGAATAACTGAGGCAAAAGAAGGGATAAATGACCGGGAAGACAGAATGGTGGAATTCACTGCCAAGAACAGAATAAAGAAAAAAGAATGAAAAGAAATGAAGACAGCCTAAGAGACCACTGGGACAATATTAAATGCACCAACATTCACATTATAGGGGTCCCAGAAGGAGAAGAGAGAGAGAAAGGAACTGAGAAAATATATGAAGAGATTATAGTCGAAAACTTCCCTAACATGGGAAAGGAAATAGCCACCCAAGTCCAGGAATTGCCAAGAGTCCTAGGCAGGCTAAACCCGAGGAGAAACATGCCGAAACACATAATAATCAAATTGACAAAAATTAAAGATAAAGAAAAATTATTAAAAGCAACAAGGGAAAAATGACAAATAACATACAAGGGGACTCCTGTAAGGTTAACAGCTGATTTCTCAGCAGAAATTCTACAAGCCAGAGGGAGTGGCACTATATATTTAAAGTGATGAAAGGGAAGAACCTACAACCAAGATTACTCTACCTGGCAAGGATCTCATTCAGATTTGAGAGAGAAATCAAAAGCTTTACAGACAAGCAAAAGCTAAGAGAATTCAGCACCACCAAACCAGTTCTACAACAAATGCTAAAGGAACTTCTTTAAGTGGGAGACACAGAAGGAAAGGACCTACAAAAACGAACTAAAAATAATTAAAATCGTAATAGGAACATACATATCAATAATCACCTTAAATATGAATGGATTAAATGCTCCAACCAAAAGACACAGGCTTGCTAAATGGATACACATACAAGACCTGTATATATTCTGTCTACAAGACACCCACTTCAGACCTAGGAACACATACAGACTGAAAGTGAGGGGATGGAAAAAGCTATTCCATGCAAATGGAAATCAAAAGAAAGCTGGAGTAGCAATCCTCATTTCAGACAAAATAGACTTGAAAATAAGGAATGTTACAAGAGACAAGGGAGGACACTACATAATGATCAAGGGATCAATCCAAGAAGAAGATATAACAATTATAAACATATATGCACCCAACATAGGAGCACCTCAATGCATAAGGCAATTGCTAACAGCTATAAAAGAGGAAATCAACAGTAACACGATAATAGTGGGGTTAACACCTCACACCAATGGAAACGTCATCTAGACAGAAAATTAATAAGGAAACACAAGCTTTAAATGACATAATAGACCAGATAGATTTAATTGACATTAATAAGACATTTCATCCACAAACAGCAGATTACACTTTCTTCTCAAGTGCACATGGAACATTCTCCAGGATAGATCACATCTTGGGTCACAAATCAAGCCTCAGTAAATTTAAGAAAATTTAAATCATATCAAGCATCTTTTCTGACCACAACGCTATGAGATTAGAAATCAGTTACAAGGAAAAAAACGTAAAAAACACAAACACATGGACGCTAAACAATACACTACGAAATAACCAAGAGATCACTGAAGAAATCAAAGAGGAAATCAAAAAATACCTAGAGACAAATGACAATGAAAACATGATGATCTAAAACCTATGGGATGCAGCAAAAGCAGTTCTAAGAGAAAGTTTATAGCAATACAGTCCAACCTCAAGAAACAAGAAACATCTCAAACAACCTAACCTTACACCTAAAGAAATTAGAGAAAGAAGGACAAAAAACCCCCCAAAGTTAGCAGAAGGAGAGAAATCATAAAGATCAGAGCAGAAATAAATGAAAAATAAACAAAGAAAACAGTAGCAAGGATCAATAAAACTAAAAGCTGGTTCTTTGAGAAAACTGATAAACCTTTAGCTAGACTCATCAAGAAAAAGAGGGAGAGGACTCAAATCAGTAAAATTAGAAATGAAAAAGGAGAAGATACAATGGACACCACAGAAATACAAAGCATCATAAGAGACTACTACAGGCAACTGTATGCCGATAAAATGGACAACCTGGAAGAAATGGACAAATTCTTAGGAAGATATAACCTTCCAAGACTGAACCAGGAAGAAATAGAAAATAGGAACAGACCAATCACAAGTAATGAAATTGAAACTGTGATTAAAAATCTTCCAAAAAACAAAAGTCCAGGACCAGATGGCTTCACAGGTGAATTCTACCAAACATTTAGAGAAGAGCTAACACCCAATCTTCTCAAACTCTTCCAAAAAACTGCAGAGGAAGGAACACTCCCAAACTCATTCTACGAGGCCACCATCAACCTGATACCAAAACCAGACAAAGATATTACAAAAAAACAAAATTACAGACCAATATCACTGATGAATATAGGTGCAAAAATCCTCAACAAAATACTAGCAAACAGAAGCCAACACATTAAAAGGATCATACACCATGATCAAGTGGGATTTATCCCAGGGATGCAAGGATTCTTCAATATATGCAAATCAATTACTGTGATACACTATATTAATAAATCAAATAATAAAAGCCATATGATCATCTCAATAGATGCAGAAAAAGCTTTTGACAAAATTCAACACTGATTGATGATAAAAACTCTTCAGAAAGTGGGCATAGAGGGAACCTACCTCAACATAATAAACTCCATATATGACAAACCCACAGCAAACATCATCTCAGTGGTGAAAAACTGAAAGCATTTCTTCTAAAATCAGGAACAAGACAGTGATGTCCACTGTAACCACTGTTATTCAACATAGTTTTGGAAGTCTTAGCCACAGCAATCAGAGAAGAAAAAGAAATAAATGGAATACAAATTGTAAAAGAAGTAAAACTGTCACTATTTGCAGATGGTATGATAGTATACATAGAAAATCCTAAAGATGCCACCAGAAAACTACTAGACCTAATCAATGAATTTGGTAAAATTGCATGATACAAAATTAATGGCAGAAATCTCTTGCATTCCTATACACTAACAATGAAAGATCAGAAAGAGAAATTAAGGAAACAATCCCATTCACTATTGCAACAAAAAGAATAAAATACCTAGGAATAAACCTATTTAAGGAGGTAAAAGACCTGTACTCAGAAAACTATAAGACACTGATGAAAGAAATCAAGGATGACACAAACAGATGGAGAGATATACCATGTTCTTGGTTTGGAAGAATCAATATTGTGAAAATGACTGTACTGCCCAAAGCAATCTACAGATTCAATGCAATCCCTATCAAATTACCAACAGCAATTTTTACAGAAGTAGAACAAAAAATCTTAAAATTTGTATGGAGACACAGAAGAACCCGAATAGCCAAAGCAATCTTGAAGGAAAAAAACCGAGCTGGAGGAATCAGACTCCCTGACTTGGGACTATACTACAAAGATACAGTAATCAAGACAATATGGTACTAGCACAAAAACAGAAATATAGATCAATGGAACAGTATAGAAAGCCCAGAGATAAACCCATGAACCTATGGTCAACTACTCTATGATAGTGGAGGCAATGATATACAATGGAGAAAAGACAGGCTCTTCAGTAAGTGGTGCTGGGAAAACTGTACAGCTACATGTAAAAGAATGAAATTAGAACACCCTTTAATACCATACACAAAAATAAACCCAAAATTGATTAAAGACCTAAATATAAGACTGGACTCTAAAACATAGGAAGAATGCTCTTTGACATAAATCACAGCAAGATCTTTTTTGACCCAGTTCCTAGAATAATGGAAATAAAAACAAAAATAAACAAATGGGACTTAATTAAACTTAAAAGCTTTTGCACAGCAAAGGAAACTATAAAGAAGACAAAAAGACAACTCTCAGAATGGGAGAAAATATTTGCAAACAAATCAATGGACAAAGGATTAATCTCCAAAATATATAAACAGCTCATGCAGTTCAATATTAAAAAAACAAACAACCCAATCAAAAACTGGGAAGAAGTCCGAAATAGGCATTTCTCAAAGAAGACATACAGATGGCCAAGAGGCACATGACAACCTGCTTAACATCACTAATTATTAGAGAAATGCAAATCAAAACTACAGTGAGGCATCACCTCACACCAGTCAGAATGGCCATCATCAGAAAATCTACAAACAACAAATGCTGGAGAGGGTGTGGAGAAAAGGGAACCCTCTTGCACTGTTGGTGGGAATGTAAATTGATACAGCCACTATGGAGAACAGTATGGAGGTTCCTTAAAAAACTAAAAATAGAATTACCATATGATCCAGCAACCCCACTACTTGGCATATACCCAGAGAAAACCGTAATTCAAAAAGATACATACACCCCAATGTTCATTGCAGCACTATTTACAATAGCCAGGACATGGAAGCAACCAAAATGCCCATCGACAGACAAATGGATAGAGAAGATGTGGTACACATATACAATGGAATATTACTCAGCCATAAAAAGGCACGAAATTGGGTCATTTGTAGAGACGTGGATGAACCTAGAGACTGTCATACAGAGTGAAGTAAGTAAGAAAGAGAAAAACAAATATTGTGTATTAACACGTATATTAACAATTTGGAAAAATGGTACAGATGAACCAGTTTGTAAGGCAGAAATAGACACACAGACGTAGAGAACAAACATAAGGATACCAAGGGGGGAAAGTGGGGGTGTGGTGGGATGAACTGCGAGATTGAGATTGACATATATACCCTAATATGTATAAAATAGATAACTAATATGAACCTGCTGTATTAAAAAATGAAATAAAATTTAAAAAAATCATCATCTGCTGCAAAATGTCATTCAAATCTCCTTAGTTTTTATAACTATAAATGTTTTGGCCTTATTCAGAAAAGGTCACTAAGGGCTTTTTTTGCTTACATTCATCAAATACAAGAATGTCAAATATAATTCTTTGTATAAAAGTAGATATTCAATAAATTTTTGTTTAGAGAATATGTAAATGGTAATAGGCTTTGGTGTCATGGATCTTTTATATTATCATTTCTTAAACTTTGATGTGTACATCTGCATAATAATCATACAATAGCCATTGATGATTGTGATAAAGAGACCCTTAAAGGAACTCTTTAAAAAAAACCTGGAGAACTCTTTATCTAAAATAGTATTTGTCCTTTTCATCTTCCCAATAATTTTTTCCTCAATATAAAATTTCTCTTTCCTTAATTATATACTATTCTGAATTAAAGAGAGGAATTTCAGAGTTTAGCATGGTGTGCCATGCTATGCGTTGACATAAACAAAGTTTATTCGTTTTTAATTTTAAGTTAGAACAATTTATTAAAAGGGTTATGAAACATCTTTTGAGGATTCAAAAAGATGGGCCATAACAACAATAGGACAGTGATTTGTGAGAGTACAATTTCTGAGTTTTACATGACATACTAAGGTATGAAAGTAAATTGTGGGACTAAGCACAATTTCTGTTTTAATTGACTGCTATGGAAAAGTTTTAATTTCATGAAGATACTCATTAAATTTAAAAAACAGTACAAAATCTGATTTTGAAAAGTACTTGCTAGTAACCCCCTAAGTAATCCATTTCTCTGCTAAAAGAGTATAAACAAATATTTGTGTAACTTTCAATAGAAAAGATGATATAAAAGTAATAGGTGTAGCTACTAGGGCACTTGCTACTTCTACCACTTTTTGTCCATTGTACCTTATTGTTAAAAAAGAAAAAGACCAAATCATGTAAGGCTTAATATATCATGGTGAGGCCTTTTGATACTATTCTATGGAATGCATAAAACACTGGGATATTTTAAACAGATGGGTCATATAATCTTATTTCTACTGTAGAAGAAAGACTAGTCTGCAAGGGGCAAGCACCGAAGCAGAAGAACAGGTGAGAAATGATAATTTGGACCAGGATGATAGCAATGAAGGTTTGCAGAACTGATAAGATTCTGGATATACTTTGAAGGATTGTATTTTCTGATGAACTCAGTATGAGGTAAGAGAGTAAATTAAAAATTAAGAATGATTTGAGGACTTTGGTTTGAGCAAATGAAGGAATGTAGGGCCGTTTACTGAGATTGGGGAGATGGCAGAAAACATTGGTTTGAGAGAACAGCTTAAGAATTCCACTTATATGATTAGGTTGAGATATTTATTAGACAATCATATGGAGATGTTGAGTAGTTGGTAGAGTATATGAATCTTGAATTATGGGTGAAGTCTAACTTGGATATGTGAATATTGAGTTGGCAGTGTGCATTATAGTATATTAAAACCTGGAATAGATTGTTTAGGGAATGTAGAAAGAGAATAGGTCTAAAGCCTGACCTTGGACCCTTTAATAGTTACAAGAGGAACTAAAGGAAGGAAGAGCAATGGAGTAGAAGGACAATAAGAGATCAAGTGAAGAAAGTTCTTTAAGAAGGAAGGATTTAGAAAATGCCAAATACTACTGATAAATCAAGTAAGATAAGGATTGATCATTGACCACTGGATTTGTCATTATGGGAGTCTCATAAAGTAATATCCAAAATATCCAGGCTTCAATAGGAAGTAACTTGTCATACCAAGAAGCAAGAAGATTACACACTGAAGGGAAAAAAAATCAATATATAAAAACACCAAGATGACAGGGATATTAGAATTGTCTGAAAGATTTTAAAGTAGCCATCATAAACATACTTCAGTGAGAAATCATGAACATATTTGAAACAAATGAACGAATAGAAAGTCTCAGCAAAATAAATAGAAAGTCTTAATAAAGAAATAGTTCTGTCAGAGGAAATGAACAGAGATTTTAGAACTGAAAAATACAGCAACCAAAATAAATCAGTTGATGGGCTCAAGAACAGAGTAGAGGGGGAAAGAAGGAAGAATCAGTGAACAAGAAGACACAACAATAGAAATTATCCAATTAACAACAGAAAGAAAAAAGAGTGGAGAAAAAATGAACATAGCCTCAGGAACCTGTTGGACTATAACAAAAGATCTAACTATTTTGTCTTTGATGTCTCAGTAGAAGAGAAAAAATAGAAGAGAAAAAATAGAACTGAGATAAAGAAGTACTTGAAGTACTGAAAAGTACTTGAATGGCTGAAAACTTCCAAAGTATAGCAAGATGTAAACATACAAGTTCAAGATTCTAAGCAAATTCTAAATAGAATAACCTTAGGAAATTTATGTCATGACATATCATGGTAAAACTTTTGTCAGCTAAAGACAAAGAAAAATCTTGAAAGCAGAAAGAGAAAGAAATGATGACTCGCCTATAGAGGAACATATTCAAATGACAATGAATTTTAATAGAAAACCATAGAGGACAGAAAGAAGTGACCCACCATTTCTGAAGTGCTGAAAGAAAAGAACTGTCAACCAGGAATCTTATACCAAATGGAAATATCCTTCAGAAATAAAGGGGAAATCAAGACATTCTCAAATAAGGAAAAATGAAAAGAACTTGTTTCCAGCAGACATACCCTAATGAGTGGCTAAAAGGAGTTTTCTAAACAAAGCAATGGTAAAAGGTGAAATGTTGAAACATCATTTCAACACAGTAAGCAAAAATATGGAAAAATACTTCTCTTGAATTTTCTAAATTTTTGATGGTTGAAGTGAAAATTATAAAACCATCAGATTTGGTTCTACGTGTATGCAGAGGAAATATTTACAAAAATTTAAAATGGCGTTTAAGGGGACTGAAAGGGAGGTAAAGTATATATACCATACTTGTAAAATGTTGACAGTAGTAGTCTGTGATAAAATGTGTAAATGTATAATGTAATATCTAAAGCAAACACTAAAAAGTTATACAAAGACATACACTCAAAACCAGTATATAGATATGCTAACGCACATATATGGAATCTAAAAAAATGGTACCGATGAACCTAGTGGCAGGGAAGGAATAAATATGCAGGCAGAGAGTGGACTTGAGGACACAGAGTGGGAAGGGGAAGCTGGGACGAAGCGAGAGAGTATCATCCAAATGTAAAATGGATGACTAGTGGGAAGCTGCTGCATAGCACAGGGAGATCAGCTCGATGCTTTGTGATGACCTAGAGGGGTGGGATAGGGAGGGTGTGAGGGAGGCTTAAGAGGGATATGGGGATATATGTATGCATATAGCTGATTCACTTTGTTGTATAGCAGCAACTAACACAACATTTACTCCAATAAAGATTAAAAAAAAAGTATAGATAAATCAAAATTGAATTCCAAAGAAATATCTTTAAGTATTTCATAAGATGACAGAAAAAAGAGAAAAATGAAAAATATTGAGATAAAACAAAAGTAAAATGGCATAGTTAAGCCCTAAAATATTAAAATTAATTAATATAAATTATTTAAAAATCCGTTAAAATACAAAGATTGAAAGAGTAGATTTAAGAAAACACCACTGCTGACACAAAAATAAAAAATAACCCAATTATATGTTGTCTAGAAGAAACTCACCTTAAATGTAAGGATATAGTCCATTTGAAAGTAAAGGGATAGAAAAATATATCATACAAAGATTCATTAAAGTAAAGCAGGATATTAGTATAAGATATTAATATCATATAAAGTAGACTTCAGAGCAAAGAGAATTTCCAGAGACATAGAAAGTCATTATATAGTGATAAAAGTGTCCTTCAGAAGACATAACAATCCTAAATATGTATCCACAAAATAACAAAGCTACAAAATACGTAAAATAAAAACTGAAAGGAGAAATAACTAACCTGAAAGGATAAGTAGACAAACCCATAAATATAGTTGAACTTTAACAGTCTTCTCTCAATAATTGATTAGAGTAATAGAAAATTAGTAAGGATATAGAAAAACTCAAAAGTACTATTAACAAACAGGATCTAATAGATATTTATAAAATATTCCACCCAACAATAGCAGAATACGCATTCTTTCCTAGTGCCAATGGAACGTATACCAATGTGGACCATATCTTGGTCCTTATAAAAAATCCTGAACAAATTTTAAAAAATTGAAATCATACAAATTGTACTCTCTGACTAAAATAAAATTAAACTAGAAATCGTAACAAAATATATCAGGAAAATCTCCAAACTCTTGAAAATTAAATAGCACACCTCTAGACAATCTATGAGTAAAAGAAGAAGTATCAAATGAAATATAAAAAACATACTTAGCTGAATGAAAAGGAAAATACAACATATCAAAATTGATGGGGCTAAATGGCTAAAGCAGTGCTGATAGGAAAATTTATAGCACTAAATACATACATTTGAAATGAAGAAAAAAATCAGTAATATATGCTTCTACATCAAAAATCTAGAAAAAGAAGAGCAAATAAACCCAAAACAAGCAGAAGGAAGAAAATAATAAACATAAGAGCAGAAAGTAATTAAATTGAAAACAGAAGCAATAGAGTACATCTATAAGAGAGATTTAGCTCTGAGAAAAGATCAGTAAAATTGACAAAATTCTAGCCAAACTGACAAAGAAAATATAAGAAAGTACAATTTAGCAATAGCAGAAATGAAATAAGGGGTGTAACTACAGACCTGCAGACAACAAAAAGCCTATAAGTGTATGTTGCAAACAACTCTTCACATGGAAATTTGACGACTCAGATGAAATAGGCAAATTTCTCAAAAAGTACAAACTAATACAAATCACCCAGTATGAAGTAGTAATTTGAATAGCCCTATAACTATTAAGGGAATTGAATTTGTAAGTAAAAACTTCCCCAAAAAGAAATCCTCAGGGGCACAAGGTTTCACTGGAGGATTCTACCAAACATTGAAAGAAGAATTAACACGAGTTTTGCACAAACGCTTCCAAAAAATAGACGAGGGAACACTTATTAAGTCATTTTATAAAGCAGTTATTACCCTGATACCAATACCAGAAAAAGACAGTGCAAAAATAGAAATAGACTATAGACTGATATCCCTCATTAATAAGATGCAGAACCCCAAAACATATTATCAAATAGAACTGAGCAATACGTGAAAAGAATTATATACCATTACCAAGTTGGGTTTATTCCAGGGATGCAAGATTGGTTTAATATTTTAAAAAATCAGTGTAACACACCATAATAACAATCACAGAACAAATCACACAATTTAAGTATTTGACAAAATTTAACACTCATTCATCACAAAAATCTCTCAGAAAAATAGGAATAGAGGGGAACTTCCTCAACTTGATAAAGAGCATCTTAAAAAAAACCCTCAAAAACCATATATAATATTTTACTTAATGGTGAAAGACTACATACTTTTCACCTAAAGATTGGTAACAAAGCAAATATGTCAGCACTCCTACTCAACATATTGCTGGAAGTTCTAGCCAGTGCAATAGGCGAGAAGTGGATATAAAATGCATAGATTGGAAATGAAGATCTCAAACTTCCCCTATTTGCAGATGACATAGTTTTCTACTAGAAAAACTCCTAGAACTAATAAGTCAATCCATCATGATCACAAGATACAATTTAAAAAATCAATTTAAATACAATTTAATATGTATTTCTATATATTAGCAATGAATTTGAGACACTGAAGTTAAAAATACAGAGCTGCTTATAATCACTCAAAAAATTAAAGTACTTAAATGTAAGCCAGTCAGAACATGAACAAGAGTTGTATGCTGCAAACTATAAAATGCTGTTAAAAAGAATTCAGAGAAAAATTAAATACATTCACAGATGTACCATGTTCATCAAGAGAAGACTCAACGAATAATGATATCAGTTCTGCCTAAATGGATATACAGATTTAACACAATTTCTAGCAAATTCCCAGCGACACTTTTTATATAGACAAAATTATTCTGAAATTTAATAGAAAGACAACAGATGTAGAATAGCTAAAACAATTTTGAAAAAGAATAGAGTGGGAAGAATCAGTCTACTTACTTTCAAGACTCATGATCCAAACTATACGATATTGGCAGAGATAGACCAATTGAACAGACTAGAAACAGAGAAATGGACCACACAGATACATCCAACTAACTGTTGACAAGGAAATAAATTAATTCAGTGGAGAAAAAACTTTTCTACTGGAGCACATACGTAGCCTAGCAAAAAAGCGAGCTCCAACTTAAGTCTCACACACTATGCAAATGTTGGGTTAACATTGATTGTGAATTTAAATGTAGCACATAATGCTATAAAACTTTTAGAAGAAAGTTAGGATGAAATCTTCAGGATTTAGAGCTAGTCAAAGTGTTCTATCATTTGACATGATACATAAAATAAAAATTTGGTAAATTGGACTTGATCACAATTAAAAACTTTGGCTCTGTGAAAGACTGTTGTTAAGAAGATAAAAAAGGCTAGCTACAACCTGGGAGAAAATTTGGCAAACTGCATATCTGACAAAGGACTAGAATCTAGAGTATATAAAGATCTCTCAAAGCTCAGCAGTATTTTTGTTTGATTGTTTTTTATATTCCACATACAAGTGAAGTCATACAGTATTTGTCATTCTACATCTGACTTATTTCACTTAGCATAATACCCTCAAGTTCCATCCATGTTATCATAAATGGTAAGATTTCATCTTTTTGATGGCTAAATAGTATATATATGGAACTTATGTTATAAATCAATGTTACTTCAATTAAAAAGCCCGACAGTAAAAAGAAACCCCAAGACATTCCTATTCCAAAATAAGCAAAAGATGTGAAGAAGATATATACAGATGGCAAACAAGTTCATGAAAAGAAAATCAATATTTCATTAGGGGCATTAAAACCACAATGAGATCTCACTGTACACTTAATCAGTATGTCCAAAATAAAAAATAGTAACACCAAATGCTGGCAAGAATGCTAAGAAACTAGATCACTTATACATCACTTTTGGAAATGTTAAATGGTACACCTATTCTGGAAAACAGTTTGGCAGTTTCTTGTATAACTAAACAAGCAACTACTATATGACTTATCAATTGCATTCCTGGGCATTTATCACAGAAAAATGAAAACACATTCACACAAAAGTCTGTATATGAATATTTATAGTAGCTTTATTCATACTATCTAAAAGCTGGAAACAATCCAGTTGTCCTTCAATGAATGAATGGTTAAACACTTGTGGAATAATAACTCAGCAATAAAAAGGAACAAACTCTTGATAAATGCAACAACCTGGATGAATCTCCAGAGAATTATGCTGTGTAAAATAAGCCAGTCCCCAAAGATTACATATTGTATGATTCTCTTTATATAACTTTCTTGAAATGACAAAATTACAGACACAGAGTACAGATTAGCAGCTGCCAGGGACTAAAGAGAGGCTAGGGCTGTCAATAAAGTGGGTTTGGTTGTAAAAGGCAACATGAGGGATACTTGGTGACATGTTCTGTAACTTTATAGTATCAGTGTCAATATCCTAAATGGGATACTGTGCTATAGTTTTACAAGATGTTACCATTGGGTGAAACTGAATAAAGATACACAGGAGCTTCTTATAGTATTTCTTAAAACTCTAGTTTGTGGATTAAAATTGCCTCAAAATAAAAGGTTTAATTATAAAACAAACAAAAAATAGTGTATCCTTTCATATTTGCTATAGACTGATGTTTAAATAGTCTTGTGTAGCTCATAATAAAGTCATCCATCTTCCTAAGTGATAAGTAGGAATTGACTAAATAAATATTTAACAATAATGTGTAAAGCTCAGACACTTTTTGTAAGTCATGCACGAAACTTCAATCTGCTCCACAGCTGTAAGCCTGTGTATTACAGCTCCAATCATGGAGTTGAGAACTCAGTGTAGTGCTAAGAGAGATTCTAGTTAGCATAACGACCAAAAGCTAAAAGTGAAGCCACCAAAGTAGCCCTGAAGACATGCTATACTCAATATGCATGACTACTGCTGACTTAAATAATTATGAATTCTACAGAAATATAGAAAATTTAATATATATTATTTTGCCTTGAGTAAATGGGATCTGGATTATCAAAGTGTGGTTTCATATTTTTATTTTATAGAAGAGTATTTACCTTTTGTGCTTCCAGTGAAGTTGAAGCCAGCACAATAATATATGCAAAAGGCTTTGGTCATGACTCTTGAAGTTGTATGGATAGGGCCTCCCTGTATTTATAATCCTGATAATTCATTATTAAGACTGGCAAAATAATTTCTATATAAAGATTTTCTATGAACACACTTCTTATAGTTATTTTAGGGCTCTCTTGAGTCTTTAGTCACTAATATATTCTGATATATTATATGGTCAGATTCTCAAGAGTTATCACTTCTCAAACTTGCATGTCCAGTGGCAGAGCTACTTATTCTGTGTCATACGGGACTTCAGTAATGGCTTGTTGGCTCCTGTGGACTCTGCATCAGCAAAAATTACTTCTTAAAACAGCTTCCCAAACTAAGTAGCAGGTTTGCTAATACCTTGCTTTCCTGCCCAGTATTTTATGTTTTTCAATGGTGAGATCTTTGCTGCAATTAAATTTCAAATCCTTTTTGCTGCTAAGAGCCTTCCTGGGCACTGACCATTTGGGGTTCCAACTGTCAAGCAACTTCTCTTTTTGTTACACTTTGCTGGCATTATTTGCTCTTGAGTTCACTTGCCAAGCACAAGCCACACCCACCCTAGGCTTCTCTTAGTCTCTTGGGTCTTGCCTCCTGTGTCGCTAATGGCACCTTAGTCTTGACAGAAACTAGGTCTTGACTACCCAAGGCTATGCAGTGTTATTCTTTGTTTAGGTGCTGAATCAGGTGGTGCAAGTCAGGCATTGCATATTTTGAGATCAACTGAAATTTTAAAAGGAAGATTAAAATATACAAATTATAGCGTGTTATATTTATTTTGGAATGAGTGAGGGCTCAATAATTATTTGCTGACTGGAATATTTTTATATTTTAATATTGACCCAAGAGCTCCACTATACATATGTCAAACTGTACAAATCAAGTATTGCAAATGAAGGCAGAGGCACAGCATAAAGGATGGATGGGGAAAATCTGACATCCAACCAACCAAAGCTATAACTTTTAATGAATTGCCTTTTTAACAAGCTTCCCTGCCAATTACTGTCACAGAATCATATTAACATAAAGCAATCTCTGTTTCTGATTTATTTGTTGTTTTAAGGCCGCACATCTTTTGTTTTCCTTGCTTTGGCTTAACTCTGTGACTTGTAATGTGATTTATACATTATTATAATCAATAAAATTTTGAAACAATGGAGGTTATGATCTGAGTGTTTCTACAATAGTGATTTTCATTTTCAAAGTAAAAAATGCAGATCCAAGGATAATGAAATATGAAACAGAAGTTTTTTATTTCTGTGGAGACTTAGGCAATCATTTTATTTGAAATTGGCAGTTTCAAAAAACAATTTTTGCTTCGTTCTGAGTACAGAAGTGCTTTAAGTTAGATTTTTTCCATTTAATTGTATTCTGTTTGATCTAGATATGTCAGCTAAACACAAAAATCCCCATTGGATCTTATTGTTACCATAGCAACCAGATTGCAGTTTCCAATATCTGTGTAATGAAGTGCTGACACGTTTTCAGCACAAGGTGTTAAGTGGAGGTTCGTTTCACTAATTAGGTGGCAAAATAATGAATTCCTTCATGATTAATGATATCCCAAATTATGCAGTAGATAAACCTGAAAACTTTCTTAACTAGTACTTTGTTGCTTAGAGGGAAAGGTAAAAGTGATAAAAGTCATTTTTCCATTCTTTTGGTTAACCAGTAAGAAAGGCCTAAGTTTCTGGGACCCTCTTACTCCCCGTTAATAGATATGCTCTGTGCTTTGCCTAGTTTTTAAAGTCGTTAGCCTTGTTAACATTTTATATGACTTAATATCAAAAGAATGACAGTTTGATGTTTGCTTGGATGGTGGAGGACAGAAATGGATTGTAATTGTTTCTTAATCTTATTGCCATCTGAAATTTACTGGCCTTTCAGAAGCCTGTGCTTCCTCTTATCTAAATGAGCTGTTTATTAAGTATGTTTTCGATGAATGCGACATCTTGGGTAATTGAGTATATTAGTTAATAGGATAATTACTATACCTCTGGGATGAATCGAATACCATTCTTGTCCTTTAGAGGTTTATAATCAAGGTGAATTCATAAGATATATAGACATGGTGATAGTTTTTACAAAATCCTTCCAAATATCATATAGACCAAGGCTTCCTAATTCAGAGCAAATGGGAAAAACTACATAACAATTCCTATACTTGGGCACCCTTCGTTTAGGGACTTATAAGTGACCAGGACTGTTGGTTTAGTGGGTTGTCCTTAGATAATGGGTCCTCCATTCTTCAGAAAGATTGGGAGAGTTGTCCTTTCTGTGCTACTTCCTGGTCCTCCAGAATGGAAACTTCTTTTTTCTTTGGTTACTCAGAGCCCTCCACTCTTTCTGCCTCTTTCTCCTGGCCTTTCTGCAAACCCTGCTTTTATAAAGGCACAGAGTCCATGATCTAGAAAGAAAATAAAAAGAACGCATAGGGATAAACACTTTGTCTAGTACTCAAGGGGAGGCACAGTCACTTTCTAGTCAAGAAATTATACTGATGTCAGCATCTTTTTTGAGTCTTTGTTTCTACTTTGGCATAGGCTGGGTAACGCAGAAGGCTGTTGTCAGGATATACCTGAGATATAACCATGACACACATTTATGAAGCACCCAACATAGCACCTAACACATAATATATAAAGAATAAAAGGTATCTATTGTTAAAAATAATAGTGATCATGATGAAATGATATAGGACAAGCTATATATGCTGAAATTTTATACGATTGGCTATACATAGTGAAATAATAGAGGACAGATCATGCATAGGCAAATGACATAGGGCAGGTTATACATGGTTTAGGAATTCAGAGAAGGAAGAGATTACTTCAGAATGTATTGACTGCATAAATTGTTATAAAGAAAAAGGGCATTATTGTGAGTATAGGAGAGCTGAGAAGGATACTTTTTGAGGTTGTCATGACCTGGGAAATTAAAACAGGAATGAGCAAGGTTTGTATAAAGGATAGTATCAAATAAAGCAGCAATATGGTTGATCTGGGAGGTTGCATATGAGGTTGTTTAGGCCATTTCCTTTCCTCTAGATGGCGAAGGGTGAGAGCCTAGAGCAACTTGGCTACAATATCTTCCATCCCAGGATTAAGTTGTACTGCCTATCTAGATGGATGAGATCCTTTTTTTATTCCTTCCTAGGAGTCTTACTTGAAGCTGTGGGATTGTGTGAAAAAGGATGACCTTACCAAATACAAGAGAACCATTTTTTGGTCAAAGTTTATTGTCCAGAACAGGCCATGATTACGCCGATGACCCTAAACCTAGTGGATTTCTTAGGTATTATCAGGTCTGTGAGTTACTTTTTGTGTCCTGAGTCCCTACTGGAAACCACATATTACCCACTCTCAGTTTATGCATAACATTTATAAAACTAAAATCTAACAGTTCTTCACTCTAGCTCATAATGATCTAAATTGTGTAGTGTCATATATGTCCTCATGGTTCAAAAAATTCATAATACATGGAGTTTGAAAGATATTTTATAAAAATGTCCATGATCTAGAAAAGAAATTAAAAGGGAAACATAGTGATACAATTTGGAGACTTACTGATTTATTAATTCCCTCATTCATTCAAACATCTATTCTGCAAAAAATTTTGAGCCACTACTCTGTGCCAGGCATTTTGCCCACCATTGGGAATTCAGTAATAAATAAGGCAAAGGAAGGGCCTTGCCATCGATGAGCTTGGAGTCAGCCTTGTCAGACAAATGACTCATTACTGTATTTTAGAATCATTCAGCTTTATCCATGCTTACCAAGGCTGAAGCTGCCATGGATTTATCTCTGAAGGGAAGAGGACTAAATTCATTGAAAACTATGTGTCAGTAATCATTCCTTTTAGACACAGTGTTAAGCAGCATTAAGATCCATTGTCTGAGTTCCCACTAGATGCTTTATTTACCTAAGAGTTAGCACTTCTGTATTTTCAATGAAAGTATCCCCCAAAGAAATCCAAGTGGGTAGAAATTAAATCTCATTTACTTTAAAGAATTGTCATAAATAATTGTGTGAATGTGTGAATGTGTGTGTGTGTGTGTGTGTGTGTGTGTGTTTCTGCTTATGCATTCCTGGGCCTCACAGCTGCTTTGACATGGTTACTCTAATAAAAGAGACAAACATTGGCTGGGACAGCGAGGCTACAAAAGCCACACAGAAACCTGCATAATTAGTCTTCAACTATACAATGTACCTTGTTGAAAACGGTGCTGTGAACCCATAGGAATCTGCGTTAGAGATCAGCAAATTCTTCAGGCTTAAAAAACGCACCCTCTTTTCTCCTATGCTTTGTCTTCTCTTCTTTTCTCAAAATTAGTGTGACAAGTACTTAGATGTGAACATTTAAAAATAACATTTATCATTTCAGTTAATCTGCTTAATTTCAAGAGCAAGTTTTCCAATTTTCAAAAATTTAATTGCCTATTGTTACAGCTCTAACATAGCAAAAAAACAAGGAGACAGTGGACTGCCAGTGCTTTACATAGCTGAGGAAGCCCTTAGGAGAGATGCCTAGTCTTCCCCATGTCACCATGCCGTTGTACTTACCCAAAGAGCTCAGTATTGGTTAGAGTAATTTCAAAAACAACTATTTTAAAACCTCACTAGTAGCGGCAGCTTCCATGTTACGTGCAGTTATTCTGCTCACGTGGTGACAAGTCTGGGGGGAAGTGGTTCCAGGATTGATGGGTCAGTGGCAGTTGTTGGTGCAGCGTCCCTGTGATTGTCTTGGCCCTTCCTTCTTGATTGGAAGTTGGAGGCAGCAGAGCTCTCCCTGAGGCACTTATAGGACAGATTCTCATGCAGGAAGTAGGATGGGTGGTTGTCAAAGGATTTCTCTTGCGTGCCTCTTTTCAAGGAGGAAGATCTTTCCCTGGAGCACAAAATAGATTCACCCTGCTTGTCATTGGCCAGAATTGAATTAATGTCTATCCCAAGACCAATTGTAGGTAACAGAAACATAATTTTAATGACTTGCTTCAACCAGTTATAATTTATTTCTTAGGGAGGACACCTGGCTGCCCAAACAAAATTGGGATCTGTTAGCAAGGAAGAAAGGGGAAATAGCTTTTGTGGGGACAATTAAGAACGTCTGCTCTTTGGTTCTGATCGAAATAAATGTCTGTCTTTAGTTGTCATATTTTTAATTCTTTACTGTTACGCTACACCATTAGCAAATTATATTTGTACAGTTTCATATCTTTGTAGGGAATTAACATCTGGGTTATGTTGTTTGTTCTTCAAAACCACCCAGAGAGGAAAGAAGTGAGTATCTTTACCAGCGCTTTGTGATGAGGAAACTGAAGTTTAGCTGGATGAGGCAACTTGTCCAGAGCAGCAGGGCTTAAAAACAAAAACAACAATAACGAAAAACATGGTCAGAATTTTAATCTAAATCTTCTGCAAGCCTATGCTCCTTTTTAAGCTATTCTGTTTGTTTCTTCTTTGATTGTAACAAAAGTCGCATTGTCTCCACAGTAACTATGCCTGTATGCCTGTGAATAGCCTAGGAAGTGCTTGGCTTTCTCTTCACCTCATGCTACCAGAGTGTTATGAGATTATAAACAAGGAGATTTATTTTCCCATAAAACCATGAGCCCTTCATTAATTATTTGAGAATAATTCATTAAGCAGCAACTCTACCAAAAACTGTGTTATGAGGATAACATAGCAGACAAAACATTCCTTGTCACTGGAATTTGGAATCTGAGAAAGATGACAGAATGTTAAACACTCTTTCACATTAAAGTCTCACACATGCTCTGAGGGAGGAGTAGACAGTGTGTTAAAAGCACATAATCAAAGGATCAAATCAAGTCACTGGGAAGGGTAAAGGTTACAAAAATTTTCCAGAGAAATTACTATTTAATCGGAAGACAGTGCTCAAAATACAGTAGTTGCTCAATAAACATTTTAATGCCTTTTTTAAAAGAGCTTTACTGAGATATAATTCACGTTACATGCAATTCACCCATTTGAAGTATACAGTTCAGTGATTTTTAATATATTCTCAGAGTTGTACATCCATCACAACAACCAATTTTAGAACACTTTTATTACCCCCCCTAAAACCCCACACCCCTTAGCACACAACCCTGCAATCCTCATATTCCCTCTTCCCCAGCCATAGGCAGTTACAAATCTACTTTTTGCCTCTATAGGTTTGCTTATTTTGGACATTTTATGTAAATGGAATCATACAATAGGTGCTCCTTTGTAGCTGAATTCTCTTACTTAGCATAAAGTTTCAAAATTCATCCACATAGTAGCATGTGTCATTCTTTTTTATTGCCAAATAGTACTCCATTGTGTGCATATAACACATTTTATTTATCCATTCATCATTTGATGGATATTTGGTTATTTCTACTTTTTTGGCTGTTATGAATGGTGATGCTGTGAACATTCATGCACAAGTCTCTGTGTGGTGTTGAGTTGTAATAGTCCCTTATCATATACAGGATTTGCAAAATTTTTCTCCTAGTCCGTAAATTGTCTTTTCACTTTCTTATTGGTGTCCTTCGAAGAAAAACTGTTTCAATTTTGATGATGTCTATTTATCTATTTGATTTTGTTGTTGCTGGTGTATAATTCAAGGTCATGAATATTTATGCCTACATTTTCTTCTAAGTTTTATTTTTTTATAGCTTCTAAGATTTTACTGCTTTTTAAAATAGTTCTCACATTTAGGTCTTTGATTACATTTTAAGCTAATTTTTGTATATGATGTGAGTTGAATGCCTTTTGAAAAGTTGAGATTCTTCTTCAGGTCAGTGAGTGTTCTTCAAAATGTGTCTGAGGTCCAATAACAGCAGCATCACCTGGAAGCTTGTTAGAAATGTAAATACGCAGATTTCTACTCCCAACCTATTGAGTCCGAATCTCTGGGGGTATAGCCCCAGAATTTGCATTTTCTGAGATTCTTAGGTGGTTCTTACACACTCTAAAGTTTGAAAAGTACTACCTTACAGAGTTGCAAACAACATTACTATCCACTCGTACTAACCACCTCTTCAGCTTCACCATAGGAAGGTATCACTTTAGTGGAAATCAGCAGTCCTCCTTCCATTTTAAAATGGCAGATAGCAATTTTCAGCATTCAGCATGTCAAACTGTGTCAAAGAAGAAGAGCTCAGAGATCACCTTGTCCAAAAATTACATTTTACATAGGAGAGTGCTAACATGCAAAGTCTGTATTTTCATATGGCTCAAATTTATACTCAAGTAAAACCTTTCTGTGGACTAACAAAAGCCTGTGGCCTCTAATTTTGTGGTCTCTGATTTATAATACACGCATTCCAGGTTTTAAAAATTTCCTTTCAAATATTTTAGGACATAAACAGAAAAATAGTATTCCTTGGTGAAATGTCTGTTTTGAGAAAAACAGTTATTTTATAAATCGTTTTTAATCTGAAAACTACTAACACATGGTAATGCAAAATATATACAGTTTTAGGCCTATCATAGCTTAGCACTAGCTTCTGTAATATGGTTAGCTATTTATTTTAGCCTTTTCTGATATATTTCTATTTAGCAAGCATCAGAGCAGTAAATCAAACTCAAGAAAGACAATTTCAAGAGTGTAATTTTGGCTGCATACTTTTAAAGGATAAAAATATTCAAAGTATTGAAGAAAATTCAACTAATGCATGAATTACAGAATACATGGGAGTCTTTAAATAAGTGATTAAAAATATCCTTTGCTCTGAAGACATATATCATTTGGTGACTCTTAAAATAAATCTGTGAGGCTAGATGGTTCTGAATACTCTCCTTTTTCTCTATGTCCACCATATGCAAACTCCTACACATACTCACATGCATACTAAAAGTAAGCCAAGTGAACCACTCTACTTTCCTGTGTATCTAGGACATATCCCTGGTCCATTATATAATACTATAAAAATACTGAATCACCAGGTCACTGTTTACAAGTATGTTTGGTCTTAATAGTTGGAACTTTCGGACATAAAGATTAATATAGTTTCAGGTTAAGCAAAAAGCTCTGAGTAGATTGGTAATCATGTCGTGGTCTTTGGGGAAATTTCAAATCTTCTCTACTCTTTTAGAGAGAAATGAAAATCATTATTGCACAAATGGAAAAACTCTAGCGTATGTGAAAGACTTTTCCTCCCACTGCCAAAGATAAATAGCACAGTACAGTTGTTCCTACCAAGCATAGATTTAATCTCAAAATTGTCACTTGTATGATTTACATTTATGATATAAACATTTGTGACCCTCTATGGGGATGTATTTAAGAATTTGAACTATGTAGCCACATAGACCTGTGTTCAAATACTGGCTCTACAATTTACTAGCTGTGCCACTCTGGGCAGGTAACAATTCTTTCTAAGCCTCAGTCACACCATTTGTAAAATTGAAATAACATGGATACCTAAATTATGTTATTTTGAGGACAAAGTGAAATGATGCAAATATAGTGTCTAGCATTTAAGTTATTATTATTAGCGTCTTTGTTCCATGTTTTGCCAAGAAAAACAGTTGAGAAGAAGCTTATTTGAGGAAATGGAGGAAGTAAAGAGTTGTAGAAATTTTTTAATTTAAACTGGTTTTCTTTAACATATATAATTTGATAGAGACACCATTTAAAATCATTAAGATGCCAAAGAGAAATGAGATATGTTACCATATTTTATGTTGCTTTGTTATTGTTTTTATAGGAAGTCTATTTTGTGGAGATGTTAGATCCAAGGTCAACCAGTTTGTTATGACATACTATTACAGGGCTTAATTTGTTTATTGAATGGAGAATATCAACAACAAAATTCCCACCTAGAGAAATATAAGAAAAATGTGAACACATGAAGAGTCATAATATTTGTCAATGTTTTTGCAGAAAGTCATGAATTTATGCATTCAATTAAGCCAATTAAACACATGAACCCATATGGTCACTTCAAGGGTAATCATAGAAGATGTAAAGGTGAGGACCTAAAAGATAACCAAGTTTTAAATGAAACCTTCAGAGAACTTATCCCCTCTGATGACTGTATCTTGCTTTTATGACACTAGGTGATATGGGGTTCATGATTAATTGCCCATTTGAACCAAATTGAAGATTTCTCTAAGCTACATTTATTTATGTAAATCTGGTCCCAAGTACTCATAGAATTAGTCATTCCTAGGTCACAGTTGATTCCATAGCTCTCAAGTGATTTCTATTTTCCAGTGCCTAACCTGTAGAGAATGGCATTAGCTTGGCAGTTGAGACATTTTTTGTCTCTTCTTTCCCTCCTGGATGCTACTGAGGGAAACATCTAGAAATCCCAGGAGAATTGGAGGAAGAGAAGGTCTTTAATGCAGTTTGGCCGATGACTGCTCTTTTTAAGAGTGCCATTTCCCATGGGCAAAACACAAAAAGAAAATTGTACTTAAAAAATAGTGTTCCATGCGATGTGTGGAAAAGTTTGGAAATCCACTTGGGTCCTGCAGGAATTTAAAGAGCAGGAAAAATTGGACCAAAGAGATTAAGACAATTTTTAGATTACAAACACTTTCTGGGAAAGGATTCAAACCAATTCAAATGAGCAGCACAGAGGAGAACAAGGGGGGATTCAAGGACGACTGGGTAAAACTAAATTGCAAGGTTAGGTTAATTGGTATGGACAGGAAGGCCTCATATCAGGTTTAAGCAGTGAGCGTGTCTAAATAATGCTGAGAAAATTGAGTTAGAGAGTGTACACACAACACTTAGGAACCGTGATGATTGCATTTCTGCTTAAACCAGAGATCTAACTAACAGAAATCATTTCCCTATTTATTTACCTGTGCAGGAGAGAAAGGACATCTAGAATTAAATCAGAAGGCAAGCTCATGAGCCTGAGTTTGGTTGTCTGCAACTCTAACATAATGATGCTATTTGCAGATCTTTTTTAGAGCTACTTTACTTACTTAGCTTCTCATTTATGTCAAATAAAATGTAAACAGTGAAAGTACATAAGCTCAGTTGTAGAAGGGTAGGGATGCAAAATAATGAGTTTTCTAAAATTTTGTATGTAATGGTGATTGCAGTCAAGTCGATTTTATTAATATTTGTTTAATTTTTATCTTTTTAAAGCGTACATATTTGCTAAATGAAAGCTTTAAACTTCACATTTTTTAACCTTAAAAAATGGGATGATCTTACTTGGAAAAGAGAATACTGAGATATTTTCATACAGTCATTCTCATGCTATTAAAAAAGGAGATGGAAAGGCAGGGGGTTTAAGATAATCAATTAGCATTTGCAAACCTAGCATCAATATTCTTTTCCATCCCTTTTACCCACACGTACAATTACTTTTCCTGAATGTCTGTCACCGTATGAGTAGTCAATACCATCCTTTAAATCTGGCAGTATAACAGTCAGGGCTCTTGAGTGCTTAATTTCTTTATTGCAAGCAACTGAAACCTTCTCTAGCTGTCCTGAGAGAAAAAAGTATTTAATAAAAAGCTCTTTGGAATTCACAGAGGAGAATAAAGGCTGGAGAACCAGATTTGTAAAGTGTGCATGTGGGCAAGAGGGATAGAAAGAAAGCTGGTTTGACAGTAGGAAGCCTATACCATGCTTAAAGAGGCAGGTGCTTTTCCTCTTTACCTCAAAATCAAGTGAATAAGAGTAGATTTGGGAACTTGTGATTGGTGACCTAGTCCGTGTACTTGCACACAACTGTAAGCAAAGTGGACAGAATAAGGATGAACGATTCTGTAGCTCTCCCCGACCAGCCTTCTACAGAGGGAGGTGATGTAAAGTATCCCACCTATTATATTTTCAGTGAAGGGTTCCCCTCAAGGAGGAAGGGCATGGAGCATTGAACGGACACACACACACTCACACACACAGAAATGTACCTACATACCCTGAAACATATACAGTTAGTGCTCAGAAAACACTTATTTGTTTATTTATTGCAATTAATATTGTTAAGACTAAATAAATCTAATTTAGCAAAACAGTCATCTGGTATGATTTACTAATAAAGATTTGTTAAAGCGAGTCACACCTTAGAGAGTTCTGGAATCTGTTTTCTATGAATTTTAAATTGACACAAAATAAATAGTGTTTCTGGTAAAAGCTTATTTTGAAAAGGCTGGGGAAGAATCATAATTCACAAAAATGTCATGTTTTAAAGAATTTGTTAGTATTAACATGACCTTTAAAACTGTATCTCAAAATAAACCAAGTACATGTATAGAGAACCAAGTACATGTATAGAGAACCAAGTCAGTTATACCCATCGTCCAGACTCAGACCAGGCTTTGTTTTAAGGTAAGATAGAGAATACAAAGGTGTATTCTGGGTAACTTGACTATATACTTTTCTAGCCAATATCCGAAACAAAATGGAAGTAGTATCAATAAACAATAAATATTGATGTGTGACTTTTATGTTCTTTCTCTTTTTCATTGACACTCACTTATAATAGATGTCTGTCTCCAATATTACTCATCATCCAGAGTTTTGGAGGACGTTGCCACAATTAGATATTTAAGCTCTCTTTAGCTCCATATTATCTATAGCAAAAGAAAGAGTGGGAAATGGAAGAATAAAAAAATGCATGGTGTGGCCAAATGAATAATTTAGGCTGGATGCAATGTTTAACTTTGACTTTTTATTGTTTCTGTCACTCTTGTTTGAAATTACTTTCAAGTCTTCCTTAAGAACATACAGAGTTTAATTTTACTCTTCTAAATGAAAAACTTTATTTATTTTTAAATTTTTTTTTATTTATTTATTTTTGCGGTACATGGGCCTCTCACTATTGTGGCCTCTCCCATTGTGGAGCACAGGCTCCGGACGTGCAGGCTCAGTGGCCATGGCTCATGGGCCCAGCCACTCTGCGGCATGTGGGATCTTCCCAGACCGGGGCACAAACCCGTGTCCCCTGCATCGGCAGGCAGACTCCCAACCACTGCACCACCAGGGAGGCCCCTATTTTTCATTAAAGGAAAAATATGCATGGTTTTCCATATAGCTATGAATTTATTTCACTGGAATGCAATTAAAAATCATTACACTAATTTCTTATGCAAATGTGTCAAAACTGACAATTTTTATTTTGCTTATAACTCATTGAACACTTAGTCATGTAAATAGAAAAAATATTGACTTGATAGCAAAACAAAAACAAAGTATGAATTAAATTGGCAATTTCCAAATGCATAGTTAAATTCTTTCAAATGAAATTCCTTGGATGAATGACAAAACTGCATCAGGGGCAAGGCTGTATTCTACTCTCAGAATCTAAGCCCTGGATTGCAGTAAATCAGGTCCCCTGTGAAGTTCTCTTAGCTCCTTCAGAGTCTCCATTAGCACATTTGATGTTGTCTGTACTGTTCAATGTTCTTGGTTGAAAGCAACTAAAGCAGACTTTAGCTGAGTAAACAGAAAAAGAATTTATTATAAGGATATTGAGAGTTCATAGAATTGTTGGGGTGCTGGAAAACAAGACTCAAAGGTATGCAGCCAGAAACCATGTCTAAAACTAAACGGTAGAGCTCGTTTGTTAATAGAACTGGCAATTTTGATGGGATTTATTATTTTCAGAAACTGTTACTGTCGCTATAAAGAGAGAGATCCTTATCACCCTTGCTGATCCAATCACTAAGCCTGATGCACTGTTAAGGCTGCATCTAGGTTACATGTCTGTGTCATAGTACTGACACCTAGGGAAATGAGTATCCAGTATTTTCCAGCTTTTATGGTTGGAGATACTCATTCATAAAGTGAGGAACTCACCAAACATGGGAAAGAAGTTCAGTATTGTAAAAAATGCAATAGAATTTATCACCCTCAGGGAATTCACAGGAAGACACAAAGTACACTATAACTGTAGACAAAATGTTTTATAGCGTGCTTCAAAGAACCTGAAGAAACTTCTCTTATCAGCCTTTCTCATTACCTAAACACCTTGAAGGTATATATTAAACCCAGATTTGGAAGAAGGAGCCTATTAAGCTCATATCACCATTAATCTTCAATAAAATGAAAGTTCTTTCCCTTAGTTGACAGAATAAAATGTATGACAATTACATTTTGAAGGATGGAGAAGTGGAGTAGTCAAAATTCTAAAGATTGCTCACTCCCCAGATAAACATGCCTTGATTTTACAACTAAATATTAATCCAAGTTGTTGAGCATTTTCATCACTAAAATGTTTTGAATTTTATTGAATAAAATTTATTGAATTTTTCTGCATCTATTGAGATAATTATATGATTTTTATTCTTCATTCTGTTAATGTCTTGTATCACATTTATCGATTTGTGTATGTTGAACCATCCTTGCATCCCAGGGATAAATCCCACTTGATTATGGTGTATGATCCTCTCTATGTCCTGTTGAATTTGGTTTGCTAGTATTTTGTTGAGGATTTTTGCATTTATATTCATCAGGAATATTGGCCTGTAGTTTTCTTTGCCTAGCTTTAGTGTCAGGATAATGCTGGCCTTGTAAAATTAGTTTGGAACTTTCTTCGATTTTTTGGAAGAGTTTGAGAAGGGTTGGCATTAATTCTCTTTAAATGTTCGGTAGACTTCACCAGTGAAACCACCTAGTCCCGGTCGCTTTTTTATTCGGAAGTTTGTTGTTGTTGTTTAAATTTTATTTCTTTATTTTTTTAATGTTTATTGAAATATAGTTGATTTACAGTGTTGTATTAGTTTCAGATGCACAGCAAAGTATATATATATGTGTGTGTGTATATATATATATATATAATATATATATATATTCTTTTTTAGATTCTTTCCCATTATGGGTTATTACAAGAAACTTAGTATAGTTCCCTGTGCTCTACAGTAG
The DNA here is from genome assembly GCF_964341445.2 of Mesoplodon mirus. NCBI lineage: Eukaryota > Metazoa > Chordata > Mammalia > Artiodactyla > Ziphiidae > Mesoplodon > Mesoplodon mirus. Next base: position 6,590,161 of record NC_138980.1, on the reverse strand, counting down.
GTCCTTGTTGGTTATCTATTTTATATATAGTCGTGTGTATATTTTAATCCCAAACTTCTAATCTATCCCTCCCCCACATTTTCCCTTTGGTAACCATAAGTTTGTTTTCTATGTTTGTGAGTCTATTTCTGTTTTGTAAGTAAGTTCATTTGTATCATTTTTTTAGATTCCACATATAAGTGATACCATGTGGTATTGGTCTTTCTCTGTTTGACTTACTTCACTTAGTATGAAAATCTCTAGGCCCATCCATGTTGCTGCAAATGGCATTATTTTATTATTTTTATGGCTGAGTAATATTTCATTGTGTATATGTACCACATCTTCTTTATCTATTTCTCTGTTGATGGACACTTAGGTTCCTTCCATGTCTTGGCTATTGTAAACAGTGCTGCTATGAACATTGGGGTGCATGTATCTTTTCAATTTTGAGTGTTCTCCGGATATATGTCCAGGAGTGGGATTGCAGGATCGATCATATGGTAACTGTATTTTTAGTTTTTTTAAGGAAACTTCATACTGTTTTCCATAGTGTCTGCACCAATTTACATTCTCACTAACAGTGTAGGAGGGTTCCTTTTTCTCCACACTCTCTCCAGCATTTATTATTTGTAGACTTTTTGATGATGGCCATTTAGATTACTGATTCAATGTCTGCACTGCTTTTTGATCTGTTCAGATTATTTTCTATTTCTTCATGATTCAGTGTTGGTAGGTTATATGTTTCCAGGAATTTATTCATTTCTTCTATGTTTTCCAATTTGTTGGTAAATAATTGTTCATGGTGTCTTATGATTCTTTGTATTTCTGTGGCATCAGCTGTAATGCTTTCTCTTTCATTTCTAATTTTATTTGAGTCTTCCCTCTTTTTTCTTATGTAGTTTACTTAAAAGTTTGTCAATTTTATTTATCTTTTCAAAAAACCAGTTCTTCCTTTTGTTGATCTTTTCTATTGCTTTTCTAGGTATAGAAGGAATGTATTTCAACATATTAAAGGGCATACATGACAAAGTCACAGCTAACATCACACTCAACAATAAAAAAACTAAAAGACTTTCAAGATTAGAAACAAGACAAGGGTGCCCACTCTTGCCACTTCTATTCAACATAGTACTCAAAGTATTAGCCACGGCAGTTAGGCAAGACAGTTAAATAAAAGGCACTCAAATTGGAAAGGAAAAAAATAAAATTGTCTCTTTTTGCAGATGACAGACCTTATATGTAGAAAACCCTAAATTTCACCAAAAAAACTTAAAACTAATGAATAAATTTGGTAAAGTTACAGAATGGAAAATAAACATACTAAAATCAATTGCTAGTCTATAAACAAACAAGAACCTATCAGAAAAGGAAATTAAGAAAACCATCCCATTTAAAATAGCATCAAAAGAATAAAATAGGGGTAAACTTAACCAAGAGGTTAAAAGACTTATACACTGAAAACTATAAAACATTGATGCAAGAAGTTAAAGAAGGCACAAAGAAATGGAAAGACATACCATGTTCATGGATTAGAAGACTTCATATTGTTAAAATGTCCATACTACCTAAAATGTTCTATGTAGTTAATTCTATCCCCATCAAAATCCAATACAACTTTTTTTACAAAAAAATATTTAAAATCTATATGGAACTGCAAAGACCCAGAAAAGCCAAAGTGATCTTAAGAAAAAGAAGGTCACAGCTGGAGGCATTACACTGCCTGATTACAAAATATGTTACAAAGCCATAGTATGGTACTTATATAAAGACAGATACATAGATCAATGGAACAGAATAGAGAGACCAGAAATAAACCCACACATATATGGTTAACTGATCTCTGACAAAGGTGCCAGGAATACACAATGAGAAAAATATTATTTCTTCAGTAAATGATTCTAGAAAAAGTGTATATCATTATGCAAAAGAATGAGACTGGATTTCTATTTTATACCATATACAAAAATCAACTCAAAATGGATTAAAGACTTAAACATATCTGCATTGTAAAACTCCTGGAAGAAAATACAGGGAAAAACTTGTTAACACTGGTCTTGGATATAACAACAAAAACACAGGCAACAAAAGCAAATATAAACAAGTGGGTCTATGTCAAACTAAAAAGTTTCCTAGAGAAAACAATCAACAGAGTGAAAAGACAACCTGTAGAATTTGAGAAAATATCAGATAAAGGGTTAACATCCAAAATATCTAAGTAGCTTCTACAACTCAAAAGCAAAATACAAACAAACAAAAACCCTAACAAGTAACACAATTAAAAAATGGACAAAGGACCTGATGACACATTTATCCAAAGAAGACATATAAATGACTACTAGGTATGCGAAAAGCTGTTCCACATAACTAATTATCAGAGAAATGCAAATCAAAACCACAATGTGGGGGCTTCCCTGGCGGCACAGTGGTTGAGAGTCCACCTGCCGATGCAGGGGGTGTGGGTTCGTGCCCCGGTCCAGGAGGATCCCACATGCCGCGGAGCAGCTGGGCCCGTGAGCCATGGCCACTGAGTCTGTGCTTCCGGAGCCTGTGCTCCGCGAGGGGAGAGACCATGGTGGTGAGAGGCCCGCATACCAAAAAAAAATACAAAAAAAAAAAACCCACAATGTGTACCACCTCACACCTGTTAGGATGGCCATTATCAAAAGTACAAAAGATAACAAGGGTTGGAGAGGATGTGGGGAAATTGGAGCCATTGTACACTATTGGTGGGAATGTAAAAAACTACAGCCACTGAAGAAAATAGTATGGAGGTTCCTCAACAAACTAAAAATAGAATTACCATGTGATCCAGCAATTCTACTTCTGGGTATATATTCAAAGGAATTGAAATCAGGATATCAAAGGGATATCTGTACTCCCATATTCATTGCAACATTATTCACAATAGCTAAGATATGAAAATAACCCAAATGTCCATTTACAGGTAAATGGATAAAGGTAATGTGATATATACATACAGTGAAATATTCACTTTAAAAAAGAAGCAAACTCTTGCCATTATGAACCTGGAGAACATTACACTAGGTAAAGTAAGGCAGTCACAGAAGAACAAGTACTACATGATTCCATTTATAGGAGGTGTCTAAAATAGACAAACTCATAGAAACAGAATGGTGGAATGGTAGAATGGTGATTGCCAGGAGCTGAGAGCATCAGGAAATGGAATTTGTTGCTCGATGTTTGTAAAGTTTCAGTTATCTAAGATGAATAAGTTCTAGAGAGCTGGTGTACGATATAGTGCCCATAATAAACAGTATAGTATTGTGTACTTAAAAAAAATTGTTAAAAGAGGGTAGATCCCGGGTAAAAGTGTTCTTACTACAACAAAACCAAAACCAAAACATAACACAATAGCAAGAAACAACATGGTGACACAAAGAAACTTCTTGAGGTGATGGATATGTTTATTACCTTGAATGTGGTGATGGTGTCATGGGTGTATGTATATGCCCAAACTCATCAAATTGTATACATTAAATATGTGTAGGTTTTTTGTATATCAGTTATATGTCAATAAAACTATTTTAAAAAGTTATCTAGGTACTGCTGTGAACAAACTTTACAGAAGGAATTTGTCTACTAACCCACTAACCTTAATATAAAGAGATTATCCTGGTAGGCCTGATGCAGTCACATGAATCCTCGAAAGCAGAAGAGGAAGGCAGAGAAGAAATGAAGTTAAAGGGTAGGTCAGAGAGATTCAGAGCATGAAAACTAAATGTGCTGTTGGCTTTGAAGATGGAGATAGAGAGCTGTGAGTCAAGGAATGTGGATCTCAACCATCAGAAGTTGAGAAGGACTCCCAGACAACAGCTAGCAAGGAAATGGGGACCTCAGTCATACAGTCACAAGGAACTGAATTTGACCAACAACCTGGATAACATTGGAAGCAGATTTATCCCCAGGGGGGTCCAAAAATATCTCAGTCCTGCTCACACATTAATTCAGCCTGGTGAAAGGTGGAGCAGAAAACTAGCTGAACCAGGGATAGCCCAGACTTCTGACCTTCAGAACTGTAATATGATAAATTTGTGTTGTTTCAAGCCACTAAGCATATGGTAATTTGTTTTGAAATAGAAAGCTAATACAAGGAAATAAGAAAAGATGGGGATAGAGAGTGATAGCTGGCCTTCTGGTGCAAAAAAAAATGAGCCATATGGATAAAGACAGCATCCTAGCATCAAGTGCCTAGGATATGTTGGGATTGAGAGGAATAGGAAACAGAATTTGGAGAGAAAAAGAGGACCATAAAAAGCAATTTGAAGGCTACTGAAGACACATTTGATCTTTGTTTGATTGGCTATTCTTGTTTTTAAGTGGTTTTCACCCTAAACATGCTTCTCCTGATAGAATAATATTACTCTCATTTACAGATCAAAAGATCCTTATTTTCTATCTGCAAGAAGGACCAATAAAAATGGAGGACAGTTTGGAATTTCTGATGATTGGTCTAGGGGATGAAATATGTTGCACTGACCCATAAACCTTAAAATATACTCAGAACTCTTTATTTTTTAGAATTTTTCTCTCAATGAATATGCAGGCATAGGCATAAAAAGTAAGCCAATATCATATATTCAGTATTTACATAGAAAAATCCCTCATTTCCCAAATACTGAATTATTTTTTTTAACAATGCCAACATTTGTTTTTGTTTATTCTTCTACGAATACAAACATGAGAAGGTTTTTTTTAAAAAACAGAAGGAGAATACTTACAGATGGGTTGAGTTATTTCCAAACAGACATTTTTTTTTTTTTTTTACTTGTGATAAGAAAATAAAGACTTCTGGGCCAATAAATGTAACACTGTCAAAAGTTTATTGTCCAGTTTAATATATGACTAAATTGAGAATTTTGGAATGTTGGGGATAAGTTAGTTTAGGGTACCTGGGGTTGACAAGAGCTAAGCTAGCTGGAACCAGGGAGAGAGGGTTAAGATGTACCAGCCTTGTTCCCACATATTCCTTGGTCTAGGGGTAGGATTTTGGTACAATAATGTATTTTTATTCATATCATCTTTTGACTCATCACCTGAGGCTGCATGTCAAGGGCTGCAAAACACTGGAAAAACTAGTCACTTAAAATTGATGAACTAGGAACTGTATATGTTAGAAACAAAACAAACAAATGAACAACAGAAATAGTCCTCTAAACAAACTTGGATTCTCTCTTGCAATAATTGAAAATACAAAGTAATTTTAAAAATAAAGGGACTTTATTGGCTCTCATCATTTGAAAATCTAGGAGTAAATGTGGCCTTAGTTTGGTTTGTATTACTTGTTCTAAGATGTCATCAAGGTCTGAGTTGTCAACCACATATGAAGTCTTGTTTGTCATGATAGAAATATGAATGTAGCAGTCCTAACTGGCAAACAAACCATATCACACTATTCAAAAAGAGAGACATGGTATCGTTTTTCAAAAGTGTAAGGAAAGAAATTTCTATCTCCAGAAAATACCCACTTTTTTTTGCTTTGGCACCAGCTGAGTCACACGCACATTTCTTGCTTTCTCCCTGGTTTAGGCCTAGGTTAGATGAACCAGTAGAATCTCGAACTGGGGGATGGAGTCCATCTCCACAAACCACATGGCTCTCACACAATGGATGTTGGAGTCACCATCAATGCCCATCTAGAAATCATTGATTTTCATCTAGAAATCATTCACTTCTTCCTTTATCCCTTAGACAAGATTCACTCCCATAATATTTGTATATCTCTCTTTATAGCAATTATTATACTTTATAGAATTGCTTGTTTTATTTTCTATCTCTTCTACTGAACTTTTCTCCAGAGTTTTACTGTGAAAAATTTCCAGTGTACAGAAAAATGGAACAATTACAGATTGAGCATCTATATTAACTCTACCACCTAAATTTCATAATGAATATTTTGCTATCTTTATGTTAATATATCTATCCAACTATTCCTCCCTCAGTGTACTCATTATTCCAGTTTAGTATCTATTGCTGAATTTTAATATCCTTGAAGGAAAATGAGCTTCTGTCTTGTTCAATATCATAACCTCTACATACTAGTATGGTATCTGAAACATAGAAGGATCTCCATAAAGACTGAGGAAGGAGAAAGTGAAGGAAAGGAGGAAATAAAAAAAGGAAGAGAGAGAAATAAGGAAGCAGGGAGGAAGGAAGGGTATCTTTTGTGGAAAGAGAGCTTATTTTTGGCTTAACCAGAGCAGCTTGTACCACTATAGGACATGACCTAGTTTAAGAGTTCACAAAACAATACCTAATGCCAAAATCAGCATGAAATTCAAACTGTGTCTTTGGAAATGATTACAAAACTAGAGATGTTAATATTTTGTCAATAATGGGGTATGTGATCAGAATTCTGCATATTTATGTTGGCTGCATGGATTGTTGGCATGTGACTATTGAATGTGACTTAAAAGTATTCATATCTATTTTCTTTTAGCCAGGCATTATTCATAACATAGGTCACGAAGTAATTTTGGAGGGATTAAACTTGAAATGTTCATAACTGTATAATTAATTATACTCATCCTTGGTTACATTTGCTAATTAATGTCAATTTATGAGCATGGACGGTACCTTGTGCAGTCAGCCGCACAGCAGGAGGTGTGAGAGTGATGGGGGTTTGTGTATGGCATTGAATTCAAGTAGTCTTGTTCGCAGTTTGTTCTGAAAAGCTCAGACAGGCAGCCTGTGCTGGTCAGTGGGGTGGCTTTTGGCCTTTAGTTTCCCAGGCTGTAGGTAAAGAGTAAGAAATCATCCGGGGATAAAGGGTGTGGTCAGTTCAAGTGTGGTAAACCACATGTGGAGAAGTGACAATATCAGCAGGACAACAGAAGGAGGCTGCATCTGGCATGGTGCAGAGGTAAACAGCCGATAGCATTTACAGAGGACAACCGTAATACCCTATAAGAAATATGGTAGGGACCATTGGAAAAACACCAATAATCAACTTCGGGGTTGGGATCTGGGACATCTGCTTCTAGAGGCTCAGAAATGGCATGGTTCCCAACACACAGGAGATAGACCTACTTAACTTTATCCCTTTTCTTATGTCTCAAGTGGCTGGAAAACTAAGGAGGCATAACTTATACAAGTAAAATGCCTTTTTTTAAAAAAAAACTCACAAAAGATGTTTCTGTTGGGATGGTAAAAACTGATCTATGTTTATGATATAAAGTCAGCATTATGCTGTGAAATAGGTTTTAGTGATTAAAGTAGTCCAGACAATAAAGCTTTGCTGTTTATGTGGGTCATGTCTTCCAACTGGTTACATATAAATACACTGTAATATTATCAGTAAAGCTGAGGAGCACACAGAGAATATTTTATTATCCTCATTTTATAGATGAGAACATTGACAACCAGAGAGGAAAAAGTCACAGGGGTTTAGAACCCAGTCTGTTGATTCAAGTTCACCTTTATGCATTGTCTCTTATTTGACTATTATCTCCTTGCCTTGTAAGGAAGCTATGTCTTTTAAGTTAATGCTGTACTTTCACAATCAAAAAGAATTATCAATTCTTTTTTGGAGTTAACTCTAGAATAAGTGGATATATTTAACTGTGTTATATTGTGTTCATGTAGAAATTTTGAGGACTAAGGCTAGAAATCCATTTCATACAACTTCTATACTGTGCCTAATTGCCTTCTATCATAGAGAAGAGAAATCCTATAGGAAGACGATTTTTAGTCTGAAATAAATAATCCTCTCAATTTTGCGTGTTGTCACATCTTGGTGAATCTTTTTTTCCTTTGTGTCAAAATATACTAACAAGACTCTTTTGGGTACAAGTCCTAAAAACTCAGCTCACACAGATTATACAATAAAAAAAATTTATAGCCTCAGGAAATGAAAATCTACCTGAAAAGATCAAAGCTTCTGGCACAGTTGGATCCAGGAGTTTCAAAATATCTTCAGGACTCTTTCTCTACCTTTTCTTGGATCTGCTGTCCTAGAAGTTGACCTTAGTCTCTGGCAAGCTGTCCTATAAAGTAGGAGAAGGACCACCAGGATATCCAGGCTCACATTTTACCAGCTTAGTAACTCTATGTGAAAGATACTCTCTTTCCCAATTCAAACAAACAAACAAAAGTTCTAGGCTTGAGTTCATTGGCCTGTATCAGGTCATTTGGCCATATTTAAACCATGATATGTAGCTCTGACTAGCCATATGCTAATCTCTCAGTCCTTGGACTAGTCTCAGACCCCTTTAATCACATTGTCTGAGCATGAGGTGGGATGACCCACCAGAAAAAAATCAAGGTATCAGTTAGCAGAAAGGAAAAATAGATGCTGGGCATACTCAAACAATGAAGTCGTTCCTTCAAGTTTAAATAAAGTGATGTGTTTTTTGATGTATTTGTAGCAGAAAAATAGAGAAAAAAAGTAATTTTACAAGATATACTTCCTTGAGAGATGTAAGTTGATAATACTTACAGGATATTAATGAGCTATTCATATTTGATATGTCAAAATAGAAATATATTTGTTGAGTAACAGTACCGATCATAGTATTCCAAAGTCTAGTCTTCCTTTAAAGGTTGTAAATAAAGAATAAGTATTAACAAACTGGTTAATTAGTGTTATGTTCTCGCTTTTATTGGCAAATGAAAAATAGGTTTAAAGGGAAGTTGATTTAAATTCCTGTCTTTTATTTCTGCTGGTCATTATATATTTTTATACTTAATTTTCAGAATATACATATTTCTTGCCAAAATGTACTCTATAAAGTTCTGGAAGCTTTTGATTTTTTTTTAACATTTCATTTTTCACTTTCACCATGCTGAGAAAACAATTCAGAAAGGACATGTCTGTAAGAGTTGACACCTTGATATTCTATATTGACAGACTAGAAGTGTTATGCAAACAGAAGAGCTCTGGGTGAAAATTAGTTTCCTACAATCCAGTCAGGTTGATGGGCCACACTGAGGCATAATTGAACAGGGCCCATCAAAATGGATGGTTTAGCATTTGTGCCTTAGAATCAAATAGAATTGGGTTGAGTCACAGCTTCATTACTTACCAGCTGTGTGACCTTGAACAGTTTGCCTCACCAGTCCTCAGTTTCCTCATCTTTGAAGTTAAAATCAAATGGTGGTCTTCCAAAAATTGTCAGGATTATATGAAATTAAGCAACTGAAACATTCATTATAGTTTCTGGTACAAGATAAGTATTCAGTTTGTCATTCTTTATTTTCTTATTGGAACACACTAAGTAATGACTTCTAAACCATAGTGATTCAGGGCATAACCTTTCCAGCTGGCTGTTTGAAACTGTTTTATTTGCTCTGTCAGTGGACTACCTTCTCATTAAGGAAGACATTTGGAAATACACCATTCAGTCCTATTTCGAGTGAATTAGATTTTCATCAGCTTCAGTGTGCACATGACTGTAATTAACAAGTAAAATGAACATATACCATTTAAAATTCATTAAAGTGTGCGAGAAAAATTCCATTTGATCACACGTAAAATTCTGTATTCATGTTTACTCACTTAGTGGAAGACATTTGGGGAGAAGTACTTACTTGCTAATGTGTCAGCACATCACAAATGAAACTGCTTGTAACCTCCTGCTGCCATCATTATGAAATGTAGGCAACAGTAATTGAAATATCTGAGTGCTTAGTGTCATAATCTGTGAGCCAAGGGTGAAAATCCTTTGTGTATTTTATTATTTGTTTTCTCCATTATGACTATTAGAGCATCAGGTTTTCATTTATTGCTTGTTCTGTTTTGATAATCATTACAGTAAATGGTTTCTCTAAAATATGCCTAGGAGATACCCATGAAAGAGTTAATATCCCAATCTGTGCCAAGTGAACACAAGGAAATTAGTTGTTTGCAATAAAGTTTCAAAACTAGACAACCTCAACTCCATCTTCAAAGGACTGACATTGTGAGATTGAGTAGAATCCTATAATGTTTTGAAAAAGGAAAGAAGAAAAGGCTCTCCCTTCATTGGGTGTGGGGGAGAGAGGGATTTGCTCATAGTGTTTGGGACAATATGATGCTAATTAGTTTTTGTCACTTACTGAAATGGTGGCTTAAAAAGCCCACAGGGCCTTTTTTGGTAAGTACTTTGCTAAACTCAGACTTCTTTATTTTGTTTGTCTTGTATTATTTTTTAACATATGCCAAAGAAAGAAAATGAAGGAATATTGCACCTGTACAAAAGCCACTTTGTAAACTCAAATATACAAACTGATTTTGAAGGCCTTGTCACTTAATAAAGTAAATAATTTAGCAAAATGACTACTGAGCTATTATGCCATCTCTTTATTTTTTCATTAAAAATCACACACAAATATTTATGAGCCTGTGATGAGCTTGTCCCTGTTCTAGTATCTGGAAACCTGGAAAGAAATAAGAGCACCTCTGCCGCAAAGCTGTATACAATCTTCTAGAAGATTATGTTTATTTAATGATTTCTCAACAATAGAAGCATTGGTGTATTAGTAGTATGTTAAAAATTGTTCCTTAAATCTAAAGGCTAGATTACAACCTCATTGATCCATAGGATATAAGAGCTAATAAAGTTTTAATTAAGTAGTCCAAAAGATTCTATAACTTTATTTTTTTATAGTGGAACCCATTTTTGACAACATTTTATTAATAAAATGTTCAAATATAGAGAAAAAATTGAAATAACTTCATAGTGAACACCATACTCACAGCATGTAGATTTTACTATTAAAATTTTAACTATTTTTTAATCACATATCTGTTGTATACAGAAACATACATTTAAAAATTTAATCTTACATGGAACCCCAATATTTCCTAAAATCAACTCAAGGATGCTCTTGTCACACTAGACCTTAATGTCCAGAGGTCCACTTGCTCTAGTTAGCCCTTCCCTGAGGGGACACCTGTGTCAGTTCCTTTGCACACAATTTGACAACCAGTGATCGAGTCAAACCTCATTATTATGCAGATAAAAATCCCCTGAAATGTAGAAACTTGAAGTTTCTAATGTAATGCTACCTTCTAAGCTGTTGCCAGAGCTGGAACTAGAATTTAATTTTCTGTCTTTGCTGCAGATGTAATCATTTTTTAAAAAATCACATCATGTTGTTTAAACAGATGTCAGGATAGTCTAATCAAGCTGTATATTTTATATTCTTGAAGAATGACAACATGTGTGGTGCTGGTTAGAATGAGTGGAATAGCTTAGCCCATGTGATGCAGGGACAATAGCTACTGTTGAGACATTGGTCAGGATTATATTTAGGCCATAGGGCATTGGTAATGCAGAGAGTCATCAGAAAATTAAATCTTACCATAGACCCAGGTTATTATACAAATCCTCTTAGATAACATTTCTTTACTTGCTGTTAGACTCATTGCTTTACTCATGCATTCATTCAGAGAGCTCCTCTTCGGTATTTTTATTCCTTTCAGTTACATAGCATTTGGATATTTCCTTAAATACGGGGCCTTAATATTTGCAGTTTCCTCTACTGGAGTAGTTTGCCTCTAGCTTTTTCAGTGGTTAGCTTCTGCTTAGCCTATAGGGATCAAGTTAAATAGCACTTCCCCAGAAAAGTCTTCCCAGGCCTGCTTAAGGTAGTCTGGATTGCTATAAAACACAACATTGTATATATTTCCCTCACAGCACTTATCATATGTAATTATCTGGATTTTTGTCTTGGTTATTTATTTTCTGCATGAGGGCAGGACCAGGAAAAAAAAAAAAAAAGCCTGGCTTATAGTAAATGTTCACTCAAACATTTATTTGAGTATATTTAAACATTCACTATGTGTCAGGCATGGTTTAGACTCCAAAATACTACAATGAAAAAATAGACAAAGTGCTTACTTTTTAAACTTAATATTTTCATGAGGGAAGACAAATAATACACAACAATGGGTAGATAAATAAAAGAATAAGGAAAATATAAAATAAAAATTTAAAAATGTAGGAAGTGGATAGAGAGTGATAGAAGGTGCTGTTTTTGATATGGTGGTCAGATAAAGTCTCTTTGGGGAGATGATATTGCAACAGAGATGAATTAAGTGAGGGGGTACGTCATTGAGACGTCTGGGAGAAGAGCCTTCCAGGCAGAAGGTAGAGCATGTACAAAATATCTGAAGTAGTATTGTTTTGGGCATGTGCAAATAACAGAAAAAAAAAGTTTATTAAGCCTGGAGAAAAGTGATTGCAAAAGAAAATCATAGGAAATAGGACATTTGGGGACCAGGTAAAACTTATAAATTGTATTTGTAAAGAGAGGCTTTTACTTCTCTTTAGCATGAGAACAGTGATGGCTGATTTGACACATATTGTACAGTAATCACTATGGCTAACATGTGGAGAGGAGAATGATGCTAGGAGTGGAGGTATCGAACAGGGGAACTAGTTAGAAGGTTGATGCCGTGGCCCAGGTGAGAGGTAGTTGTCCCACAGGTTGGAGCAGTAGAATCTGTAGGGGAGGTTGGGGCAGGATGGATTCTGAAGGGAGTAATGGCAAGATTTGCCAAAAGTGAATGCCAGATTTTTATCCTGATAATTGGAAGAATGTTATTGTCATTTGTTGAGGTTGGGAAGATTGAGGAAAAAGCTGGGGAGAAACATCAAGTGTTTGTTTTGGGACATGTTAAATTTGAGGCTCCTGTTATGTATTCACAAGGATAAATTAAGGAGGCAGATGGATATAGGAGTCTTAAGTTCAGAAGAAAGCCAAGCCCGAAGAAATTAAATTGTGAGTCATCAATATAAAGATGGCATATAAACAGTGAGGTCACCGAGAGATTGACTGTACCTAGGTAAAATAAGATATCCAAGGACAAACCCTTGTGCACTCTATTATTTAGAGTTTGGGAAGAAAATAAAAATTCAGCAAAGAAGACAGTGAGCTAGGAAGTAGGATGAGGTAGGAGGAAAGGAAAAAACAGGGTATCATATAAATCAAATGACAGTATTTCTAGAAGAAAGGAGTGATTATCTACATTAAATGCTAGTTAATAGTTAGAATAATAAAAGAACTAAAAATTAGCCATTGTATTTCTTCATGTAGAAGTCATTGCTGACCTTCACAAGAATGGATTGGATGATTGGAGTAGATTGAAAGAATGTGAAAAGATAATAAATAGAGACAGCATTTCAAAGAGTTATGCTGTAAAATGGAGAAGATAAATGGGTGCTAACTAAAAAGGAATGCAGAGTAAGAGCTTATTGTTAAATGCAGAATTATCATAACAAATTTTTTTGATGATGGAAATGATCCAGAGAAAAAGATACTAGTGATGAATGAGATAGAGCAGACAACTGGAGGAAAAATGTTCTATAGTGAGCAAGAGGCATGGTTTAAATAAATGGAGAAAGACCAGTTCATTATTACAGCAAGGAAAGAGTGGGACAAGTGATTGGAGCATTTTGTAAGAGAGTGATTAACATGGTAAATTTGTAATCTAAATTGATTACGGAGGGAAATGCGAATATAAGGGAGAAGGGTCAGCAGATCAGAAGTCTCTATGTGGTTGAGGAACTGGTGATTTCAGCCTATTTGAGGGAAATGAGATTTCAGAGTTACGGTTAATAAAAAAAAAAAGATTTCAGAGGCAGGGGAACTATTGAAAAAGGTCTAGAGTACAGCTTCTTTTTCAACTCTAACGTATTGTAAAATCCCTCAGGAAATTTGTCTGTTTACTTATTTACTTATCCATCCATTTATGTATTGTTTCCTTGCCTGCCTGCCTGCCTTCCTTTCTTTATTTTAAAGAGAACTGTTGCTTGGACCCATTCCCTGAAATTATGACATTAATTGGTCTGGGCTGTAGAACCAGAACACTGAAATTTAAAAAAAGGTTCCCAGGTGCTGTTGATACAGAGAACTACTGGTTTATGACACTGGTTTGCACCCCTAGCTACTCATAGGAATCACTTATTGTCATTTGAAGTGAGCAAATTAAGGTGTTGGTTGAATTGTTTCTTTGGATTGTGAAATCACAAATAAAAATGATAGGAATAGAAGATGGAAGAAAGTATTTGAGCAAGGTGCTAAAATCTTGAAGGAATGAGATCAGTCTGCAGACGGCACCACAGGTTGGGAAACATGGTGCGGTATGACAGTAAGAACCGGGGGTTCATTAGGGAGAAGGAAGGAATGGTGATTCGAATGCAGCAGTGTGAGGCAGGGTGATCAGTTACCCCACCTCTAGGTCTAGGATATGGCAGCTGAAGCAGCCAACAATCGAGAGAACTTCAGGGGACCCCAAGGGAAAGCTCGATACCTGTTACTACTAGAAGGTGAAGAAAATGTTACTGAAGTCCTTTAGGTTTCCTGGGATGTGACAACCAAACCACTGCAGTGTTCAACGAATCTTTGTTAAGTGAAAAAGTATTTTTTTTTCCAGATCATTGTTGTGTGTATACAACAAGGACCATATGATGCTGGATTAAAAATAATTATTTGGACATCCGTTTACCTTATTTGTTTAATTAGAATTTATGTTGTGAAATATCAACAGATACTTTTATTAGCTCTGGGTTCATGTTAAGGAGTTCATCTAATGGCAGGTTCACATGAAGATGTAGGAGTCCTGTTGTTTGAATATTACATGGATGAGTTACTGAATATGCAAATGAACAATGGCCAGACCATATATGACAACAGGTTTCTGACCCACAAATTCTGCAGCAACTGGCCTGGGAAGCCAAACCACAACATCTGTAGCAGTCAGCCCAGAATGGTTGACTTAGTCAATAACTGCAACCCTATATTTTGCCCTTGCTTCCAACTCAGGACCAGCCAGAAAAAGCCAAACAAGCTTCCCAAACCACTCACATAAGGTGCTTGGCTTTCAGTTAGCCTACCTTCAGCTTCTCCATGCCAATAACTTCCAGTCTGAATATACCTGAAGCCCTCCTTTTTTCACTGTAAAGCTCTCATTTCCCTCCCTGCCTTTGAGTCTCTGTTAAATACAAGTGATGGTGATTGACTTCCTTGCTATTTCAAGCTCTGACTAGTCTCTGTTCTCATTGTGTGGTCTTTATTTTCATATGTAAGTGACTAATAAGAATGTATAAATGGATAATAATAATTGAGCCCATTAAGCATTAAAATTTATAAAAATAAGGTATTTTAATGAAATATTCTAAGAGGGGCAGTTCTCTTAGTTTTATTTTTTAGAATTTGATAGTTGTAGTTTTTGTAAAAGATGTAAGGGGTGTTTAAATAGCTAAATATTAATGACATCTTCAGTATTAAAAATTGTTGTGGAAATGAGCTTAGATGCTGCATTCAATGTAGTTAACAAGTTTTAATTTTTTTTCACCGATAGAAAATATAAGTTCATCTTATGGGCAAGCTAATATGAATGAATATTTTCAAATGCATTTTATATATATTAATTCTTCAAGAATATAATTTACCTAAGACATAAAATATTATATTGTACTACATAGACTTGAGTGAAATATATAATTTTCAATGTGAATAGTGATGGATATTAGAGAATATGTGTGTATATAAGTTTTTTAAAGGTTTATTTTCAATAAGACAACTTACCTTTGCAATCTTTAAAAAAATAATCTTTTAGGCTTTTTACAATCCTGAGTATAGATCTATTTTAAAAATCAATAAACTGTTTGTAAAATTCTGAGCTAGATATCTTTCCTTTTTGCAAGGTATTAATATATTAGTATTTTTCTCCATAGTTTTCCTAAAGATACACACAAAAAAATGATACTTGCTATGGAAGTCCATTTTTATGCTAACCAGAGGCTGCTTATCCAAATAAAAGTATTGAAAGAATCCTTAGATAGAGGTTTTATCCATTAAGAAGTGCTAATACATAGGTCAAGCTATTAGCTTTCATATAAAAATGTTATTTGAAGTTATAAATATTTACCATGACAAATTTTATTTATAACCTCTGATTAAAAATGTAATGTATTACTTCACAAGTGCATTATGGCTTCAGTGATTCTTCATACGTGAACCATGGACCAGTGGCATCACCTGAGAACTTGGAAGAAATAAAAATTCTCAGGCCCCATCCCAGATTGACTAAATCAGAAAATTTGGGAATGGGATTGAGAAATTTGTGTTTTAATAAGTCTTCCAGGTGATTTTGATGCATACTAAAGTTTGAGATCCTGTGCTCTATGTAATGTTCCCAGTTAATCCATGGAAACTTTCAACAATAACAACACAAAAGAATGTGTGATTTGTACAGTAAACACTATTAGGCTTGATTGAAGTTTTATGAAAATTACTAAATATACCAAATATTTTGTTGCCATGGAGATAAGGCAGTCAGAAGAGTTTCTGAATTTGGGGTGTGGGGTAATAGCCCATAAGGGTTGCTACTATTTCTTTCCTAAAGTTTTATGCCTAGTTGGGTAATTCAGTCAATTTACCAAAAAACTAAGGAAATTGGGTAATATTATAGTTTAGGAACCTTCAGTAGTCCTCAACCCTCTATTTCATCATGAAAAATAGAAAGTCTTGATTCTTTTAGTAGTTACTATAGTTATCTGCTGTACCTCAGTTTCATAGAGCAGGGACCCCAAACTTGAATGCATTCACGAACCAGGTTGATAACTTGATGGCAGCTGGTTGAATGGAATCTGCACTTCTATACAGAGAATTGTTTTCTTCCACTTATACTGGAATAGGCAGGCCTTTCAGTTTATCATTAATTTTGCCACTTTTGACAGACATGGGAACAAATGATACATCTCATTCTTTCTGATTCTAGGAGAACAGCAATGCAAGCACAACGATGACTATGAACAGACCCTCCACCTCAGTGTTAGGAAGCATAAAGAGAGAAAGGGATTGTGGCAACTTAACTGCTATATTGTCTTAATGACAGGAAGGGAGCCCAAGAGGTGGGGAGGAGCTTCTGCTCAGTACCTACCAAACGTGGCTATATGTGAATGTGAAGTTGACAGTGTTTTAGCTCCTACTCTCCCCACAAAGAGAGACCAGAGATTAAATTTTCCATCTAAAATTTGTTTAAAAAAAGATTTTTGTGTGTGGTAAAGGCACGTAATACAAGATCTACCCTGTTAATAAAATTTTAAGTGTACAATACCATATTGTTAACTACACGCACAATGCTGTACAGCAGATCTCTAGAACTTGTTCATCTTGTGTAACTGAAACTTTAAACCCAATGAATAGCAACTCCCCATTTCCCTCCTCCCAGCCATAGGCAACCACCATTTCCCTCACTGTTCCTATGAGTTTGGCTCTTTTAAATACCTCATATTAGTGGAATCATGCACTATTTGTCCATTCATGACTCGCTTATTTCACTTAACATAATGTCCTCCAGGCTCATCTATGCTATGTTGCTGCAAATGGCAGGATTATCTTCTGTTTTAGGGCTGAATAATATTCCATTGTATGTATATACCACATTTTCTTTATCCATTCATTTGTTGATGGGTATTTGTGTTGTTACCACATTTTGGCTATTATGAATAAGCTGCAATAAGTATAGGAGTGCACATATATCTTTGAGATTCTGATTTCAGTTCTTTTGGAAATATACCCAGAAGGGGGTTGCTGGACCGTATAGTAATTCTGTTTTTAATTTAAAGTGGCCCAATAGGACCCACAGTCTTTGGCACTTGGTAAACTCTATGTAGAGACTTTTTTTTAGGTAGAAAGTGAACTCTCAGTATCTTCTTGTTTGTCTTGGAGAAAAGAATGTGGATACAAGAGGTTGAGGAGTTTTTTCCATACCTTGTATATTTCTGAATCAGAACTATCTAATATCCCTAATCACACAAAAATAAGGGGGCATCTTATTCAAGCGTGTTAATCTGTCCCTGGTTTTTTAACCAGCTGATTTTAGAGGTTGTATCACTCTAGTACAACCAGAAAACTGTTTTAGTCAACATCTAATTAAGCTTTAAAAGCTTCAAGGTGACACTCAAAAAATCTGGTTTATGTACTTAAAGTAGCTTAATAATGAAAAGCTTTTACAAAATTCCTTTTTTCCTGTCTTCTATCCTTACTCTCTACCCGCCTTTCTCTTTCATGACATTCATTCTAACGTGTTTAATGAGTTTCTTTCTTTTGGTTTATTTGTCTTCTTGCTAAATAGGTGTTGTTGCTTTATATGCATTATTTTTGATTCATATAAAAGTAATTGGGTTACATTAAAAAATTTTGGCATTGTAAATTACTGTATTATCTCCAAATATGTTTGTCTATAAAGTGACAAACTGCAGTTATTTAAACAAAAAAAAAAAGATTTCCACCTTATTGAGGTGCAGTGAAGCTTAAACAATTAATCTTTATAAGAAGTTTTGACATTTTTCAATAGATTTATGGTCTTTAAAGAAAACTTTAATTTCTTCCATAACTTTCCCTTTCTTCAGAAAAGCATAATTGAATAAGCCCCAAATTTTTAGAAATCAGCTGTTTTTCAAGTTTCTCTCTATTAATTTTAGGGTGAACATGTGTAGACTGCTAAATATATTAAATGCATATATTCAGGGTAAAAATTTCACATAAGGGATTTTTTCCTTTAAAGTCTCATAAAATAGGTCACTCAAATATTTGGATCTATGTTCTAAAATGACAGGCAATAAGTTTAAAGATAAAGTAGAATTTAAATTTAATGTTCACTTGCTCTTAATTATTAATTTTAGTTCACTCATTCATTTCATAAGGGAGAATACTTAGATATAAAAATAGACATATTGTCAGACCATGCTGCCTAATGGATAATTATTACTCTGGAGGTATAATGAAAGATTTCCCCTGTGTCTTTACATGAACATTTTCTCTAAGTGACAGCACATATTCTGTCTTTAGCATTCCATTTCTTGACTGTCATTTTTGCTGTCTTTTTTTTCCCTCTGGTTCTAAAACACTCTGTCAAACGTGGTTTCCCAAAAAAGGACATGATCTTCTAGAAATAGAGAGGAATATAGTAAAAAAGGGAAATGAAGCATAATAGGAAATAAGGCAACACTGAAACATAAAATTGTAGAATAAGCTCACTTTTGAATATGGATATAAATATACTGGATGAGTTATTATCAGAGGGAATTTAACAGTATAAGACACAATTCTTTGTGACTTAGTTGGTTTTACCTCAGGAATGTAAGGTTGGTTTAACATCTGTGTGTTGAATCACATCAATAAACAGAACAAAATTATCTTGGTGTTACTAAACATCATTAGAGAAAATTAAATACACATTCCTGAAAACACACATAAACATTAAACTCCCTCTAGAAGGATTTTTAAGGTTAGTAAGTAGTTTTCTCTATTAAATCAAATGAAAACACTAAATATAACAAACACTAGAGATATTCCTACAAATATAAGAACTAAATAAAGATTCCTACTATTAACATATTATGCAATATTGTTTTAAAAATGCTAGCCTATATAATGAGACAAGAAAATTAAATAATAAGTAAACATATTGTGAAGGAGCTAAATATCATCTTTTGTGATGATAAAATTAGCGTCAGTGTGATTTTCATCTAGATGAATACATCCTTTCTCAAGTGTATTCCTAAGATGATGACAGGTAAAAGAATGAGGCAATGAAGAGATGCAGCTGCATGACTTTAACCACTGAATTGGCCAGGTATACTGAAAAAAGATAATTTGATACTACCCCAGGTGCTCACTTTAAATGTTTTTATTTTATTTTATTTTAATTAATTTATTTTTTTTTGTCTTCTTTCTCTCATAGTCTCACTTTGAGGAATTAATTGTTCCAAATTCTTCCACACACTCTCCCCCAAGTGATTCTGAATAGATTACATTTGGCTTTGTAACTACTTATTGCCATGACTCTATGAGGGTGGTGAGTGGGATATCGCAAGGAAATCGTGAGTGTACATATGCATCTCAG
This sequence comes from Mesoplodon mirus, assembly GCF_964341445.2. NCBI lineage: Eukaryota > Metazoa > Chordata > Mammalia > Artiodactyla > Ziphiidae > Mesoplodon > Mesoplodon mirus. Next base: position 6,570,321 of record NC_138980.1, on the reverse strand, counting down.
CCTTAACTGAAAACTTAACCCCATGGTTAACCTCTGTGTCTTCAGCTTTCCTTATTCTTGTGTTTCAAATAATGCATTCTAGTATTCTGAAGGATTCTCCCTATTTTATTTTTCCTCAAGATCTTGGTAGCATGCACACAGCCCCCAGATTTCATGGATTTTACATTGTCTTTCTTCTGCGTATCCCCAAGTACTTTCCATTTGCTTCTAAAACACATTCCTATTTAGATAAATATTGCCCAATCAACAACAAAGAGACTCAGTGTACTGTATTATCTACCTCCTTCAAGCCCAGAGACTTCACATTACATTTCCTATTCTTCTAGCTTGATATCATTTCCCTTTTAATATGATGGCTTTGTACAGAATGAATAAAACTATGACTTGACAAAAACACTTAATACAACTCCAGACAATGTGAAATGGAAACTTTTTAGTTGGCATTGTAAATGTATCAATATTATAACATATATTTATTTGTCTAAACATATTGAAATAGGTTTAAATAAACTCTCTGTCCCTTTCTATGGGGGGTGAATGGGAGGGGAAAATAGAGGAAGGTGGACAAAGGGTACAAACTTCTAGTTATAAGATGAATAAGTTCTGGGGATGTAATGTACGGCATGGTGATTATAGTTAACAGTAGTGGGTTGTATATTTGAAAGTTACTAAGAGAGTATATTTTAAAAGTTCTGACCATAACGCCCCCCCTCCAAATTTTAACTATGTGAAGTGATGTACGTGTTAACTAACCTTATTGTGGTAACCATTTTACAATATATACATATTTAAAATCACTATATTTATATACCTTAAACTCACACATTGTTATTTGTCAGCATATCTCAATAAAGCTAGAAAAACGTTGCTGAAATTGGTTAACATGGTAAGCAATGGTAATAAGTAACATCAAATTTAAGAACTTCTTTATGTAGAAATTCAAGACTGATGTTTTTTTTTTTTTTAATGATAAAGTGAAGAGTGAAAGAGACAGAGGTGGGAATAGTTGATGAATCAAGTTCTAAGAGATAATTGTAAGAGAAAAACACTTTTTTTTCTAAACAAGAAGAGAAGTAAAAAGTAGATCTTAGGGAAAATGCGCTAAGCACTTTGCATATGTATCTTATTTAATAGTATCAACCACCCAATGACATAGGTTCACCACCCAATGACATAGGTTCTTATATTATTCCCATTTGAAAGATGAGAAGCCAAAGTTTAGAAAAACTAAATAAATTGTCTGAGGTCATGTGGATAGTCAGAAAGAGATAAATCTGAGATTTCGAACTTATATATAAGTGTATGTGTAATATTTTTCTCTGTCATGTAGACATAGCCTGTGGTACTTACCTACAGTTGAGTTAATAAATACTAGAATTTTTAAATCATTGCTAATAAAATACTTTTTCCAAGTATGGGTTTTAGTCACCAACCACCATCACACAGAATGTGAAAAATGTGATGAACTTTGCATGCTTGCTCAGCAAACTTTTTAAGTAACTTTGACTTCTCACCCTAGTAGTAGAAAATAGCTCACCTCATAAAAGGGACCTCGTCTCCTGTTGATAACTTATTTTTATCCAAAACAAATGTTAAGATATTTTCTTATCAATGTAAGCATCTTACTTTTGCTGACACTGAGTTCTTCAATAGGCATTTTGCAAAGTGAGGCTCATTTGCATTCAACCAGACATCACTCTGCAAGGTGTAATTTGAATTTCTGATCATGAGTATAATTTTCCATTTACTTTGTTGCAACATAGAACATAGTACTGATATTACTTTAACTTTAATTTTAATATAGGGCATAATTTAAAAAACCAATCCAAATTTCTATCTGAGTCTTGTGAACTGCTTTTTTTTTTTTTTTTTTTCTTTTTGCGGTATGCGGGCCTCTCACTGTTGTGGCCTCTCCCGTTGCGGAGCACAGGCTCCGGATGCGCAGGCCCAGCGGCCATGGCTCACGGGCCCAGCCGCTCCGCGGCATATGGGATCCTCCCAGACCGGGGCACGAACCCGTATCCCCTGCATCGGCAGGCGGACTCTCAACCACTGCGCCACCAGGGAGGCCCTGAACTGCTTTTTAAATAAGCATTCAGTTCTGTTATTTACTAGCTGCAGAGTTAAAATAATTTATTCTCAAATCAGACAAACTTGTGTTTATATCTCAGTCTTGATACTTACAAAATGTATCACATTAGGCAAGCAACTTAAATACACTGAACTTCAGATTTCTTATCTGTAGAATAAGCACACTAACAGATTCATGGCATAGGTATTTTGTGAGGATTAAATGAAATAATACACAAAAAGTACTTTTCCTAATAGTTGGCACATAGAAAATACTTAACACAGTCAGTTTGTTTTCTCTTTTTTTTTTCAGCTGCAATTTTAATTTTCCTCTTGTTTTCTTGATTATTCAATCATTACTTCTAGTTATTTTCACATTTTATGTTAGAGAGGATTATTTTATGGACATAGACATGAATCCTGGAAATGGTCAGGGGACTTTGGCAGAGGAATCAGGTAACAGATCTCCTTGAGAAGGGGAGAGTTTGTGGAGGAAAAAAGGGGCAATGGAGCCTCTGATCATCCCCCAGAATTATACCATTTGCACTGGCACTTTCATGGGATATTACTGATAATTGATGATATGGTATATTTCAGTTTACATGTGACTAAAAATTAAAAAAACAAAAACAAAAAACAGGAGCTGACCTGGGTATGATGACACTGGTGATTTAGTTCCAGAGCCCATAGTTCTACTAGTGGTGGGTATTACAGTGAATGATCATTAGTCAGGATGGTATTAGTCAGTCAGATGGTCAGGAAGAAAGCACAGAAACTCCCATATGAAGAAATATGAATGTGTTTCAGTTTTGGAAGATATCTAAGTGGACTTCAGAGAAGGTACTTGTCTTGGGTATAGAATTAAGTAGGGTTACTTTGAGGTGCATGAATCTAGAAGAAATTTGCTTTGAGAGATATGAGTCCTGAAAACTAAGTAGTCTGGATAGAAGAAAGATTCATCACAATGAAAGCAGGCTAGACTCAATACTGGAGTAGATAGGACATGAGAATAAATCTCAGAAATGTCTTCTATTGTTTCCTGCTCTTCCATCCATTATAACATACATGACTTATGCAATTAATACGACAAAAATAACAGGGTTGCTTATAAAAGTTGATATTAAGTCTACATCTGGTTTACATAGGAAAACTTGAAAAGTGTTGTTACTACCATTATTGGAAATTATGAGGTAATTAGGAGTGTAGACACTGAAACTGGAATGTCTGAGTTTAAACCTTGTGCCACCACTTACTAGCTATGTGACTTTAAAAAAATTTTTTTTAATTTATTTTTTGGCTGTGTCAGGTCTTAGTTGTGGCATGCAAGATCTTTCGTTGTGGCGCACAGGCTTCCCTCTAGTTGTGGCATGCAGGCTTCTCTCTAGTTGTGGCACGTGGGCTCCAGAGTGAGTGGGCTCAGTAGTTGCGGTGCGCGGGCTTAGTTGGCCCATGGCATGTGGAATCTTAGTTCCCTGACCAGGGATCAAATCAGCATCCCTTGCATTACAAGACAGATTCTTAACCACTGGACCACCAGGGAAATCCCTTTTTTACTTCTTTGTATCTGTTTCATCTATAACATAGGGATAATCATACTACCTACTTCATAGGCTTTCTGAGAGGATTAAGTGAGTTAATACATATAACATAGCTTAGAACAGAACCCAAGTGCCCTGTATTGACTTAATGTTAGCTATTACATCACTGAGTAAAATGGTGGAAGTCATTCTTTATATTGCCATTTTTATTAATGTTATGATATAATATGTACCATATGTTAAAAATTCCCCAAATATGTTATTTATTCCTAAGACTAGAGCTAAGAACATAGCAGAGAGATGCTCAGGATGTGTTGTTTGGGTTATAACCATCGAATGGTTATAATTTGAATCATACCTACTAAGGAAATTTAATTTTTTTATTTAATGTGCATCTTATATATAGTCCTATTTATGACAGAATAGTCCATGTTTTGGAGATTTGTGAGATACATTAAAATAAATCTCTTCTTCTGGTTTGCTGAGAAGGTCCCAAGTACTAGAAATAATTTTTAAATATACAACTGACAAATTTTGAGCCACATCATCATGATGATCAATCCAATCAATGTATCATTCTGATGACAGTGGCAGAGAGGCACTGTGAAGGCAGGTAGCAGAAACCAAAATAAGAAAACAGTATCCTATGCTGAGACAATCAAATAACTCCAAGTATCACTGAAACTGATTTGATCCCAAATTCACTCCAAAAATGCAGCGTGCATTTTTTAAATAGTCCTACAAATAATCCATTTGCATACAGTGACCTTTCTGATGGAAATCATATTTAAAATTTGCAATGAAAACATGTCCTTACTTGTCATTTTATAGCTTAATTTTCAGATGAAGAGTAGTGTACATTAAAAAAGTTTGGTGCTTCCTGCCTGATATCCTACTGTTAGCAGATAATAATAAGAATTATTATTATGATGATATTTATTGGGTGTTCACCATAGACTAGTCACCATACTAAATCTCACCTGTTATTATTCATTTAAACTTCCCAATAATGCTATCAATTATGCACATTTATTATCTTCAGTTATCCTTAGGAGACTGTGGCTTAAATTAGTTATTTATCCAAGGGTACCCAGCTAATATGTGGCAGACCAGGTTTGAACTCAGGACTCCATTCTCAACCTCTGTGTAATCCTGCCCATATATGGTATGATGGATAGTAAGCTGATTCGTTGAAATTTAGTGAGAAACATGGTTTTTTCCAACATCTGAATATAAGGTATCATCTAATAGTTCTAAGCATATGGGATGCTCAACTCTGACAATATACGAGAGTTTTAAGTGGTTTAGAGCAATGGTCCCCAGCCTTTTTGGCACCAGGGACCGGTTTCATGGAAGACAATTTTTCCACGTATGGGGGCGGGGGCTGTGTGTGTGGGGGCATGGTTAGTTCAGGCGATGATGGGGAGCTATGGGGAGCAGCAGATGAAGCTTGCTTCCTTCCTTTCTTCCTTCCTTCCTTCCTCCCTCCCTCCTTCCTACCTTCCTTCATCACCTTGTGGAAAGGGAAAAAGCGCTGTCCCTGCATCAGATCTCCTTATGGATTACCATCATGCCAGGCTCCTTTTTAAGTCTCATGTCATGTCCCTTGCTCATTGCCTTCTCCTGACATTTTGCAAGCATCAAGGCTGGCCCTTGAGATCATTTACTCTGACTCACCTGGTTTGGTTTCCTTCACAGTAGCTCTAAACCCAAGAGAATTTCCCTTTCCTGTCTTTTTTTTTTTTTTTTTTGCATGCAAAACCTTACCTTCTTGCTCAAATTGTGTTCTCTTTTCTTTCCTCTTTGCAATGATGAAGCATCACCGGAAAATGGAGGAGACTGAATAATTGCTGCATAAGCTTTCTAGTGCATGGAAAAACATTGAAGTCATTATTGTAAGGTGCATTGTGAATTTTAAGAAGGACTGTATGATATCTCATTCCTCCTCTAATTATCTCCAGCGAATAGTAACATGGGTAATGAGAATTGGAATTCTGGCCACAGGCAAGATATTAATGTGAACTTGCACTTTCATTTAAATAGTGATTAATAAAAAGGTATTTTAAAGGGAAATTAAGCATTTAGTCAGTGTGAAAAAGTTAATATACCAAGCAATTTTAAGATGTGTATTTTAATAGATGCCAAATTAAAGTTTGATTTAAAGCTGCCAGAAACATTTCTCTGTGTAAAGATTATTTAAATAAATTCAACGAAATGCATTATTTTTTCCACAAAAAACAGGCACAACAAAGATCATATTTTTTTATGTGTAAAGGCAAATTCTTACCATTATGTTTTAAATTTCCATTGCAATTTTTTTTATTCTTGAAAGCTTCTCTGAGGAAAATCTGATGCAGCTGTGATAAAAATTACTGCTTAAATTACACATGAAAGAGTTGGAAACTTTTCAAAATTTGAATAAGAACTATTTTATGATTCCAATACAGTTCTCTGACCTGTATTTTATTTTGTTTCTCTAAGTGATAGCATTTATTCTTATATAATTTCCAAAGCTGTTATCTGATTAGCTCTATTGAAAGTAATGTCTTTATAGATAGTGATGCCTGATTTTTAGGATTTAAAATACATGATGTCAGTTGGAGGAAATAAAAGAGATATGCCTTTGGGATTTAGTATTTATCATCTTTTTGGAAATTTTTCATTGCTCTGCATTAGCCAATGATATGAAACAAAATGTGAAGTGGAAGTCATAAGGTCTGCTGTAGTATTCCAGGTTGATTTGTGCTAATTACAGCATAAATGCCACATTGGTTTTCAGCTATTCATTTGCTAGACAGTTCTTCAAGCAGCCCGAGAAAGATGCTAGAGACAGTTTCGGCAGTGCTGAGACTCTTTAATTAAACCCTGGCTGATGCCCCATAACCTCTCTTCAGAGCCTGGGGGAATAATAATGTTTATTTACAAGGCACCTCTTACCCTAAGGCTTTCAGCTCTCCTAGAAAGGAAAATCAAGCATTCTGTTTGAATTTATAACACTTGTGCAAATGTGAATTTCATTGATTAACGTATTCCAGATTCCATTTTGTCTTTGATACCCGTCAAAATAATTCTTTCTATAAAAATGTAGTGAGGAAAAAAATAGGACCCTTTCCGTTCCTGACTAGCGCTCACCCAAGCTCTCTTCATACGACTATATAATTACAAATCTGATTTGGTAAACTAAAAATGCTCTTGAGAGAATTTAATTAATTTTCCCTAGTTTTTAATCCAATTTCTTGCATATTTAACTATTTATATGTAACTATAATTTTTTTCTCTCATCCAACTCCCCAGACTTATTTCATGAATATTTAGTGGCTTATTAGAAGGCATATAATAAAGAATGAATACACTTAAAACCAGGCTAAAAATTGAGGCAAAATAAGATATAGAAATAACATAGAGCCAGGTATTAAAATACTGTGTAAAATAAATGCCCTTTAACCTCACACACGACTTCACCAAAGAATACACATATATGGCAAATAAGCAGATGAAAAGATATTCAACACCATTAGCCATTACGGAAGTAAAAATTAAAACCATGATGCAATACCATTTCATACTCATTAAAATATCTAACATAGCCAATATCCGATATCTGTGAGAATGTAGAGCAACTGGCACTTTCACATGCTGGTGGGAATACAAATGTCACCAAAAAACAGTTTGGCAGTTTTTTACATAGTTAAACATACACTTTACTTATGACCCAGTGATTCGTTTCTTGGTGTTTACCCTAGACAAATGAAGTTATAATCACACAAAACCCTGTACATGAATGCTTATAGCAGCTCTATTTGTGATGGCCAGAAAATGGAAAAATGCAAATGTCCTTGAATGAGTGAATAGATAAACTGTGGTATATCCATACAGTGGAATACTATTCAAAAGTAGAGAGGATGGACTACTGCTGCAAAATCATGCGTATATCTCAAAGGCGTTATGCTGAGTGAAAGAAGCCAGTCCTCAAAGGTTCTGTAATGGATGGTTTCATTTAGACAACTTTCTGGAAGAAAGCAAAACTGTAGTGATGGAGAATAGATTAGTGGCTGCTAGAGGCCAGGGTGGAGGTAGAGTATGATTGCAAAGTGAGGTAGCATGAGAAAGTTTTCTGGATCGTGAAATTATTCTGTATATTGATTATGGTGATGTTTACACAGATATTTACTTTAAAATACATAGAAATACATACCCAAAAGTCAATTTTATTGCATGATAATTTAATAAATGACATGATACAAAGAACACTCACACATTTAGAAGAATTAAGCCACAATTTTGCCTCTGAGTTCTCCCTTGAACAGAGAATATAATAATACCTATAGATAAAATCAAGCTAGCTACTCAGGGTCATATTTATTCCTAATAGAATAATATAATACATATATCCAATATAATAAAATGTCTCTTTTACTAATCTGCAGTATAAATCAACAGTAAATCAAATTATACCTCCTGCATGTCTGACCATACCTTTTTTTATCTTCTTTATGCCTCTGTTTCCTCTCTTTGCTTTTAATGTATAGGTATTCTCCAAGTTGTATCTTCATCATAATTTCTTCTCACTCAGCATCCTCTCCCATGGAAATCTCTTTCAGTCCAGTTGCTTGACCTAAAAACTCCTTAATGAAGATGACTTCTAAATCTGTACCTGCAGTCCTAATGTCTTTTTATCTCTATTTATAGTTCCTTGTGTAATATCTTCTCTTAAATATCCCACTAGTCCAAAAAAATCATATCCAAAACAATTTAATTAATAGCTTTTCTGAAATCTAAGATTCTTCTGAAATCATGGATTGTTAAAGCTAGAAATACTATCTTTTTATCCACCTCCTTATACTCTCTGTCATAAAACTGGTCACTAAATTTATTTTGATTCTTTAAAATATACATCTTTTTCCATCACAAAAACCTAAATTAAAGGTTTGATCATGGGTACTTTGCAATGTTACATAGCCTTCTCTATGGTCTCTCTGACTCCCATCTGTTATTTCTGTGATTCATTTTTGTACTCTTGTTAGCATTCATTGCTTTATAAAAAAAATTTTAAATTTTCCTCCTGCACCGTCTTGAATAGAAATCTTACTTTCAAAGAAAAGGAAATCTAAATTTCATATGATATTCTTAACTGTCAATAATTTAAATCTCCCTAATTTTTGTAATATCTTCCAGAACTGCAAGTATATCACCACTACTATCTACTTACCCACTGTCCACCTGGAATGTAGCCACATTCTATGTTCTGTTGTTCCTTGAAACCATCATAATTCTGATCATCTAGTTCACTTTCTATAGCCAATGCCCAGTATGTGTTTGTCTCCTCTGCCTGTTAGAATTCTGTGATTCCTTCATATCTCTATTCTTACACCATATCTTTCTTTAAAACTTCCCCGATTCAGCAATTTGGAATTCATCTTATACTCCTTTGAGCGTTCATAGAATGATTATTTTGCTTTGTTTTGTTATGTATGCATATAATTGCTATTAAGATTATAACATTCTTAAGAGAAGCAATCATATATTAATCACGTTTTCTTGCCTTAAATCCTTTTCGGAATAAGGTGCAGAACATGTACATATATAAAGAAATGGTCTTCACTTTCTTGTTGGATCTGGAACAGTGCCCCTCACACATAAGATATACGATAGATATTTCCTCTATGAATAAATGGATGAATGAATAGCAGACAGATTAAGTAGGCTAGAGAGTGTTGGAAATATTATCCTGTACATTACAGTTATAGGAAGATTATCATTGGCAATAATGTATTATTACAAATACCATTCTGCATGATCAGGTAATGTCAACATTTATTTACTGCACATACCACCCAAGGCCAAATTATTTTCATACTATCATTCAACTGCTCAAAATTCAGTGTCTGCCTAGGTACATTAATGATTGAATTTAAAGGTTTTTTTAATTTGCATTTATGACATTTTTATTAGCTGTGCTCTTTATCCAATAAAGCAACACACATATCTGAATATATGACTATTTTACTTCTCAGTGTTCCCTATGATTCTCTCTCCTCCTTGCATCCTTTCTCCCTTCCTTCCTTCCTTCCACTCTTCTTCTTTTTTTTTTAATTTTTTTTTTTGCGGTATGCTGGCCTCTCACTGTTGCAGCCTCTCCCATCGCGGAGCACAGGCTCCGGACGTGCAGGCTCAGCGGCCATGGCTCACAGGCCCAGCTGCTCCGTGGCATGTGGGATCTTCCCGGACTGGGGCACGAACCCGTGTCCCCTGCATCGGCAGGCGGACTTTCAACCACTGCGCCACCAGGGAAGCCCCCACTCTTCTTCTTTGTTCTTTATTTTTTACTTCTTCTCTGCTTTCCCTGTCACTGTCCCTCCTCCTTCCTGTACTACCTTTATCCCATCTTCCTCCTTTCCTTTATATCATTCCTCTTTCTCTTTAACATTTCTTATTGCTTACTGTCTACTACATCTTGATCTGAAAATGCCACAAACTCTATGAAATAGTTACTGCACTTAAGGAGCTCATAGTCTAGGGTGAGCCTGGTCAGTTTTGTGTTTTATTTTTTATTTGTTTTGTATTATGTGCTTCACTATCCTCAGTAAGAATCATGCTTATTCTCATTGTGGTACAACCCACCATTACCTTTACTCAGCCTTCATTTGACATCTCTGCAGTAATATCATTCTGCCCCCTCTTCATTCTTGCTTTCTCCGGAATGAACAAACCTTCCTTAACCATCTTTGTGGCAGGTATGAGCTCCACTACATTTGCTGCTCTGCATTTCCTTTCTCTAGTTGTGACTTATTTTTATAACATTATGGTGCCATTCATGTTCTGTAGTTGGTTGTTTCATGTGTGCTTGTTATATGTTCCTCAAGGCTATTGGGTAGTTTTTATAATAGTCCTCATTGTTCCTGGCATAAATCTTCATGGGCGATATGCTTGAGCAATTGAACTCTTAAGATATTTGAAAGAACCAATCAAGAAGAAGATAAAATGCCTTTTACATTGAGTAAAAACTAAAGTTTACTTAGGAATAGTTGTGATATTTTTGTAAGTATTCAATAAAATTGTGTACAGTAAAGTCTGGAAGTACAGCATCAGATGTCACTAGTGTTTATCTATGAGTATAGGATTTGGGGGTCTTTTGTTCTCTTCCTTGAACATTTCTATGTTGCACAGTTATATTTAAATGTGTGTGTATTATTTTATTGAAATAAATACATTAATTTTAATAAATCTTAATAGTATATCATATTGTGTCCTGAAGTATACATGCCAAAATAAAAACTTTTGCTGATGGATTTCCAAAGAAAAACTACAGATGTTTTACCTTCCAGAGAATGCTCTAGGTGATCAATAAATATATTGGAGACAGATATATATGACTGCTTTGTAAAAGACATTTCACTCTATTTCACCCTGTTCAAGGACCTTATTATTCAGTTTTTAACAATAGAGGGCAGTAGAATAATGGCTCATAAATTTATTTTAGACAAGACTAACCAAATCCCTCATTCTAACCTCTAGAAAAATGATCAAAATAGTTCTAACATGTTTATAAAAGAAGAAAAGTTAGTGTCATGATTTTTGCTTTTTATTTGCCCAAAATATTGTTTTTCTTTTATTTCTTGCTTTTTTTTTTTTTTTCTGAGAGAGGGGAAAAGGCAGCGTGGGGGTGTTCAGAATCTGGCAGCCTTTCTTTGACCTTGTGTTAACTTTCCTGGGCTTTGAAGTTTCCATCAGAGCTCTAATAAGCAATGTTTATGTTGTTCATTGATCTTGTCACATAGAGTATGTCTATTCACAAACAAGTTTAGAGAAAAAGAAGAACAATCTGCTTAATCTAGCTACTAAGTACTGAATGGTTGTTGACAAAGATAACAACTTAAGTGACTGAATTAAACCATTTGTGTTCAAATGTGCTTATTCATATGGGTTATGTAAAAATCAGCTACTGCAAACTAAGTATCCTCAGGTGCCAGAGTGACAGTGCAAAACCAGGTAAATTCTGTTTGAAGAGGCATCTACCGGTGCCATGTGGAGCCATATGGAGCCTACGTTACAAAAAAAATCAGTATTATGATCCTGTCTTTATTTAGAATTTTGATGTTTTGTTCATCATGGATTTTCTTATGTTAATTTTAGTTTCAAACATTCACTAAAATATTACTTATTTTGATTAGTGTTTTATTTTTTGGCATCTCCTTGAAATCTGTCCCTAAGGAGGGGATCTCATTCCCTTCATCCTAATCCCAGCCCTGATAGCTACTCAAACCAAAATATTGTTGAGTCACATCAACATAAGAAAAATTGGTATGAGGTGGGATGATAGAATTGGAAATAGAAGTTTCAGAGAAAGTATCATGAGTGTCCTGGTGTGGAGAATTCTTAGTCTGATACATAATGAAATGTATATCAATAAATTATGCTTCCAGCCTCTTTGGAATGCCTCTCTCACTACTTCAAGAACAAGGATGCGCTGCTACCTTGATCACTTAATTTCCTTATATTATAGAGTGCACTGGTTTAATTGCTTATTCCAGAGAGAAAAACAAACTAAAGAGGATCATGTTAGATCTAAACACAATCCACAATTCATATTTTCCTTTAGCCCTCTTCTCCCCTCTTCAGAACATGGTTCACCATCTCAGACCATGTCTGTCCTAAGCAAAATGATATTGGTTCTCAAAGTATTGGATCTTCTGGAAAAACTCCAACTACCCTAGCCTCAAACAACCTGATGCTGTGCCATCTGCCTTTCCCATGTGTTTTATAAACAGAGCAACATAAGAAAGAAAGAAGGGAAGCGGGAAGGGGGAAGGGAGAAATTAGTTATCAACTTAAAATAGTCTTGGCCAGGAGTGGCAGTGGAGTGAATTCTAGCCAGTCTTGGACTTAACAGAAGTCCCTAGAGTTCAAATTGCACACATTAGAAAGATTATTTTTCAGTGAAGTGAGAGAAAAAATTTCTCTGCTCAAATAAGTTGTGTAACTGCTGTGTCCTCTAGGAGAATCATATTAAAGGCTCAGAAAAGTCCTGCAGATTCTCCCTGAAGGACTAACCCAGCATTTTCCAAACATGTTTGACACTGAAGGAAACTTCTCTTTTTAAATATAACACTAATACAAAAGTTTCACAGAATTAATATTATGAGAAGTACAATTTAGGGAATGTTGACCTATATTCAGAATATAGAGTTATCAAGGTACCTTGGCACAGGTTTAGGGAATGGCTGTTAATAATGTTAGAAATAGTAATAATAATAATAATAATAATAAACAGTAATTAACATTTGTAGAGTATTAGTGTTTTTCTCCGGGTTGGAGCCTGTAAAGAACAGACAACTTAACTGGTTTACTTTTCCTTCCCTTCATCGTTTGTCAAAATGTTAACATTTTTAAAAATTTGCACATCACAAGTTAGAAAATATTTGACTTATATACCAAAATATATATGTGCAAAATATTTGTGTTGGATGCCTGGGGAGTATGTGGGCCTTTTAAAGCTAATAGAAATGCCTTCTTCATGACCTAAATTTGTATTGTACTGGACCACTTCCTCTTAGTTCTGAACATTTATATCTTCATATCATAGTTGTTATAAACCTCTTATCTTCCCCACTAGATTTATATAGTTCCATGAAAGCAAGATATTTCTGTTTCAAATGCATTGGATTATTACTACTATATTCCCTGCAGCTATTCTTCATACCTGATACAATGTAGGCCTGCAAAACGTACTTATTAAGCAAACAAATTTCTAGAACCTTGTTTCCTAAAATTTTAGACATTATGATATCTTTTAGATGATGATTTGCTTATTCATTAGATATCCTCGTTGCATTTATTCAAATAGAAACCTGCGATGCAGAAGGATGATTCAATAGATCTAAAAGTCAGTTTTACCTTTATTTAAAGGGGTTTGTGCAGGAAGAGGTTATCTTTTATTGTTTCCCATGCCTCAGAAAGAGATTGGTTTTAACTTTGATAAATAAAACCTAAAGGTATCTATTTTTTTTGCAATTTGAGAATCTTAGAGCATATCCCATATTATTGATACAAGTGACCAAGAAGTAGATAGTCAGGCTCTGCCCCAAATGGCAGAACCATCCTTTTATTTGCCTCACATAATTTGTTCTTCCTGAAAAATCAAGGAATATGAGGTCATAATGTGATTGATTGAATATTTCAATATGTCTGTCAGACATCAGTTTGTATGGTTAAAGTATGATGGTTGAGTCTTTGGAACCTTCTAGTTGGTGGGCCCTTGAAGTTTTATCTGTATACACTATCTCTGGACTTATGAGAGGGGTCACAAAGATCCTTGCCAATACAGTGACATAATGATTTTGAGATTCTGAAGGTACAACTTTGGAGGCTATTGAGATTTTCCTTTTTTTTTTTTTTTGTACACATTTTAATTTCTTAACTTTATTTTTTACAAAGGAACCACTACAAGATGACCTTTTCAGTAGATTTTATGTAATATTCACATATCTTTGTCCATTAAAAATTAATGAATTCACTATTCAGAATCTCCCATTCCAAATTGTAGAAAACCTAGACATATGATGTAATTATAAATTATGACTCAGAACTTACTGTCTTAGCTATTGTTCTAAAGCACATGAAATTTTGTGGGAACTATCTTTAAGCCCTTTTGTCCTGGTCTCAGAGCCCTGTGATATACACACTTTCAATTCGAAGCACCACAATCAGAGTTCCTTTCCTCTGTCCTGCTCCAAACACCCTCCCTATCTTGCTCCCTCCTAACAGTTTTCTTTGACTGTATTTTTTTTTCATCTTCCAAAATAAGTTGTATTCTCATTTATGTTTGGAAGCATTTTATTACTGAATTCCCCAATCTATTTCACTTCTCAGTTAATCAAGACTACTAGCTGTTTTTTTGTTTGTTTGTTTGTTTCCATAAAGGCCATTTGGGTAAGTGGCTTTACCACCTCAGCACTTCATTCCTCCTTTACCTTCTGGGTACCCTTATGTGGACAGTGCCCCGTGGAGCACTACTTCTGTGGTTTCAGCAGTGCTGCAATTATCATGTGTTGATACCTGTGCAAGAGCTTCAGCTTTGCTCATTATTGTGAACATTAATAAGTTGGTGTGTGTGCGTGCATGTGTCGAGGTTTTCCTTTTTTAACTCATTATTATCACCAAGTGTCTATCACTTTTGATGATATTTTCTCTTGATGTGAGAAAGCATAAGCCTTGGGGGTTTCGTATGTTTTATTTATTTTTTCTGATAAGTGACCTCATCTCACTCAAGTTAGCTTGGTTGCAAGAATACATACATACATACACACACACACACAGACACATACTATAAATGTGTGAAATAAACCGGCTCACAATTCCACTTATGGATGTTAACCTACTTTGAATGTTCATTTTTTGAAAATAATTCTTAGTCCTATTTTCAAGAGGCAATTCAGCTGTTTTAATTTATAGTTCATTAAATTTTGCTAGAAAGGAGCAAGAGAGTCATTATAAATATAAACTGCCTCATAACTATATTGACCCAACATCTAACAGCATTAACCTCCTTGCAGTGTAAATTTAATTAAAATAGCATTAGACAGAACAAAGTTAACTTCGGACAATAAACAAAGCAAATGGCTATAATAAATACAATTACCTATTACTATTGTTTTACATCATCAAAAGACCTTCATCAATATTTTCTGGAAGATAAGTGCCTATAAAATTCAGGTGTAAAATATTTCCCCATGAACTTTTAATGTTTCCTTATTTTCAGGATAAGAGTTTTGTTTTTAAATTTTTATTTAAAGGCTGAACTTCTTTAGTGTTATTTACAAAAGAGATACTTTAATGATTAAATAAATCTACATAACAGATGAATAAAAATAAGCCACTTGAGAGGATTTGAATTAAATTCCTTAAATTTAAAAAAGGCAGAAAAATCTGTTTTTAAACTTTCTAACAAGAGAGAATAAAAAATAAGTGTAGTTAGCATAGAAAGTATGTGTGGGTATAATCGTTGGGTATGAAATAAATACATTTAACAACTCAGCTTATTTGTGCTCCCTAAGGGCAACACTAAAGCAATTTGACATAGCTGTAACATTACATCAACAAATGAATATAGCCAGAATTTAAGAGAAAAGGGGTATAAGGAAAGCTTTTGATGTTGATAAGTTTTGGTGTCTTTATCTTAATGATAGAACATAGCCTTCTAGGGTTATTTTATTTATTTATTTATTTATTTATTTATTTATTTATTTATTTATTTATTTATTTATTTTTGCGGTACGTGGGCCTCTCACTGTTGTGGCCTCTCCCGTTGCGGAGCACAGGCTCCGGACGCGCAGGCTCAGCAGCCATGGTGTGCACACATGCAAATAAGACAAATCTGGAACTTTTGCTGGAACTACCAGGAGAGAGACACTGTTTTATGCTAAGGTTGCTAAATTGGTGGGCTAGGTGAGGCTAAGGGACAACCTGGCAATTCCTGGAAGTGGAGGAGTAAGAAGAAATGAAAGAGGGGCTCAGTTCTTTATCAAACCTCTCTCATATCACAGGCAGTATGTGAAGTGTTTTACGTAATCTCACATAAATCCTGTAAAGCCAACATTATCTCCCCCGTTTTCAGATGAGACTTAAAGAGGTTAAGTGACTTGTCCAAGATTACAGAGTGTCAAAGCAAGAATTTGAACTCAGGTCTGTGAGATATGGAAATGGGTTATATTTACCATTTCTTTCTAATCTGAGTATTCTGCTATCTTAAGAGTTTACATATAAGTTTATGTACATGTTAAGGTTATCATGATGGGCTGAGATAAAATTACATATTATACAGTGGGTTTATATCATATTTTAGCAACTACATCAATCCTGATAAGAAATCTCCTCTCTGGTCACAGAATGCTTTTGGCCATGGCCAAACTGGTGACCAAGAAATATCTCCATCTATGGTGTGCTGAGCCAAGTGGACATTGCTAGTCATCTTCCATGTAAGATTAATTGTGTAGCATAGTAGTTTATGACAACCACACTTGCGTTAAATGGAACCACCATCCATTCACTTGCTCAGGCCAAAAATGGGGTTCATCCTTAACCACCCTTCTTCTCTCATTGCCCATAGCCATTAACAAATTATGTCTACTTTACATCCAAAATATATCCTGGATCAATATTTCCCCATCTCCTCTGTCACCATTCTAGTCACGTTACCATTTTCTGTTAGTACCACGAAGTTGTTTTCATGATCTTTTAAAAACAGAAATCAGAGCCTCCCTGGTGGCGCAGTGGTTGAGAGTCCGCCTGCCGATGCAGGGGATACGGGTTCGTGCCCCGGTCTGGGAGGATCCCATATGCCGTGGAGCGGCTGGGCCCGTGAGCCATGGCCGCTGGGCCTGCGCATCCGGAGCCTGTGCTCCGCAACGGGAGAGGCCACAACAGTGAGAGGCCCGCATACAGCAAAAAAAAAAAAAAAAAAAACCAGAAATCAGAAGGTATCACTTCCCTGCTTAAAGTGCTTCAAATGGCTCTGTACTGCAATTAGAATAAATTCCTAGCTTAGTACCATGCCTATGAGACTCTAGTATCTTCCTTCTACCTACACCTAAACTCATTCCCTACTATTGTCCTCTCTCCTGCACTCTAGCAATCCTAACCTTTACAAAAATATATTATTTCTGCACACTGAGGCTATTTCTGCTTCAGGGATTTTACATACTGTTTTGTCTTCTTGAAATCCTCTACTTCTGTGTCTTTGCACAGCTAATGCCTACTCATCATTTAGTTGTCATCTCAGTCATCCCCCCCACAGAGGACTTTTTGAGCATCCTACCTAAAGTAGCGCCTTGTGTTAGTCACTTTTCTCCCATTAGCCTGTTTTAATTTCTTCATAGAATTTGTAACTAATTGAAATTATCTTATTTATGCATTTATTTACATTTTTATCTTATCTTCCTTACCTTCCACTGACTCAAGCTCTATAAACTTAAAGCCCCATGAAAGGCAGGGGCTCTTTCTGCCTTGTGCATACAATAGTGTCTGGCATGCAGTATGTGCCCAGTAATAATTGTTGAATGAATGAACCAGAGTTGGAATAAAAATTAATGAACCCAGTATGAAAAGTTGTCTTAAGTCCATTTATTAGTATTTATTTTTCTGCTTTTATGTATTTATTTTTCTGCTTTGGATACAAGTGGGCAACCAGCCAACTGCGGGAGCTGCAAAGCCACTTCTACAAAGTGGAAATGTTATTGGATGGGAAAAAGACAATAAACTGCCGTACTTGTGTAGTCCTCCCTCCTTGAACCCAAGTATTCAATATGAAAATCAAACAAGAAAGCTTTGTGTTTGAAAATGAATTCCCTGCAGTAGAGATTAGCATGTTTTTGACATTTGTACCCAAATTCACTTTCCCAGAAATGAACAACCACCAAGGGTGAAGGATAAAGGGTAGTGTAATTTCCATCAATAACAGACACCATACTTAATTTTATTTTTGGCTCCGATACTCTGGTCAATTTTAGAACAACGCATCACATAGAAAGTATACCCTGCTGCCAAAAGAGTATATAGAGGAGAGAAATAAATGTTTTATAAAGCCTAATATGCTGGGTTGTACCTTGCTATTTCCATAATATCAGAGCACAATATTTCTCTATTTGTGGACTACAAATAAAACATTTCTTTCATCAGCAAAATGAGATTATTCATTGTAAACAGGGATCATGTTCATGGAGACAAATAGCTCGAAGTAAATTATAGGTAAATGAATCTGTTATAGGTAATTAAACTACTAGTCTGTTAGTTGTAGTACAATATTTACCCCAACTACTTGTGGAGTTTTCCACAGAAATAATATCATGAGGCAATTAGATACATGGTTATACCAGTGCTGCCCAGAAGAAGTTTCAGTGATGCTGGAAATGTTCTATATCTGTGTTGTCCAAAATGGCAACCACTACACACATGTGCGTATTGAGCACTTGTAATGTGGCTAGTATGACTGAGGACTGAATTTTAAATTTTATGTATCTTTAATTAATTTTAATTTAAATAGCCACATGTAGCTACTGGCTTTCATGTTGGACAGCACGAGTAGATAACAATATCCTTAATGGAACTAACTATACATAGAGATCTGGACAGTATGAATTAAACTATCCAGAGAAATTCAGCGCCTAGGCAAAGATGATGCAGTTACCTTTCCCATAAAGCATTTGCCTTTTCACTGGTCTTCAAACCATTTTCTACCTTGGTAAGACCTGTGAGATATCAGGTACACTGAAGTGGCAGTAGGGACAGTTTGGGGACAGGAGGTCCTTTTAAGATTAGTGGAGTCATAGACTAGGGTACATTTACATGATGTGCTAACTTTAGAATCTAACCTCTCACACCAGCTAATAAATCTCTGAAAATAACTTGAGATAAGGGCTTAATGTTAAAACTGGTTAAATTGATGTGTAAGGACAAACACTTTGCAATCCCCACTCACCCCAGCTTACCTCTACAGATTTCATCATTGCATTTAAAGCAGAGGGGTATATAGAATTTCTTTTGTTCTTTCCTTAGTTCAATGTTTCTCAAATTTTAGTGTGCAAACAATTTTCTGGATTAAATGGGGTACACAGAATTTTGTGTACTGTATTTTCCAGGTAATTTCAGGACAATTTTTACATAATTGATTTTGCCTTCTGTACTGACTTGACTAACTCCCGTGTGACTCATCTACCTCTCTCAGTGCTTAATCCTAGCTCTTTTATTTAAAATTATTTTCACCCAAGGTTGTGAAGCAGATCGATTCAGTATTGCTTCAATTACATTTAAAACTTTAAAAACATTCATACCTACAGTTGCCTAAATTTTCTAAGTATTTGCGAGCTCAAAGGCCTAATTGCTAAAAGCAGAGTTTGAAACAATCTAATACATTTCAAGCAGCTGAATACTAAATGATAATACCTATTTTCATATTTTTTTCATCTTTTCCAGGCCAACAGAAGCTTTACATTTTTAGAATCTTTTCAGAGTTAGAGTCAACTCATGAAAAAATATTGTTTGAGGTTTTTTTTTTGTGTGTGTGGTACGTGGGCCTCTCACTGTTGTGGCCTCTCCTGTTGTGGAGCACAGGCTCCGGATGCACAGGCTCAGCGGCCATGGCTCACAGGCCCAGCCGCTCCGCGGCATGTGGGATCTTCCGGGACCGGGGCACGAACCCGTGTCCCCTGCATCGGCAGGCGGACTCTCAACCACTGCGCCACCAGGGAAGTCCCTGTTTGAGGTTTTAATTATAGAAAACTAAATATTCCCTTTTCCACTCTTAGAATTTTCTAGATAGGTTTCTTAATATCTTCTTACCTAGAAATCATATTAGATAGCTTCAGATTGTCCAACAATTAATGTCTTTATGTAAATTAGTAAATTCCTGAGCATCATGCTAGAAACTGTTGTGGAAGCAAAAAGATATCTAATAGTGTTATCAATATTCAGGTATTTTACAATATAGTTGTGGTCACAAGATAATCATAGGTGAAATAAATGTGAGTAACATTTTAGAGCTTGTTTTATAAGTTACTAACTATTTTACAAGTCAACTTGTGTCAAAGTATTTAAATCATTGGTTTCTGACAAGCATTGCATGTCGTGGAAAACCTGTCACAGGTTGGCAAATAAATTGTGATCAACACATAAAATGTATTTGATGCTTCTGAAACACACACACACACACAGGGTTTATGTTTTTCATGGGGAATGTTTTATTTTTATTCTTAGAGATGGAAGTTTATCAGGAACCTATATTTAGGAGAAATACCTAGGTAATTTATTAAGCAAGAATAGCCCAAGTCTTACCATCTTTATGAAACCAACAGTAATATTACAGTCCTATGTATTTAACAATGCCGGCATTTTAAAATTTGACACTGAGTCTTAAATTCTCTAATAGTGCCCTATGCTAATGTGCTCACTGTTTAACAAAAGCAAATCCTTCTTTATATCTAGCTTCTATGACTAGACTGTAAGACGAGCAAGAGAAGGGACATAGTTCCTCACGTTCCTGCAGAATTCCAAGAAGAGTAAGCAAGTGATACAAATTGGGTCTTCCATGTCCTTCTTTAAATTTATTAGCTACCCTTTCAACTCATTTTCAAATAAAATTGAGTTTGCTCTCCTAATTTCTTCGTTTAGGTCCTTTTCCTGATTGCTTCACAATTCACTTCTGCAACTATTTATTGAGTGCAGCCACCTTGCTAGGTACTTAAAAACAGTCCTTGCCCTGAAAACGTCCATCAGGTAGTGAGTAATGTTATCCTCCCACTATTCTTCTACGGTCTTATTTATCTTGTTTCTGACTTTGAGTTATAAGACTATCATAAATATTTATTGAGCACTTAGTAGAAGCTCAACAAATATTTATTTGAATAAAAGAAAACATAAATGTGCAGGGCACTGTGCTAGGCCCTGCATTTTAAAAGATCAGTGACTGGCTGAGTGTGAAGTGGAAACCTGGAGCTACAAAGCATATTAAGGAGCAAAAAACTAATTTTGTCTTTGCTATAATGTCAGAAAATATCATTTCCCCCTCCCTCCTAAAAAAGATGTAATCGTAAATCTAATTGAATGGAACTTGGCTATGCTTTCAACAATCATACTTTTACTCAGAAGAGAGGCTATATATCAGGTTATCAGGTTTAGCATCTAGAAATCAGATTAAACAAAATAATCACATCAACGTCTCCCATGTTCTTTTGGCCCAGATAACTGTTGCACAGTAAGGCATCCCTCAGTGTGGTCCTACTTGTGTAGAATTACTGCTCCTTGAGATAGATTTAACCTTGATTGCTGAGATAAGTGCACTGTTCAGCTGTTCCAAGGGAAATGCTCTTCCAAGGGAACAAGAGCAGCAATGGCTTCTCTGTTGGCCAAGGTAGTAGAAGATAAAGAGGACTTTATGCGTTTTTTATAATTTTGGCATTTTTTTAGGCTAGGGGAAAAACCAGGTTCTCAATGAAAGAGAATGCTGTGGAATACAGACAGGTATGCTTCAGATATACCTACCCTTTTCCTACCTCTAAATAATCCCACAATATTTCATTTGTACAACTGTCCCATACATCTTTATTGAACTGTAGTAAGGAGTCAAGCTTTGGGGATACAATCCTTCTTCTCAAGGAGTTCCTATTGTGTATGGAAGAAAATCACATGTAGCGGCATTACTGGTACCATAATTCAGATTTATGTAACTCAAAGGTGGAACTAGGCAACCCCTAGCAACTCTCTCATAGTCATTTGCATCCACTGACTTACATAAGGATAATCACTCAAATTGTGTCAATGACTAGGGTTCAAGCAGAACCCTAGTTTAACTATTGTACTGTGGACTGGGAAGAGGGGAGACAATGGGATTCATATGGCAGAGGAGACATAAGAGAATATGTGGTCTGATTTAACTAGATTTCACAGCAGAACATTGTCTTCAGAAGCAAGCAGAGTTTTGGATGTGTTATGGTGACTAATACTGCTCTGATCAAGAAAAATGATGTTTTTTCATCTTGTGGGGGAAGTAGAGTTTGTTCATTAAAAGATCTTAATCATTTAGGGACATGTTGGGGCCCTGAGCGCTTCACTGTGGGTAACTCATGGAGAGCATCTTTGTTTAATTGGAGATTGTTGAAGTGTTGTGGAATATAGGAATCGAAGCATGAATGAGGTGCATCAGCAGCATCAAAATCCAGAAATTATTTTTAAGTGAATATAAGTGCATGGAAACTTCAAAAATTACTTTGGACAGATTTTTAAAGGAATTCTGTATCCCATGAGTAGAAAAGGGGGTTTGGAGCCAGTACAAATTGAGTACGATGTTCAAGAGCTAATAGGAGGTGGGGACGTTAAGATAATATAGGAAAAATAAAGTATGACAATTAATTGGTTGCATCCTTATCTGCACATTCATACCTGTGAGTTCCTTTATTGTGAATTAGGCTAATCTGGGCCACTCAGGCCCCACTGTCTTCATTAGTAGTCTAATGACATTAGACATTCATTTTTGGCAGATGTGCTACGAATAATCTGAATCACTCCTGCTTTCCTGACTCACACCAAGAAACACAAAAGATCCAAACACAGACCAATGGGATAGGACTTCAGATCCTGGAAGAGAATTTGGGGGATAATGAACAGGAAGACAACAGGTACAAGTGACAGTGTTATACGAAGGAGAATCATGATAAAGGAAAGAGAGAGAAAGAGAGAACTTAAAAAAGGTTTTCTAAATGAATAATTCACTCGGCTCAGAAAAATTACATCCAGAAAACACCTTGGTTTGATAACAAATTCATGGTAGATGGGAGAAAACCCAACAAGAATAACAAGTAAAAGTTAATATTCTAATTTCTTTCAGTGATAGGATAAATTTACTATTTAACATATTTCAGATGTCCTCCAAGAATATAGTGCTTTGTTTTCAAGTAGCATTTTGAGAACTATTTGGAAAATATCTGAACGTATTAAGAAAAAATAAAAGCGACTATAATATTAAAGAATGTGTTTCTGCTACACAAATTTCTTGGTTCTTGAGGACCTACCAGGTTTTCCCCCAGTGGTCCTAAACTGAGGAATGCTTGTGCTTACTCTATCCTCTGTGAAGATTCATCTTGGTGTATTAGCCACTTAATGCATCTTGAAAAATTAGTAAGCATTTCTTATTCAACAAACAGTTGATGAGAAAGTTTGCTACTGAAACTTTTTGGAACCTCTATATCTATTATTCTTAGAAACTCAGGGAAAAATACTTAAATCCTCTTCACTGTTAACTTGAAATTACTACTTTGGATATGTGTGTGTGTGCACACGTGTACTTTCTAGGGTAGTGAATCTCAATCCTAGCAGCACATTGGTAGCACCTGGGGGACTTTGAGATAATACCAGGGTCTGGGGCTCATCTCCAGAAAACCTTAACTTTTTGTTCATTTGTTTGGGTTGGGGTCTAGACATGAGTAGTCTTAAAAAGGCTCCTCATTTTTTCCCCCCAAATACAGGACTTTATTAATAAAGTAATCATTATTGTGATTTTTGGGGAAACAAGTTTAAAAATGTTCAGCCTTCATGTTAATGTAGGTTAGGCCACCCAAAAGACAAAGCAAAGATAACATTAAGTCATGGTCCAGGGTTATACTTATGAGAAACAAATAAAAGACTTGTGGGACTTGATATGTAAAAAACCAAAGTAAACTGTATTTCAAATTTGTTTATATAAAAACATATTAAAGATCACTTTAAAATAGTGTCCATCTTTCCTTTAAGTGGGAATAGACTAATCTGCAATCATGTACAAATATGATAAACTCAACTAACAGCTTGCTGAAGCTTTTAATACAAATACAATTCCTTGCTTCCTTATGCAACTCAACAAAAATAATATAAAGTGAAGTCATTAGAAAAATATGGAACTTTCTGAATCTATATTGCATTTTTAATTTAAGTTGGAAAATACCATTCAGATCATATGAAACACGTGAATTTCGGATTTACATATTAGCTGTATCTTACAGAGTATTAGATATAGTCTTTATTTTGGCTGAAATGCAAAAATATGGTTAATTTCTCAATAACAGACTAGTTAAAAATACTTTCTATTGATAGCAGTGCTAGTCCTAGAACAAAATGTAAGCAAAACATATTTGTAAGTCATTTGTCTTTTCAGCGCCCCAACTATGCAGATCCTAACACTAAGCCCTTAAAATGCATCTGCTTTAAAGATGACTGAAGGGAAAACTTACATGACTGAAAATCTGAAAATCCTACACACAGTCAACATCTGCTTTTAATAGAAATAAAATTCAAGTAAACATTGCATATTTGATTTAAACTAAGTTAAATTAACTTATGGCACATTGGATCATAACCACTAAATATGTAAAAGGATTTTAAAAAATCATCCATATGCAAAGATGAAACTATACTGTGTAAGCACTGCAAGTTTAGTGACCACTAAGATGTAGCTGCTCTTTGGTCTGGCACAGTGACAGTGGTCAGAAGCCTCAGGTACTGAATATTCAAGTAAGTTTGTACCCAGGTAAAACCAAGCTTCCTGTCTAATTGTTTTGTTTGTTTGTTTGTTTGTTTTTTGGCGGTATGCGGGCCTCTCACTGTTGTGGCCTCTCCCGTTGCGGAGCACAGGCTCCGGACGCGCAGGCTCAGCGGCCATGGCTCACGGGCCCAGCCGCTCCGCGGCATGTGGGATCCTCCCGGACCGGGGCACGAACCCGCGTCCCCTGCATCAGCAGGCGGACTCTCAACCTCTGCGCCACCAGGAAAGCCCTAATTTGTTTTTAATGGCAATGGCAAGACCTGAAATTCAACTTTATTTTCCTTAAATATTATCACAACTGTTCAAGTGTTTGAAGGAACAAAGGCAGCACTAATAAATTTTGACAGGGCTTCATTTTGACCATTTCTCCCCAAAGGTTGGCAGCACTAATCAATACCAGATGAAATACCAAAGAGGCAGCCTTTCCCTGATTCCCATACCACTTATAGGCCCTTGCCAAACAGTCTTTAATATGTACGACTGAACTAAGCCAAATATTATTTAGAACGTGGCAAATGTTGGCCATGAATTAATTAAACCAAAGGTAACTAAATTAAAAGCCTTCAGCTGAAAATTCCTGAAAAAATGTTTACTATGCTATTAAGATGATGTTAACAGATACTGAAAGAACTGAAAAAGACAAAAACACCACAAAAGCACCCAAATAGGTTAAAGGGAAAATTAAGTTTCCTCAGTTGTTAATCAGGTGCATGCAAATCCTTTGACCTGAATGTAGAAATACCCACAAGAAGTACCAGGAGGACATTTCTGAAAGCAGTCACTTAACGTTTAAACATTTACTATTGAGAAACACTGTTTTAGGGGAAAACAGTTTTCATTTAGCTTTCAATCCTTAAAACTTTCCTAGTGTTGATGAATTATATTTCTCTATACTTTACATTGTCAGAGACAAGATAGAAGTCTCTGTATGATGAATGCCTATCTTAAACACATGCTATTTGTATGGAAGAATCTTTAAAGCCTATGAACATGGTCCACATTTAGTTCCCATGGGTCAATGTCAGAATAGTCCTTGAATATGTCTGTCTTAATCATTATTACCACGTGTTAGCTTGAAAAGTTATTGGAACGTAAGTTGGTTCCCATGAAACGTATCTTGATTTGACTATATTAAAGATTCATGTTTTAAAAAGTGATATTTCCATTTTATAATCAAGAAACTGAACGTAAAGCATATTGACTAGTGGCTAAATAATTCATCTATTTAGACCCCACAAGGATTCACTAGAACTGCTTTAAGACCTACTTTGCTGGAGAGGAACTAGCTTCATAGTGACACAAACCAGTAGGAGAGGCTGATATTGGGAGTGAATGTAGAATGTTAAGTAGAAAAGCAGATGGGTAATATAGGTGAGAACAGAAATTAAATGTCACAAAGCAAAACCTTCTAAGTTTAGAAACAGAAGCATTTACATTTAATATGACTTCTGCTTATGATTCTTAAATACTTTCCCTAATCACTTGTCTCTTAATACCTGATTGCACTTGACTTTTTAGTGCGCCTTGGCTGATTAGCAAACTGGCTTCATCAGGAGGAAAATATGTGTGTTTTTCAGAGGAGAGGAGTTGCAAGAGCCTCTGAGAAAAAGAAAATATTGTTGCCGTGTTAATTTTCATGATAGAATGGATGAAAAACAGTGTGGACCAACATGGTCAAATTCTTCTTAGGATTCAGTTGCCTCACTCCTGCCTGTTCTGCTGGGATTCCAAAGGTTTCTCAATGACCTTTTCAATTTATTCTATTGGGATACTAGCCATTTAGGAAAAAAAAACTTTGAAAGTAGCTTTCTACTGTAGCAGCCGGAATTCTAATCCCACTCAAGGTGTATAAAGTTCATGAAACTCTGCAGAGAAGGAGAACACTATTTCAGGAGAAGGAAGTCTCCCTGAAGAATCCCAAGCAACTTACCAATGTTTAATAAGCCTTTTATTGTGTTTTAAATAAACTCTGCTACTTTATTACTCTTAATCACAAATATGCATTAAAATTTATTTTAAAAGTCACAGGGGATGCCCTGGATTAGAAGCAAGTTTTGAAATTTAATAGACTGTGAGTTCCTTTATTGCACTAAAAATATTAGAATATGACATCTTTAAGGATCTAAATATTTGCTCATAGGGTGTAGTCCAGAAATACATTTTCAAATATTTCATGTGTTTGTAACTACTTTGTTTTTCAAACATTTAGAGGCATTGTATAGCTGGATTATTTTAGAGAAATCTCTGAGGGTATATTTACATACGGGAAAAGATATCCCTACGCACACCACACACACACACACACACACATACCATGATACCATAGGGAGTTCTTCAGTGTCCTCTAAAGTTCAAGAGAGTTGTTTTGTTGTTGTCGTCGTCGTGGTTGTTTTCTCCATGTTTTAGCAGTAAAATGATCTCTTCTGCAGTGGGTAGAGGAATAATCTGACAAATGGGAGGAGTTAGTGCATCAGGAATATTATGACAAAAGAAGGTAGCCAACCTTAAATTTGAGTTTATGGTCAACTCACAAACACTTATCGTTGCTTTCCAGTGGTGAACTGTCACACTGGCATGCATAGTGGGCCACGTAACATATCTCTGCCTAGAGATCTGTTTTCTCTTTCCTGTAGAATATCACAAATTGCTTCATCAAAAATTCCATTAGCCATATGCATCTAGCATAGCTCTTATTGTACTGTAAACTTAGTTTCCTTTCCTATTTTTATTAATAGTGACTTGAGTTGAACAACCTAATTTGATTTAATTTTCAATTCCAATTTATATTATGTATTATCTGATATAGGCAAGTACAATATAGGCTTACTGGTGTGAAAGCCGATTATTCTGTCTTCGTATTTGCAAGGAAAAGAAACTATGGATGATTTTAGTACAGAATAAATTTATCCAAGGATATCTGTAAGTTACAGGCCAGATATCCAATTATAAATTCTCTCCCTTGCTGCATATCTTCATTACGTATAATCTTTGGGGGACTTTTAAACAAAGTAACCTATGCTCAACCGGCCGAGAGATGGACATGAAACCCAAACTCAGGTTTTTCTCCTGTGAAATTGAATCCTGAGCAGTTCATGGAAGGATGGCCTAAAGTGATTATCCAATTGTTTCTGCTCCCTGGTTCCTCAAGCTTCTCTTGTGCCTGCTCTTTATGAAGTTTGGTGCCTCATATTTTTTTTCTTTTTTATAATTCCCTATGTAAGTTTACTTTACCTCGTCAGAGTTGCTTTCTACTCATAGTTACCCAACAACCCTTTCCAAATGTAGATACAGTACATAAATATAAACCATGATGAAGAAAAATATCACTGGTTTCTTAATCCCTTTGCCTCAACAAACAAAAAAAATGATAAACAAGTGAATATATGGATTACTTTTGCATGATCACACAAAGCATTTTCATTCTGAAAGATGACCTTTTATTTGTGAAAAACATAATATTTTTGTTTTGCTCATCTGTGAATCTGGTTGACCTGATGCTGATGATTTTTTTTTTTTTTTTTTTTGCGGTATGCGGGCCTCTCACTGTTGTGGCCTCCCCCGTTGCGGAGCACAGGCTCCGGACGCGCAGGCCCAGCGGCCATGGCTCACGGGCCCAGCCGCTCCGCGGCATATGGGATCCTCCCAGACCGGGGCACGAACCCGTATCCCCTGCATCGGCAGGCGGACTCTCAACCACTGCGCCACCAGGGAGGCCCTGCTGATGATTTTTTACTTTAGTTGATGTTAACTTTAAGTTCTTGGAAAATTACTGCATCTACTGAATTGTACTCTTGATAATCTAGGGCAAGTCTGTTTTTGAACAACTGTCTGATATATGATAAGCTCGGTTAGTCATTTAAAAAGAGGCAGCTGTTTAGAGTAAAACCAAACTGAAATTTGCTACAGTAAGGCCAAGTCTCCACATTCAAAAGCAAAGTGGAAGATCATTACAATAATTTATGTAGTTTATATAGAACTTATTTTAAAAATATGGGATTGTGCTTTGTTTTCTCTGCCTTAATGTGCCATGAGGGATAAAATAAGACTTGTCACTATATTTCTCTGATTGTGAACGTGGAGGGTTAGATTAACTCAAAATCAAAAGAAACTTTCATTTTCCAAATTAGTAGAGTTGGCTACTACCATATGTTCTAATTTCCTTTCAAGGAACATATTTCCTGCCATACTGAGTCTCATTTCTCTATTTCTGTGGACAGGTAGTTTCATGTATATAGTGCCTCCTAGAATCCAGTAACATGAATTAGCATGAAAAGAATGTTGGCTAGTTTTGCAATGCATTTTACTTTTGCCTGTGAAGCCTGTGAGGTTTAATTTACATTCCCCTCAAAGTAGGCGGAATTGTAGTCATTATACAACGATTTCTGTATCTGTAATTCTGTCCTAAGTTTTCTGATTTTCTTTGTGGCTTCCTTGGCTGCCTGAGGCTGGAATATGCCAGATTCATTTTGTTTCTAGGAAGTGTCCCAGTCTCTTTCTCTCTCACTCTTCTTGGGAGTTCTTGTTCCTAGACTAGTTGGTATGTTTGTTTTGTTTGCCCTAGAGCGAAAGCATGATATACTGCATTACCTATCAAACTAATTATACAGTGTTTAAAGCCTTCAGAAGAAATATCTTTAAAATATAGATGAGGACTATAATTAGGCCATTTAAAAAGTCCATTTTCCTAAGTGTGAGCCATTATTTAGTCAGTTTGTTAAAGCATAAATTCCAGTATATGGTTGATGGATTGCTAGTGATCATTTGGCTTTCTTCCATCTGCCCAAAGAAAGATACATGAAGAAATTGAAAATGTCTGTGATACTTTTAAAAAGTTCTTTAAGTGGGAATAGCTTATAAATGTACCAAAGTATAAGGTCATTTTCGGATTGCTGTAAGTCCATGTCATTTTTATTCCATCTGTCATGAAATGTCCTTTGGATTGAACGTGGAAGATACTTATGGCTTTAAGCCATATAGTAGCAATATCTTCATTTTTCTTTTTGAGCATTGGTTAAAACAGCAATGGAATTAATGAGCTTTTCACAACTTAAATGTACATTGTACACTGTATAATTTTTTTGTGGATTGGAATATAAGATAGTTGTATAAAGAGCTAATTATCTGCTGAATTTAATCTATCTGTGCTTGAATGCTTTAATTCAGAATCCAAATGTTTTTCCCTAGAGAGTAAAGTATATTTCTAAAATCAGTCAAATACTTGTAGTTACAGAGGACATCTGCCTATTTATATTGTTAATAGAGTAACTTCCTCAGATATATTTTTAAGGATCTGTTGAAGGTTTCATTCCTGATTTTCCACTGAAGAAATATTTCCACATTTTTATTTTGAATATACTGAATAGAGATTTAGTGAAGAAACACAAGGTACACATATAAAATATGGAGTAATTACAGAGTTGAATTTTCTCATCAGAAACAGAAAATAAGTGGGTGAAGAAAGATGGATGATAGTTGGAAAGACAGAGTAGATAAAAACAGAAAGAAAGAGATAAGGTTTTTGTGTGGTGTGTGTATGTATTTTCATAGTAATTTATAAAGTCAAAAAAATCATGCAACTTGGAACTCTTGCCTACTTATTTTTCTATAAAAAGATGTGTCTGTGTATAAATTATGAAAGTATGATGAGAAAGTGGCATGTCTACTTACCTAGATTGTCTTTCTTTTCTATTCTTTTAAGAGAAGAGGTAAAACCATCCAGTGCATAATGTGCCAACATCCGATTCCAGAATCATTCAGGAATTTTGAAGACAAAGAAGACAAGGAAGGGATGATTACCTGAGCTGAGCTATATAATATTTAGGTATGTGAAGATTTAATATTGCTCATGGCAATACCATGCTTTGTATTTTTCAATACAAAGGGAAAGGTAAGCTAGTTTGCGTATATCTCCATCTCATGCCCTTTGTGCCTAATTATCTATTAGCAATTTTTTTCTCTCCTAGATCTGAAACCTCTCCTTCTGCCGACTTCTTCCTAAAAGAAAAAGTTAAAGATCCTCAAATATCTATCAACTTAAACAAATACATATTCATATTCATATTCATATGTAATTTTCCCAATCTAATACCTCTTCTTCACCAAACACTTAACACATGGTAATTTGTCTTCTGTACTTACCACTCCATTGAAAATGATCTCAAAAACCAAGATATGAACCATTCTCCAAATGTTAAATGCAGTGACCACTTTTCAGGCCTTATTTGACTTCTCTACACTGTTTGTCACTGTTGGCAACAACTACTTCCTCCTTGAAACACATTCTCTTGGCTCCTGTGACACTAGACTTGCCGTTCTTCTATCTCCTGCTGTGGATAATTCTTTGTTTCCTTTTCAGGGCCCTTGAACCATGTTAGTCTTTCCCTGGAGTCTGCATGAAGCCTGCTTTTCTCCAGTCTCTACACTTTCTAGGAAACTCCTTTACTCTCATGGCCTCAAACTCCAAGATTATGCGGATGATTCACAAATCTTCATCTCTAGGACTCTAGAGCCAAATCCCTAGTAATTTACTCTCGGATATCTTTCTCTAAAATTTTACTTCCCTGCTCCCCCAGCCCCTCAAACCTGCTGCTCCTTTCATGTTTTCTCTTTCAGTAAGATTGTCTCATGCATACAGTTGGTGACAACTTGTACACATCCTTTGGTTTTATGTGGTACCTCATCTTGGAACCTTTGCTGAGCCCCTGAATTTGAGCTATGTGCTCTCCTATGTGCTCCTATACACCTACACCACCCTTTGCTGTCTAGTCTTATTTATCATGAAGCATGGTCTGCCTCCCTCACTAGACATAAAACTGTGTGAGGGTCAGGACTTTATGGTGTTGTTCACAGACTTGTATTACCCATGATATTGTAAGAACCTAGTACATAGTGGACTTCAAATATTTCCTCAATGAATGAATGAAAGAGAAACAAGAGATGGACCATTTACGGCAAGCCAAAAGGAAATCAGTCTTATCAATAGCAATGGGCCTTTTCCAGATGTTGATTGACATGTAGTATGTGAATTTCAGATCCTGCCAAAAAAGCATGGTCATCAAGTATAGTTTTACTTGCCACATTTTCTTAATTGCATGAATTGGAACACAAATAAAAGTGACTAAAACTGAAACCAAACTCAATTAGCAAAATAAGAGGCTTTATTGCCTCTAGTCACTGAAAAACTCCAGGTAGTAGAGTAGTAGCTGGATCGAGGGGCTCATGTGATATCAAGAGCCATTTCTCTCTCTGTCTTTTAGCTTTTTTGTGTTGGCTTCACACTCAGGCAAATCACTCTCCAAGCTCTAGGTCTAATTTAGAGTCTCTCTTCTTTATGGCAACAAATGTCTTGGAATTGAACTTCATTAGTCTGAGTTGCATTGTTTCTATACCTGAACTAACCATTTATACTAGGGGATCATTTATGCTCTGATTTATAAGCCTTGGTCACATACTATCTCCTTGAACAAGAGGTACTGTCAGATAAATTAAGTTACATGAACTGAAGGCAGGGGAGATGATTCTCAAATAAAATACATTCTATTACCAGTAGCAGTGGGAATGGATTCTGAGCAGGCAAAATTGGAAAATTAGTTACTTGAAGATGGTGGTATCAGCTATATTCTTGATTATAATGTCCTATACAGGGGAAATTTTAAAATCTCCTAAAGCTGATGCTTACTTTTTTTTTTATACAGCAGGTTTTTATTAGTCATCAATTTTATACACATCAGTGTATACCAATCGTCCATCCCAATCACCCAATTCATCACAACCCCACCCCCACCACTTTCCCCCTTCGTGTCTGTATGTTTGTTCTCTACATCTGTGTCTCAATTTCTGCCCTGCAAACCGGTTCATCTGTACCATTTTTCTAGGTTCCACATATATGCGCTAATACACGATATTTGTTTTTCTCTTCCTGGCTTACTTCACTCTGTATGACAGTCTCTAGATCCATCCACGTCTCTACAGATGACCCAATTTCGTTCCTTTATATGGCTGAGAAATATTCCATTCCATATATGTACCACACATTCTTTATCCATTCGTCTGTCAATGGGCATTTAGGTTGCTTCCATGACCTGGCTATTGTAAATAGTGCTGCAATGAACATTGCGGTGCATGTGTCTTTTTGATTTATGGTTTTCTCTGGGTATATGCCCAGTAGTGGGATTGCTAGATCATATGGTAATTCAATTTTTAGCTTTTTAAGGAACCTCCATTCTGTTCTCCATATGACTGTATCAATTTACATGCCCACCAACAGTGCAAGAGGGTTCCCTTTTCTCCACACCCTATCCAGCGTTTGTTGTTTATAGATTTTCTGATGATGCCCATTCTAACTGGTGTGAGGTGATACCTCATTGTAGTTTTGATTTGCATTTCTCTAATAATTAGTGATGTTGAGCAGCTTTTCATGTGTTTCTTGGCCATCTGTATGACTTCCTTGGAGAAATGTCTATTTAGGTCTTCTGCCCATTTTTGGATTGAGTTTGTTTTTTAAATATTGAGCTGCATGAGCTGTTTATATATTTTGGAGATTAATCCATTGTCTGTGGATTCATTTGCAAATATTTTCTCCCATTCTGAGGGTTGTCTTTTCGTCTTGTTTACAGTTTCCTTTGCTGTTCAAAAGCTTTGAAGTTTCATTAGGTCCCATTTGTTTATTTTTGTTTTTATTTCCATTACTCTGAGAGGTGGATCAGAAGAGATCCTGCTGTGATTTATGTCAAAGAGTGTTCTTCCTATGTTTTCCTCTAAGAGTTTTATAGTGTCCAGTCTTACATTTAGGTCTCTAATCCATTTTGAGTTTATTTTTGTGTACGGTGTTAGGGAGTATTCTAATTTCATTCTTTTACATGTAGCTGTCCAGTTTTCCCAACACCACCTATTGAAGAGACTATCTTTTCTCCATTGTATATCTTTGCCTCCTTTGTCATAGATTAGTTGACCATAGGTGCATGGGTTTATCTCTGGGCTTTCTATCCTGTTCCACTGATCTATGTTTCTGTTTTTGTGCCAGTACCATGTTGTCTTGATTACTGTAGCTTTGTAGTATAGTCTGAAGTCAGGGAGCCTGATTCCTCCAGCTTCGTTTTTTTCCCTCAAGACTGCTTTGGCTATTCGGGGTCTTTTGTGTCTCCATACAAATTTTAAAATTTTTTGTTTTAGTTCTGTAAAAAACGCCATTGGTAATTTGATAGGGATTGCATTGAATTTGTAGATTGCTTTGGGTAGTATAGTCATTTTCACAATATTGATTCTTCCAATCCAAGAACATGGTATATCTCTCCATCTGTTGGTATCATCTTTAATTTCTTTCATCAGTGTCTTATAGTTTTCTGCATACAGGTCTTTTGTCTCCCTAGGTAGGTATATTCCTAGGTGTTTTATTCTTTTTGTTGTAGTGGAAAATAGGAGTGTTTCCTTAATTTCTCTTTCAGATTTTTCATCATTAGTGTGTAGGAATGCAAGAGATTTCTGTGCATTAATTTTGTATCCTGCAGCTTTACCAAATTCATTGATTAGCTCTAGTAGTTTTCTGGTGGGATCTTTAGAATTCTCTATGTATAGTATCATGTCATTTGCAAACAGTGACAGTTTTATGTCTTCTTTTCCAATTTGTATTCCTTTTATTTCTTTTTCTTCTCTGATTGCCATGGCTAGGACTTCCAAAGCTATGTTGAATCAAAGCTATGTTGAATAATAGTGGTGAGAGTGGATATCCTTGTCTTTTTCCTGATCTTAGAGGAAATGCTTTCAGTTTTTCACCATTGAGAATGATGTTTGCTGTGGGTTTGTTGTATATGGCCTTTATTATGTTGAGGTAGGTTTGCTCAATGCCCACTTTCTGGAGAGTCTTTATCATCAATGGGTGTTGAATTCTGTCAAAAGCTTTTTCTGCATCTATTGAGATGATCATATGGTTTTTATTCTTCAATTTGTTAATATGGTTTATCACATTGATTGATTTGTGTATATTGAAGAATCCTTGCATCCCTGGGCTAAATCCCAGTTGATCATGGTGTATGATCGTTTTAATGTGTTGTTGGATTCTATTGCTAGTATTTTGTTGAGGATTTTTGTGTCTATATTCACCAGTGATATTGGTGTGTAATTTTCTTTTTTTGTAGTATCCTTATCTGGTTTTGGTATCAGGGTGATGGTGGCCTCGTAGAATGAGTTTGGGAGTGTTTCTTCCTCCGCAATTTTTTGGAAGAGTTTCAGAAGGATGGGTGTTAACTCTTCTCTAAATGTTTGATAGAATTCACCTGTGAAGCCATCTGGTCCTGGATTTTCGTTTGTTGGAAGATTTTTAATCACAGTTTCAATTTCATTACTTTTGATTGGTGTGTTCCTATTTTCTATTTCTTCCTGGTTCAGTATTGGAAGGTTATACCTTTCTAAGAATTTGTCCATTTCTTCCAGCTTGTCCATTTTATTGGCATAGAGTTGCTTGTAGTAGTCTCTTAGGATGCTTTGTATTTCTGTGGTGTCTGTTGTAACTTCTCCCTTTTCATTTTTAATTTTATTGATTTGAGTCTTCTCCCTCTTCTTCTTGATGAGTGTGGCTAATGGTTTATCAATATTATCTATCTTCTCAAAGAACCAGCTTTTACTTTATTGATCTTTGCTATTGTTTTCTTTGTTTGTATTTCATTTATTTCTGCTCTGATCGTTATGATTTCTTTCCTTCTGCTAACTTTGGGTTTTGTTTTGATTTGTTTTGTTTTTGATTTGTTTTGATTTCTAAACTCATAGCATTATGGTCAGAAAATATGCTTCATATGATATCAATTTTCTTAACTTTACCGTGGCTTGATTTGTGACCCAAGATATGATCTATCCTGGAGAATGTTCCATGTGTACTTGAGAAGAAAGTGTAATCTGCTGTTTTTGGATGGAATGTCCTATAAATATGAATTAAATCTATCTGGTCTATTGTGTCATTTAAAGCTTCTGTTTCCTTATTTATTTTCATTTTGGAGGATCTGTCCATTGGTGTAAGTGAGATGTTAAAGTTCCCCATTGTTATTGTGTTACTGTTGATTTCCCCCTTTATAGCTGTTAGCAGTAGCCTTATGTATTGAGGTGCTCCTATGCTGGGTGCATGTATATTTATAATTATTATATGTTTTTCTTGGATTGATCCCTTGATCATTATGTAGTGTCCTTCCTTGTCTCTTGTAACATTATTTATTTTAAAGTTTATTTTATCTGATATGTGTATTGCTACTCCAGCTTTCTTTTGATTTCCATTTGCATGGAATATCTTTTTCCATCCTCTCACTTTCAGTCTGTATGTGTCTCTAGGTCTGAAGTGGGTCTCTTGTATACAAAATATAGATGGGTCTTGTTTTTGTATCCATTCAGCAATCCTGTGTCTTTTGGTTGGAGCATTTAATCTATTCACGGTTAATGTAATTATTGATATGTATGTTCCTATGACCATTTTCTTCATTATTTTGGGCTTTTTTTGTAGGTCCTTTTCTTCTCTTGTGTTTCCCACTTAGAGAAGTTCCTTTAGCATTTGTTGTAGAGCTGGTTTGGTGATGCTGAATTCTCCTAGCTTTTGCTTGTCTGTAAAGCTTTTGATTTCTCCATCGAGTCTGAATGAGATCCTTGCCAGGTAGAGTAATCTTGGTTGTAGGCTCTTCCCTTTCATCACTTTAAGTATATCATGCCACTCCCTTCTGGCTTGTAGAGTTTCTGCTGAGAAATCAGCTGTTAACCTTATGGGAGTTCCCTTGTATGTTATTTGTCATTTTTCTCTTGCTGCTTTCAATAATTTTTCTTTGTCTTTAAGTTTTGCCAGTTTGATTACTATGTGTCTCAGTATGTTTCTCCTTGGGTTTATCCTGTATGGGATTCTCTGCGCTTCTTGGAGTTGGGTGGCTATTTCCTTTCCCATGTTAGGGAAGTTTTCGACTATAATCTCTTCAAATATTTTGTCAGGTCCTTTTTCTCTCTGTTCTACTTCTGGGACCCTGTATAATGCGAATGTTGTTGCGTTTAATGTTGTCCCAGAGTTCTCTTAGGCTGTCTTCATTTCTTTTCATTCTTTTTTCTTTATTCTGTTCTGCAGTGGTGAATTCCACCATTCTGTCTTCCAGGTCACTTATCCATTCTTCTGCCTCAGTTATTTTGCTATTGATTCCTGCTAGTGTAGTTTTCATTTCAGTTATTGTATTGTTCATCTCTGTTTGTTTGTTCTTTAATTCTTCTAAGTCTTTGTTAAACATTTCTTGTATCTTCTTGATCTTTGCCTTCTTTCTTTTTCCTAGGTCCTAGATCATCTTCACTATCATTATTCTGAATTCTTTTTCTGGAAGGTTGCCTATCTCCACTTCATTTAGTTGTTTTTCTGGGGTTTTATGTTGTTCCTTCATCTGGTACATAGCCCTCTGCCTTTTCATCTTGTCTGTCTTTCTGTGCGTGTGTTTTTTGTTCCACCGGCTGCAGGATTGTAGTTCTTCTTGCTTCCACTCTCTGCCCTCTGGTGCCTACCTTTTTTTTTTTTTTTTGTGGTACACGGGCCTCTCACTGTTGTGGCGTCTCCCATTGACGAGCACAGGCTCCGGACGCACAGGCTCAGCGGCCATGCCTCACGGGCCTAGCCACTTCGCGGCATGTGGGATCTTCCCAGACCGGGGCACGAACCTGTGTCTTTTGTATCGGCAGGCGGACTCTCAACCACTGCGCCACCAGAGAAGCCCTGCTTATCTTTTTATAAACAAATAAAATATAAGCTTTTGGGTTTTTAATTGTTTTCCCATTGTGTATAACTTATATTCCAATGCCAGTAAACTCATCATTTTAATAAGGACTTGACATCTATAATTTCTATCTGAATATTTGAAGAAACCAAGTACTATTAATTAAAAGTTAAAGAAAATTTTAAATCACTTTTCTAGCTTGCCATGGCCCATAAACCTTGAATTTTCCTCCCTTCTCCCAGTATTTTTCAAGTGAGCAGTCACTTATCTATAAAAAGAATTATCACATTTGCAAAGCTACATGCTGAAAGCATAGTGGTACCTGTAGGTCCAGTGTGTCATCATTTCTGAAAGTCACAAAGGAAATTAAGTGAAATTTCCCTCCTGGATTGGGGGTGTCTACATATGTAGCTTAGGAAATGTAAAGCCAGCTACAAGGTATTTCTCCCACCTCAAGGCAAAAGCAATTAGTATGCCAAGAAGTGCATGTCCTTCTAGGTCATTTTAGTTGCAAAGCTGTCTTTTTAAAGATAAACTGGGCTTTCTTGTGAAAAGAGACAGCAGCATTCCTTTTAGTTTCTGATAGAGACACACACAGGCACACAGATACAGACACACACACAAGCAAACTTGCGAGTTAGAAAAGCAGCACAATTCGTAACATTTCTCAATCCCTGGATTATCATTTATTCTGAGATATCTTTTTCTAACTGACTGTAAATTGATATCTGTGTTTGGAAATGTAATTGTGAAACACCACTTTAAAAGTGCACTGTGCTTAGGCAATAATTTGTAGGACAACTAGGCTAATGAACATGTGAGTATCATTCCAGACTTTGAAAACATGCTGTTTAGAAAAGGAATAGTATCTTCATTACTTAGACTCTTTTTTTTTTTTTTTTTTTTGCCGTATGCGGGCCTCTCACTGTTGGGGCCTCTCCTGTTGCGGAGCACAGGCTCCGGACGCGCAGGCTCAGCGGCCATGGCTCATGGGCCCAGCCGCTCCACGGCATGTGGGATCTTCCCGGACTGGGGCACGAACCCGTGTCCCCTGCATCGGCAGGCGGACTCTCAACCACTGTTCCACCAGGGAAGCCCTACTTAGACTCTTTATGGTTTCCAGAATGAGTCAACCCCAGATTGTCTTTGTTGCTGTGGATTTATAATAAGGACACAGAGAAAATAAAGTAGCAGGGGAAACAGTCTTTTACCTTAACATTTCTTCTGGATCTCACACTTCCCATGTAGCATAGATGGTCTCATGGAGAGGTGGAAGCTGAGCTCAGCATTATTCAAAGAATTCAGTCTGAGCTCCAGTAACCTGCTTCTTTCTGGGCACCTGGAATTTATACTTCCTGGAGTGCCAATCTTAATAGGGTAATGTGCCATCTCAGAGAGCATCAACTTTCCTCATATCCAGGTCTTCACAGAGTGACTTTGGCTTGGGCACTAGTCACTGTTCCCACCAAAGAAAGCCAGGGATATTTTTGTTGATGTTGCACACATAACATGAGCAATACTATTCAGGAGAAACCACTTGGAACTGCTTTCTGCAAGAAGCATACTGTGCAAGATTATAAGCTCTGAACTTAACTCAAAATTACTCAACTTTTTTCCCAAAATTACAACTTACAATACATTTTGGAGTCTCAGAGTATTAATTAGGGTTGGCTTCGTTATGTTGTGGTAACAAGTAATGCCCCCAAATTTAGTGGTTGAACACAACAAAGATTTATTTCTTGCTCATTTAATCTGCTGCAGATCAGTGGCTCCAGGGTAGCTTAATGCCACATATAACTCAGCAACCCAGCATGATTCAATCTTGTGACATCACCATCTCAACAGATAGCTTCCAGGGGAAGAAAGAGCTAAGCAAACTCACACCCATTCTAAATATTTGGATTAGCACCAATCAATTCCAAACATAGTCCATGGTCCAGAACTAGTTACATTCCCCTGTTTCCTACAGGAACATTGGGAATTGTGGAGAAGTGTATTCAGTGAGTATGCAGTTTTTCTTTCACACTCATTTCTCATCTATAAAATGGGCATGCTCACAATAATGCATAGGATTATTACAAATTAGTGCTATCTAGTAATCTAGGACCACTATATAACAAATTCAGTTATAAATCTAATGTGCTTAGTACATGTTTGTTATAGAGCAAGTACTAAAGAAATATTTATCCTCATTGTTATTTTTCTCTCAGAAAAGGAGAGAAAAATATATAGTCATTACTTATATTTTCATAGACTCTTTCTATAGTACATTATAACTTTCAAGATGTCCTCAAAACATTTTCATGAACTTTAGATATGTTTTGTTTTCTTTCCTCTGTCTTTTCTTCTTAGTCACTCAACTGAAACCCTGTAGTGAGATTTTGACAGTAGTTTGAAACACTTCAGCATTGGATTGAATTATAATAATAACTGAGAACATATTTTTTTTCAAGTTGGAACTTACTTTATGACTACAGGTACACACATACGAGGATTGGCTCTAGTTGTTGGGGGTCAGAATACATTTAACCAAAACTTCATGCTCTTTCCACAGATTAAGGAGCCAAATTCAAATTCATTCAAGGCAACATGTTTATTTTGTGCATATAATTGTACTATGGGAGCTAAGGATGACTCAGATATATCTGTGGTTTCAAAATCTTAAACTGTTGATGAATACATAGAACAAACATATGCATAATCATAATACATGTAGATTAAGCTCTAAGTATCAGCAAGAAAATATAATACCCAGTCAGGCAGCTGGGGAAGGTGACCTGAGAGAGGAAAGGTTTTGAGATGGTATCACTGGATATGGAGTATTTTAGAATGTGGAGATGAGGAGAAAGGCAAAATTGGCAGAAAGAAAAACACAAGCAAGAGTAGAGCAGGTCCTAGTCTATAAGTAAAGAATGTTGTGAAGGGCACTTTAAAAAATAGATCAAGCTCGTGTATAATACTAGGGGACCTTGAAGACTGTAATCACAAATACTTCTTAACCTACTCAATAAAGTGGATCTACAAAAGGTTTATTTAATTTTTCCACACTATAGTCAGGTTATAGATAGATAAATTTTTCCCTGCATTCTTTAGTCACTAGGAAATTTTTCTTGAATTGGGCATCTGTTCCAATATAAAAAATATGAAACTTTGTATCTTTAAAAACTTATTTGACCTTGTGCCACTGTCTTTCTTTTTTTTTTCACTGTCTTTCTTTTTAATACTTTTTAAATTAACTTTTAATCCATTTGAAACCTGATAAAAGAGATGAAAGAATATGCCCCAATATAGATAGTAACAGCTGATATGTATACAAGTTAATGCAGTAGATTTCCATTCTTAGACTTTTAGGAGCTTTGGAGGAGGGAGAAAAAAAGTCAAACAGAGAATATTTTTTTGAAAATTGTCAAGGTTTTCCACATAGAAGTTGAAAAAAAATTTTTTTTAATTAATGGAAGGCTTGGTCCTTTTCATGTGTAAGAAAGTTTTCAGAAAGATTGCTTTACTTGTTGGGTCTATCAGAGAGAAAGACTATGTAGATAGTATATTCGGCCTTTATAGTTGGAAAAATTAGAGGATTAAATAGAACAGGAAAATAGTTTGAAATTATATTTGAATGATGTGTTCAATGTTCATTTGTGAAGAGTACCATCACTAGAAAC
This sequence comes from Mesoplodon mirus, assembly GCF_964341445.2. Taxonomy (NCBI): domain Eukaryota; kingdom Metazoa; phylum Chordata; class Mammalia; order Artiodactyla; family Ziphiidae; genus Mesoplodon; species Mesoplodon mirus. Next base: position 6,529,274 of record NC_138980.1, on the reverse strand, counting down.
ATCTTTGTTAGAACTGGAGAAACGAGGCCACATAAAGGATGCTTTTCAAAATAACTATTTATTTAATTAATATGTTCTCCTTTGTCATTAAGCCACTTGGGAAAAATCAGTTATAGATTCATTTAATAATTACCTTTTTAAAAAAATGTTCTGGTTGTATAATGTTTTTAATTAACTGTTGATTATTCACAGCAGTGTCCTGCAACAAATCATAAAGTGTGTATTTTTAAAATCAAGTAGTAACATAAATTATAAGAAAGTCTTGTTATATTTGCATCTGCCAAAAAAATAGGCAACTTAGGATAATTGTTGTCCTTTAATCTGTTTACACATGTTTATAGGTGCCTGGAATAAGTGCTCAGATGAAAACATTATATCTAAATGTGTCAGGCTTTACACACCGATATGATGCTGTAGGAACATAAGCAAACAGGATTTTTTGGTTCATTTTTTTGCAGTGGGTTATTTTTTGCTATTTATTTGTCAGAGGCCTATAATAAAATTATATTTTTGGCTTCATTTCCGTACAAAACTAGAAATAGTGATTGCTTCAGAGTCAAAGGCAACTTCCTTAGAAACATCATGCTCTTGCCATTTTGCAAAATTATGTCTGAGAAATGAAATGATTCTCAGCATTCTTGAATATGTGAAGGAATTTCTACTATTTTAAGTTAAACAACATCAAGTTCTATTGGTGCCCAGTGTAAATGCAAGCCTAAAGATGGTGTGGTTGAGAGAAATCAACCAGCATACTATATATTATTAGGTAATATCTATGGAATGGCTTTTTTGTAATTTATTTCATGTTCTTAATAATTTTTAAAACTTTTTTTAAACCAAATGTAGGATGTACCTACAATGTGAGACATTTTATATTAATAATTGTCAACCTGAGGTCAATGCAAACATTTTTTTTTCTGAAAGTGACTGTGTAATGGGAAAGGGTACATTAATTCCTATCTCTTTTTCTTTTCTTTGGTTCTATATCTAGGAAACCAAAGCACTTCTCAGACTAGAGACTTGGCTTCCCAGAATGGAGCTTTTAAGAAAGAAGGAAGCCTGAAGAATAAACAGTAATTGCAGGGGGCTGCCATCAAAGATGTGAACTATTTGGTGAGTCAAGATGTATAGTATCAAAACCAAGATGAAAGAATGGGATAAGGACCCACACACATTTTTATTATGTTTGATATTACTTTTAACAATAGCAGCATATTGAATTTTGCTGTTTTACTCAATTTCTGATTCTTATAACAATCTATATTAAGTTGAATTGAAATGACTCCTTTATTTTCACATGTTGTTGCTTCTTTTTCTAGAAGTTCTAATTCTTTTCATTAAGTTGTAGGTCAATTCTTATTCAGTGCTATACAGTTTAAACTACTGTAGGTTTATAATGTATTTACTTTTCAGTGAATATAGGCTGTAGTACACTCTCTCTATTTCTTCTCTTCCTTTTCATAGAGCCTCTTTCACTCACCTGCCTATTCCAAAGCCTGATACCCAAGGTATGACAAATCTCTTATATTCACCGTAAGCCACTGTGATACACATTCCCACCCAGACAGCTCCCATTTGAGTGCTGTGAGGAAGCCCCATCTCTCTGACCATCTACACCTTTTCCCTTCATTATTTCTTACACCTGGTCCAACATTGATGCCTCTTCAAACCCTTTCCTTCTCCCATAATTCTCAGCTCAGGATGGGAATGTCTTGTTCCAATAGGTGTGAGTGATTAATTGAGAGGAACAAAAATTCATTAGAAAATTAAGCTAGGTGAAGCTAGAAAAGGGGTGTAGAGCAGAAATATTTTATCTAAGTAATAGGGAAGCAAACATGAAAAACGTAACTCAAAGCAGACTAAGTTTCATGTCTGTATGAATGACATATTTATGACTGTGGTCTTCATGCCCAGTAATTATCATAAGGAACAATGTCAGAAAAGTCCTTAAATCTCCTCTTTCATGTGTAAATAAAAACCTTTGTTTTCATCTAAATGCAATAACCAGTAGATACTAAAGAAAACCAGCCAAATATACTTTTCTCTCAGATATCATACACATCTATTCCTTTTTCTTCCAAAACAGCATTTTCTTATGAAGCCACATTAGTTGTTGACATAGTCTGTGTAGCATTTCTTCATAGGAAGAAGATATTTGAAATTTTGCTGGTAGGCTTCCCCAGGTTTGTGCAAAGAATTACCATGCTTGTACCTGTAGGCAGTTTTTCCTGTCTAATATATTTTATTCAAAACAATGATTTCCAAAAACTTATTTGCATATCAGAATTCTCTAGGGAGTTTTATAAAAGCTGGACAAACAGCTCTCTAAGCCTAGTGAGTCAGAATATCTGGGCTGGGAACTGTAGGTTGCATTTTTACCAAACGGGCAGGTTTATTTCCCTGAATCTGGAAAGCACTGTTTTGATTATTTTCTGGATATGCATACACTGAACATCTTAGATGAACAGATCTTAAACCTGGCCAGTTATCATAATCACCTTGGGAGCATTTAAACACTTATAGTGACAGGTCCCATCCACAAAAATGTGATTATGTAGATCTTAACATGGGCAACCAGAATCTATATTTTACAAAAGCACCTCAGATAATTCTTATCAGAGCCATACTTGGGAATGACTTTCTAAAAACACATTAATATCAGCCTCATCTTTAGTATTCTACAGTTTTGGAAATATCTGAATATTTGCAATCATCTGATTTTTTTTAAGTCTACCAGAGTTAATATATTTGACTTCTGAAATACCTAACCATGGAACTACCCTCAATTATTTTTAGACTCCTTAAAAATTAAGTTATTAAACTCTAGTTTTTTAAAAAATATGCTAAAGTTTTACTGAGATATTCAGTAAATTTTGTATATTACTCATATGTATACAAATGAAATATCTAAAGTGGCTCCCCTCCTTAGTTACCATATTGTCTTATTCAATCCCTTATAAAACATCAATTTAAAAAATCTGTTTATCTTCTGTTCATAGACTGTTAGCTCCACAAGGATAAGAACTCTCTATGCTACATTCACCACTGCACTCCTAGGGCCTAGAATAATGCTTGGTACATAATAGGGGTTCAGTACATATCTGTTAAATTAATAGATAGGGTATTATATACGTATTTGCTATTTGTGTATATATTGTTTATGTAAGCCATATGTCCATATGTGAGGTTGACATATTACCCAATTATGTGCACACACAATCCATGTGTAATATCTTAGATGCTAATAAAAGTGCATTTTATTAGTCATGAAAGTTCTTTTATTCAAAGGCATAGGAATCTCCTCTAAATCCCAAATAAAAAGGGAGTGGTAGTCTTGAATAGATAGCCTCATCCCTTTCATTTGAAAGGGATCTGGAGGTCTTGATTTGGATATTCCATTAACATTTCTTTTCAGGCGGGGTCATGCCACTCAGGTGTTATGAATTACTCTCACTTAATGTAGGTGAAAAGCAGCTGAATCATACGCGTCAACTATTTGTCTTCATTCACATAATGAAAAGTGTAGTTAATAATATTGTTACATTGAAAAACTTCAGAATCAAGTGGCTAAAAATACTTTCTTACCATATAAGGGAGTGAGGACACTAAAAGATTACCTTTAAAACTATTTTTAAAGGATGAGGCTATTATAATTGCATGTTTTCTGTCTGGGTAATAGCCTTTTCAAGTGAAGAGTGCATTTCAGAGGTGTTCAACATAGCCGTTCCTTGGATCCTCAGCCAGGCTGTAATGCTGAGTGTGGTGCCTGGGAGTCTGGTGGATGTACGGCATATTCATTATGTTGTTCATTTATACATTCATTCTTTCAGCAACATTCAATCTAGTATTCTTTGTATTCCAGGAACTGTGTTAAGTACCCTCTAGAAGGTGAGAGAGAATAATAATGATGGATTCATAGTACATATGTTACATAGTACATAGTACAATGTTATATACGCTATGATAGTGGTATATATGCAGACTGCTCTGGAAATAAGAGCAAGGACATCTACAGGCAGATGTCATCAAGGATAGCTACCTGGAGTTCCAAATACTTATGCTGAGTCTTGAGGATGCGTTGCATTTATCCATTCCACAGATATTTATTGAGTGACTTTTATGGAACTAGGCTACACTCTGAATATACTATGGGGGAACAAGACAGGCATGAACACTGCCAGTCATGAACTCACAGCCTGTGAGGGGAGACAGACATAAAACAAATAATCTCCAAGTAAAAATATGTGATAAGTGAGGAAAATTTAATGACAGCATTGCAGATAGACCAAAATCCTGATAAATTGCTCAGGGAAAACCTCTCCTGGAGAAAATGATATTTGAGATGACATCTTAAGTGGACTAGAAGTTAGCAAAGACAGAGAGAAGAGCATACCAGTTAGCAAAAGCAAGATTCCCTTTATTTTACTCAAAGAATTTTGCTCTTAAAAATACCCCCCAAAAAACCCCAGAACAAACAAAAAACTAAAAAACAATTGTTAAAGCATTACCTTCACTGAACATTATGCTAGTATAAAAATTTCAGAACACCATGCATAGTTACAAAAAAAATGAAGACTAAATTTTTTTGTAACAATGCATGTTGACAGATGTTAACTAGACTTACTGTGATCATTTTGTAACATATACAAATATCAAATCATTCTGTACTATACCTCAAACATAATGTTATATGTCAATTATTCCTCAATTTAAAAAGGTATAAAAAATTTCAGAACACGACCAAAAGTGATGGTTTGGAAACTCCTAGGGAAAGAGCCTGAAATATCTTTTTTTTTTTTTTTCCTTTTTTGATTTCTTTCTCTGTCTTTCAAATTTTTTTCTTAAAAGAGAATAGAAGGTCTTTTAGAAGTAGTCATCAGAATGTTTGAATTTTATTTTGTTGTTGTTTTTAAGTTATACAGTAATTTCTGGTTTCATGGTTTTATTGCTGTTGGGTTTTTTGAATTTTCAAATGTCAGCTTATACTTGGCTCATTGCAGCCGTAGAACACTGTAAAATACACAAAGACCCAACGTGGAATTACTGCCTTTCAAACTTTTCACTCTCCAACAAACTTTTCTGTTTTTTGCCCTCTGGCCATAATAACTCACTCTTGTCAGATTGTATTCCTCTCTGCCCATCTCCATTTTCAGTACATTTCTATTCTCATTCAATATTGGTTATGCTGCAACATAGCACATTCATGAGATCTGGGCTTCTGGTCTCCAGTGATGCAAATGCTTTCTCATGTGCGATGAGGCAAAGGCTTTCGTTTGGTTTTAATCTAATGGGACAACGGGTACATCAAAGTCTCAGAACCTTTACTCCAGGACTTCCTTGAGGAACTGACATTTAAATGGAGAATTAATGGAGTTGGTCATGCAATAAGAGTGAGAAAGAGTGAATAAGGGAGAGATAGGAATTCCACGAAGTAAGAACTGGCATGTACAAAGACTCAGAGAATTAAAACACTGTAATCCATTCAAGGAACTACTCTTAGCTGTGTGAGCTACAGTGAAGTGTAAATACAGAGGAAAAAAGAAAGTTTTAACAATTTTTTTTATTATTTAGAGAGAGAAAATGGAACAAAGGTAAAGGGAACATTTGTGGCTTTGGTCTCTCCAGTACCCCTTCCTGCTTCGCCCAGCGATAGTGTCTTAATCCAGTTTCCAAGGCATTCAGCCTTCCCTTTAGCCCCACTGGTTTGAGTAAGAACTCAGTCCACTTCTGGATCTAAGCATGCTTAACAATCTGCTAGTTATATCTCCTTCACCAAAGTGCCTGCTGCAGGGATTGACTTATTTACCCAATCAGGGTAAGCAACCTTAATTCTAGAACCTTTGCCCAAACTCTTGGGAAGAGAGTATCTCTCTTTCAGATGGGATGGGAGGTAGAAACTATAAAGGGTGGCATGGAGAAGGCCAAACATAGTAAATCCAATAGGGAGAAATACAGATCTTAAAGATGAAGAGCAAACTACCAGCACATAAAGACATTGTTTGAACCCCTGGGCACAGTCATATCCCAAGATACATGCCTTTCTGTTACAGGAGCTACATCAAGTAAGCTTTATATAAAGTAAGCTTGAGTTGGATGTCTATTGTTGCAATGAAAGCATCCTGAATAATATACAGTTTAATGGGGGAAGCTTTACTTGGCCTGAATCTAAAACATCAGATGATGTTAATCTGGGGCCCCTCAGATTAATTTCAACAGCACTCCACAGGTAGCTTTAGTTGTAATGAACCAAGTTGAGAGTTTTTCATTATATTTGACTTACCGTTTTTTTAATTATAACAGGAAAATACTCCCATTTATCAGCTTTCTAGTATTTTTTTTTCTATCTAGAACTTATGTTACCTCAGAACAAATGTATATCCTATATTGGAATGTCATTTCTGTCCCAAAATAATGTGTAGTAAACTTTTAAAAAATTACTTGCTGGGAAAAAATTTCAGTCACCATGCTGTCCGACAATAGGTATTTTATTTTTAGCATTATCTTTTTTGGTTATTTTCTAAACATTCTTATGTCCTTCAACTTATATTCCAGAATGTTAAGCAATTTTTTCATCTTTCTAAAGCCACTGGAGATTTAACTCCCTCAAATGATTGCCTAGAGCCTACATAATCTCCCTTAAATCTTCCAGGTTATTTCATCTGCCATTTTAAATGGTTTCATCAGCAATTTTTTTTTGTACTTTATCAGTCTGATAAACTAACTGGAACAGAAATGGAGGTACTAATGTAGTCAAAATAAGGAGGCTTAATGAAGCAGGGCCTATACTGAGAGTTAATAGACATGTTTAAAGAGATTTTTTTTAAAAAGCTTCTGTATTACATTCACAACTTAAATGAAACAAACCAGTGTTTCTATATATTCACAATGTAATCCAGATACACAATTTATCTCATTTCCCTTAATTCCACACATAGTTTGAGATATAAAGGAGAATCCTAAACCCAAATGTTATGTGGATTTTTTAGAGGTACAGTAGAGTTGGTACATTTGAGGTAATGAGAGTTGCTTTGCATACAAGACATGCTAAAACGGGTTGATGAAAAGGGGGACTCTGACACAAAGACCACTCTGTCAAAAGATCCAAGTCCTTGTTTCTTAGAGGGACATTTGGGCAAATGGCCAAGACAACAGGCCAAAGTCAGGCTTTGAAAATGACAAGGAAATGTTTTAGTTGATGGGGGAGAATATAGGGTTATTTAGTAAGAGACTGGGCTTAAAAGAATAAAAAAATTGAAAAGAAAAAAGAGACTGGGCTTAGTTGACAGTCATGTAAATTGAATCTTGAATCCATAGCTGAGTGGTCTTGGTCAAGGGATTTCACTTTGAACTTGGACAAGCAACTTCTGAGAGCCTCAATTCTCTTATCCTGGCAAGTGGCTTAACTGCAGGTGTCAGTTTCTTCATGTGTATGAAGACTAATTGATGAAATTAACATTATAGATCTGTTGTGAAATGCAATGAGATAATTCATATAGGGCTCTCAGCAGAGCGTCTGACATATAGTAAGAACTCAGCAAATGTTAAATATTATAATGATTAGGATTAAGATGGTGATAGCCAATTGTGATTTAGAATTCTGGGGGTTAAGAGAATGTGAAGAATGAGACCCTGTTACTCAGGGAAGAACTAGCACTTGCATAAATCTAATTAGACAAAACTTTAGGGCAGGGGCTTAGTCCTAGAAAGACATTATGGTTCTCGAATAATTCTGCTGTCAGCAAAGTAGGGATCATACAAAAATGCTAGGTTAATATGGATTTTTTTTTTTTTTTTTTTTTTTTGCGGTACGCGAGCCTCTCACTGTTGTGGCCTCTCCCGTTGCGGAGCACAGGCTCCAGACGCACAGGCTCAGCGGCCATGGCTCACGGGCCCAGCCGCTCCGCGGCATGTGGGATCTTCACGGACCAGGGCATGAACCCGTGTCCCCTGCATCGGCAGGCGGACTCTCAACCACTGCGCCACCAGGGAAGCCCTGGATGGGCTTTTGAGAAAGAAAAATATTAAAACTTTCCATGTCTATTCTAGTGCCTACAACAAATTGAGGTTACCAGGAAATTCAAATCAGGCCATCAGTAGATCCAGCTGTGACCACTGGAATTGGCAGAGACAGGGAAATAAATTTAAAGCACTTGGCACAATGCTCCATAAACAGGATTTGTAATTGTTGTGTTTTCCTTGAAATATTTTCTACTTTTGACATCCCTGATAACACAGGTTGCCAGATTTAGCAAATAAAAAATAAAGGATTCTCAGTTACATTTGAATTTCAGATAAGTGATGAATAATTTTTAGTATTTATCCGATAGTACATATACTTAGGAGCTTTACTAATCGATAACCCACTCTTTTTTCCCTGCTATACCTTCTCAGTCTTCTCTGGTGGCTCCTTGAGTTACATGGACCTTTTATGCTATATGAAAAACTTCTTACTACCTTGTAAGGTTTGCATATTGTATTCTCTTTGCCTAGAAAAGATCATTCTTCTACTGTTGGCCTGGCCATATGATTCTCATCTTTTAAGTCTTGGAATACTCAGATTAAACCCCAGACTAGGTTCAATTCTTTATCGTGCAGTTTCACAATATACTTTGTAATGCATATTACACTTACATTTAAAGGATGTCTGTTTCCCTTTCTAAACTAAACTCCATGGGGCAAGAATTATATTTGACCTAATCTCTACTGAGCTGCTCAAACCCAGCACAGGAAACCCACTCAATAAATATTTGTAGCATATGGAGGGAAAAATAATGATTGTTGTTATTATTATTTATCTTTTAAAAACAGTTTTATTGAGGTATAATTTACATACAGTAAACAGTAAACTCCATATTTAAAATGTACAGCTGACACATGTACACACCCATTAATCATCACCATAAAGTAGTAAACATATCCATTACCCCAGAAAGTCTTCTCATGCCCTTCTGTAATCCTTCCCTCCTCCCCTTACAGTGCCTGACCTCAGCTTTTTTTTACCTATAGTTTTCATTTTCTAGAGTTTTATATAAAAGACATCATCATACAGTATTACTTTTTAAAATCTGATTTATTTCACTCAGCGTAATTATTTTGAGAGCCATCTGTGTTGTTGTATGTAATATCAGCCTATTTTGGTCAAGAAGGTACATTTAACTGTTAAAAAAGATGGAAGTTCCAGTGATTCATGAAAATTTTCTTCTCCTAACAGGAGAAAGCTCAAAATTGTTCTTTTCTAGAGTATTCCTAGGGAAATATTGCTCAACACTAAAAAAGAATTAACCATTGATACATGCAACAACACAGATGATTCTCAAAATAATTATGCTGAATGAAAGAAGCCAGAGTATGATAATTTTTAACAAGCATTAGCTTTTGCTTTGCATGGCAGATTTATTCAGTGTATTTCAAAGACACTAAGAAGCCCCCTCCTATGACACACTAACAAGATACTAATCAACAGTAAGTTTGTATTGGGTAGTGGTCAGTTCTAGTTTCTAGTGTAATAACAAACATTTAATGAGCACCTGCAATGTCCCAGGTGTTTTTGGAGGTGCTTAAAATACCTAATTTTATCCATAGCCTACTCTAATCATGTCAATACTAGCTCAGAGAATACTAATTAATGATCCAGTATGATAGCTGCTTAATTTTATATTTGGCAGGTTACTGATATTTGGAACAAATTAATTATTAACAAAGGACATCACTCTATATAGGTAGGACCATTCAAGAATGAAGTAACAAAACAGTTTTTTTTTAACATCTTTATTAGAGTATAATTGCTTTACAATGGTTTGTTCGTTTCTGCTTTATAACAAAGTGAATCAGTTATACATGTACATATGTCCCCATATCTCTTCCCTCTTGCATCTCTCTCCCTCCCACCCTTGCTACCCCACCCCTCTAGGTGGTCACAAAGCACTGAGCTGATCTCCCTGTGCTATGCAGCTGCTTCCCACTAGCTATCTGTTTTACATTTGGTAGCGTATATATGTCCATGCCACTCTCTCACTTTGTCCCAGCTTACCCTTCTCCCTCCCTGTATCCTCAAGTTCATTCTCTAGTAGGTCTGCATCTTTATTCCTGTCTTGCCCCTAGGTTCTTCTGACCATTTTTTTTCTTTTCTTTTTTTAGATTCCATATATATGTGTTAGCATACAGTATTTGTTTTTCTCTTTCTGACTTACTTCACTCTGTATGACAGGCTCTAGGTCCATCCACCTCACTACAAATAACTCAGTTTCGTTCCTCTTTATGGCTGAGTAATATTCCATTGTATATATGTGCCACATCTTCTTTATCCATTTATCTGTTGATGGACACTTAGGTTGCTTCCATGTCCTGACTTTTGTAAATAGAGCTGCAATGAACATTTTGGTACATGACTCTTTTTGAATTATGGTTTTCTCAATGTATATGCCCAGTAGTGGGATTGCTGGGTCATATGGTAGTTCTATTTTCAGTTTTTTAAGGAACCTCCATACTGTTCTCCATAGTGGCTGTATCAATTTACATTCCTGCCAACAGTGGAAGAGGGTTCCCTTTTCTCCACACCCTCTCCAGCATTTGTAGATTTTTTGATGAGTAAAGGAAGTTAATGGAAGAACAAAGAGACAATGTCATAAGGCACATGTATTTGATATTTTCTTTTCCAATATAGGGAGTTAATTTCTGTCTAGCTAATGAATATTACAATTATTAAAATCAAATCACGCTTTTTATTGACTGGAAATTTCTACTTAATATCTTTTGTTTTACTTAGCCATTAAAAAAAATGACTGTAATAACTCATCACACCTGAAATATTACAATTTTCTAAATATTTCTTCCATTTTACATATTTTAAAATGCCAGTATATATTTAAGAACCACTGAAGTCTTATAGATAACTTAGATATAAATTATTTATTTGTTGTAAATAGCTTCCATAATGAGTAATCTAACCCTTGCTATGTGGATTTTTTTTTTTTTTTTTTTTTTTTTTTTTGCGGTACGCGGGCCTCTCACTGTTGTGGCCTCTCCTGTTGCGGAGCACAGGCTCCAGACGCATAGGCTCAGCGGCCATGGCTCACGGGCCTAGCCGCTCCACGGCATGTAGGCTCTTCCCGGACTGGGGCACAAACCCGTGTCCCCTGCATCGGCAGGCGGACTCTCAACCACTGCGCCACCAGGGCAGCCCGCTATGTGGATTTTTATTCAGTTTCTGCAAGTGATATTTCCTACCCTTGTTTCAAATGCTTGGGATACACCCTTTCTGAGGTTTTCAACTCCCTGTTCACAGATTACAAAGTGTTTTGAATTATTCAAAGACAAGAGAAATTATTAAATGAAGACATAGTTAAGACGTTATCATAGTTACTGGACTAATTAACATGCTTTCATAAGAAAATCAAGGCTGCACACACAGAGTCAAATTTTATATTATTTATTTTATTTTTAACACACTCAGTACAAGTTTAATGTATTTACATAAAGTGTATAAATCATAACTGTATAACTTAAGAATTATCGCAGTGTGAACGTACTTTTGTAATGTACCCTACAGATCAAAAAGTAAAATATTTCCAACATACCAAAAGCTACTCTCAGGCTTCCATATCACTATCTCTACCGTGCTCATCAAAGAGGAAAACTTTTCTTGTAACGTTTTAGTTTAGTCTGGCGTTATGAATTCCAACGTTTGTTCAAGCCATTATGTGTTTGGTTTCAATATATCGCTGAACAGTCTATGTGGCTTTCTACTTCTGTGTCTTACTCTCTCCATGCCTCTTGCTTCTCATTTCAGCATTAAAAATTGTAACCATCTGTGAAGATCTTAACATGTTTCCTGCTCTACAGAGTCAACCCTTTTTGTCCTTTCTATACAATCATACTGAAAGTGACCACTCCTATTCTAAAATTCAATGGAGAAGGTCTCTCTCTTATGACAGGATTACATCCTAGTTGCATTAAAATTAATTTTATACATGTTTAACCAACGCTGCTAGCTTGAAAACAACATGAAGGCAGGGACTCTAATTTACTTTGTATTAGCACAATGACTTTTAATTCGTCCACAAGCAATACATATTTTCTGAATAAAAAATAATTATTTTATAATTACAATCTCAGGTGAAGTCTTTTTACATTCCATGAATAAGGGTTTTTGATCAACTCATTCCTAAAGACAATTCCTTTAAGAACTGAGCTGACCCCCATGTACTGAGTTGAAATGGCTTCTTAGTATTTTTGGAATACTATGAAGCAGAAAACAGAGGTTCAAAATTTGTCAAAGTTAAGAAAAATGGTTGATGTGATTATAGAGCCCCTGCAGTTGGAAGGCTATATCAAGGAATTAGTGTCAGCTGGGCTTCTAGTCATAAAAGTTCACTCTTCACATTAACCCATCTGTTCATGCACATAGTAGGCTTGCTGTTGATGACATTCTGATTGTGCCATGGGAAAAATCAGTGAAAAAACTTAAGGTAATTTAAAGAAACCAGATTTTAGTTGAATCAGCTAAATATCTATCTTCTCTCCATGTTTCCCCCCCCCCCTTCAGAGCATTAAAATATTTTTATTACAGGAAAGTTTTGTGGGAGGGTTATGCTTGGTTCAAAAGATGATTTGGTCTTTTCTTAGGTACCTTTAACAAGTCAGAAACTACTGCTCTAAAAGCTTTCATGGATGCTGTTCTTTTTCAGAAAGTGGAGTCTCAGTTCTTAGAACTACCCTTTAGGGCAGCTGCTTTCTCATGTTAAATTATTTAAAGGTAGAGGTTATAGAGTTTCAGTTATCCTGTACAATAAAAATGCCAACATTTCATGAGATTTAGAAGAACGATCTTTAAATAAATTGGCAAATTTTTATGTAAAACTAAGTGAAAATTGAAAAAAATCTAGCACCTTAAGCATCATTGTGACAATTAATTACACAGGACCAAAACAACGACACATGATCTGTGAGGGTATATGCCTTCCTAATAGTGTGCTACAGCCAGAAGGTGCAGTGGCTGTTAATCTGTGACTGCTTAGATAATGCTGTTTCCAGTTCTTCAAATTTTGCAAACAAAACTGTCATCCTCCTTTACACAGAGGAAATGTGTAACCTTCCACAGTCACTTAACCTTTCTATGTTTTCTCATCTTGAAAATGATAATGTCATAATCAACACAACTCCGTGTGAGGCAATGTATATTTTCTTCCTCACTTCTGAAGACATTTTATGTAAAGCAGTGTGAGCTCTGCCAAGCATGCTGTGGTATAATGAGAATTTTTTATTAGAAGTCATAGTGAGAGGCTAGTTAGCTGACTTAGAGCACAAGACATAGAACTTGGATTGAAGGCTGCATTCCTATGTGAGCAGACACATATCCAGTTCTGTGAAACTTGATCTGTTCTCTGATCTCAGAAAGCCTTTTCAAAAATGACTGTCAAGGGTAAAGAAAAAAAATGATGAGGAATGACAGATATTTTAAAAAGAATACTGAAAGGAAGGTCTTTGAATCACCCTCTACTTTGTCTGCCTAAGCTCTTTGCTTTGTCATATTTCAGAGCTATGCTTATAGAAAATCAGTTTGGCATTAATTACTTATATTTAAAATAATAATTTAAAAAATCCAAGCTACAACAAAAGAATCATAATGTGTTTGACTAATAGTTCATCTTTTCTGAGACCTTGAAGCCCTTTATAAATTGCCCTTATAGCAGGGCAGTATCTTAGTGGGATATACCTCTGAAGTTCTTGATATTCATAAATAAATCTGAATTTTAAGAAAAACATTATTTTTACAGATAAAAATTTGAAGAAAACATACGTACTTTCACTTGTTAAATTACTTTCATTTCAGTTCTAGAGAATGGATCTGAATAAACAATCCTCCCTAAGTTTGATATCAGAGCTAGTTTAATTGGTACTGATTGACAATAAGGGACAGTTGTCAAGAGTAACTTTGAGGTCAGTAGGCCTGAGTGTGAGTTTTGGTTTTACTTACTTGGTACATTACCAAAGCTTCAATGTAATTCTCCATAAGGTGAGAGTACAGTGGATATCTGTTGTTTTAGTCAGCTCCATTTAGCTCTCTTCCAAAGACAGCTTCCTGAGTTTCTTCTGTGAACTAACCTCCCTTAGATTCAATGCTCATGTTTCAGAGGATGCTGAACCTGTGGTGTGGCTTCAGAGGTAGGCAGATGATTTTGGCACAGTCACAGAATATCAATGAGCAAGCAACAGCCCAGGATCTTAGTTGGAATTACTGGAAAATCTACTAGGATGGCAAATCCAGAGGCGTGGTTAAATGTTTTTTTTTAAAGAATTTGCTTCCAAATAAAGTCAGCAGAATGGAAAACAAAACAACTGGAGAGTAAAGAGAATTCATGCAATATTGTTTGGGCATCTGAATCTTGCTGTGCCGGAAGCCAAATCCCCTCCTTACAATTTCAGTTTCATGAACAAATAAATCTCATTTATTATTATCATTATTATTATGATGATGATGATGAAAAGAGTGTGTTGAATACACAGAGTAAGATTTGTAATATTTATATTCTTCTTGTAGGAATTTTGTGCATATAAAGTATGTTTTTGCTGTAGTGACTGGCAGGTAAGCACTCAGTGTGATTTGTTTGTGTGTTACCTGAGTCAATCTAAATCAATGGCTGAACCTCACTGACACTGTAAACTGAAGATTGAGGGACCCTGACAGTCTTCTACAGAATACTCTCCTAGCACTAATGAGCAACTTTGTGAAACAGAACAGATGATTTTGAAAAAGTTAGAACCAATTATCTTGAGCAACCTCCCTGGGATGCCTTTATGGAGCACATTCCATGTATCAGACATGTATTCATGCTCTTACCCACCATCCATGCTCCTATCTAAAGTCAGACTCTCCCTTGACAATATCAATACCAAGACTCTATGGGACAAACTGCATAAAATTCATAAAGGGATATTAACCAATGTAAATAATATATTTTAAAAAATCTGGATCACACAAGAACTAGAGACACTGAATCACATCTATTTAAAGATTTTCACCAGTATCTTTGGAAGGAGAAACTGAAAAATTATCTAATTTCACTATTTGAGTCCAGCCATTCTTAAAATTTTTTTTAACTTCCATCATTTCCAGAAACTTCTACATTTAGGGTACCTTTAAATTTTATTATATGCAGATCTGGACCAGGAGGCAGAGATCCTAT
Organism: Mesoplodon mirus; assembly: GCF_964341445.2. Taxonomy (NCBI): domain Eukaryota; kingdom Metazoa; phylum Chordata; class Mammalia; order Artiodactyla; family Ziphiidae; genus Mesoplodon; species Mesoplodon mirus. Next base: position 6,514,089 of record NC_138980.1, on the reverse strand, counting down.
CTGAGTATTTCAGATCAATATTCTGGTTTCCAGAGTGGGCACACCTGAATAAGCAGCACACCCTGAAGAATGTTACCTTAAAATTCTCAGCCATCTGGATCTATTACATTGTAGATATCTGCATGCAGAAAGAGTCTGGGCATCTATCCCAGTGTTCCTGTGCAGTACTCCTTTAACATGGAGAATTTGACTTCAGAAATGGCACAAAAAAATTGCATTCTTAAGAGTCTTATAATAGAGCTGTTAACATATTAGCAATCTGTTAGCAGTCTGGACTGTCATGAGCAAGAACCTACGCACAATATGAGCCATCGTTTATTTTTGACCACAATGAGAATGTACAACATTTATTTTAATAAACTAAGACATAAAAAAAACAGGTTGAGATGCACCAAATGGGGTACTGAGAGACAACAAAACGTTGTTGGTGCTTTATAAGGACAGAGGACAGACTAGGAGCTTGCAGTTTGTTTTTAATTCTCACAAATATAGTCAAGCCATTCCCTTGGTCACTCTAGGAGAAATATCAATTACTTTGTTACCTTTTTTTAGTGGTGATTGGTCAACACTATTATTTACAATCCACAGGAATTGTTTTCCAGAGATATATTCCATTGGTAACATGCCACAGTATGCTTTTAGCTGGTTGCTAAACACCGAGTTATTTTATTCCTCTTTAGGGATAGGGAGGTATGAGTCCACACATACTGACACATGATTCTGGCAAGACATTTTAAATGGGAAACTATTTAGGGTGAATGTATGCATACCAGGGTGAAAATTGGGATGTTCCTGCAGAATATAACACACATTATCTGACCTCTGGAAGTTAATATTCTGAAGGGGAGAAGCCCATAATCTTATTATACATAATGCACATACAATTATGGAGGTGCTATGTACACTTAATTTTTGAATTTTGGTCTTCCTCTTGGAATCAGAGGAGGAAAATTACTGATTGAAAATCAGGCAAAAGAAAACAGAATCAGGGTTTTGGTGTGAAAGCAGAGGCTTGATGTACAGTGCACAGATTGCACTTGCATAAGGATTACATATTTTAAGTGGATTTTTCCAAACTCAAAATGTAATCTTTGCAGAAGAATGTCCATCACAGATGGGAAGCAATTTCAGGCATTAGTACCTTGCTCGATAGAGAGGTGGGATGAGAGTAAGGGGCATCTTTAGTACAAGAGACTACCGTGCAAGGTGAGAACTGTAGCAGTAGAGCTGTGATCTTCATGCAGGACAAGTAATTTTCCTGTTCTCCTTTCACTTAATAGCTTAAATAAGAAAATAAGTTACTCTTTTTCCTTTCTTCTGCAAGTTCTTTTTTTTTGCAGACGTCCATAGCCCACAACCATACCTGACTCTTTTCCTGAGAATCAGCTATTGATCCTGTTCTGTCTGACTGATATGAAACTTGGATAAACTAGCCTTGTTAGGATGAGTCCTGAAGAAACAGGACAGGTAGTGGGAGTGCTGTTGGTTCACAAATGGGCCCCCCAGATGCGAGGGCAAGGAGACAGTGAAGAAAGAGGGCGACCACTCCACATTGATAGGTGGCCACGTAAGCCAGCCTGATGCCCATAGACGCCAATACTATGGCACACGCTTTTGCGAGAAGCAGCAGCTTTATTGCAAGGTCGGCTGGCAGGGAGACAGGAAGCAAGGCTCATACCTGTCCAGCTTTTATAAATCAGGGGAGGACAGCTGGTATGCTGGAGTCCTGGCAGTGCAGGTTCTGACTGGAAGGCTCTGTCTGGAACGTGGCCATTTATGAAAAAGCGTGGGAAAAGGGCTTCAGCAGCACAACCTCCTGGACAAACGGACCCGTCCTTTTTGAAAGGGTTCCGGCATTCAGCTTCCGGTCATGCCCTGATTCTTTGGTTCCGTGGGAGGGGGAAGTTTGGTTCCGGGTGTTGAGGTCAAAATTTTCTCCTCTGCGCATGCTTCGGCTGTGTGAGTTTCGGTTTCGTTCTGTTACCGCTGAAAAACAGCTCAGTATCTTCTTAGAATCAGGACAGGGCCAGTTGGGGGGGCTGGTTCTGCGGTTAGAGCAGGTTTACTAAAAAAGCGAACTTACGTATGACGCTTGTCTTGGGCGGCCGCAAAACGAGGACATCTCCGCACCCACCTGGCGGACTCTTAAAAGTTTATAGAGGCCTCAGTGGAGTTAAGTCGCCTTACTTTCCAGATGGTCTCAACAGCACGTTACTCTCTCAAGACTACGTCCTTGAAACAGCTCCTTGTGTGGGAATGATGGTCAGAATATACATTCCAAGGACAAAGGAGTGGGTGAGGAGCCTCCAATTGCCTGGGTCTAGCTTGAGGGTCAACCAGTGGTCACAGCCTCTCGATAGCCTCCTCCAACAAGTGTTTCTTATAATTGCAAGTTCACTCAGCCTGAGGACAAGTATATAGTTTCATAGAGTACAGGAGCTAGAGTTCCAAAGAATGTTACTTGTGAGTTTTAGAAACATGTAGCAGGTATCTAGACTGCAGTACTGAACTCTGCAATTATAGAAAAAGGAATGGTGACCTTAAATGGTGAACTGGTGAGTAACTCCTGGCATCTAGACTTTTTTTTTTTTTTTTTTTTTTTTTTGCGGTACGCGGGTCTCTCACTGTTGTGGCCTCTCCCGTTGCGGAGCACAGGCTCCAGACGCGCAGGCCCAGCGGCCATGGCTCACGGGCCCAGCCGCTCCGCGGCATGTGGGATCCTCCCGGACCGGGGCACGAACCCGTGTCCCCTGCATCGGCAGGCGGACTCTCAACCACTGTGCCACCAGGGAAGCCCCATCTAGACATTTTTAGCAAGCTGTTTGTTGCATGGAAGGGATAAGTTAATTGAAAAGGCATAAGGTATAACTGCTTTTAAGAGTGTTAGAAACACAGCTGTGAGTAAGGAAATAACCATACTTGCGCGTGGTGCTTACAATCTCAGTCCAGTTCTTATTGATAAGATATTTGTTTCTCTCAGGAAATGATGTGGACATGAAGTTGGTTATAGTGGCACACGTATCAGGTTAAGTGCTTGTTTTAAATAGGTCAAAGTATAATAGTTTGGTCTTTTACAAATTTATCATGAAAATACTCTGATCACACGTTTTCAGCAATATGTAGATTTTTAGATTGTATAAAATGATTAATTTTCTTGAACTACATTTAATCTTCTGGAGATAAACTGAAAAGATGACTGTTTCAATTGGCAGGACTGGCTGCTCATTCATCTCTCTTGTCAACATTTGGAAAAATAAAGAAGACAAGACTCCTAAAGGTACTTTGTAGAAATGGATCTCTTTGTCTCAGTGTGGTCAGTAGCCACAGGTTTATTTAACTATGGCTATTGACCCAATTAAACCAATTAAACTACCCTTATGGTTCTTGTTTCACTAGGAATTTCTCTCCACTTAATATTTCACCTTTCTGTAGCACCTCTGCTACTTAGATTACCTTTATTGACTTGCTTATTTGACTATTTGCACCTTTGGCAGCTGCTAAGATAATTTCCAGAGATAACCACAATTTTTTAATTATAAAAATATAATTCAGAGAAATATTAGTTTTTAAAACATGTAAGAAAATACAATATTTTAAGGAATAAATTTGTTATTAACAATATTAGTTGTAATATCCAGTTTCAGAATATCAAAAACAAGAACTATTCCTGTCATACTAAGTCATGCAGTTCATACAAATAGTGAGTTTTGAAGAGTATGATTTTGCATTTTAAAGCTTGTCAAAAGCATTTCTCAGTCTGTTGGAGAAGCTGGTATTAAACCTTTCAGCGAGAAGACTGTTTCCACTATTGCCCATTTATGTACAACTGCTTAACTGGCTTTGCTTTGTTTAGACGTCTTTGAGAGCCACTGTTGTAGAAGGAACTAAGAGGAATAACTTAGCAATTATGTGAGAAACTGGAATTAGTCCGGTGAACCTTGTGAAAAAACTTATTTAATGGGAGTCCCAGAGGATAGAAAATAGAAATGCCTTGTTTCTAAGTCATATACCAGCTTTTCTTGGTTAAGGCATAGGTATTAATAAAAGTCTCCTCTGAGTATAGGAAACATCCACTTCATTGAACTGATATAATAAGATTCACATCAGCTATGGCTATGGGGAACTATGTATGAATATATCTTACCATTTACCAGCTGCATAATCTTGGTTAAATTACTTAATTTTTTTGTGCTAAAGATGCTTCAACTGGAAAACAGGTATATAAAACAATATTTACTTAATTGGGTCATTATGCAGATTAAATGAGTTAATATGGTAAAGCACTGAAACACCACCAACATTTTAGAAGCACCTCATTGTTTTTGTGCTGTACAAAAACAATTGCAAAGGTACCAGGATGAAACAATACAGTGTCTCAATGCTTAGTGCACACTAGTTTTCATTAAATATCAAATTCCTACTCCCCATTTCATTTTCCCATATGGGGAAAGAAATGGAGTAGACAATTCTCTTTGAAATGAATGAGAAATTTTAGAGTGTGTCATTGGTTGTCACACTCACTGCCTAGGTTCAAATCCTGACGACTGTGTACTTGTTATGTGATTTTAGGTAAGGGCCTTAAACCACACTGTGCTTCGTTTTTCTCATTTGTGAAATAACACATGGTACGTACCACATAGAGTTTGCTATGAGGATTAAATAAAATAATGGCTGATAAGGGCTTATCCATTACAATGCCATTGTAAATTTTCAATGATGATGTTTTTATTATTATTGTTAGTATGTTACATGTAGACAGTTGAATAAAATATTAAATCAATATACGACAGAAGGGTAACATTTTTCACCCAAGTTGGACTGGTTAGTCAATTTTGTGTCTTTGGATTAAAGGAATGGTTTCCCAACATTTTTTCCTTATTGGCGCATCTATGAATTTAGTGAATAGTGTGAAAGAATTAAGTAAAACGGATATGAAAATAATCTAATAAGTAAATTATTTCTTTCCTGATCATCTGAAGACTAATATCATTGTATTTAAATATATAAAATTGGGTATTTTATTACCCAGGTGATTTTCCTACTATTTGAAATTGTTACTTGCCCTGATATGAGGTAATGTCAAAGTGAGATTCTAAAATTTTGCTCTCAGACTGCAGAGCTGGTGAAGAAGAGCTGTGAAAAACAAAATGGAACAAGGTAGAGATATTCAAGACATGAAATGACCCAGGGGGTCTTAACAGAGTCTGGGCTGGAAAAGGGTTTTGTAGTTCTACTTTCATGAAAAATATGGGTTGGAAAGTAGTAGAAAACCTGCCCTTCCTCCTCCACGGATTTCCTTTTCAGTATTGAAGTATCTCAGTTCCCTGGAAAGTAAAGTATGGTTGCAGATGATAGATGGCTCTCCAAAGGCAGTATTGCTCTTCAGCACCGTTAGTGGTTTAAGTTTCACTGAAATAGCAGGTGGGACTTTTATGGTGGTTTTGCCTGAAGGGCAATGCTAAACCCTGAGAAATAGAGAAGCGCTTTGAAGAACAGCACCCCATGCTGTATTCCACAAGCTTGCTTTGATGATAGATGAATTATAATGGCAATTACTGTACTTAATTCCAAAACTTAAAGAAACACCTACTTTCTTTCAAGTTTTGCTATAGTATGCAACGTTTTTTCAAAGATACTCAAACTCATGTGTTGTTTGCCTCAGGTTTTGCATGTATGGCTCACCCTTCTAGAACTCTAAAGTAGGTCTTTCTGATATGCACTCACCTGAGGTATGCAGGTGTGCTTCCTACCACCTAATCATTCTATCCTCCAAACCAAAGAGTGTCATCCTTCTCTAGTGTTCTGGACCCCTGAAAATTGGTTGCTTTATTTTCAAACAGCAAACAAAATGTGGCTCTTTTTGTATTTCTCTCTACAGGGAGGCCATTTTATTAATGTGTTCAGCTCTTCTGAGGGCTCAGATTGTTTTGGTGGATGCTTTGAAATGTTTGGTCATTATAATTCAGTCACCCAAGGCCTTTCATTTAAAAACTTTATTTATGGAATAGTTTTGATGCCATAGGAGCAAAATTAAGCAAGCTGTCTGCTGTCATTGGGAAATATTGCAAATGCTTATGCATACTGGGAAGAATCCTGGGGCAAGAAAATGAGCCATACTAGGTCAGAATAATTTATTATGCTGTTGTTGATGTCTTCTTAGTTGTCAAGGGGTTATTAATTTTTATTAAATACCAAGAAATGGGTCACTGAAATTATTGAATTCCAGTTGTTTTGGTGAAAGATATATAATATGAAAATTAAATAGTAGCTAACAGTTTTTGACAGCTGATTGTAAGGGAGGAAAAATAAATTTTTGTCTGCTCCTTTGAATTTTTTTTTTTTTTTGCGTTATGCGGGCCTCTCACTGTTGTGGCCTCTTCCGTTGCGGAGCACCGGCTCTGGACACACAGGCTCAGCGGCCATGGCTCACGGGCCCAGCCGCTCCGCGGCACGTGGGATCTTCCCAGACCGGGGCACGAACCCATGTCCCCTGCATCGGCAGGCGGACTCTCAACCACTGCGCCACCAGGGAAGCCCTGCTCCTTTGAATTTTTAGCTGAGACCCCTGTAATAAAAGACTTACTAACAAGAGAAAAACAAACAAGTTTATTAACATGTATATCTCATGTACATATGGGAGATAACCAGGGAAAAATTAGTAACTCCCTGAAGTGGCTTAGAATTCATGATTAAATAACATCTTAATAGGGAAAAGAGAGGGGAAATATAGGCCTCTTAGAGGAGAGTGAATGATTTTTAGCAAGGGTTGAATGGGATCTTAGAAGAATAGATGGGAGATATGACAGTTTGAGACACAGTTTGGCTGTGGTGTCAATGTCTAGTCTTATCTCCTGTGATAAGAGTCTATCTTTCTTGACTGATGAAACTGTAGGGGAGGGGATCTGTGACAGCTGAGTTTCTTTTGGAGGATATGTCTTTAGGAAGATAAGGGCAGTTCAGAGAAAGCCTCCCCCTGCATTTGCTGCTGAATTGCTAGTGCTTCCAGTTCAAAATAATCAACATACCAAAGTGGCATATTTTGGGGTAGTATGTCCTGAACTCCTGCAGTCATGTTTTGGGGTTGTATATTCTGCTCCCTTTCACTGATCATTATTAAGATTCTGTGTTTATGACTCTATTTAAAATCCTTCATTTAATTTTCACAGTGATCTGTGATCTAGGGTTTTGATGAAGATGCAATGAGATAGTGCCCATAAGATACTTGGAATTATTGGTTTCTGGCACATAGTAATTATGCAATGAATGGTAGTGTTATTCCTTTTATTATTTCTTGCTACTATTATATGAAACTTAAACATACATGAACATAAAATATATGATCATAAATATGTGCAGTAGTTGCAACGACAACCCCCCACCCCCAGAAAAAAGTTCAAACACATTTGAATGATGACTGCATTTGAAATAGAAATTGACTCAAGGGAAGTATTTTTGACCAGGACCTTTCAGTTGTATTCACTTGTATTCATTATGTACTAATCTGTATGGCTAGAAACTTGAGAACTTTTTTAAAAAGTGGTCTTAAAAAGCATGTAATAGAATTGGGAAGATGTCAAGCTTGCAAAACAATTACAGAATAATAGATAATGTTGTGTGATCAAATGCTAAACAGTAAGATACAGGCGATATGACTAAAAATACAGTTTGGAAAAGTATTCTTGAAGAGAAAAAGCTTGCTTGGGTCTTCAGGTTTGATGAGAATTTAGGTGATTTTATTTTAAAGAGAAAAAAGAAAGAAAATCAAACATGAGTGATACTGAAGAGTTCTTTCTCTCCACGGTGAACAGTGGGATGAGTTCTTTTAGATGCTTAACACTATCTAAAAGTGATTATATAATCTCTCACTAAAAGTACTCTGCAAATGTATGGCCCATCACAAGTATAACTCCGTACTTTTCATCTTAGAACCTAACACTGTACATCTTGACTCCAGCCAAAGGCCCTTAGCTAGGCCTAAAACAAGTGTTCCATGCCTAGGCATCAAGAGGGCTGAAGCTGGCAACACACACACACACACACACACACACACACACACACACCCCTTGACTATTGGTTGAAGACAACCCACCTTCTAAGAGTTGAACTGATGTGCTGAAACCTCAAGTGAAAGATCAGGGCTGAGATTTTAGGCTGGAGTAAATCTGCTAACTTCAATAGCATTCGAGATCTGTCTCTTGCGTTTCTCTCACTCTCCTTCCCTTTCCCTTCCCCTCTGTGTCATAGTTATTTATTTATTAATATTTTATAACTTAGTTTCAAAAATAAATTGAGGCCACCATACAAAAAGTACTCATATGTTCTTGGAATCTTATCAATAATATGTAACATCTGTAAGATATCTTGATGAAACAGGAGGTGGGATTTCTATCCAAGAGTGTTCTCTGGACATAATCTGTGTTTTCCCTTTTTTCTGTGCTTTTCTTCTCATGGATCCCTTTTTCTTTGTCCTAATTCCTGGAACCTATGCGTATGCTAGGTTAGCTGGCAAAATGGAATTGAGGTTGCAGATAGAATTAAGTTTGCCAATCAGTTGACCTTAAAATAGGGATAATATCTTGGGTTATCCAGGGGACCCCAATATAATCACAAAGGTAGTTAACTGGAGGAAAGATACAGAAGAAGACAGGCATAGAGAGATGTGACTGTAGAAGAAAGCCATAGAGAGATGCAAAGCTGATGACTTTGAAGGTAGAAGAAGAGATCATGAACCAAGGAATGTGGGCAGTGTCTAGAAGCTGGAATAGGCAAGAAAATGGATTCTCCCCTAGAAGGGAATGCAACCCTAACCACATCTTGAATTTACTGTTGGACTTCTACAGAATTGTAAAATAATCAACTAATGTTTTTTTTTTTTTTTTTGCTGTACGCGGGCCTCTCACTGCTGTGGCCTCTCCCGTTGCGGAGCACAGGCTCCGGACACACAGGCTCCGCGGTCAACTAATGTTTTAAGCCACTAAATTTGTGATAATTCGTTACAGCAACAATAGGAAACTAACATTCTTTCATAAATTCAAATACATGGTGTAGATTCCATGATGATAGGAGCTCTGTCATGAAGTTCTGTGGCTTTCACAATTGTCGGGACTATGATTTATATATAGAAGAAATTTAGTGAATGCCTGTTGGGTTGGTAATGAGTAGATGTCTCCCCATGGAAAAATGACAATCTATATATTATACTGGGTTGAAGGATTATGATGACCAGTGTATATGCAGAGAGGTTGATCTATACTTACTAGGGAATGTTCCTGAGATATATTTGTAAGGAATGCTACTAGGATGTAGCTGAAATCTAGCAAAGAAGGATGAAGGTGGGATCAAGTACTGCTGTAGCAGATTAAGCACTAGACAAGAGGACTGAAATAGGATCTTCCAAGGCAGAACAAGTGTATTAGAAATACAGAGCAGGACAAGAAGAAGGAGGCTGTCTGGTACTGGTAGCTTCCTGGTGGTAGAGGCTATGTATAGGGGTAGTCTTGCTTAAGGTGGGGTGGAAACTGATTGATTTGAACGTGATAGGGGATTCTGAATTATATTCATTCACTGCGATTGCCTTGTTGTTGTTGTGTTAATTGACTAAGGTCTTAAAAGCTTTAATGCAAGAACTTCGGAATGAACCAGACTGAGTTCTATTTCTGGGTCTTCTATGTGCTATCTGAGCCTCAGTTTCCTCCTTTGTAAAATCACAGTAACAATTATAACTATGTGATAAAGTTGTCAGGAGGATGATACGATTTTTACATATGTAAAAATCTTAAGTGTCTGGAATCTAGTAAACATCAATAAATGGTAACTTTCATTATTATGATAATAATTATGTAATACTTAAAAATTTGGGAAGACGAAGCCTCTGATATTTGGCTCACTGATGCCTCTGTCAATTGTGCTAAGAAGTGCCCTATTTTCCTAGAGGTTCTAAAACTGGCAAATACTGCATTTTATTCCAGTGTGGGCTTATAGAGCATTCTACTTAATGTTACAGAAAGATTTGTTAATTTTAGCTGTCACAGCTGGATGTTTATTACATGTAAGCATTTCATCAACAAGACCAGGAATTTCAAAACACATGCAGGCATTCTCTTATATAATTAGGACGTGTAAGTTATTGACATTTCTGTTCCACATGGCTTACGTACTCATGAAATTTATGGGTTATATATATGTATATATTGTATATATGTGTATGTATATGTATATATATGTACGTATATGTACATATAACATCTTACGGAAAAACCCAAACGAACCTTTTGGCCAACCGAATATATATGTACACATACACACACTAAGTTCTGTAGGGTTCAAAAGTAGCATAATATAACCTATGATAATTAAAAGGCACATGTTCATGTTAGATATATGAAATGATTGTTGAGAACAAGACTATATGTAATAAATTGCTAATTTTGTGCAGTAGAAAATAGCCTGTTAATAACCAAATTCTAATTTTGTGATTGAAAATAATATTAAAGAGAGCTCAGTTAGAGAGACTGGGGGTGACCAGAATAATCTAAGAAGGCTTCATGAGGAGCTGGACTTTATTTGGGCTTTGAAGCACAAATTGGTAGAGAACAATGGAGGTGGCAATTTCAGAAAGGAGAAATGGTATCAGAAAAGGATTATAGGAAGCATGACAGTATTGAAAAATGGGAGACAATCATAACCACCCACCTCCAAGGGGAGCTGGGTAGAGGAGACGTCTGGAAATGTGTTTAATTCCTGGAAATTTTGTTCAAGCTCCCTAACCACCCCACATAAGGACAGGGCTGGCATGAAGTAAATGGCCTGCAAAACATAGTGCTATTACCTTGGTCATAACTTTACCTTGGCTTTTTCCTTTGTCTTAATCTGAAATTTATGGGTACTTCATTTAAACTTGCAGAGAAAAAGAAATGAGAACAAATGAAGTAAGGTAATTATGTTTAATCTTAAACCAACTATGCCTTCTCAGATCTTCTCTAAAGATGTTCAGGTTCCTTCTTTACTAATTGGCCCTATTGTATATAATTTGACTGTTCAGAGGTTTTTTGTTGGAGAAGGAAAATAAATGAAGAGCAAAATGCAGATGTTCAAGTATCAAGCCTCATTAATTAGGTACATGTTAACTAATTCTAAAGACCACTTGCTGTACCTCAAGGGATTGATGGAGAGGTTGAAGAGGTTTTATTTTATGTCAGTCTATCGTGTTTTCTTAAGTTTTATGCTAAGGCCCAAACAATATAATTCTGTAAATATTCCAATGTGGGATGGATAAAACATCACCATTTTCTCAAACTTAGTCATTTGCCTATCCAGTTGAAGTTTTTAAATATACACTTTTTCTTGTATCATCTTAATTATTTTTTGCCATATTTACATGTCAAAAGCTTGTCAGTTATTCAGTATTTCTCCTTAAATAAATTTTTGGTTTATTAAATAAATATCTTCGAGGAGGACTTTATGCCAAGAATAGGAGTGGAAAGCCAGTACTGTTTGCTCTGAATAGAAAATGTGTATTCAGCAGGTATAATAAAGCCAAAATACTATTCAATCCTATCTGTAAATATGGTTGCTTCCTGAAAATTCTGAGTGAGAAGCTGTCACTCTTAGTTAAAAAAGCAAGATTTGTAAAAGGAAGAATGACATTAAAAAGGCCTTGAATTTCTCATGATGGGATTCAGTATTATTTAATGCTGTGTCCAGGCACTGTGTAAAGCCGTGTGGCTCACCGCTGGCACTGTGAGAGACGGTAGTGAAAAGAAAAGATGGCCAGAAGGATCTGAGCATGTTGTTTCCCAACTGGGCAGCGGCACAGTTCTGTCTTGCATATGCCACAAGCTGTGTAGTGACTTGAAATCCCTGTTTTCCACTCTGACATCGATAGTTTCCACTAAGTAATTTTTATAAGATTATTATTATAATATCTCACTATCATTTTAATACTCCATAGCATTTTTTTTTCTTTTTTTTTTTTTTTTCTTTTTGCGGTATGCGGGCCTCTCACTGTTGTGGCCTCTCCCGTTGCGGAGCACAGGCTCCGGACGCGCAGGCCCAGCGGCCATGGCTCACGGGCCCAGCCGCTCCACGGTATATGGGATCCTCCCAGACCGGGGCACGAACCCGTATCCCCTGCATCGGCAGGCGGACTCTCAACCACTGCGCCACCAGGGAGGCCCTCCATAGCATTTTAACCTTACTAAAACTGGTCCATTCATTTATTCAGTGAGTCATTAAACAAATACTCATTTTCTATCAGGTGCCAGACTCTTTTCTCTGTACCAGAGATTCAGTAGCTAAACAAAACAGACAACAAGAAATCCCATAAATAGGTAGGTAGTTAAATAGATAGACATAGATAGTGATCGGTGTTATAAAGGAATGTAACCTTGGAAAAAGGGGCAGGGAAGGATAGGCAGGAAAGGGATCAATGAAAGGGTGATACTGGATCTAAGGCCTGAAGGAGATGAAGAGTAGAACTGATGCATGGCTGTTAAATACCTTGGAGAAGAATATCCCAGGCAGAGAAAGAGTGGACACAAAACCCTTAGGTATCAAGACGCGGCACAGTTGTCCGTGCTGCCAGTGTAGGCTGACAGAGGGAGAAAAGAGGAAGAGGTAAGGTCAGAAAGGCTATGAGGGGCTAGGTCATGTAGGGTTGTGGAGGGCCACTGCATGGACTTTGGCGTTTCCTCTGAGTGAGAGAGTCCTTACTTGGGGTTTAGGAGTGTTGCCCAAGGTATAGTTTCAATGATCTCCAGGCTGCTGTGTAAATTATGGATTCTCCGCCATTAAGAGACTCTACAGTAGCTGGAGATGGGAAAACAATTAGATAGCTGTTGCAGTGATCCGCGCAAGAGATACTGTTGATTTGGACCAGCGTGGGACTATCAGTGATGACTTTTCTGGATATATTGGAAAGTAGAGACAACAGGATTTGCTGGTTGATTTAAACTCAGGAATAAATCCAAAGGTTTTGGCCTTAGAAACGGAAGGGGTGGCATTCCCATTAACTAAGATGGGTAAGATGATGAAAGGAGCGTGTTTTGGTGGGGTGGTAGGATGAAATTAAGAGATTAGCTTGGAATGTAGTTCTGAAATATCTATGATTGGACATCTAAGTGGAGACGTCAGATAAATAACTGAACATTTGGAAACGAAGTTCACAGAAGGAGTTCGGATTGGAATAATCACTTTGTGAGGCGATATCTTATAGATTGGATTTAATACAGTGAGCTTAGATGAAATCAACAAGATAATGGGCATTGATAAGATTAGAAAAGAAAATTTAGAACTGAGCTTTGCTTAGTGGTTGAGAATATGAGGTGAGATGAGCAAAGAAGATAGAAGAGTGACAGTAAGGTAGGGAGAAAAGCAGCAGTATGTAGTGTTCTGAAAGCCAAGCAAAGAGAGTTATTTAATAAGGATGGATGAAATGTTAAATGGGCAGAAAGTTCAACAATGATGATGTCTGAGGCTTAAATATTCTCTTTGATAATATGAAGGTCACTGGTCGCTTTGACAACAGCAGTTACAATGGAGGATTGGAGACAGTAGACTGATTTGGTGGAGAGACATTGCATCAAAGGAGTACATAGGACTTTAGGAGTTTTGATGTAAATGTGAGTGGAATATTGGTGTTACTTCAAAAGGGGAAGTGAGGTCAAGAGAGGGCTTGTTTATATGATGGCATAAATTGCAATGTATGTGTAAGCCAAGAGAAACCATCTGGAAGAGAGAGAAGAAATAGTGTCAAGATGATGAGAGGAAACTTCGGGATCTGTGTTCTTGAATAGGCAAAAGAATATGGGATCTAGTGCATAAATGGAAGGATCAGCTTTTCATAAGAATACAGGCAGCTCATCTGTAAAAACAGGAGGGAACAGGAAGAGTATGTGGGCTCAGGTGTTCTTTGTCCCACCATTGTGAGTCATTCTTTCATTTTGTACAAATTTTATAAATTTCAGTGGTCTTTTTTATGGTTTCTCTACCCTAGAATACCTTACAAGACACAGATCAATTTTTTTAGAAGCTTTCTTCAATAACAGTTGCTCATACTTTCTTGAACTCTAATAATATTTAGTAATTAATACAACATATTTCAGTATTTAACATATAATGCCTTCTTTTGTCTTGTTTCTACATCAAAAGCTGAAGATCTCTGTAGTGTATTCACACAATCACCTTGTAAGCTCATATGCATTTTTTATTGAGATTTTATTGTCAAATTCACAAGGATAAATTTTTGACACTTTTTTAATGACAGAAGATAATGCTGATGAAACAGATAACTTCAAACAGTATCGGTAGTAGTTTATGCCACAGTTATTCTGGAAAACAATCATGAGCTTTTTTTTTTTTAACATCTTTATTGGAGTATAATTGCTTTACAATGGTGTGTTAGTTTCTGCTTTATAACAAAGTGAATCAGCTGTACATATACATATATCCCCTTATCCCCTCCCACTTGCATCTCCCTCCCCCACTCCCTATCCCACCTCCCACCCCTCTAGGTAGTCACAAAGCACCGAGATGATCTCCCTGTGCTACGTGGCTGCTTCCCACTAGCTATCTATTTTACATTTGGTAGTGTATATATGTCCATGCCACTCTCACTTCGGCCCAGCTTACCATTCCCCCTCCCCATGTCCTCAAGTCTATTCTCTACATCTACGTCGTTATTCCTGTCCTGCCCCTAGGTTCTTCAGAACCTGTTTTGTTTTTGTTTTTAGATTCCATATATATCTGTTAGCATACGGTATTTGTTTTTCTGACTTACTTCACTCTGTATGACAGACTCTAGATCCATCCACCTCACTACAAATAACTCAATTTCGTTTCTTTTTATGGTTGAGTAATATTCCATTGTATATATGTGCCACATCTTCTTTATCCATTCATCTGTCGATGGACACTTAGATTGCTGCCATATCCTGGCTATGGTAAATAGAGCTGCAGTGAACATTGTGGTACATGCTTGTTTTTGAATTATGGTTTTCTCAGGGTATATGCCCAGTAGTGAGATTGCTGAGTCGTATGGCAGTTCTGTTTTTAGTTTTTGAAGGAACCTCCATACTGTTCTCCATAGTGGCTGTATCAATTTACATTTAAAATATCAATTTATATTCCCACCAACAGTGCAAAAGGGTTCCCTTTTCTCCACACCCTCTCCAGCATTTATTGTTTGTAGATTTTTTGATGATGGCCATTCTGACCGGTGTGAGGTGATATCTCACTGTAGTTTTGATTTCCATTTCTCCAGTGATTAGTGATGTTGAGCATCCTTTCATGTGTTTGTTGGCAATCTGTATATCTTCTTTGGAGAAATGTCTATTTAGGTCTTCTTCCCATTTTTGGATTGGGTTGTTTGTTTTTTTGATATTGAGCTGCTTGAGCTGCCTGTACAGTTTGGAGATTAATTCTTTGTCAGTTGCATCATTTGCAAATATTTTCTCCCATTCTGAGGGTTTTCTTTGCATCTTGTTTATGGTTTTCCTTTGCTGTGCAAAAGCTTTTAAGTTTCATTAGGTCCCATTTGTTTATTTTTGTTTTTATTTTTATTACTCTAGGATGTGAATCCAAAAAGATATTGCTGTGATTTATGTCAAAGCATGTTCTACCTGTGTTCTCCTCTAAGAGTTTTATAGTATCTGGCCTTACATTTAGGTCTTTAATCCATTTTTAGTTTATTTTTGTGTGTGGTTTTAGGAAGTGTTCTAATTTCATTCTTTTACATGTAGCTGTCCTGTTTTCCCAGCACCACGTATTGAAGAGGCTGTCTTTTCTCCACTGTATACTCTTGCCTCCTTTATCAAAGATAAGGTGACCATATGTGCGTGGGTTTATCTCTGGACTTTCTATCCTGTTCCATTGATCTATATTTCTGTTTTTGTGCCAGTACCATACTGTCTTGATTACTGTAGCTTTGTACTGTAGTCTTAAGCCAGGGAGTCTGATTTCTCCAGCTCCATTTTTCTTTCTCAAGATTGCTTTGGCTGTTCAGGTTCTTTTGTGTTTCCATACAAATTAGAAAATTTTTTGTTCTAGTTCTGTGAAAAATGCCATTGGTATGTGATAGGGATTGCATTGAACCTGTGGATTGCCTTGGGTAGTATAGTCATTTTGACAATATTGATTCTTCTAATCCAAGAGTATCGTATATCTTTCTATCTGTTTGTGTCATCTTTGACTTCTTTCATCAATGTTTTATAGTTTTCTGCATACAGGTCTTTTGTCTCCTTAGGTAGGTTTATTCCTAGGTATTTTATTATTTTTGATGTGATGGTAAACGGGATTGTTTGCTTAATTTCTCTTTCTGATCTTTCATTGTTAATGCATAGAAATGCAAGAGATTTCTGTGTATTAATTTTGTATTAATTCATTGATGAGCTCTAGTAGTTTTCTTGTAGTGTCTTTAGGACTTTCTATGTATAGTATCATGTCATCTGCAAACAGTGACAGTTTTACTTCTTTTCCAAGGTGCATTCCTTTTATTTCTTTTTCTTCTCTGATTACCATGGCTAGGGCTTCCAAAACTATGTTGAATAAAAGCGGCTAGATTGGATATCCTTGTCTTGTTCCTGATCTTAGAGGAAATGCTTTCAGCCTTTCACTGTTGAGAATGATGTTAGCTGTGTGTTCATCATATATGGCCTTTATTATGTTGAGGTAGGTTCCCTCTATGCCCACTTTCTGGAGAGTTTTTATCATAAATGGGTGTTGAATTTTGTCAAAAGCTTTTTCTACATCTACTGAGATGATCATATGTTTTTTATTCTTCATTTTATTAATAAATGTGTATCACAATGATTGATTTGCGGCTATTGATAAATCCTTGCATATCTGGGATAAATCCCACTTGATCATGGTGTATGATCCTTTTAATGTCTTTTTGGATTTGGTTTTGGGTTGTATCTTTTGAATGGCTGAATTGTGTGGATATGTGAAATATATCCCAATAAAAGCATTTTAAAAAATAAGCAAAGAAGAGAAATTTTATATACCAGAAAGAAGAAAGAATTCAACGCCAGAATCATGAGCTGCAGTCGACATTATATAGCCCACCAGAGTAGCAGAAACATGATTAGATTACAGGAGTTGAGGCTTCAACAGGCAAATGAAAATAAGAAAGTGGCCTCAGCCTTGTGCATTGTGGGGAGCAATTTCTGAGATCCCTGCCTAAGCTGCAAATTGAAGTACTGTCCATTCTATGAGATAGTTTAGAAAATCTCCTCTCCCTGGGCTGGGGATTAGTTACAGAAGGCCACATTTAGAAACAGGGCCTCCAATCTTATGTATCATGAGGGTAACAAGTCAGATTTCAGCACTGTTCACATTAAAGCATTGCAAGTGGAGAAATTAACAGGTAAGCTCACCCAGAACCAATAATCCCAGGAACCCTGTAGAGACAGTGCAGAATCACTTCTCATAAATCTGTTGCCTTCAGATTTCAGCGCATGAACAACTTTTGTGTGGCAAAAGTCTTTTAAAACTAAATAAATGCCTCTTACTGAACATCCCTTTACTGTTAGAAAGTGTAAAACACATGAAAGGTGACAAATTACGAGGTTCACAAATGGTTACTGGAGATTTCAAATGCCAACAAGCAAAGGTGACATGTCACATGGAAATAATATAAAATTCTGTAGTTGTTTTCCTGAAGTGATTTTATGACTTCTTTACCTATAGGTCATGGGAGATGACCTATTTGATTCTCGTGCTCCTGGACATGGCACAAATTGACCCTTTTTTCATTCTCCACTGCCCTCAGTTCTTCAGCATTTACTATCTAGTCTTGGTTCTCATTTGTTGCCTATAATCTATCACTTCCCTAAAACTTGGCTTATGTTCTACTTGGTAATTTCCTACATTTTAATAGCCTTCTGATGCTTCCTATTCAACCTTTCAAAGCCTACTTTCTGCTCTCAATGTTACCTGATCCTTCCAAGAGACATATTTTTTTCCTCTCAGAATGTTATGACTCTTCTGTTACCCATCTGTTACTTAGAACTTACCATAGTGCACTCCCTTTGGAGTGCTATTCATGTCTATCCATTCTGTAAATTACAAATTTCTGAAAGTAGTTCTTAACCATTTTTATATTCTTTTCCACAACTTCTACACCCCATGTACACCATAAAGATCTGCCACAAATCAAGACAAAAACAACATTAAAAGTGTAGGCATGAAAATAGAAGTGCTTGAAAAAAGTTTAAAAATTTTATAGTCCTTTATCTAACTAAGGTTCCCCACCATTGTCAGGAAGACTTGTAATATCAACAGTGAATACCTTGTTGTGTTTAGCAAACTGAGAGAAATTTGGAAAAATCTGCTGCAGACAGATAGCAAAAGCATTAATAGTAAACTGACAGACACTGTGCTACGCTTTGTCTCATGTGAATCTCACAGTATTTCAGCTTTCCCTCTTATAAATGAGATTGGTTAACTAGGTCGCCCATGGTTAACTAGCTCACCCATGGTTTTTCAGCTACACAGGGCTGGGTATCAGATTTGAACCCAGGTCTTTCTGATTTGTAGACTACTTCAGAAAGTCATGATTTTGCTGGCATATTTACCAATGCAGAAAAATCCAGGGTTATGTATGATGTGATGCAAATGTCTGCACGTGTTTCTGATTGCTTGTCTGGGTCAATGTACCTTCACAAATCAAAACAGTGATGACTCTCAGATGAGCTCAATAGCTCAGAATGTATTGTGACATACAGTATTTCTGGATTCTCTCCCCTTCATCTACCTAGGATCATACCAAGTTACTTTGATATTGCATTAGCTATCAGAGGTTTTGGCAGCTTCATCAGTATTATACACATGTCCTTGTATGCAATAATAAGGTGAGAAAATTATGGTTACAGGATGTCTTCAGTAATAGACACTTGAAAACTAGGTTGTCTATCAAGTATGTCATATCCCTAATTAAAAATATTCATGGATTTTTGGAAAAATGTTTGCTGATAACTAAGACATTTTTATACCTTCCCTGGCATGTGTTAATCATAACTCCTGGTGTATGTTCAAAAAATAATGGAAAAGGTTATTTTTTTAAAAGGTGAAGAAAAAGTTAATAGGTGGATAACAAAACATTTGTCAAAAATATATTTATAAACCATGGAGCATAGTTTAATCCACTCTGTGATATAGTGAGAAGATGTGTACATTGGTGCTAGAAAATCAAGTTTAAATTCCAGCTTTAGTAGCTGTGTAATCCAGAGAAAGTCACTCAATTGCCTGAGCTCTCTCTTTTTTTTAAATTAATCTATTTAATTAATAGATAATTATATTTGCTTCAGCATGTTTTTCATTGAAATTAAATGAGTTAAATTAAGGAAAAAACCATAGTTCAATATCTGAAGTAATAAATATTAATTACATTGGTTAAAATCTTTGACGATGTCTTTTTAAAAGAGTTCATCAGCAAAAATAGCCATTTATTAATATTAATGCTTATGAAATACATTAAATACATAACATGTAACTTATATATAAGATAAATATCCATATAATGACAAATATATCATTACAAATAACATATATACCCATGTATAATAATAACAGGCACACACATACATAATCACCTTAAAGAAGTAAGGAGACGTTTTACTTTAGCTGTTAAATGTACAGCCTTTAGAACCAGACAGTTGAATATAAAAATGGCTCTCCCACCTACCAACTTTGTGACTTTGGGTAAGTCACCCAGACTTTTAAAGGTCTCATTTCCTCTTCTATAAAATGGGCATATTAATGGAACTTGCTTCGTTGTGTTTTCCTGAAAAATTAAATGATGTATGTTTAATATAGTGTTCTGTACATCGTGGATACTCAATAGATGGTAGGCATTTCTATTATCTTCAGTTAACCAATGAGAAAACAGAGTTTCAGTTAAGTATCCTGCCTGTGTCCCCACAGGTATAAATTAGCAGAATCAGAATTTGAATTTGCTTCTGTACAACTCTAAGACTCCTACTCTTTTCTGCAACATGCAAATGTTCACATTCAGCTGATTTACTCCTACTCTTTTCTGCAACATGCAGCAGTTCCCATTCAGCTGATTTATCTTCCCCAATCATGGAGTTTTCTCTTTGTACCCTCATAGTCTGATTCCTACAATGACTATCTTCTAGTACAAAATATTTTAATTATGGATCATCAATAAAAAAAAATCCAAAGTAAATCTAAAAAAATCCAATCCAAATCTGAAAATCCAAATATTAGACCAGTATTGCAGAGGTATAAGTGGTAGAGCTGAATTTGAACCCATGCTGCCTCTCTGTGGGAGTGCACCTTTAGGGCATTGCTGTTACCAAGCCCAAGTACTTTAGGCAAGAAGTAAGTGCTTTGCAACCCAGTCACACCCGGTTTTAATACTGGTGCATTTTTTTCCTCCTATCTGACATTTACTTCAAAAACAAATAGAGAATCAATGGCCTTTGAAATAAAGGGCAGTCATTGTTCTTTATGCTGGACATAGTGCTTATTTAATATTGACATAATGGAGACAGAATAACATAGGGTAAACAGTTGTTATGGCAAAGGATTCAGAGTGTATTTGTGTATGTCAAATGAGGTTTCAACTGTGTGGGTTCCATGTGGCCACTTGGGAATAAGCGTTGACATAAACTGATGAAGTGGGAGGATTGTTTCCATGTGTTTTATCCACCTCTAGTGAGAAATGTTTTCATGTCATCACCCAGACTTTATGTGGTGGTTGTTATTTGCATTCCTCCCAGAGATATCTTTTCTGTACATCTCTTAAGACCTTAGTAAAAAGTAAGTAACAATAAGAAAATAAAACACTATGTGATATATCCTCAATTCTGAAGATCCAGTGGCATGGAAAAGAAAATACGATTTGCTTCTCAACACACCAAAGACTCTATCAGACAGCTGACTGGAGATGACTCATAAACTCTGACCATCCCCAAAGGGAAGAAAATCACTTTGTCAAAATGACAACTAGATGGGCCATGTGCTGTTCTATGCTATGTTTTCTATGCCATAGCTCTTCAGTTTCGTAATCAAAATCTCTTTGGCTTGTTGCCCTCTGCTCTGAAAATTCTGGTTCTATTCATACCTACAGGTTATCCATTCTGAGACACAGAGCTGATAAAGAAAATAAAGAGTCACTAGATAAACCAGTGACTGAAAACTCCTGTAAATATCTGGAGGATGAGATAGAATATGGAGGACAGCATAAATATCTTATTCTCACACTTTACGATGTGGGTGACAAAATTTGGATATTAAAAGTTTAGGCTCTGGATCCTTTTTTTTTTCCTCACTAGCTCTGTGTCCATAGACAGCTTAACCTCTTAATTCCTTCAGTTTTCTAATCTCTAAAATTAATAATTAAGATGCATAAGCAATCAGTTTTTTTGAGGATTAAATAAAGTAATATATTTAAAATTCTCAAAATAGTTTTTGGTGTTAAAAAGGCCATCAGTGAATGCTAGCTGTTATTTTTTTTTTAACACTTTTATTGGAGTATAATTGCTTTACAATGGTCTGTTAGTTTCTGATTTATAACAAAGTGAATCAGTTATACATGTACATATGTTCCCATATCTCTTCCCTCTTGTGTCTCCCTCCCTCCCACCCTCCCTATCCCACTCCTCTAGGTGGTCACAAAGCACCGAGCTGATCTCCCTGCGCTATGCGGCTGCTTCCCACTATCTATCTACCTTACGTTTGATACTGTATATATGTCCGTAATGCTAGTTGTTATAATTATAAATGTATCATTTGACTGCCACAGAAGTCATGTGAGTTTGGCACATTAAGCAGCATTAGACCTAATTCATAGGTGAAGAAAATACGTCCCAGATGGTCAGATGAACATAGGCTACTTACAGCATGTCAAAATGAGGAGGTTGGCAAATCCTCTTCTTCAAAAGTAAAAATATAGTTGGACAAAACTGCCAAAAACAACCATTTTGGTTCTCTGGGATTCAGCCAAATGCATACAGCAAATGGAAATGCATTTTTTTTTTTCATGAGGAACTACTAACTTCCAGATAAGAATAGTGGGTGTCTGTAACATTCTTGCCTGGAGCTGCTCCCATCTATTGATACCTGCCCTCCATCTTAGTAGGCAGGGTGATTCTATCAGAAGGGGACAATCTGGGAAAATCAGCAGCATTGATGCTGGAGAAGGATCAAATAATTTAGAGTACAAGACAAAAACCCTGCACCCAGCAGAGAAAGGCAAAGGCCTGAAGATATCCTAGACCGAGATTGCAGTCCCAGTTGGGGTAAGTGGCAGAGCCAGAGACTAAACAGGGATTTAACAGGAAAGTCTGCAAGGTGAGATAGCCATAGACAGCCTTTATATACTCTCTAAGTATGCCTGGATGTGAACAGAGGCTGTGCACATTTGTATCAAACACTGGATATAGTTCAAGATACCAAAATATTGCCAACCAAAGGATGCTGCACACACATGCAGAGGACACATGAGAGGTTCTAACAAAAAGAAAATAGGGAGAGATTGAAAAGTATATCACATTGAGTGTGCTACTAAAACTACACACAGACCCATCAATCAATCCTGTATTGCACAATACTGAGAACAAGTACCTCCTTAAATTTCCCTCTCAAGGGTCCTTACTGGCCTCACCTTAGTCCTGGCCCTGCAATGCAGAAACACAGGCTACTCCTAGCTAGCCATGTTTAAAATAATAATAACAACAACAATAATAAAACTAAACTAAGCCAAGATCTCAGCTAACACACATTGTGAGAAAGAAAGATTTTATTAATATAGTCCAACCACATTACTAAACAAACAAAAAAGAACGATAACCTTTGGGGGAGGGGGGAATAAAAATCAGAAACAGTAGTTACTATAAGATATTATCTAGAATATCCCTTTCAAAGACTTCCTTTACTGTTTCTTATAAACCAATTCTGTTAGCAGTTGATTCTGTTAGTCTTTGGTTATCTATGAATGTCTTTGTTTCACCTTCAATTCCGAAGGGTAATATTACTAGATACAGAATTCTTTTTTTTTTAACATCTTTACTGGAGTATAATTGCTTTACAGTGGTGTGTTAGTTTCTGCTTTATAAAAAAGTGAATCAGTTATACATTTACATATGTTCCTATATCTCTTCCCTCTTGCATCTCCCTCCCTCCCACCCTCCCTATCCCATCCCTCTAGGTGGTCACAAACCACCGAGCTGACCTCCCTGTGCTATGCGGTGGCTTCCCACTAGCTATCTACTTTACGTTTGGTAGTGTATCTATGTCCATGCCACTCTCTCCCTTTGTCACAGCTTACCCTTCCCCCTCCCCATGTCCTCAAGTCCATGCTCTAATAGGTCTGTGTCTTTATTCCCATCTTACCCCTAGGTACTTCATGACGATTTTTTTCCCCTTAGATTCCATATATATGTGTTAGCATACGGTATTTGTTTTTCCCTTTCTGACTTACTTTACTCTGTATGACAGACTCTAGGTCCATCCACCTCACTACAAATAACTCAATTTTGTTTCTTTTTATGGGTGAGTAATATTTCATTGTATACATGTGCCGCATCTTCTTTACCCATTCATCTGTTGATGGACACTTAGGTTGCTTCCATGTCCTGGCTATTGTAAATAGAGCTGCAATGAACATTTTTGTACATGATACTTTTTGAATTATGGTTTTCTCAGGGTATATGCCTGGTAGTGAGATGCTGGGTCATATAGTACTTGTATTTGTAGTTTTTTAAGGAACCTCCATACTGTTCTCTATAGTGGCTGTATCAATTTACATTCCCACCAACAGTGCAAGACTGTTCCCTTTTCTCCACACCCTCTCTAGCATTTATTGTTTCTAGATTTTTTGATCATGGCCATTAGGACTGGTGTGAGATGGTATCTCATTGTAGTTTTTTTTTTTTTTGGTACGCGGGCCTCTCAGTGTTCTGGCCTCTCCTGTTGCAGACCACAGGCTCCGGACGTGCAGGCTCAGCAGCCATGGCTCATGGGCTTAGCCGCTCCATGGCATGTGGGATCCTCCCAGACCAGGGCACGAACCCGTGTCCACTGCATCGGCAGGCGGACTCTCAACCACTGCGCCACCAGGGAAACCCCTCATTGTAGTTTTGATTTGCATTTCTCTATTGATTAATGATGTTGAGAATTCTTTCAGGTGTTTGTTGGCAATCTTTATATCTTCTTTGGAGAAATGTCTAATTAGGTCTTCTGTGCATTTTTGGATTGGGTTGTTTGTTTTTTTGTTATTGAGCTGAATGAGCTGCTTGTAAATTTTGGAGATTAATTCTTTGTCAGTTGCTTCAATTGCAAATATTTTCTCCCATTCTGAGGGCTGTCTTTTGGTCGTGTTTATGGTTTCCTTTGCTGTGCAAAAGCTTTTAGTTTCATTAGGTCCCATTTGTTTATTTTTGTCTTTATTTCCATTTCTCTAGGAGGTGGGTCAAAAAGGATCTTGCTGTGATTTATGTCATAGGGTGTTCTGCCTATGTTTTCCTCTAAGAGTTTGATAGTTTCTGGTCTTACATTTAGGTGTTTAATCGATTTTCAGTTTATTTTTGTGTATGGTGTTAGGGAGTGTTCTAATTTCATACTTTTACATGTACCTGTCAAGTTTTCCCAGCACCACTTATTGAAGAGGCTGTCTTTTCTCCACTGTATATTCTTGCCTCCTTTATCAAATATAAGGTGACCATATGTGCATGGGTTTATTTCTGGGCTTTCTATCCTGGTCCATTGATCTATCTTTCTGTTTTTGTGCCAGTACCATAGTGTCTTGATTACTGTAGCTTTGTAGTATAGTCTGAAATCAGGGAGCCTGATTCCTCCAGCTCCATTTTTCATTCTCAAGATTGCTTTGGCTATTTGGGGTCTTTTGTGTTTCCATACAAATTTTGAAATTTTTGGTTCTAGTTCTGTGAAAACTGCCAGTGGTAGTTTGATAGGGATTGCATTGAATCTGTAGATTGCTTTGGGTAGTAGAGTCATTTTCACAATGTTGATTCTTCCAGTCCAAGAACATGGTATATCTCTCCATCTATTTGTATCATCTTTAATTTCTTTCATCAGTGTCTTATAATTTTCTGCATACAGGTCTTTTGTCTCCTTAGGTAGGTTTATTCCTAGATATTTTATTCTTTTTGTTGCAGTGGTAAACGAGAGTGTTTTCTTAATTTCACTTTCAGATTTTTCATCATTTGTGTATAAGAATGCCAGAGATTTCTGTGCATTAATTTTGTATCCTGCTACTTTACCGAATTCATTGATTAGCTCTAGTAGTTTTCTGGTAGCATCTTTAGGATTCTCTATGTATAGTATCATGTCACCTGCACACAGTGACAGTTTTACTTCTTCTTTTCTGATTTGGATTCCTTTTATTTCTTTTTCTTCTCTGATTGCTGTGGCTAAAACTTCCAAAACTATGTTGAATAAGGGTGGTGAGAGTGGACAACGTTGTCTTGTTCCTGATCTTAGTGGAAATGGTTTCAGTTTTGCACCATTGAGGAAAATGTTGGCTGTGGGTTTGTCATGTATGGCCTTTATTATGTTGAGGAAAGTTCCCTCTATGCCTACTCTCTTTAGGGTTTTTATCATAAATGGGTGTTGAATTTTGTCGAAAGCTATCTCTGCATCTCTTGAGATGATCATATGGTTTTTCTCCTTCAATTTGTTAATATAGTTTATCACGTTGATTGATTTGTGTATATTGAAGAATCCTTGCATTCCTGGAATAAACCCCACTTGATCGTGGTGTATGATCCTTTTATTGTGTTGTTGGATTCTGTATGCTAGTATTTTGTTGAGGATTTTTGCGTCTATGTTCATCAGTGATATTGGCCCGTAGTTTTCTTTCTTTGTGACATCTTTGTCTAGTTTTGGTATCAGGGTGATGGTGGCTTCATAGAATGAGGTTGGGAGTGTTCCTCCCTCTGCTATATTTAGGAAGAGTTTAAGAAGGATAGGTGTTAGCTCTTCTCTAAATGTTTGATAGAATTCGCCTGTGAAGCCATCTGGTCGTGGGCTTTTGTTTGTTGGAAGATTTTTTATCACAGTTTCAATTTCAGTGCTTGTGATTGGTCTGTTCATATTTTCTATTTCTTCCTGGTTCACTCTTGGCAGGTTGTGCATTTCTAAGGATTTGTCCATTTCTTCCAGGTTGTCCATTTTATTGGGACAGAGTTGCTTGTAATAATCTCTCATGATCCTTTGTATTTCTGCAGTGTTAGTTACTTCTCCTTTTTCATTTCTAATTCTATTGATTTGAGTCTCCTCCTTTTTTTCTTGATGAGCCTGGCTAATGGTTTATCAATTTTGTTTATCTTCTCAAAGAACCAGCTTTTAGTTTTATTGATCTTTGCTATCGTTTCCTTCATTTGTTTTTCATTTATTTCTGATCTGATCTTAATGATTTCTTTCCTTGTGCTAACTTAGGGTTTTTTGGTTCTTCTTTCTCTAATTGCTTTAGGTGCAGGATTAGGTTGTTTATTTGAGATTTTTCCTGTTTCTTAAGGTAGGATTGTATTGCTATAAACTTCCCTCTTAGAATTGCTTTTGCTGCATCCCATAGGTTTTGGGTCATCGTGTCTCCATTGTCATTTGTTTCTAGGTATTTTTTTGATTTCCTCTTTGAGTTCTTTAGTGTTCACTTCGTTACTAAGTAGTGTATTGTTTAGCCTCCATGTGTTTGTATTTTTTATAGATCTTTTCCTGTAATTGATATCTAGTCTCATAGCGTTGTGGTCAGAAAAGATACTTGATACAATTTCAATTTTCTTAAATTTACCAAGGCTTGATTTGTTACCCAAGATATGATATATCCTGGAGAATGTTCCATGAGCACTTGAGAGGAATGTGTATTCTGTTGTTTTTGGATGAAATGTCCTATAAATATCAATTTAGTCTATCTTGTTTAATGTATCATTTAAAGCTTGTGTTTCCTTATTTATTTTCATTTTGGATGATGTGTCCATTGGTGAAAGTGGGGTGTTCAAGTCCCCTACTATGATTGTGTTACTGTCGATTTCCCATTTTATGGCTGTTAGTATTTCCCTTATGTATTGAGGTGCTCCTGTGTTGGGTGCATAAATATTTACAATTGTTATATCTTCTTGGATCGATCCCTTGATCATTATGTAGTGTCCTTCTTTGTCTCTTGTAATAGTCTTTATTTTAAAGTCTATTTTGTCTGATATGAGAATTGCTACTGCAGCTTTCTTTTGATTTCCATTTGCATGGAATATCTTTTTCCATCCCCTTACTTTCAGTCTGTATGTGTCTCTAGGTCTGAAGTGGGTCTCTTGTAGACAGCATATATGTGGGTCTTGTTTTTGTATCCATTCAGCCAATCCGTGTCTTTTGGTGGGAGCATTTAGTCCATTTATATTTAAGGTAATTATTGATATGTATGTTCCTATTCCCATTTTCTTAATTGTTTTGGGTTCGTTATTGTAGGTCTTTTCCTTCTGTTGTGTTTCTTGCCTAGAGAAGTTCCTTTAGCATTTGTTCTAAAGCTGGTTTGGTGGTGCTGAACTCTCTCAGCTTTTGCTTGTCTGTAAACGTTTTAATTTCTCCATCAAATCTGAATGAGATCCTTGCTGGGTAGAGTAATCTTGGTTGCAGGTTTTTCTCCTTCATCACTTTAATTATGTCCTGCCACTCCCTTCTGGCTTGTAGAGTTTCTGCTGAGAGATCAGCTGTTATCC
Organism: Mesoplodon mirus; assembly: GCF_964341445.2. NCBI lineage: Eukaryota > Metazoa > Chordata > Mammalia > Artiodactyla > Ziphiidae > Mesoplodon > Mesoplodon mirus. Next base: position 6,486,397 of record NC_138980.1, on the reverse strand, counting down.
TGATGGGGATTCCCTTGTGTGTTATTTGTTGTTTTTGCCTTGCTGCTTTTAATATGATTTCTTTGTGTTTAATTTTTGACAGTTTGATTAATATGTGTCTTGGCGTATTTCTCCTTGGGTTTATTCTGTATGGGACTCTCTGTGCCTCCTGGACTTGATTAACTATTTCCTTTCCCATATTAGGGAAGTTTTCAACTATAATCTCTTCAAATATTTTCTCAGCCCCTTTCTTTTTCTCTTCTTCTTCTGGAACCCCTATAATTCGAACGTTGGTGCGTTTAATGTTGTCCCAGAGGTCTCTGAGACTGTCCTCTGTTCTTTTCATTCTTTTTTCTTTATTTTGCTCTGCAGCAGTTATTTCCACTATTTTATCTTCCACGTCACTTATCCATTCTTCTGCCTCAGTTATTCTGCTATTGATCCCATCTAGAGTATTTTTCATTTCATTTATTGTGTTTTTAATCGATGCTTGATTCATCTTTAGTTCTTCTAGGTCCTTGTTAACTGTTTCTTGCATTTTGTCTATTCTATTTCCAAGATTTTGGATCTGGGAAATAGAATCTTGGATCATCTTTACCATCATTATTCTGAATTCTTTTTCAGGCAGACTGCCTATTACCTCTTCATTTGTTAGGTCTGGTGGGTTTTTATCTTGCTCCTTCTCCTGCTGTTTTTCTGTCTTCTCATTTTGCTTATGTTACTGTGTTTGGGGTCTCCTTTTTGCAGGCTGCAGGTTTGTAGTTCCCGTTGCTTTTGGTGTCTGTCCCCAGTGGCTAAGGTTGGTTTAGTGGGTTGTGTAGACTTCCTGGTGGAGGGGACTAGTGCCTGTGTTCTGGTGGATGAGGCTGGATCTTGTCTTTCTGGTGGGCAGGTCCATGTCTGGTGGTGTGTTTTGGGGTGTCTGCGGACTTTTTATGATTTTAGTCCACCTCTCTGCTAATGGGTGGCGTTGTGTTCCTGTCTTGCTAGTTGTTTGGCATACAGTGTCCAGCACTGTAGCTTGCTGGTCGTTGAGTGAAGCTGGGTGCTGGTGTTGAGATGGAGATCTCTGGAAGATTGTCGCCGTTTGATATTATGTGGAGCTGGGAGGTCTCTTGTGGACCAGTGTCCTGAAGTTGGCTCTCCCACCTCAGAGGCACAGCACTGACTCCTGGCTCCTCAATTTGGGATGATTGTTGTCTATTCATGTATTCCACAGATGCAGGGTACATCAAGTTGATTGTGGAGCTTTAATCCGCTGCTTCTGAGGGTGCCGGGAGAGGTTTCCCTTTCTCGTCTTTGTTCTCACAGCTCCTGGGTCTCAGCTTTGGATTTGGCCCCGCCTCTGCGTGTAGGTCGCCGGAGGGCGTCTGTTCTTCGCTCAGACAGGACAGGGTTAAAGGAGCAGCCTCTTCGGGGACTCTGGCTCACTCAGGCCGGGCGGGAGGGAGGGGCACGGAGTGCGGGGCGAGCCTGCAGCGGCGTGACGTTGCACCAGCCCGAGGCGTTCCGTGCGTTCTCCCAGGGAAGCCACCCCTGGATCCCGGGACCCCGGCAGTGGCGGGCTGCACAGGCTCCCGGAAGGGCGGTGTGGACAGTGACCTGCGCTCGCACACAGGCTTCTTGGCGGCGGCAGCAGCAGCCCCAGCATCCCACGCCCGTCACTGGGCTCCGCGCTTTCAGTCGTGACTCGCGCCCGTCTGTGGAGCCCCTTTAAGCAGCGCTCTTAATCCCCTCTCCTCGTGCACCAGGAAACCAAGAGGGAAGAAAAAGTCTCTTGCCTCTTCGGCAGCTCCAGAGTTTTCCCGGACTCCCTGCCGGCTAGCTGTGGCACATTAGCCCCCTTCAGGCTGAGTTCCCGCCGCCAGCCCCAGTCCTCTCCCTGTGCTCTGACCGAAGCCCGAGCCTCAGCTTCCAGCGCCGCCTGCCCCAGCGGGCGAGCAGACAAGCGTCTCGGGCTGATGAGTGCCGCTCGGCACCGATCCTCTGTGCGGGAATCTCTCCGCTTTGCCCTACCCAGGTATGTGGGGAGTTTCTTGCCTTTTGGGAGGTCTGGGGTCTTCTGCCAGCGTTCAGTAGGTGTTCTGTAGGAGTTGTTCCACGTGTAGCTGTATTTCTGGTGTTGGCAGCAGTTTTTAATAGACCTAATATTTCCTGGCAATCTGTCCCTGTATGTCCTTAGTCATTCTTGGACCATCATTTATATCGCCACTTGTCTTCATCCTTCTGCAGTAAAGTGCCCTAAAAAGAACACTCTACTATATCATGTGGTGAGCACTGCCTTATTCTCTGAGCACACAGCCCTGGAATAATATATTTTATCACTTTTCTGACAAGGAATTCACAGGACTCTCCTAAGTAAAAGCAAGAGAGTGAGTTAAGGGCAGAGGGTCGAGGAACTCTGCGACTTGCTGAATTTCTAGACAGTTTTATACTGAAACTTTCTCCCATTTGTTCACTTTAATTAACGGTGAAGAGGGTCCACTGGAAAATTCCTGATCCCAAGGAAACTCGGAGATGACCTGAGGGTTCATATTATCAAGACCCAGCTTCAAAAAATCAGTGAGATATCTGTATTACTGCATTCAGATCATGTTCAAATGGCAGACCAATGTCAGTCTAGAAAACCCCACACTTAACATATTTTAAAATACCTTTTGTGAAGAGAAAATTGGTCTTTTACCTTTAAGTCATCTTAACAAGACACCCTGGACATGGCCATGGAGAATTACAAATTTAGTCCAGAAAACTTGGCAAACTGGTGCCAATTGTTGACTTACTAAAATGTCCTCTACCCTAACGTCCCATCATATTACAGAGCTGAAATGATCAGAAGGGAGAGGAGCCATCTGCACTTCTCTGTGGAATAAGCTCATCCGAGCCCCTAATACCCTGAACATGGAAGAATGGTGACAATATCACAACCTGATTTTAATTCTAATCTACTGTTACTGCTCATTTATGTCAATATTTATCAGTTCCTTTGCTGTACACCTGAAACTAACACAACATTGCAAATCAACTATATTGCAATAAAATTTTTTAAAAAATAGATAACCAAGAAAAAAAATATTTGTCAGTTCTTCCTTTAAGCCTTAATGGCACCCCACCCCCAACCAGGTAGTAAATGGCCGCTCCATCTCTTGTTTACCTTTCTTCCCCATTGTGTTATCATGAAGTTTTTAGAAGAGTTTTCCCACATTGTGCTCTGCCAAATATTAGTATTCTAAGAAAATATTAGCAAACCTTCTATGAAACATGTCCTATCTTCTGGTAAGCTGGGAAACACAATATCCCACCTCTCTCTTCCAAAATCATGATTTTTATAAGTACACTAAAAGGTCAGAGAAGTCCTATGACAAAGAAATCTGCTTAATTCTGTGTTTCTTAAATCTATTTGGACCACAAAATACATTGTGTGTGTGTGTGTGTGTCTCACCTAATAGCACCTCTGGAACACCAGTGTCTGGAACGCTGTCCTAAAACAAATAGCCTCTGCTTGTTGATTCCATTTTCTTCTTATTACTGCATTATATTTGCAATCTCAGTATACCAGCAATATCCAAAAGGTCAAATTTAGTTATTGATTTTTGTTTCTGCCAATGATTATTTCTTTTCACTTTTATGAGGTAGCCTATACAGTCAACAACATACACATTTTTCAAACTCCTCACTGGGATTTCATAATTCTTTATTACTGTTATGAACTAGATACCTCAATTTTCTTAACACGTAAAATGTCCAGACTTCTTAGATTGGCATTCAGAGACCTATAGCATCCATATTCAACCTTCTTTTCTATCCAGATCTCTCTCTAATCACATCCACAAATCTTTTTTTTTTTTGTTATTGAAGTATAGTTGATTTACAATGTTGTGTTAGTTTCAGGTGTACAGCACAGTGATTCAGTATATATATATATATATATATATATATATATATATATATATAAAATATTCTTTTTCAGATTCTTTTCCACTATAGGTTATTGCAAAATACTGAGTATAGTTCCCTGTGCTATATAGTAGGTCCTTGTTGTTTATCTATTTTACATACGGTAGTGTGTATATGTTAATCCCAAACTCCTAATTTATCCCCTCTCCCTTTTCCCCTTTGGTAACCGTAAGTTTGCTTTCTATGTCTGTGAGTCTATTTCTGTTTTGTAAATAAGTTCATTTGTATCTCTTTTTATTGATTCCACATATAAGCGACATCATATATTTGTCTTTGACTTACTTCACTTGCTATAATAATCTCTTACTATAATAATCTCTAGGTCCATCCATGTTGCTGCAAGTGGCATTATTTCATTCTTTTTTATGGCTAATTCTCCATGGGCATATATATACCAAATCTTCTTATCCATTCATCTGTCGATGGACATTTAGGTTGTTTCCACATCTTGGCTGTTGTAAATAGTGCTGCAATGAACACTGGGGTGCATGTATCTTTTCAAATTATAGTTTTCTCTGGATATATGCCCAGGAGTGGGATCACTGGATTATATGGTAACTCTATTTTTAGTTTTTTAAGGAACCTCCACACTGTTCTCCAGAGTGGCTGTACCAATTGACATTCCCACCAAAAGTATAGGCGAGTTCCTTTTTCTCCACACCCTCTTCAGCATCTACTCTTTGTAGACTTTGATGATGGCCATCCTGACCAGAGTGAGCTGATACCACATTGCAGTTTTGATTTGCATTTCTCTAATAACTAGCGATGGGCAGTATCTTTTCATGTACCTCTTGGCCATCTGTATGTCATTGGAGAAATGTCTAGATCTTCTGCCCATTTTTTGATTGGGTTGTTTGGTTTTTTGATATTGAGGTATATGAGCTGTTTGTACATTTTGGAAATTAATCCCTTGTAGGTCACATCATTTGGAAATATTTTCTCCCATTCTGTGGTTGTCTTTTCATTTTGTATATGGTTTCCTTTGCTGTGCAAAAGCTTTTAAGTCTAACTAGGTCCCATCTGTTTATTTTTATTTTTATTTCCATTACTCTAGGAGGCAGATCCAAAATATACTGTTGTGATATATGTCAAATGGTGTTCTGCCAATGTTTTCCTCTAGGAGTTTTATAGGATCCAGTCTTACATTTAGGTCTTTAATCCATTTCGAGTTTATTTTTGTATATGGTGTTAGAGAATGTTCTAATTTCATTCTTTTACATGTAGTTGTCCAGTTTTCCCAGCACCACTTACTGAAGAGGCTGTCTTTTCTCCACTGTATATTCTTGCCTCCTTTATCATAGATTAATTGACCATAGGTGTGTGGGTTTATCTCTGGGCTTTCTATCCTGTTCCATTGATCTATATTTCTGTTTTTGTGCCAGTACCATACTGTCTTGATTACTGTAGCTTTGTAGTATAGTCTCAAGTTAGGG